>NC_135531.1:69506261-70128761 GCF_045843805.1 Urocitellus parryii | reverse complement strand
ATTAGTACAGTAATGATCAATAATCATGTTTTTAAGCAAAAAATATAAACAATGCCTATTCTAAACTACTGATTAAATCATTTAATTGAGAATAAGTTTTCTCCTCTATTACTTAAATATCACTGGGTCATTCACATTTTCATAAGCAGTCATATTTATGAATACTGCATCAAAATAACTATACTATGCAACCTCACAATAGGAATAAAGACTTACCTAAAATGGTTGACAACATTTGTCTGGCTAAGAAATGAAAGTACAAAGGATCCTGGCCTCCGATCACTCTCTCTTATAAGGTAGCTGCCAGACTTCCCTGCCTGCCTGAGGCGTTCTTCTGCTATAGTTCTATCAAGTTTTCCATGATACCACCTAGAGCAAAAAAGATAAAAGAGAATAAAAACAGCAACCATAAAATTACTAAGTTGGCTGAAAAACATATCACAAATTTTAAATATCTACATGTAACTTAAAACATTTATATTTTACTCTGAGCCAGTTGTTTACCTTTTCTCAGTTTCTCTAAATATATGCACTTACTCACTTTTAAGTTTGTTCTATAAACTCAGGTCCAATCATACACAAACCTCTTCTCGGGCTGGGGTTGTGGCTCAGTGGTAGAGCTTGCCTAACACGTTTGAGATACTGGGTTCAATTCTCAATCAGCACCACATATAAATAAATAAATAAAGGTCCATAAACAATTAAAAAAAATAACTGAAAAATTCTTCTATTTTTACCCATCTTCCAACCTCCACGTTCATCTATTCAAATTACAAACACTACTGGAATCAATTAGAAAAATAAAAGATGGATAAATGGAAATTATTTATGTACAACTAATCTATGCATTAAGGAACCAATACTTGACATTAACAAGGCACAGGAACCTATGAGAAAATAAACTGTTTTAATTAAGTGTCTGTGCCCTGTGACAGGAAAAAAGCATTATGCTGTCTGAAGGCTGCAGTTCCTTTGTTTTATCTCCTTTTCTTTTTTTTTCTCTTTCTTCTTTTATTTTTTCCCTCTTTTCTTTTCTTCCTTCTTTTAAAGCTGAGGACTGAACCCTAGGATGCTTTACCACTGAACTACATCCTCATCCCTTTTTATTCTTTAGTTTGAGATAGGGTCTCACCCAGTTGCTCAAGGGCATTGCTAAATTGCTGAGGCTGGCCTGTGGAACCTGACATCCTCCTCTCCACCTCTGGAGTCCCTGGAATTATTATAGAGGTACACCACCACAGCCAGGATGCTGCTTTAATAATTTCTTATTTCTAAATAAAGCTGATCATTCCCCCTTGATTCTAACATGATCTACTCCATGACCACATATTTGAACTTCCTAAGTTTATAAAAATAAAAAATAAAATGTGGGGAATAAATAGCTCCTTTGTCCCTTTAAGCTATCAGATATTCTGCTTAAATAACTACCTAAAACTAGACCATCCACGCTTTCAATCTATACTTATAAAGCCTCATGAATCAATATAAACAGAAACATACTTAGAAAGAGAACTATTATATGGGCATGAGAAAGTAAACCTATAAAGTAAATATAAAATATTCTTACATTTTTTTTATGTGCTAAACTTATTCTTACGTATTGGTAGTCTCACTTAAACTATTCAGAAAAAAAACCAAAAATATACAAGTGAATTGTTATGGTTGCAAGTGAGGTGTCCCCCAAAACCTCATAGGTGAGACAATGCAAGAAAGTTGAAAGAAGAAATGATAGGGGCTGGGGCTGTAGCTCAGTGGCAGAGTACTTGCCTCGTACATGTGTGGCACTGGGATCAATACTCAGCAACACATAAAAGTAAACAAATAAAGGCATTCTGTCCATCTAGAACTAATTTTATTATTTTATTAATTTTTATTAATTTTATTTTTTTAAAGAAAGAAATGACTGGGTTATATATGAAAGCTTTAACCCAATTAGTAAATTAAATTAATCCCCTGAGGGGATTATTTGACCAGTAACTGAATACTTGTACTTCATGGCTGGAAGAGGGGAGTCCCTAAGGGCTGCCTTTGGGTTATATATTTGGTATCTGAGTGGAGTCTCTCTGCTTCCTAATCATCATGTGAGATGATTCCCTCCACCACACTTTTCCACCATGATGTTCTGCCTCACTTCAAACTCTGAGGAATGGAGGAACTGTCTGCGGACCAGGACCTCTGAAACCATGAGCTCCCAAATAAACTTTTCCACCTCTACAATTTTCTGATGAGATCTTTTAGTCATAGCAGCAAAAACACTGACTAAAACATGAATGATAAATAAAAATGTTATACTACTCTATTTTTATAAGCCTGATACAATGAAAGATTATTCTTGACTAGTTTGTTTTTTAAATTCACAAAATTGAGAATTTCTCAAAAGAATTATTTTTTGTTTTCTTCTAAAAACAAGTCTATTTATTTAGAGGCCTGTGCATAAAATTGCAAATAAAATAATAAGACAATCGTACTGTCATTATAACCTAATAAGAAAAACGTAATTATAAACTGTAAGAAGGGAAAAAACAATCTCATATCTCATTATCTTTAATGTGACTGACAAAGTAAATTTTACTTTCAAGAGCTGTTTCATTTTTATCACTTTTTTTAATCTAAAAGGAAAAGTTAAGTTAGCTGGGTACAGTGGTGCATGCCTGTAATCCCAGTGGCGCAGGATCACAAATTCAAAGCCAGTCTCAGCAAAAGCAAGGCACTAAGCAACTCAGTGAGACCCTGTCTCTAAATAAAATACAAAATAGGGCTGGGGATTAGGCTCAGTGGTTGATTGCATCTGAGTTCATTCCCAGTACCCCCTCCCCGCTCAAGTAAGAAGACAACAACTAGAGATCACTAAAGGTCCCTTTCAAGAGTTCAAATTTAATGACATATGAAGACAGAAGTTTGAAATTTCAGGCTAGAAATTTATTTAATTAGGAAAGTATGAGACATTCTTAGAATATAAAATACAGATTTTTTTCATTACCTAATGCTATGGAGATATTCCACAAAGCAGATTTACACATCAAAGGAAGAAAAATTAAGGAAAATTTTAAGCAAACCATTATTTTTGTTTTACGCAAAATAATAAGATTAAAAGATTTTGTTTAATCTCCACTTTGTAAATTTAGCATAAGATGATACAAAATTTCATGGAGTATTACACAAGTTGGGCTTTCAGTGTTTACCTTTATGTATGTCAACATTTTAGCATTAAAATGGGTAATCAGGAATGAGGCCTTGGCTCAGTGGTAGGGTGCTTGCCTGGCAAGTGTGAGGCACTGGGTTTGATCCTCAGCACCACATGAAAATAAATAAATAAGATAAGGTATTATGTCCATCTGCAATTAAAAAATATTTTTAAAAAATAGGTAATTAGTTCAAAACAGACATTAAACAACTTTATTTCCTGAATATTGCTGATTCCCTTTTATGCCAAAAGTATGTAACTCTAAAGAAACAAAGTAAAATATGTCAATTCTTAATTATGACAATAAACTGCAATTAAGTTATCCAACAATCAATCATCTTCTAGAATATATGTAATTGACCGGCTCCTCAGAAAGTTCTAAAATATTTTAATACTACAAACCTCTAGCTGATCTGGGAAAACCAAGTAAAATTAAGTATGAGAATTTTAACTATTTTATTGTTTACTTCGAATTATCATGGTGAATCCTAGCAACAAAAATATTTTAAATGCCTCTGCCCACATACTTGTAACTACTTCTTATTTTTTTTAAGTTTATTTTTATTTTTTATTTTTTTGTAGTTGTAGGTGGACAGAATACCTTTATTTTATTTGTATATGGTGCTAAGGATTAAACCCATTGCCTCGCACATGCTAGGCAAGCACTCTGCCATTGAGCTATAGCCCCAATCCCTTGTAACTTACTTTTAAAGCAGAAAAAGCACTTTAACTACATTGATACATGAAGTCTGTATCCCATTTAAAAAATCAAAATAATAGTTAACATTAGATTTTAAAAAGTCACTTAAATTGAATATATCAATATAATATGCAACCAAAACAAATATTTTACAAATAATAGTGAGGTGTGATTTAATTCAGACATTTCACAGATTTATAGAACCCAACTAAATTTCTTTTTTTATTTAATATTTTTCAGTTGTAGTTGACACAATACCTTTATTTAATTTATTTATTTATTTGTGATGCTGAAGTTTGAACCCAGGGTCTCGAATATGCTAAGTGAGCGCTCTTCCACTGAGTCACAACCCCAACCCCCCAACTAAATTTCTATATCAATTAAAACCTAGGCCTGTTACTCAAAAATAATGCTTCTCAATCTTTTTTCATCCATAAATCTCTTTTTATAAACATTCAAGAGACTCAGAGTCCCTAAGGTAGCAGCAGTTCCTCATGATCATATTTTCTACTGAACTCCAGAAGCCAAAAAATTTGCTACTTTTAACTTTCTTATATCTATAATGCAATTTTATTTTAGATATAAAATGATATGGAATATTGCTTCTTAAAAAAACACATCCTCAATAACAAAGATATGATACTCCCCAAGAATGGACAGTTCCCTGTAGATAACTAAAATATTCAGTTAAAAAAAATATGCTAGGCTTTCTGCCTTTGCAAACAGTTATAGCAGCAGCATTACAAAGAAATAAAAGAAAATATTTAATCAACCCCACTATGTCCAAGTGTTTACAGTCAAGGCCTTATTATATCTCTTTTAAGGGTAGCTGGTGATTGTTTTCAAATAAAGTTGTGGGGGGATTTCAATTCGGATCCAGAATATTTAAAACTTCAAACACAGTCAAAAGTGCTACATTGGAAAATAAGGATATTTTGAGTATAACACGAGATTACTAAAATAATGTAATGGCAAGCCCAATCACCTAAACTTTACAAATCTGCTGAGATTTATGGCAATTGTAATTCAGAGATAGGAATAATTTTCAAAAATGTTTCCTGACTGGGGGAAGAAGTATTAAATCATAAAATATAAGGATGTAAAACACAAGTTATTTAGTTTAACTTTCTTGCTGATGTTTAAAAAAAAAAAAGTGTTCACAAAGTTCTGATCTTTGAGGGCTATTATGCATATCCAAAAAGAATGTGAGAACAGTTTAGGCTAATACAACTCAAAGAAGGATGGTTATACTGACATCCCCTAAATTTCTTCCAAAAGAAACTAAACTGACCAATAGAGGACCAAGACTTACTAGATACAAATTGTCAGAAAGTTTCTTCACAAATATGAGAAAGACTATATATTTTTATGCAATTACTATCACTTGTAAAAATAAGGAAAATAACTTGATTCAACCTCAGTATAAATTAAATACTCAATCTAAACTCCTTTCATAAAATACAAAAACAAAAAATATCACATATGCTATGGAGTATAATGGTTAAGAGTAAAGACTCTGGAACTTTCCATCACAGCTCTGCCACCTACCTGTTGCAAATTACTTAATCTGTGCTCCAGTTTCCTAATTTACAACAGGATATATGATAATAGTGCCTACCTCATTAAAGGTTGGCTTGATATTACAGGCTGAGCATACATAATCCAAAAATCTAGAATCCCAAACACTTTGAAATCCAAAACTTTTAACACTGATGTGACACTCAAAAATTTTCAGATTTTAGAACATTTCAGACTTTGGATTTGGGATTAGGAATGATCAACCAGTAAAGTCTATGAAAAACATGAAAAACTTCAAAATCTGACATAAAATTCTGGTCCCAAGCATTTCAGATAGGGAATACTCAACCTGTATTATTCAGTGAGCTAAAACATAAAGATAGTTAGATGAGGATAATATATATAGTAAAATCCCACTAAACATTAACTTAATTATTATTAAACCAATATCAAGGGGGAATAAAGGGCACTAAAGTCTATAAAACTGAATATGTAACTTTATCAATGAAAACTCTATTTTATGACTGCTACCTAAAGATGATCCAACTGGAAACTATCTTAAGTCCTAATTATCTTCCTTTTTTCCCAGTCTTGCTTACTGTCCATTTAATTTTGGGAAAAGAAGAAACTAATCTTTGTTTCTATTAAAGCATTGATTTTAGGAGAAAACTACTTTCAAAACTGTTTTGGGGGGCTGGGG
Source organism: Urocitellus parryii (assembly GCF_045843805.1). Lineage (NCBI taxonomy): Eukaryota > Metazoa > Chordata > Mammalia > Rodentia > Sciuridae > Urocitellus > Urocitellus parryii. The sequence continues at coordinate 70,122,659 of NC_135531.1, read as the reverse complement.
ATGTGGCTCAAGCAGTAGTGCGCTCGCCAGGCAGGTGTGCGGCGCTCAGTTCGATCCTCAGCACCACATACAAATAAAGATGTTGTGTCCACCGAAAACTAAAAAAATAAATAAATAAATATTTAAAAATCCCCCCCCCTTAAAAAAATGGTTTTTGAACATCAGAGATTTTACACATTAATCTAATTAGGGTAGGACATGCCATCGTATTCATAAACTAGAAATTCTTCCATTTGTCTTTGCAATTCCACAGGAAATCCTTAAACAGCCCTACTGTTTTCCCAAGGTGCATATACTCTTTGGAGAGATGGCAAGATGATATGCATTTTAGATGTTGTGAATTAAATTTGTCTAATATAACACTTTAATAAAAAATACTTAATGTCTTCCTTCCTATTTTAAAAATAAATTATCCCTCTTTTTCTGTGTGTCTCTCTCTTTTAAGAAAGATGGAGAAAAGAAACAATAAGTTCAAGAAGTAAAATGCCTATCCCCTCAGCTAATTTTGCAAATTTTTGTCAAGAAATCTTACAGGTAGATATAGAGTCCTTGATTTCATTTTATTAGACTCACAAGTTAATTTATCTAAGATATCCTAACATCCAAAATAAAACTACACATTACATAAAAGAACAATAAAAGAGACACCTTAGATAAGTTGTAGGAATTGTTCTACTTTTAAATGTCAAATCGCATTAATAGTCTTTATTAATGTGTGCCATGTACTGTTGGAGTATATCTGAGAAGCCTCAGAGGATATTTGTACTTTTTAATCTGTCTTCCCTGATGGGAAATAATAGAGAAATCTACACAATGAAAAAGCAACCAATGTGAATATAAACAGACACTTCATTCAAATTGTACAATAATTTAAAACTAACTTGACAATCCTAAATGGAAACTGTCTACCACAGTAGAAAACAACTAAAATAATGCTAATATCTACAGACTTGCTTTTTAATAAAAAGGAAATTGAATTTCCCAACAGATTGTTTTTACTTTCTAATATGCTCTTCCTTTTAGTTATATTACTGGTAGGCACAAGGTTTTTGTTGTTATTACATATTGAACCCATTGTGTCATCCATGAGTACTCTACCACTGAGCTATACCCCCAGCCTTTTTTAAAATTGTAGTTTGAGATAAGGTCTCCCTAAACTTCCCCAGGCTAGCCAGGAACTTACCATCTTCCTGCCTTGGCCTCCCAAGTAGCTGGAATTATAGACCTGCCCCCTTCCGCCCCACCCAACCCCTGTTGACACCAGAGTTCTTATAGAAAAACATATATCCAGAAATCCCAATTGCTAGGAAATTTCCTCTCACATGAACCAAGTGGTTGTATGCCTACTCATAAAGGTCTTCTGCAACTCTCAATCTTATACACACTTATACATGTCTTTTCTGAAATTAAACTGGTTATTTCCGATTATTGTACAAAGTATATATTTGCTGACTATAAATCTAACATTCCTTATTTCCTTTTTAACAAACAGTTCCTATAATCTTATAGGCTGAGATAAAGGTAAAGAAAAATAGTAGCCAACAAAGATTTTCTCCCATTCTGTAGGCTCTCTCTTCATGCTTTTAGTCATTTCCTTTGTTGTACATAAACTTTTTAACTTGAAGCCATTCCACATATTCATCCTGGTTGTATTTCTTGAACTTTAGGAGTCTTGTTAAGGAACTTGCTGCCTGTGTCAACATGTTGGGAGTGTTGACCCAATGTTTTCTTCTACCAGTTGAGTGTTACTGGTCTAATTCCTAGGTCTTTGGTCCACTTCCAGTTGATTTTTTTGCAGGATGAGAGACAGGGAATCTAGCTTCATTCTTCTACATATAGATAATTCAGTTTTCCCAGCACCATTTGTTAAAAAACTATCTTTCTTTCAATGTATATTTTTGAAAAATTTGTCAAAAATTTGTAAAGATCAGACAAATTTTTGGCTGTATTTATGTAGATTTGCCTCTGTGTCTTTTATTCTATTACATGGTCTTCAAGTCTGCTTTTGTGCCAGCACCATACTGTTTTGTTCCTATAGCTGTGCAGTATAATTTGAGATCAGAAATTATGATGCTTCTAGCATTACTGTCATTGATCAGTATTGCTTTGGCTATTCCAGATTTTTTCCTTCCCTACAATTTTAGAATTATTTCCTCCAATTCTGTGAAAAATGTCATTGCATTTTTTCCAAGTATTCTTCCAATAAGAAATTAATATCCAGCATATGTAAAGAACTCATAAAACTTAATGCCCCCCCAAATAACCCAATCAATAAATGAACAAATGAACTAAACAGACATTTCTCAAAAAAGAAATACAAATGGCCAGCAAATATATGAAAAAATATTCAACATCCTCAGCAATCAGAGAAATGTAATCAAAACCACAATGAGATTTCATCTCACTGCAGTTAAAATGGTGACCATCAAGAATACAAATAAATGGGCTGGGGATGTGGCTCAAGCGGTAGCGCGCTGGCCTGGCATGTGTGCGGCCCGGGTTCGATCCTCAGCACCACATACCAACAAAGATGTTGTGTCCGCCGAGAACTAAAAAAAATAAATAAATATTAAAAATTCTCTCTTTCTCTCTCTCTCTCTCTCCCCTCTCTCACTCTCTTTTAAAAAAAAAAATTCTCTCTCTCTCTCCTCTCTCACTCTCTCTTTAAAAAAAAAAAAAAAAAAAAGAATACAAATAATAACAAATGCTGGCAAGGATGTGGACAACCATCAAGAATACAAATAATAACATTACTAGTAGGACTATGAATTAGCACAACCTTGAAAGGAGTATGGAGATTACTCAGAAATCTAGGAATGGAACTACCATATGACCCAGCTATCCCACTCCTTGGAATTTATCCAAAAGAACTACAATCGGCATACAACAGTGATATAGCTACATCAAAGTTTATAGCAGCACAATTCACAATAGCCAAATTATGAAACCAGCTCAGATGCTCCTCAGTAGATGAATGGGTAAAGAAAATGGCTTCACTCAGCCGTAAATAAGACTAAAATAATGGTATTTACTGGTACATGGGTACATCATACTATGTGAAATATGCCAGACTCAGAAAATCAAGGGTCTAATGTTTTCTCTTATATGCAGAAGCTAGAGCAAAATAAAGAAAAGACAGTGGTTGGAGAAGGAATCAGATATCATTAACATAATGGGAACATCAGTGGAGTATAAAAAGTAGACCAAGAGGGAAGACGGAGGTATGGGAAAGGGGAGAAGATGAATAATAAATTTAACAAAAGTCATACTATGGACATATAAACATATCACAGTAAACTCTACCTTTATGTACATGTATAAAGCATCAATCAAAAATAAACAACTGAAAGGAACATTAGTAGAGTAAAAGGAAAATAGGGGAAGGGAAAGGTGTAGGTGATGGGGAACTGGGGACTAAAATGGAGTAAATAAAATTTCATGAGTGTACGATTGTGTCAAAATGAATTCAATTGTTATGTATAATAATAATGCACTGATTCAAAAAAGTTGAAAGAATACAAATAACAATAATTGCTAGTGAGAATGTGGAAAAGGTACATATATTTCATTAGTGGCCCTGCAAACTAATACAACCACTTTGGAAAGCAGTATGGAGATTCCTAAAAAGACTAGAAATGGAACCACAACTCCTTGGTATTTATCCAAAGAAACTAAAATCAGCCTATTATAATGATACATGCATACCAATGTTTATAGCAGTACAATTCACAAGATCCAAGTTATAGAACCAGCCTAGATGCTCATCAACAAATAGATAAAGAAAATTTGGTATATATACATAACAAAGTTTTACTCAGCCATAAAGAAGAATAAAGTTATGTCATTTGCCAGTAAATGGATGGGAACATCATAATAACTGACTCAGAAAGTCAAGGGTAGAAAGTTCTTTCTCGTATGTTGAAGCTGGTGATGGGGGTTAATAAAAAAAAAAATAAAATAAAAGAGGGCAGAATCTCACCAAAATAGATTTTGGGGACCAATGTGGACTCATTTGGAAGACCAATAGAGTATAGGAAGGGGACCAACTAGGAGGGAGGCAGGGAGGCATAGGGAAGTACTAGGGAACAAAATTCACCAAATTATGCTATGTCCTTATATGAATATACCACAATGAATCCCGCTACATATATATAATGATAATGCAGTGATTAAATAACAACAATAATAATAGAAGAGCACAAGCATATTAGAGGGAGGGAAGAAGAAAGGGAAAAGGAAAGTACCAGCGAGTGAGATTGATCCAATGATGTTATGTGCATGTTCATAACAAAGATGGCAAAATAAGCAAAATAAGTATAGTAAACCTTCGACCAACTATGTACATTACTTAAACTTGACAAGAAATACTTGTATGTATACACTGGATACTCTTGGCATGTTCAAGGCAGGTATCAAGAGTGTGTGTGTGTGTATACACACACACGTGCGTGAATGTATTTATGTACCTCAGACCAAATTACCTAAAGGTAGAGCATAAATAATTTTCTTTTTTGAATTTTTTTTAGTTGTAGATAAAAAATTGATAAATTTTATTTATTTTTATGTGGTGCTAAAGTTCAAACCCAGTGCTTCATACATGCTACGCAAGTGCTCTACCACTCAGCTACAACCACAGCCCACTGAAATACAATTTCTTTTGCAATAGATAACATATTTACAGAGTCCAAAAACAGGTTTTGCTTTCGAGGAAGTATTTCTAGAGAGACAGCACTGTCCTATATGTTCTATCCACCCAAAATTAAGTCTGCTGAAAGACTAATATCAAAATTAAGAATCCATGTGTTAGTTTATACTGAAATTCACTCAACCAAGATTGCACCATTTTTCACTCCCTATTAACTCCCATCATCCTAGAAAGATAATGCAGAATAGAAAAAGTCACACCTCTCAAAAGTATCATGCAGTAATCAAATGTTGAAAAAGAGAGAGAGAGACAGACAGACAGACAGACAGAAATAGTACACTACCATGTAGCAGAAAGCTAAGATCGGGTCCTACATCACATCTTCTGATCTTTTATTATATCTGTGTACTTTGAATTCTTAAAAAAAAAAACTGTTAATTTTTACAGATCTGTTTTTCTTGGAACTTCAACAATTACAGTATCATACTACTCAGCACATGAAGACAGGGCAAGGAAATGACTTGTGACCATCTGGTCCAATGCACTGTTGCAACATCACTGTACACTACCTTGAAGTAATCCTTTACTTAAAAAGAAAAAAAATTATTTTTCTTGACAATGTTCAATCTTAAACTTTGGAAAGTATATTGGTTCATTAGGTACCTAGTGCAACTAAAACACTTAACCTTTATTTTAAGAAATATCTTTAAACCATTGAACTTGAAGGCTAAAAGCAAATTTAACTTTTTTTTTTTTTTTTTAAAGATAGGGTGTTGGTAAATTGCTAACACTGGCCTTGAAAAAAATGATCCTCCTACCTCCTCAGCATCCCCAGTAGTAGGCATGGACCACCAGCTCCTAATAGTACCTTTTATTCAGTCCATTTCCAAAAAACTAGGTGCCACTCATTATGCTTTATTGTAAAAATACAGCAGCAAACACTGAAGAGCACTATGACATGGAAGTTTATAATACAGAGGAGAAAACAAATAAGATATTACAATCTTGTGTAATAAGTAGTAGGGTGTAGGGGCACATAGAAAACGCCTGTCTCAATCTTAAGATTTTAGTGTACCCTTCCTGACAAAAGCAGATGTATAAACCGAAACCTGTAAGATTAGTGACAACTTACTTGGAAAAAGCAAAGAATTGAGAAAGTAGGCAAGAATAATATCACAGGAGAGAAAATCAGACAAAAAAAGTTTATGATTTATCGACAGATATATGAACAAAATACTTCTAAACATTCAAAGTATACCTTATAAACTTAACTATCATTTAAGAGGAAATGGAAACAATATAAGCTTTCAAATTAGAGATTTATAATCTTGCTAAATTTCTTTCAGTTCCTCAAACAGAAATATAGTCATAGAAAAATTTTAAAGTTAAAAATATTTCAGACCTACCCTCTAAACTGGTTTCAGCAACAACCCTATTAGGGGTGTGAAGGATGGATATTATCTATCTCAAACTTCTCCAAAATACGTTTATTATTTTCTTGGACGTACCCTGTATCCGAAACAAATTGTATTTATTCATCAAACAATGATTTTTTAAGCACCTACTACAGTGGGCCAGGCACTGTTTTAAACATTACTTTTCTCCCTATATGCTTTCTCATTTTTAATAAATGAAAGTGAAAAAAATTATGATTTACTCAAAGGTCATCCTAAAATTAAGGCATTTCCTATGAATTTCAATTCAAACTATAACCTCTATGAAGATAATTTCCACATTTCCCTCTCTAAATCTGACTTCCCCTCTAAGCTCCAGCGGTAAGTTACCTGTTAAGAAACTTTATCTTGAGAATATAGCTGCATCTAAAAAACTGCAACCTCTATAAATATACACAGGTGCACATACCTGCTGCTCTTCTTCTTTATTCATTCATATTTTTAATAGCCAACAGCATCCTTCCTAGTGCCAAACTCAAAACTTCAAAATCAACTTTGATTAGTTCCCATCTCCCTAACCATATAGCTATTGCCCATTTATAGACTGCACTTACAACTTATTTCAGATTATTCCTCAATTTCCATTTCTTCATGGATTAATTCAGGCACTCTTTCCTTTTTCATACTGTTTCCATCCTTTCTGCAACTATGTGAATAATGGTCAGTTTTATTAAAGAGAAAGATTATCTTTCCTTAAAAACAGAAGAGACAAAAGACAATGGATAAAGATATATTTTTTGCAATCCTGGAATGGAAAAGGCCAAATATAAAACTGCCTGAAGGCAAAAAGTAGAGAAAATTATTTTGAGATGAAACTTCTGTGAAGGAAGAAACCTCAGTCTTATTCTAGTTTAATTTTTTAAGGTCTCAAGTAAGTAAAGGGATAAATGAATTTGAAAATACTCAACTCCCAATATTCAACTGCCTCAATAAAGTAGTAGTCAAGGACATGAAGAAGGAAATAGGCTTTCAGCAGTATGTTAAAATAAAAAATATATTAGAAGTCTGGAAAATATGAATAAAAGCTCTGCAGAGCCGCTTTAAAGGCACTGAAAAAGTTACCACAAATTTGTAGTATCCAAGTAGTACATTCAGGTAACTTTTCCCCAGAAACTCATCCTCTTTGACATTGTATAGAGTAGTATTAATTCCAAAGATCGTTTCCCACATGGAAGAAGAAATTAGTCCATAGTTACCAGAAACCACCTTTTTGCATCTGTAATAATGAGAGGCTTTGATTGTTTATGTGCAGAAGTTCCCGCAAAACAGGGAAAACATAGATACACCAAGGATCTTGCAACTTTCTTATTCCAACACTCCACACTCCACTCAGTTTTTAATCTCTGTAAGAAAGGTCTAGAAATCTTGGAGAAGAAAGACGTTCAGAGTGAAAGGAATTGCTGAAGTACCAGTCTACATATTAATTTTTAAAAATTAAACTTTTCTTTCACTTATAGTGTACTTTACTGTAATAGAAAAGCTAACAGGCTGATATTCTCAAGTCACCATTTCTCATTTGCTACATAAAGTAATACAAAAAAACAATTGTTCAATCCTCTTCTATACAAGCATTATTATATGAAGAGCTTTTGTTTGTTTGCTCTGTTGTTCTTTATTTTGGGTTTGTTTTTATATTGCTATGAATTTAACCCAGGGCCTTGCATGTGGTAGGTAAGCACTCTACCACTAAGCTCTATATCAGGTCATTTTATCCCCCATTTATTTTGAGACAAGGTCTCACAAAGCAACCCAGGCTGGCATTGAAATTGTGATCCTTTTGCTTCAGCCTCCCAAATAGCTTGGATTGTAGGAGTGTACCATCATGCCTAGTTCAATAAGAGATATTAAACAGTACTCTATATGCTATATTAACTCCAGATTCGAGTTGTTCTCTGAAATTCCCCACCAAACCATACATAATAGCTTTTACCTGTACCATTAACAGCAGCTGTGATATGATTCTATATTCATTTTGAAGAGTAAATAAGACAACTAAAATAATATAATCACCTTAATTAAAACCCTTTGTATCTTAAATAATTTGGAAACACTCTGCCTTGACCCCAAATGTCATCCCAAAATGTGTATTTAAGGAGGTTTTGTTTAAGAGCTCCAAAACAAACTTTAAAGTTACCACTTATATAATCTAGGTCACAAATATACCATTGTTTTTATCCAGTGTCATGATAAAAAGTGTTCAACAATTTAAATCATTTCTAACTCTCCCATCAACTTTAAAGACAGTATTGCATTTCTATCAGCTGGTGAATCTTTCAATCTGGATATCTCAACTAACAATTAAATCCAACATATTAAAAAAAAAAAAAAGACCTCATAGTCTTCCTACAGCCTTCCTCTTCTACTTTTTGTCTTTACATCAATCCAGTCAACCAAGCTATTAGAACATCTGCTGTTTTATAAGGTTAAAGAAATACATCTAATTCAACATACTGCACACTTCTCATGAGTTTATCTGTCTTACTCCTCTGTCCTATTTCTTTCATACTCAATCAGTCAAAAAGCCTTTTTAGCAATCCCACTTTCTCAATGCTCTTTGTTCCATCTTATCATTTCCTTTTCCTGTCAATATCCTTTCTCATAGTATCCAGTAATAATTCCCACAAAAGATCTTCCAGTTTACTGATTGTCTATCTCCTTATACACCTGTAATATTCTAATATTATGGCTAAGCCGTAAATCACAAATCAAAACTTGAACTGAGATATTAAACAGTTCCATTGCTTATAAATTGAAATCCATGGTATTCATTCAGTAATCTTGGCCAATTTCCACTGGACTACTTGCCACTTCCTAAACATACCAATCATGCACTTTCAAGCTTCTATCCCTTTGATCATACTATTATTTTAATCTGAAATGCCCTTATTGCCAACTCTTTGCCTAAAGAAATTCATTTCATTATTCAGTGCCTAGCTAAAGTGCCATCTCCTTGATTGTTCACAATTAATCTTATATCATGTCCCTTGCTTAGTTCTTTTTTGGGAGGTGTTTTTTTTTTTTTTTTCTGTTAGTCATTTTCACCATTAAATCAAAGGTACTTAAGGACACTGGGAACAAGTAAATCATATTCACAATTCTCTATCACCTGGCACAATGCCATAAAGATAGTAGCCCTTGCTTACACATAAATTATAAAGTCATAATCCCTCACTGGAATCCACATTATCTAGCCAAATTAAAGAAGTCTTGTATTCTCCCACTCAAACTATTTCCTCAGCCGGCATAGTCCTCCCATCCCACTGTAGAGATCTTTAAATTTTGCCTCCAAACTAATACAACTTAAAAATGGAAAAATTAAAAATATATTTTAAACAATTTAAATATAAACTTTAAAATAACAGATGATGGAGTTATTGTTAATATGGCTAATGTATTATTTACATAAAACATTTTTTATAACAAAATTATGTAAAGAATAGCACTATTTTACATTTTGCACAACTCTTTAATATATAACTTAATAACAGCTGGATTTTCATATCCATTTCTGCATTTAACCTGTTGCTGTATGTTTTGTTTCACAGTACATAAAGATATAACCTAACATAGTTACTTTTAATTTAGATGAAATGTTCAATCTGACCATACTTAAAAACATCTATACTCCACTCCATTAAATCCATTGGTCTGTCATTTACTCATACGTATTTTGTAGCATTATGCAATGGTCATTTGAAAAATATTGGTTTGCTGAGCTATATAGATTTTCCAGGTGGAAAATTTACAATTTTTATTTCATTTACAATGCCAAAGCATCACATTCCTTATATCATTATTACACAAATACTGATATTCCCAAAAAAGGTTTGGCTCTAGCCCAACTCATGGGAGTTAGCATTTAAGCCTTTGAAATACTCTACTTAATAAGAGTGCTTTTGCTTACTGGGAGCCTTGATCCACACCAGAGAGTTTATGCTAAAAATGTGATTTATGGTGGGGGCCTTGGTCCACTCAAAATCAGTTTCACATCTGGCGTCAAAATGATGGGAGTAACAAAAGTTACTAACATAAACCACATGGGTGTTTCCAGCCCACATAATCAACCCCCAATAAAAATCTTAGACACCAAGGGTCAGGTGTGTTTTCCTGGTTGTAGACATTTCATTAATATTATCATACATACATTATTGCTGGAAAATTAAGCACTATCCATATGACTCCAGAAGAGGAAAACTAGAAGTTTTTATCTAGTCTTTCCTGAACTCTTCGCTATGCAGCTTTTGGTCATTGCTGATTTTAATCTCTTTTTACTATAATAATAATGCTTTACTTAGGTAATAGTTTACCAAACTATTACTATGTGTTCTGTTATTCCTGTTAGCAAATGACTAAACCCGAATGTTGTCTTAGAGACTTCCAAAAAATCAATTTCATAGAAAAGTCATTAAATATGAAGTTCCTAAATTCTCAGTTGCAGATACAAGGTTCCCAAAATTCTAATTTTGCATAAAATTGTCAAATACCATCAGTTCTTTTTCAAGAAAAAGTCTGTCAAATACTCAAGTCTTAAAAACCTCTTTGTCTTTCAGTCATTCTTCAATGCAAAACTAGTGAGCCATAAAATAAGTGGCTAGCTCAGCTCTCAACTGAAATAATCACATAATTGCTTTTCCTCAAGATGCTGAACCTCCACATGCAGTGTTATATGTATTTTCCTTTTCAATAACAGACTATTAAGCAGACATACACTCTGATTGCAACTTAATAAATTATTAATTTGTACTGTTCCATCAAAGACACCCTTAAATTGAGACAGGCTTTTTTTTTTTTATCTTTTTCACAAGTATGTGGTAGCAAAGAATATGATGACTGGTTAGTACAATGAGGTATCATTGCATTAGAAGGAAACAGAAATTTTACCTCATCACTTTGTACCACCAGAACAAATGTCAAGAATGTGATAATGACAAATAATGCCTTACTATTACATAATTCATTTGACTTCATGAATCTCCTGAAAGAGTCTCAGGGAACTCCAGGATTTGGAACAAATAGTCTAGTGAAAGTAGACTAAATAAGACTCAATTACAAGAAAGCTATTCCAACTGCTCTTTTGAATAGTCTAAATCTATCAACTTTCACACAAAAGACACAAACATCTTCAATATTATAACCAAAGTTTTAATTTAATTCCTTCCTTTCTATTTTGTTAGGCCATGCCCACCAAGCTTCCACTAGTTATGGAATTTCTGGTTATCATTGCTTTTAAATAAGATCAAGTCTGTTATAAGAAATAAGCATAGAAATTTTGGAAATAAATCATTTCCATGTAATTTAGTAATTCAATTCACATTGTATTTTATTGATATATTTCAAATTTTGTTAAGCTTCTTAGCTTTGGCAGCATTCTGCTTACAAACATTTTAATGATCCATTCCAGTCTCTTCAAATTACTAATTTTCCTTAACTAAATCATGAAATTCTTTTAATTTTTCTTTAATGTATGGAATTCTTTAAAATTCCTTTGTAGATGATGGTTTGCTATATTTTTTACCTTTAATATAATTTCAGCAACAACTTAGGAAAGTCTTACAGATAAACTCTAAGTTATTCACAAAGAAACTTCAAAATAGACAAGTATTTAAAAAAAAAAAAAAGCCTTAAGAAAAAAAGAATACCTACCACCTAGTTGATCTTCAAACTCAACAAGCTCCTTGACATCACTTGCCACAGTCCACAACCTAAGACTATTCTCTGGTTAAGACTATATATCTCTCCTTCCCCTAAAATGCTACCCAACAGGTAGCAGATCTTTCTACTAGTATGTACACATCAATCCTAGAAAAGAACCCTATCACATAAAATAAAACTGTAATATATAATGGGAAGCACATCACAAAAGTATTCAGTAAATATTGCTGTAACACTCATGCTTAAAAAATAATCAACATACTCTAAAACTGTACCAAAAATAAATGCCAATAATTATATTTATCAAACTATAAAAATGTTTATATGTAAAATATTGATGACAAAAATACTTAACAGATAAAAAAATAACAAAGACCTAACAATATAAAAAGTATATCAAAATAAAAGTAGGAAGTGCACATGTGCTCATATACATGCAAGGATCATCACTATAGTGCAATATCATAGGATTAGGTAAAAAAAAAATCAAGGTAAATAAATTATGTATATCCAATAGAAAACTGTGTAGCCACTTAAGAGAATAAAATAATTCAAACATACATAAATATACAAACAATGCCTTATATACTTACATAAACAATGCCTTATATACTTATATACTACCATATACTTATAAACTACCATATACTACTTTCAAGTCTATGCACAAAAATTTCATTCAGTGAGACCTATCTTGACTACTCTCTCTTCTGGCATTGCCAATACCCCTTTATTCTTTTGTTGTTTGTTTTCTTTTTTCTCATAGCACTTATTACTTTTCACATTCTATACAATTTATTCTTTTATGATATTTACTACTTTTCTTCTTCTGGCAAAATGTAGCCTGCAAGGAAAAAGGTAGAGCCCAGCATTAAGTTAGGGAAAAAAAAAAATCTGCTAAACAAATGTACAGAAATGTGGCCAAGAGTTGACCACAGAAAGTATATTTGGGGAACTAATGTCAATAAAAGAAGAGGATCTTTTTAATTAAAAAATACAAATGTATATATTCCATTTTTTCCTGTGCATAAATGTATACTGCCTACTGAAAAACTTTTTTTTGGTGATGGAGGTAGGAGGTAGTAGGGGTGGGGAGGAGAACTAGGACCCTGTGCATGTTAAGCATGTGCTCTACTACCAAGCTACTCCCACAGCCCTGGAAAATTTAAGATTCCTCATAACAGTCACATACTTCATAGATATACAATAATGTATATAAGTTATACATATGCATATATAAATACATGTATATATGCACAATAGCAATGATCACTATTAGAAACAATAAGATTAGGGAGTGGATACTTTTTTCTTGCATTGTTTGGTTTTTTATTTTTTTTAGTTGTACACAGCCACAATATCTTTATTTTATTTATTTTTATGTGGCACTGAGGATAGAACCCAGTGCTTCACATGTGCTAGGCAAACACTCTACCACTGAGCCACAACCCCAGTCCCCCTTGCATTGTTTGTTTTTAAACAAGAGCTATCACATAATACTTTCACATTACTTAGAGCAGAATAATCCTCCAACCAAGAAAAGCTAGAAAAGGAAAATAAAATACAAAAATAAGTCAATAAAAAGAAAGCTGACTGTTTTTAATCATCTAAGAGCTGTTGAGGAAATCAGAACTTCATGAATCAACATTTGAGAAAAAGTAGGAACCTCAAAAAGTAACTGCACTATTCAGGAGCCACTTGATACTTTTTTCCCTCAGAATATTGTCTATTATGGTCACAATTCTGAGAATGTATTCAAAAGACCCAGATCCTCTGCCTGGATTCTAACAGGAAGAAAAGAATTCAGCTGAATTTTCAGTCAATCTCACAAAGCTGGTAGGCCAACTATTAAAAGCTGTAAAGGGCCAGGATTTCAATCATAAAAGGGAAACAGAGAACTGAACCACAGTCTATTTCCCCTCTAGACATCTTCACTGAATTCTGAAGCTATACTGATAATAATGAAGCAAAGTCTATATAGCAAAAAGGGAGTAAGAAATTTTGTTATCCAGGTGATCTGATTGCATTCTATCAGCTTAACAGAAGGAAAAGCCATCTTTTACAGCAAACTATCATTCAGATATTCTATAAATTACCAAACACAATGTCTGGCATTTAATTAAAATTTAATAGCATGCCAAGATACAGGACACAATGGGGGGGGCAGGGAAGGAATAAACAAAAGTATAATATAAAAGTTTAGGAGAAAAAGAAAACATGGTTCTTAGAGAAATAAAATCAACAAATCCTAGCAAGACTGATCAAAGATGAAAATGTCACAAAGTATCAATTTTGGATCCAAAGGTGAGTAACTTTTAAAATGAGGGACTTTAAAATAACGATTATTTGGGGCTGGGGATGGTATAGCTCAGCAATGCAGCACCTGCCTAGAGTGCCTGAGGCCCTGAGTTTAATCCACAGCATTGAACTGAACCCAGTAAGAGAAAGAAGGAAAACACATAAGCACATGCCATTATCAAGGCACATTACAGCAAAGTTGCTAAAAACCAAAAACAAGACTAAATCACAAAAGTAATCAGAAAGACATTATCTTCATTGAAATAGCAATAAGAATTTTTGCTAACTTTAAAAAAGTACTCCAAGTGAGACAAAATGGAATATCTTCACATTTTTTAAGGAAAATAATTATGAACACAGAGACAATATCCTTCACAATAAGTATGCTTTCAGATAAACAAAAAGTAAATTTGTTTGACAATAGATGTTTACCAAAAAATCCTAAAAGAAGATCTGTAGCCAAAACATGTTCCTACAGAGAAGGGTGGAAATGCAGTATAAAAATGAAGAGCATCAAAAAGAATAAAAAGAATAAAATCATGGGTGAATCTAAATATACACTGAATTTATAAAGCAGTAACAATAATTTAATATGTATTAAAACATATGTATGATGAAAATACAGGACATTTATTTAAAAATCAGGAGAAGGATAACTAAGGTTCAAGGATTCTAAGTTTTTAAAATTGTTAGGAAAAACAAAAATTTTCAATGGACTATAATAAGCCAACAATATGTTGTAATCTCTAGGATAATCACTAAAAGACTAAGATTTGCAGATTGTATTTTTTAAATCCACTTTAAAGAGAGACATCTTAATAAGAATGCAGAAATTTTTAAAAGGATAGAAAAAATTCTACCACACTATTGCTAATTAAGAGCTCATGTGTTAAGCAATGCAACAATATTTAGAAGAGGAATGATTGAATCATGAGGGCTATGACCACCTCAGTGAATCAATTCACTTGTTCAATAATTTGAATGAATTTAGTGAAAGACTGTGAAAATTACAGACAGGTAGAACATGGCAAAGGAAGCAATGGGGGCATGTCCTTTGGGACTGTAATTGTTTTTGGCCCCCTCACTTCTCTCTACCTCTCTCTCTCTCTTTGCTTCCCAACTGTCATGAATTGAGCCATTTTCCTCCACCATACCCTTCCAACATGTTTCTGCCTTGAAGCCAGTCAACAATGGACTGAAGTCTTGAAACTGTGAACCTTGAACCAAAATAAACTTTTCTCCTCTAAGTTGTTCTTGTCAGGTATTTTGGTTATAGCAATGAAAAGCTAGCTAGCAAAACAAACTAGATTTTAAGATAAAAATTATTATTAGAGGTAATAAAGGGCTTTTCACAATAATAAAGGGGTCAATTCATCGGGAATTTAATTCTAAATGTGCATATACCCAATAATGCAACATAAAAATACATAACTTATAAAATACATAACTTATAAATAGAACTATACATAGTTCTATATAGAAATACATATAAAAATCCCCTAAAAACCTCAGCACCATGTATAAATAAGTAAAATAAAGTAAAGGTATTGTGTCCATCTACAACTAAAAATATTATTTTAAAATGTTAGCATTAGAGTACACATGTCTATAAAACAATTATTGGGCAATCAAATATATATTGTAAACACTTCATAACAGTGCTCTGTCCAGACATAATCTTTCCCCTCATATATCTCATTTTTTTGTATTTAACTCCCAATACTGCCTTATGTTTATATAAGCCAATACTTTGGTAACTTCTGCTAATTCTCTCATGTTCTGTTCTATAACTTAAAACTTTAGTCAGCATTAGCAGCTGAACTAAAGGTTAACAAAGCCAGGCCTGAGTCCTGCTTCATTTCTTCCTGCCTTTACATGACTACTGCCTCATATTCACCGAGATCAGAGAGATAACAGAAATTCATGCTTCTACTCATTTAGCATATGTATTTTTTTGCCTCTTAGGATTTTGTCACTACTTTTCACTTTCTGTGTTCATTAAGTAATTACATAAACTTCAATAATATCAATCACACTTTAAACTTAAAAAAAAAACTCTGAATGGTTTATCGTCACATTTTATGTTCTTCCATCCTCAATAGTCCTTATTCTAGAACTCATCATTTCAGCATGCGTAGAATAAAACAATCAGAATTGTAGATATTTCAAAAACAAATGCATGTGATTTTATTCAAAAATTTTTCTGTCATGTTTCTATAATATTTGTCATCAATAAGTAGAATAACCTTCTTGGCTAAGAAGACTTTCTCATTCCCTCCAAATCTAAACAAGTACCAATAAGGTTATCTATTCTTGCCTTTTGGTCATCTCTTCCTGGACACACATGATAGTGTGTCAAGAAAAAAAAAATACAGGAAAACAACATGATTTCTTGGCATTACTGTCTCTATGTAAGTGTTAACATTCCACTCACTTACATACTTGACTCCTTTACTTTTTCAATATTTATATAGGTTTCCACTGGGCATGGTAACAAAGACCTGTAATCCCAGATACTCAGTGGGGTCTGAGGCAGCAGTATGGCAAGTTTGAGGCCAATCACAGTCCCTGAGTGAAACTCCTTTGTAAGGCACCCCTGGGTTCAATGCCTAGTACCACAAAAAAAAAAAAAAAAAAAAAACAACTTTCTGATTCTCATGACAATTCACATCAGTCTCACCTACCATCAAAAGATAAATGTTTCCCTTTTTAGAAACCATATACACAATGCTTGCTCTACAGCACATACACTAAAAATTAGAATGATACAGAGGAAGATCAGCATGGCCTCTGCTCAAATATGGCATGCAAATTTGTGAAGCACTCTGTATTTTTAAAGTATTCTTACCATACCCCCCACACACACAGAGAGCAGATATATCAATTTACCAGACTGTAAAAATTACTTCACTACATATGTATATCAAAATATCAAATTATATCTGAAATTTATATTTAAAATGAAAAAAGAACCATACAAAAATCTTATATGTAAAATACATACTATTAAAGTCTTTTTGAAAATTAAATGTCAACATCACTATAAATTTTTAAAAGTAAAATGCTACCATTATACACAAAAGTAAACGCTGAATCATGATAAAATTATTTTCAGTACAGTAATTCACTAAAAACATACAGGTTTTCCAAAGCCTACAATATGGGTCCTTTCTCTAATCTACTTTTACTGCAAGCACCAGATATACAGAAACTTAGCTAATTGCAATTACTGTGTTTCTCAAAACATGCTCTGAACTTAACGAAAGAGGTAAAAGACCTCTACAATGAAACTACAGAATGCTACAGAAAGAAATTAAAGATGACTTTAGAAGATAGAAATATCTTCCTTGTTCTTGGATAGGCAGAATTAATACTGTCAAAATGACCATACAACTAAAAGCACTGTACAGATTTAATGCAATTCCAATCAAAATACCTATGACATTCCTCATAGAAACAGAAAAAGCAGTCATGAAATTCATCTGGAAAAATAAGAGACCTAGAATAGCTAAAGCAATCCTTAGCAAGAAGAGTGAAGCAAGTGGCATCACTATACCAGACCTTAAACTATACTACAGAGCAATAGTAACAAAAACAGCATGGTATTGGCACCAAAATAGACTTGTAAAACCAATGGTATAGAACAGAGGACACAGAGACTAACCCACATACTTACAGTCATCCTTCTTATATTTGACAAAGGCGCCAAAAGCATACATTAGAGAAAAGATAGCCTCCTCAACAAATGGTGCTGGGAAAACTGGAAATCCATATGCAACAAAATGAAATTAAACCCTTATCTCTCACCATGCACAAAACTCAACACAAAGCGGATCAAGGACCTGCAGATCAAGGACCTACAAATTAAACCAGAGAAACTGCGTCTGTTAGAAGAAAAAGTAGGCCCAAATCTCCATCATGTCAGATTAGGCCCCAACTTCCTTAATAAGACTCTCTTAATAATTAATATCAAGAATCAATAAATGGGATGGATTCAAACTAAAAAGCTTCTTCTCAGCAAAAGAAACAATCTGTGAGGTGAATAGACTGCCTACTGATTGGGAACAAATTCTTACCACATGCATGTCAGACTGAGCACTAATCTCTAGAATATATAAAGAACTCAAAATTCTTAACACCAAAAAAACAAATATCTCAATCAATAAATGGGCCAAGGAACAAGCACTTCTCAGAAGACATACAATCGATTAACAAATATATAAAAAAATGTTCAAAATCTCTAGCAATTAGACAAATGCAAATCAAAACTACTCTAAGATTTCATCTCACTCTAGTCAGAATGCCAGCTATTAAGAATACAAACAACAAAAAGTGATGGCAAGGAATGTGGAGAAAAAGACACCTCATACATTGCTGGTGGGACTGCAAATTGGTGCAGCCAATATGGAAAGCAGTATAGAGAATCCTTAGAAAACTGAGAATGGAACCACCATTTGACCCAGCTATCCCACTCCTCAGTCTATACCTCAGTCTATAAAAACAGCATACTACAGGGACACAGCCACATCAATGTTTATAGCAGCACAATGCACAACAGCTAAACTGTGGAACCAACCTAGATGCTCTTCAGTAGATGAATGGACAAAGAACATGTGATATACATACATAATGGAATATTATTCAGCATTAAGAGAGAATAAAATCATGGCATTTGCAGGTAAATGGATGGAGTTAGAGAAGATAATGCTAAGTGAAGTTAGCCAATCCCAAAAAACCAAATGCCGAAAGATTTCTCTGATTTAAGGATGCTGATCCATAATATGCTGGAGGGGGAGGGGGAATATGGGAGGATTAAATGAACTCTAGATAGGGCAAAGAGAAAAAGGGAAGGGAGGGGAAGAAGGGGCATAGGGGTAGGAAAGAAGGTGGAATGAGATGATCATCAGTACCCTAAGTACATGTATAAAGACACAAGGATGTGACTCTACTTTGTGTACAACCAGTCATATGAAAAATTGTGCTCTATATGTGTAATATGAATTATAATGCATTCTGTTTTCATATACAACAAATTAAATTTTTTTAAAAAAAGAAAACAAAAAATAAAGAACATGCTCTCTTCACTAAGCATGTAAGTTTAGGAAAAGCAGAGTTAAACAAAAAGCAGTTTAGTATAATAAGGCTTTTAGAACACCTCTGCTAATGTGCATTCTGGATTTGCAAAGGAGGAAAAAAAATAAACAAGACTCAAAATTCAGAAGTTCTCAAATTATTAAACTGTCAAAAAGGTCAAAGAATACAAATTCCTTTAACTACACAACAAAGTGCATTGTTTAAAAATTCTAACAAGCTTATGAAACAGATAATACTTGTTAACTTAATAGTAGTTCCCTCTATTTGTTCAAAACTGTCTTCTGATAAAATGTCTGCCATATTTTTTTTAAGTTTCGATTAAGTATTTCAATAAATATTAAAAATAAAGCATCACTGTCAAATGTACTGAAGTAAAAAAGAAGAAATGCAAGCTCAATAACTATCTAAAAAGACAGTTAAATATTTATAAATAGGAATTTTTTAAAAACTTATCAAATTTCATCTTTTTGCTAGTTTGAAAAAACTGTTCCTCTTACTTGGCTATCTCCTCTATCAACCCTTCTCTTAAAAGACTTCCAAATTCCCACAAAAGAATCTCTTTCCAACCTCTTTAAAAAAAAAAATAACTTCAAATTCCTTTCATCTGGATGCATTGGTGCATGCATATAATCTCAGGGACTCAGGAGGCTGAGTCAAGAGAATTCTAAATTCATGGCCAACCTCTTCAACTTGGTGAAGCCCCAAGCAATGCAAGGAGAACCCTGTTTCACAATTTAAAAATTGAAAAGGGCTAGGGATGTGGCTCTAAGAACCCCTGGATTAAATCCCTAATACCAAAACAAACAACCACCACCCTTCTTTTAGACACATCCAGATTCCCATCTGGCAATAACAAAGTTAGAAGTCACCACTTCATTCTTTCTAACAAAAAAGTAAAAAGCTGAACAAACTGAAAAATCAATACTCTTGTTAAATTCTTCAGAGAAGTGACCTCAGGGCAAACCACTGCTCCAAAACTTGAGCAACTGGCAAATGCAGAAAATCACAGCACACCAGAACAGAAACCCACAAGAAAACCCACAGAGAAACTTGCCTGGGAACCAGTGCCAGAATAGAGGAGACTCAGTATGAACAGGTCTGAGTTAAAATCTCCAGAGAACCCAATCATATGGTTTCATCTCCAGGAACTCTCCCAGGTCCCACAGCAAATACAGGAGATAAATCTCCCCATGCTTGTGATAGGGAGAAGTGGAAGGGGAACAATTTTAAAATATACCAGAGCATTCTATATTCTTAACAAGGCCTGCCTTCAGCAAAACTAATTTACCAAAGCCTAACATACCTGTAGGAAAAAGGAAATATACGACTCCAGCTCCCTTTACTGACATACTAATAAAAGGCAAAAAACACAGTTTAAAGAGACAGCAAAAACATCAAAACCAGACATTATCAAGAGATTTGGGAATTATTAAACTGGGAATTTTTTTAAAACCATGATTAATTTTATGCTAAGTGTTTTAATGAAAAGGAAGACAACATTTAAACACATGGATAATGTAAAAAGAGAGATGGAAATTCTAAAGATAAAGAAGAAGCCCTAGAAATCAAAACCCTATAACAGAAATGAAGAATGCTTCTAGTAGGCTCATTAGTAGACTGAACACAGTTGAGGAAAGGTTTCTGAGCATACAGTTATGACAATAGATATTACTTCCAAAAGGGAAAAGAAAGAAAAAGACTGATTTTAAAAAAAAAAAAATCTTAAGCAACCACAAAAGGTCTAACTTAAGGAAAAAAATACTTTCATTAGTGCATTTGAGCTATACATAATAGTTGGATTCATTCTGAAATAATCATACATGCTAATTTAATTCGCTCCATTTCAGTCCCCAGTGTCTCCTTTACTCCCTCCCCACTTTCCTCCTCCTATTTCCCAAAAGGTACAAATTTCTGTATAATATGAAAATAAAAAGTTAAAGAAAAAGAAACAAGAAATATTTGAAACAATAATGACTGAGAATTTCCCCAAAATAATGTCAGATCCATAAAACTCAGAACTCCAGACAAAACAGATGCCCCACAAAAAAACACTTCTATGCATATCATATTCAAACTTAAAAAAATCAAAGAAAAAAACCTTGAAAGAAGCCAGAAATTGAAAAATACTTTACCTAAAGAAAACCAAGCTAAGGATTCCACCCAGCATCTCAAAAACAAGGCAAGCAAAAAAAAATTGAATAAAAATTTAAAGAGCTAAGAGGAAAACAACATCAACCTAAAATTTTGTACCCTGCAAAATTATCCTTCAAAGTATAGGATAAATAAAGATATTCTCAAAGAGAAAATGAATGGATTTATTGTCAACAGATCTGTCTTGCACAATATGTTAAAGCAGCTCATCACAGAAAAGGAAAATGATATGGATAGAAATTCTGATCTACATAAAAAGAAAAACAGCATAGGAAAGAATGAATAGCAAGCACAAAAGAATGAATAAGCAAAGATAAAAGGTAAAATAATTTTTTCTTATTCTTAATCTAATAGGTAACAATTTGTTCAACATAATAGCAACAAGGTATCTAATTATGCATGATCTAATTATACATACTTGTAAGTAGAACAAATGACTGCAGGAATATAAGTACAGATGTAAGAAGTAGCAATATTTTGTTAAGTATTTGCACTACAGATGTAGGAATATACTATTACTTGAAAATGGACATGGATAAGTTATAAATGTATACTGTAAAATCCAAAGCAAATACTTTTAAAAGTCTTTTTTAAAATGTAATTAAAATGCCGAGAAGGAGAATAGAAACATAAAATACTCAATTAAAACCACAAACAGCAAAAAGTGTGGAAGACACAATGTACAACAAAAAGGGTAAATGATAGAATAAATAATAAATACGGTGAATATTAATCTCACTACCCTAGACAACAGTAGTCTAAACTCACTACCCTAGACAACAGTAGTCTAAATATATTAACTTAAAGATATTGTCAGAGTGGATGAAAAACAAGACTCAATTATATGTACTTAACAATATGTACAGATCAAAAACAAAGGAATGGATAAAAATACACCATGCTATCACTAATCAAAAGAAAACAGAGGCAGGGCATGGATGTGTATACCTGCAATTCCAGGAACTCAGGAGACTGAGGGAGGAGGACTGAGAATTCAAAGTCAGCCTCAGCAAAAGGGAGTTGAGACCCTGTCTTTAAATAAAATACAAAATAGGGTTGGGGATGTAGCTCAGTGGCCAAGTGACCCTGAATTCAATTCCCGGTACCCAGAAAAAAATAAAAAGAGCTGGGATGCAGCTCAATGGCAAATTGCCCCTGGGTTAAATCCCAGTGACCACTACCCTCCCCGCCCCCCAAAAAAGAAAGAAAAAGAAAAAAGAAATCACTATTTTAATTTCCTACAGAGAAGATTTCAGAGCAAGGAAAGTCATCAGGGATACAAAGGGGTATTCATAGTGATCAAGGGAGTCAATAATCTAAAACACATATTCCTTAATGTGTATGTGCCTAACATAAGAAAAATACATAAGAAAAAAACAAAACTGCAATTTAGAATTCAACATGCTTCTATCAAAAATGGACAGATCCAGCAGGCAAAAAAATCATCGACTCAACAGAATTCTCAAATCAACTGGATATAAATGACATCTATAGACTACTTCATCAAACAACAGATTTCACATTCTTTTCAAGTACCCAAGGCATTGACCAACACGCCCCATATTACATTCTGGAACAGAAAAGGTACCACAACAAATTTACAGAAATAGAAATCACACAATATTTTCTACCAGACCACAATGAATTTAACCTGGAAATCAATGGAAAAAAAAAAAAAAGATGGAAAATCTCAATACATGAAGATTATACAAAACAATTCCTAAGAACACAGTTCAAATACAGACCAATATCTCTCATTAACATAGATGTGAATATTCTCCAATAAAATACTAGTAAATCAAATCCCACAATGTATAAAAAGAATTAAACACCATAACCAATTTATCAAGGCTGATTAAAGATTTTAAAAAATCAATTAATGCAAGCAATCACAATGAAAAATTTTTAAAAATCACAAGATATCAGTGGATACAAAAAAACCACTTGACAAAAATCCAAAATCCATTTATGACTAAAATATTTGCTCAGCAAAATAGGAATAGAGGGAACTTCCATAAAGAGCATTTACAAAAAAAAAAAAAAAAAAAAAACTACAGCAAGCATCACATGTAATAGTAAGAACCTCAAAACTATCTCACTAAGATGGAGAACAAAGCAAGCAAGATTTGCCTTACCATTTATCTGTTCTACCACTACTTTTAAACACTGTACTTGAAGTGATGGCTAATGCAATAAGACAAAAAAAAAACTTTTTTAAAAATAAAAGGCTTAGTGATTGAGAATAACACTATCTTTGTCAGATAAAGACATATCAGATGACAAGACTGTCAATGTAAAAAAAAAAAAAAAAAACACCTTACAGAACTAACAAGCAATTATAGCAAGGCTGCAGGATACAAGAGTTAATGGCTTTCCTATATAAGCCAGCAATGAAAACGCAAAATTTGAAAATTAAAAACATATTACCTTTATACTACCACCCAAAAAAATTATAAAATAATTAAGTATAAATCTAACAAAATATGTACAAGATCTGTATGAGAAAAACTGTAAAGTTCTGATAAAAACCAGCAAACAACAAAATAAACGAAGAAAAAAAGTCCATGTTCATGGATAGGGAGACTCAATATTATCACAATGTGAGTTTTCAACCTGATATACACATTCAATGCAAACCCAACCAAAATCCCAGCAGGTTATTTTGTGGATATCAACAAACTAATTTTAAAGTTTATATGGAAAGGAAAAAAGATCCAGAAAAGTCATTGTAATATTGAAAGAACAAAGTTGGGGGACTAGAAATTCATTCTTTGAGACTTTCCATAATGCTACTATAATCAAGACTATGTGGTATTGGCAAAAGGATATATAAGCAGGTCAACAGAACAGAGAACAAAAATGGACTCAAATAAATATAATCAGGGCTAGGGCTCTAGCTCAGTGACTTGCCTTGCACTTGTGAGGGACTGGGTTTAGATCCTCAGCACCACATATAAGTAAGTTTAAAAAAAAAATAAAGGTCCACTGGCAACTGAAAATATATTTTAAAAATAAATAAATGTAATCAACTAATTTGACAAGGGAGCAAGGTGACTTAGTATGTACGATTCAATCTGGAGTCAGTCAAATTTGAAGAATTGACTGAACCTAAGGTTGTGGATCTATTCTAACAAAGGTCACAAGTAATTAATAAAGAAACCACAAGGACAATTAATCCATTAACAAAAATCAATGTCTGCATATCTCTCTGCCCAGCTTAACCTCCCTGGCAGGCCTGACAAGAGGGGAAGCCAAACTCTAATCATTACTTTTATAATGGCGAATGTCAACTGGTAAATTTCAAAGATGTGATTAATAGGGGGAAAGAAATCACCACTTCACAACATCATTACAAGAGGAAAATAAATGATTCAGGCAAAAATCATCAATGGATATTGAAACAATTGGGTATTTACTGACTACTTATTAGCTACAAAGAAAAACGTACCTTTTATAATGGCAAAATATGGTACAAACAAGCTCAAATCATTAATGCAAATCATTAATAGGACAAGTGACATCTGTACCTGTAAGTTATGCATTAAGAACTAATGACAAATGAACTATTTCTACTAATAATAGTTAACCCAAAACTAATCATGAGGAAGCAATCAAATACAAATTGAGACATATTCGGTGGTGGTGGTGGGGGGACCCTATCCTGGACTCTTCAAAAATGTTGATGCCATGAAAGAAAAAAACACTTGAAGGAATTGTTCTAAATTAAAGAAGACTAAGGGGACATAACAAATGCAATTCATTAAAATCAAAAGCAGATATAAAGGACATTATAGCAACAATTAAGAACGTCTATACATAATATTATATTGATAGTAAATTCATTATATTTGATTATGAAAGTTATTTCCCTATTCCTAGAAAATTCACGAAGATTTAGCATTTAAAAAAGAAAGGATGGGGCTGGGGTTGTGGTGCAGAGGTAAAGCACTTGCTACCATGCATGAGAAGTAGAACCTATTTCTTCTCTGAGTCATCCTCAAAATTAGGTTTGAAAGCTACTACTGTCTGGACAATGGAGACTCTCAAAAATGTTTCAAGAGACCATCTAAGATTTGTCTTTAACAAGATCATGCTGGAAACAATATAAAGTGGTTTTTCAAATTCAATTTAGTTGCTTTCCACTAATTTTTGTTTTCAGTAGAATAGAACAAAATTAAAATAAGAATAGGATGCATCATGAATAGTAATTAAAAAGGGCATTTTTTCATTAAATTTTACTTTCTTTTTTTTTTCCAATTTTGACACATACAAGTACTGTGTCACAATGTATAAAGAAGTTCACTTCAGTTGAAGTCAAAACATTTTGAAAATCATTAATAATGAGAACTGTTAATTGGTTGAAGGAGACATTAAGAACAAGGAGAAAATTAACAGACTACTTCAATAGGAAGAAAGAGAAAATGAGGGTTTGAAACAAAGAGAGAGAGAGAAAGAGAAAGAGAGAAAGAGAGAGAGAGAGATATGTTAGTTAAGATTCTAAAGCAATTTAGGAGGTAGAATAAACAATCTTGGCAACTAATTAGACCAGAATGAGAGAGAAGGAGAAATCTTAAAAATAAAAAAATATATATTTTTAAAGGTTAAGAAAAAGATCGAATTTCTATGGATTCCACAAATCTACACTACTAAACATAAGCCCTTAAGATGACATTCAATAATACAATAGGTCTCCAAGGTATTATATTTCATCTTTCTTTTATTGTTCTCCTTCATAAGCCCTGTGTAGAAGGCAAATACTATTTCCACAAAAATAAACTCTTATGTGATTAAAAGTACTATTTCCCCCACAGCAATCTAAGACACTACATGATTTCTAACACTAAACTGTACTGTTACATGTTATTTGATCATATTACAAACCCTAAACACAATGTCAATAAAAATATTAATTATTTTCAATTCAATTTGACAATATTTTTAAAAGGCTTCATGATAAAAACATTCTGATCTTAAGATCATAAAAAGAGGATAATATAAACAAATTCTAATATTT
This sequence comes from Urocitellus parryii, assembly GCF_045843805.1. Taxonomy (NCBI): domain Eukaryota; kingdom Metazoa; phylum Chordata; class Mammalia; order Rodentia; family Sciuridae; genus Urocitellus; species Urocitellus parryii. The sequence continues at coordinate 70,096,351 of NC_135531.1, read as the reverse complement.
TACCTAGAGGATTTAATCTGCAGTCTGTCTGAGATTAGTGTTTCTTTCTTCCAAATCCCATAAGAAAATAATCAGTTTTATGCAATAAATTAATGCAAACACATAAAACCAAAACACATAATTAACTCCTTTTTAATTGCCAGCAATGGCAAAGAGAATTCTTAAGTGATTCTATTAACATTGTATTTCTCCTACAACCAGCAATAAGCATTGCAAGGTGTCCCATAAATAATATAAATATAGTAACAATTCCACTCTACATACCTAGATTGCCTTTCTTAAGTAGGAACTAAAAAGCAATAAAATATTCCTAAATATTCATATGGTCACTATTTAACCCAGTGATTAGCAAATCCTCTGAATCTGTGCTTTGGCAGCCACCCTAAATTACAAATTAGGTGGATACAAAAAGTTAAGTATGTACCTGTCTATCTATCTACAAATGTAGAGAGATACCTAGTCATTTAAACAATATTCTACACAGTTGTTGCTCAATAAATAAGTTAACAATGATTTAGTTTAAAAAATATTCTCTTCAAAGAAGATAACCTAAGAAAACAAAGCAAAAAAAAGGCCTATCATTGCTTCCCATTCAACTTTAAGAAAGTTATTTCCATCACTTTAGTAAATGCTTGTACAGAGACAACAAAGTTTCTTCCTGTATTGCCTGAGATAACCTTTCAGAATGCATGTATATACGTATCTAAACATTTTCAAATAAAATGTTTATGCCAGTAGACTGTGGTAATTATGTATACATTTTAATATTCAGGACAACCACTAAGAAAATATTGCAAAATGATACATCCAAAAACACCCTAGATAAGTCAGTATGTAATCCTAACAAATGTTTAAATAAGGAGAAATGAAGAACAGATATAGAAAATAAAGTATAAAAAGGCAGACTGAAGCCATGGTCTATCAATATTAAAACTAATAAACCTTTAGCAAGACTGTCAAAAGGAGAGAAGATACAAATTAACAACATGAAGAACAAAAAGGGGTATCACCATATAAACTGCAGTCATTAAAAGAATAATTAGTGAATATTACAAACAAGTCTAAGCTCACAAATTAAATAAATGGAAATAAGTCAATTTCCTCAAAAACCACAACTTAAAAATTCAACTAGAACAAAATAGATGAGTAGCCATGTAACAATTAAAATAATGAATTCATAATTTAAAACCTTTTAAAAAGTGGGGGAGGAGCAAAGACCAAAATACAAAAAAAAAAAAAAAAAAAAAAAAAAAAAAAAACCCACAGGCCCAGATGGTCTCACTGGTAAATTTAACCAAATATTTAAAGAACACTTAATAAATATTTCATAAATTCTTTGAAGAACTAGAAGAGGAAGGAAAACTTCCTACATTATATTATTAGGTCAGTATAGTTCAAATACTGAAACCAGTGAAAGACATACGGAGGAAACTTATAGACCAGTATCTCTCTTAAACTTAAGACAAAAAAATCCTCAACATGTTATCAGGAACCTGAATTCAGCAATCTTTGAAAAGGATTATATACCATGACCATGTAGGATTCATTCCAGATATGCAAGCTGGCTTAACATTCAAAAATCCACATCAACCAGCTTAAAAAAAAAAAAAATCATTTGCTCATAAAAAGTGACTCAGGAAAAACATCTAACAAAATCCAACAAACCATTCATAATAAAAACTCTCAGAAGAGCAGAAGAAAGTGACCTACCTCAACCTGATAAAGAGCACCTACCAACTACATGAACTATAAGCCTATAGTTAACATCATATGCTTAATGGTTGAACACTAAATCCTTTCTATTTAAGACAACTAACAAACCATGGCATGGATTTCCACTCTTACCACTCTTATCCAACATGGGCACACACATCAGAAACAAAGAAAACTGTCCACATTTACAGGTGACATGATTGTATAGAAAATCCCATGGAATCTAAAAATTCTAGGAACTAAAAGGTAAGCTTGGCAAGACTGCAAGATAAAAGACCAAAATACAAAAACCAATTGCGTTTTTTATGACATTCTATATACTATGAGCATGTGGAAACTAAAATTAAAACACAATAACATTTACAAAACATTTCAAATAAAATAAACAGATTAAATATAAATTTAAAAAAAGATTACAGGATTTATATACTGAAAATTATAAAATGTTCATTTAAAAAAAACAAGACTTAGAGAAATACATGAAGGCACACATCCCATGTGTACCCATGACAATAAAGACATCAATTCTGCCAAAAATCATCCATAAATCAATGCAATTCCTAAAGGAATCTCAACAAAGATTTTGTAAACATGGAATAGCATGTTTTAAAACTTAAATGTAAAGGCAACATCACTAAAATACTAACACATAATGAAAAAGTATAAAGGGAAGAAATCACTCCACTTGACATTATACATAACAACAATAGTAATCAAGTGTGATACAGTAGTCCCCCCATATCAGAGGATATATGGTAAGACCCCCAGTGGGTAACTGAAACCAAAGACAACACTGAAGCCTATATATAGTATGTTTTTCTCTACCTATGATAAGTGTAATTTACAAATTGGCACACTGAGAAATTAACAACAATAACAAATGGCAAAATAGAACAATTATAACAATATACTTTTTAAAAAGTTATTTAATACTTGATGAATTATTAACTTGTGGAATTTTCAATTTAGTATTTTGGACCACAGCTGATGAAAAATGAAAATGAGAAAAGTGAAACAGGGTAAATGCAGACTACTGTATTAGTTAGTACATGGAGACACACAGATTCATGGAACAGAACAGAAAATCAAAAGGTAGACCCACACACATATGCCCAACTGATTTTTAACAAAAGTGTAAGAACAAATGAAGAAGGATACTTGCTTTTTCAACAAATGGTGCTAGAGCAATTCAACTATAGTAGGCAAAAAAAAATGAACCTCAATTTGAACCTCATATTTTATACAAAAATTAACTTATTATGGATCATGAACTTACTATAAAACAAAACTATATGACTTTCAGAAACAGTAAAAACAGGAAAAAATATTTGAGATCTAATCAAGGCAAAAAAATTCTTTGAAATTACCTCTAAAAGCAAAGAGTTCTTAGACTTACCTCTAAAAACACAATCCATTAAAGGAAAACCTGATATATTAGGCCTCATCAAAATAAAACTATTTGTTCTACAAAAGGCTCTATTAAGAACTAAAAGGTAAAAAAGACAAGCTACAGACTGGAAGAAAATATTTGCAAAGTACATATGCAACAAAGGACTAATATTTGAAATTTATAAAGAACTATCAAAATTCAGCACTAAAAAAAAATCCTATTGGAAAATGAGCAAAATACAGGAACAGACATTTAGCAAAGAGGATGTATATACATAAAAGAGTTAATGAGCATGTGAAAAGATTTTCAACATTAGCAATCATGTGAAAAATGAAGATCAAAACCACAATGAGATATCACTAAACATATATCAGAATGACTAAAACAATGATGACAATATCAAATGCTGGTGAAGATACAGAAAAAATGAATCATTCATACATTGCCGGTGGGATTGTAAAAGGACATAGCCATTTTAGAAAACAGATTGGCAATTTCTTATAAAAGTGAACATGCTCTTGGGCATTTATCCGAAAGAATGAAAAACTTGTGCTTATATTCACATAAAACTTACACATAAATTAAATAGTAACCAAAACTGGAAGAGGTCCAAATAAAGTTAAACAAACTGTGGTACATCCATAATCGTGGAATACTACTCAGCAATAAAAAGGAGCAAAGTTTTAATACATAAAAAAATTTAGATGAAATTGGAGGAAATTATGCTGAGTGACTAATGACAACCCAAAAGGTTACATATTCCATAGTCAATTTATACAACCATTTTTAAATGACAAAATGAGCAGCAGATTATTGATTGCCAGGGGTTAGAAGGGAGAGAAGTAGAAAAAATTTGTTATAGAAGTACAGCACAAGGGATCCTAGTGGTGATGAAATTTTCCTGTACCTCTAATATGACGATGATTACATGAATCTACACATGTAATAAAACTACATGGTACTAAATACACCACATGCAAATGTATGCACACACTCAAGTGAATGTATAAAATGAGCAAAATCTGAAGAAGTGCATTATATCAATGTCAATTTCCTGGTTTTAACATTGCACTTTTACAGTTACACAAGATGTTACCACTGAGGTAAAATGAGTGAAGGATACATGTGTTGATTATTTCTTTAAACTGCATGGAATCGATAATTATCTCAAAAGAAAAAGCTTAATTTAAAATTGAGATCAATATTTAAATAGACAAACAAGGACAGAAGAGGGATACCGTTTTATTATATGTCTGAAGTAAGAATCCAGTCTAGAGAGTTATACCAACAAAAAAGACAAAAAGAGTTGAGATCTCTAAGTCTTTCCCTAAGCTTGACACAGACATATTAGAGAAAGAGAATTTTTTCAAATATTGAAAATAATATTAAAAGTAAGTTAATAATTAATGATGTTAAAAGTAAATATTAAAAGTAATATTGAATGTTATTACAAGAAACACTCAATAAGTACAGAAAACTTGCTAGAGTGATATCTCATCCACAAGATTTTCCATAGCTACCACAGTCATGTGTAAAGATCTTCCTAAAAAAATAGATATGAATTTAAATAAGCTTTCCATCTTTCAACACAGTTATAGCCAAGAGATATAAGGCACTGACTCATAAAAAAAGAAGGTAAAGACAAGGTTTCCTTTTCTACAGTGAGAACTCTATTCAAGTAGTAGCTGTATTTAATCTGTTCCAAAATTATCCAAATCCATACTTAAATATGCAAAATTATCCATGTATTAGTCAGTGCAGGCTGCCATAGCAAAATGCTACAGTCTGAAAGGTTTAAAGAACAGAAAAAAAAAATTTCACAGTTCTGGAGGCTGGAAGTTGAAAGATCAAAGTGCCAGCAGAGTCAATTTCTCCAAAGGCGTCTCTCCTCTGCTGGCAGATTATAGCTTTCTGAGTGTCCTCACATGACCTTTTCTTTGTGCATGCACACCCCTGTGTTTCTTCTTATAAGGAGACCAGTTCTATTGGAATTGTGAGCTATACTTTATGATCCCATTAACCTTAATTACCTATATTCAAATACAGTCACATTGAGGGTTGGATATTCAATCTATAATGGGAGGGGGAGACATAATATAGTCCCTAACACCCAACTGACTACCAACCCTGCTGTATACTGTTTTGTATGGTATACATACATATATGTGAGGTATTCTATGTACTGAAAGGGAACAAAGCAAAGGAAAAAGCATAGTACATATTGAGCATATCTAATCTGTAAACTTGAAATTCATTCAGATTTCAAATTTGGGATGCTCAACTGGTAAAGTCTATGCAAATATTCCAGAATCTGAAACACTTCTGATCCCAAGCTTTTAAGATAAGAGATACTCAACCTGTATTTGCATTAGAATTCCATTTCCATTACAGTTTTCTCAATATTAAATATTAAGATAATATTTGTCAACTAAAAGAACTGAATAAGATATCAAGTTATAAGAACTGAATAAGATATTTATGTAAAAGCCTGACATCTAGAAAATGATCAGCAAATGCAGGGTAGTAGGCCTTTGCCTTCTAGTCCCTTCAAAAATGGAAGAAAAAAAACTTGATTATAAATTTTACCCAAATCTAGACACAGTGGAAAAAATATGAGAACAAAAGTCTATCTCAGTTCTACCACTTCCTTGCTATGTGAATTTAAGCAAGCTATTCTACCTCAGTCAGCTTCCAAACTTGGGCAATAAATGTTCCCTCAATCACTAAAATGCATATCAAAAGGTAATCAAACTTTATAAAAATTCTAATTACAATTATAGTATGAAATTTCAACATCATTCTTTCATTTACTGTCTTTCATTCCTTCAACTCTACAACAAATATACTCTGAATTTATAAAACTTACCTGTACAATGTGTCTATAGATTAATTCTTATCATCTAATTTCTCAGAATAATCCCTCATTTTAAGTAATCCTATATGTTCTTATAATTTTGTCATGTAGTGTTCATTTTTTTACTCATTAAAACATATAATCACTAAAATGACTAAAATTATACCACAAACTCTGCTGAGATAAGATATATGAAGATGTTATCATTAAGTTGTACCTAGTAACAATTATTTTTAACTTAGCCCCAAACTGAATTATATTGCAGGTGATTTGGAGATAACACACCCATCAAACAAATATCTACAACAAACCATATCCAGTATCCTGATGATATTTTTGGTTTAAAACTAAGATAATGGTAGCCAAAAAATAACATCTATTGTTGTGATATGATTCATGTAATGAAAGACAACTTATCATGTTGGGGCTAAGGAATGAACTTATATTTGTCCTTTCTCCCATCCCAGTCTTCCCACTAATATCTAATATTATCCTGCAATACATACAAATGAATAAGACATGTGGTACACTACTACCTTTAATTGACCTCAAGAAATCTCACCTCCCGTATTTGTGTTCTTATATAGTCACCTCCCACACTAAATTTCCAAAGGATCATAGGACTAGCACTGGCCATTGAAACATTAGCAAGCACGAGGAATACAGAGGTTTGGTAAGTATTAGCACACTGGGGTTTATTCTTTAAGAACATGTTCTTGTTCTCTTAGAATGTTTCTTGCTATTAAAAAGCCCACATTTCTTTAAATGTAGAGGCTAGAGGGAGGGAAGAAAGAGGAGAAATGTCCAGTAAAATGCCCAGCTACCCACCAGCTTTAAAAGCCATCACAGCTGAGGCACCAGCTTTATGAGTTAAGAAGCTATCTTGGAATTATAGCCAAAAGATGACACATGGAACAGTCACCATCAAGCCTTGCCTGAATTTTATAATTAAAAATAAATAAATAATTGTTGGTGGTTTTGCAAATAAGTTTTGGAAAGTTATGCAACAACAGATATCCAAAACAAGTAAAGCGAAAAGAATATTTCCTGTTAGGTAGTAAACAACAAAAAAAGGTCAGTTGGGTCCAGGGTTGTGGCTCAGTGGTAGAGCACTTGCCTAGCATGCATGAGGCACTGGTTTCAATCCCCTAAACCACACACAAACTAACAAATAAAACAGAGGTATTGTGTCCATCTACAATTAAAAAAAAAAAAAAAGGTCAGTGGTAATTCCTACTGCAAATTATAATAAATATTTCCCCTACTGAAGTTACTGTTTTGGGTATTGTAGTGTTGTTGAAGGCATTCTGTTCTTTTCTCTAATGAGACCAGTAAAGAAATAGAAGTAAAACAACCAGAAAGGACTGTTCTTCATTTTCCCTTTTTTCTTCCTGATTTATGGCTGTCCTTGTTCTTTTTCAATCAAGAAAGTTTGCCTAGTTTACCCAGAGTAGCTTACCAATCATTCAGACCAATCGTAGCCTTCAGTTTTGCTCTGTGCTCTGTACCTCAGTAACTACAGGCACCCTCTTTAACCTCTCTCTATAACACAGGTAAAGTTCAGCAGAGACTACTCCTCACTAAGGACCAAAAGCTTATTACACTCATTTAACTCATAATTCTTTTTGACCCGATATAATCCTTAGGCAAAGGAAATCAGAACCTATAATCTCTTATTTAGAAAATAAATTAAGCAGCAGGAAAACTATATCTGCTACTTTCCCTCAATGAATCTATTTTAATTATATAAATTTCTTATTTTAGCCCCCATTCCCTTTGCTCATAATTCAGTTATGATATTAACCTTACTCTAGCTTTAATATAGTAGTTATTGGTTTACTTAACTTCCTCCTACTAGAATTAAAACTTCCCTGGAAGAGGGACTCATTAAGAAAGGGAGCATTTTACTCATTGCCATAACCCCTAAAGCACCTCTACCACTTATACAAATACAGTAAAATTATCTTGAGTCCTGGTCAGCAGCTACTCTGTCCATAACTAATCTTTGCAATTCTCACCATTACTTTTATTAAGAAACAATGACTCACCCATACTTATAATGAAATCAGTAACAAAGTTAATGAATGCTACATGTCCTAACATTAACCTTCAACAATTATTTAACTTAATTAAGCATGATTTTACTTTTATAAAGACAGTAAAATTATTTTTAAGGAAAAAAAGAAGCTATTATAATTCCATTTTCTCTTCTTTAAGAACACAGGCTTTACATGCCTGAATATTATTAGGTCCAGGGCAAGACCTAAGCCAGATGCCAGGCAAACAATATCAAAAGCAAAGCATGCCTGGTGGAAACTACAGCAAAATGGAGAGCCAACTACCCATATAAAACTGGCAACCACTACTCAGCTCTAACAATCTACTCTCAATCAGGAACAGCCACCAGGTATAGCCACATTCTGTGACTTTTCAAGAGGTTACAAAAATTAAGACTTCTTAAATGTGACATCTTCTTATTTTTAAAAGATGGCGACTAATTACTAAATATTCCAAGTAGACTAAAAGCAAACTATATATCTGTGGGTTGGATTCTCATCAAAGGTCTCTGGTACTCCAGGCTAACAGTTCAAAAATCTCTAAATTATTAAAGGTACACTAGGGGAACAATTCCCATTTATCATCACCCTTCAGTCCTATAGAAAAGTAACAAGGACTATGAAAAAGTTTCATAAAATTACAGAGTACCACTGACAAAGTCCTTTAATTTAAACTTTCTTTCTATTGAAAAAGAAATGCCAGAAGTTTTAGATACAGAAATTTTCACAGCAGGAAAAAAAAAAAAATACAGGGAGAATTTTTTTTTATTTCAAAAAACTTGAAAAAGGAAGATATTTTTAAAAATAATAGTTAAACTTACACAAACACTTCCAACCTTAACCAAATTCATGAAAATGCTTAGTAATAAGCATGAGACTAATGATGCATCATGCACACAGACAGGCTACAAAATACTAATAGTGTTAATATATTTCCACTGATCGGTCTACAGACTGCCACTGGACTCTCGAGTTCAACAGCACAAAACCAGCTGAAAACAAGATTAAACATTTTCCTGACCAGAGAACCCTCGTCTATCAAACTATTAGTTCTCAATAATGTGACCTACACCTTTGTAATACCACACTATCAATAACTAAAATGATCAGTTATTAGTAGTCAAATATTTATTTAATCCAAGAACACTTCTTCAATTCTTTCTACAAAAGTTGACATTATTTAAACAAGTTGTCAAGTCTGTTTCCTTCCATATAAAAATAAAAATTTATATAGAACATTTGAATGTCACTTCTAGAAATGTTTTACCTTTTGCTGGAAGCCCTTATAAAATTAAAATAAAGTTTTAAATAAAATCAATCATGGTAGGCTTGTCTTTGGAGTTCAAAACATTCTCTAAAACAGCTCTCTGAGCCAGTATGGTATTAGCACCTGTAGTCCCAGTTACTTGAGAGAATGGGCAGAAAGATAACTTTAACTCAGGAGTTTGAGGCCAGGCTGGGCAATATACTAACCCCTTATCTCAAAATAATTAAATAGCTATTAATAAAGAAGATGTTCTAACAAAAGAATTAGTAAGCAATCTATTGACAATAAACTTATATTACTGTTATTTGGGGGGACTGCTTATTTATTAGGACACTTAACTATGTACCAGGCACTGTGTTGAATAGTTCAGAATTCTCATTAAATCTTAAAAATAACCATAAGAGAGGTACCATTATTAACCCTATTTTACAGATGTGAACACTAGCATTTCCAAATCACCCATCAAGTAACACAGACAAAATTCCATCCCAAATCTTGACCAACTTCACAATCTACATGCTTAACAATTACACTTTACTGCCTCCAAGAATTCTGGGTTGATATCTAAGGCACATATTTTTTTTAAAAGGGAGAGAAGAGGAAATTTGTATTTCTGAATGACAAAATTTTATAATTACATTAGAAAATAGGATGGTGATGTATCCCAGTGGGTAGAGCTTTTTGCCTTGTATGAGCAAAGAAAGCATGAGGTTTGATTTCCAGCACTGGAAAAAATAAATACTAGAAATGGAGAGTACTTTTTATAACATTAGCAATTCCAATATAGTCATACCAATTTTATTCTTATTCCTAAATATATATAATGATAAAAGTGTCACCTAATGAAATTCTCACAAACACAATTTTTCCTAAGTACTCAATCAGGTCTATTACTAAAAAGTTAATGGGAACACTTTGTACTTTCCACTCAATTTTGCTGTAAACCGAAAACTTCTCTAAAAAAGTCTATTAAAAACAATGTAAGAACTATAATGTTAAATATTCCCAAGCCAATTCAGTTATGAAATGACACAAGACTATATCCTTTCAATATTAGAAGCTGCATTCTGTTTATTATAACCACAGTACTAAGCATGTACTGGGCATTTAATAAATATTTGTGTAACTGTAAGGTGTGTAAAAATGGAATTTTGAACACTTCCAGAACATTCCCAGGAAAGTATGCAATATACAAATATATGTTGGAACAAAATTAGATCAAAAAAATAAACTGTTGAATAACATAAAAGGAATACAACATTTCTATACCATGGCTGGCATAAATAAGATTACTTTCCACCTTAATTATCAAAAAGTATAGCCTTAAGTAAAAAATGATTATTACAGAATCTTTTCCTAATTAGTTTTTTAAGTCCTTTCTAAATCCTCTAAAGAAGCTTATAAAAAAATCTTTTGAATTGTCCATATGAACCAAATCTTTTTTTCCTAATAGAATATTTTCTTAATATTAATTTAAAAACTGATGTATCAAGCAAGTGTTGCATATTACCACATCACATCTCAACATTTTCTTCTCATGGAGGCCCACCTTTATAAATACATACCTAGTTTCATTTATGAAGAGTAGATGTAAGGAATAGGTTCTACCTCATACAAAAGTGATTTGTCCTGTATGTTCTGAAGTAAACTATCAAAATTAAGTTTCAAATGGAATACTATATTGCCCACCAACAAAAAGTGCTGAAGAGAAGCACCATTAGTTATTGGTTTTCTTCAATTTGTATTTACAAAGTCTCAATGTAAAAGTATTACACAAATACTAATAAACAGAAATTCCACAGAACAAGTTACAAACATTGTTGGAAGTGTAGGGCCTTAATCATATGTGTAATTCACACAACTTTTTTTTCTGATTTCTCATAAGTAATCGAAGCACTTCTGAATCACTTTTAGTGATTTTGGTAGACAGAAGCTGGGATTTGCAATTTAACAAAAAGAAAGCATTCTGACCAAAGCGTTTTCCAAATTTTATTAATACAACACTCATTTCATTATTTATACTTTAGTTTCTCACTAAACATCCAGCTTCGATGGGGAACAAACACAGGTTATTATAGGCTGTGACTGCCTTAATAGCTACAGGCTGGGCTGAATCCTGGGACACCACCTCAGTTTGGGAGGGGCAAACCCATATATGATTCTCACTAGATACACATTTCTTCCCATCTTAAATTTTTACATTTTCCCAGAGGAGCAATAAATACACGAAAACACCAGGGAGTATGCCTGTAGGGGAGATTACTGATCAAATTAAATTCCGATCCATGAAACCTGAAGCTTCAAAACTTTTCTGAACACATCACAGCTCAAAGAACAAGGTAGGCTTTAGTCTATTCCCACTTCTTGCCTGGAGCCTTCTACTCCAATCCAAGAACAGAAATCATGACTTACTGGTTAGTTGGAGGAGCAGTCAGCGGTATGGCCACCTCTTCCTCCTCGTATTCTGGTCCATCCAGAGAGTCACCTTCGTCCACTGTGCCAAGGCCCGCGCCCAAACTGGGCAGCTGAGGCGGCGGCGGCAGAGGGGGAAATCCGCCGCCTGGCCCGAGGGTCTCAGAAGGCAATGAAATGGTCCCCTTGGTGAGAGCCATCTCTCCACCAGGTCCGGCGGCAGCAGTAGCACCAGCCACGCCAGCAGCAGCGCCTGCCCCTGTCAGTCCAGCTCCCCCGAGTACCCCCGCCACGGACCCGGCTCCTAGGAACCCTGACCCCAAAGCAGCTCCGCCACCCAGAGTCGCGGCCACTCCAGCCTCCACTAGCCCAGGATAGGGGGCAGCTGCCACGGGCAAGGCCGCGGGTATCTTCACCCGACACACTGCCGGATAGGCGCTGGAGCCCGCTGCTGCACCGCCTCCTGCTCCGGCAGTCACCGGGCCGCCTTCTTCACTGCCGGCCTCGGCCGCCATCATGTTGAAGCCCGCTCTACCCTGCCTACCCTGCCTGCCCGGGAGCCCCGGGGGCCAGTAGGCCCCGGCTCCGAGCCGCCCCACCCAGACGCGTCCCCACTTCAGCTCCCTAGGCGGAGGAAACAACAACAAAAGGAGAGAGTCCGCCGCCGCGCCCCCTCTTCGGGCCACAGCCCAAGATCGGGAGCAGCCTGGGATACGGGAAGCGAAGTGGGCAAAAAACCCAACGCCAGCACAAACGCCACCCAAACCTCACCTTACACACCCACACTCACGCACACACATGCACAGAAGCGGAAAACTTCCTGGCTTCAGTAAAGAGGAAGGGAAGCCCAGGGAAAGCGGCTGAGACGGCTGCTGCTCCTTCAGCCGCCGCCGCCGCTTCTTCACCACCCCAGTTCCGGCCACCCCCACCGCAGCCACAGTCGGTGCCGCTGCTGGGGCTGGGGCTGGGGCCACTGCAGCCGCTTCATTCTCCACCCGGCTGGAGCGGCGAGGGGTGGGGAGGAGAGAAGGAAGAGGGGCGGGGTAGTGGGGAAATTGAACTGCTCACTACCTGGAGCACTCAGTGAAACCCGAGAGAGAAAGGAAGGCGGGTTAGGGGAGGACGGGCGGAGGGAGGGAAGGAAGGGCGGTAAAGGAGGAGGGAGAGGGCAGCTTCTACGCAGGCGCATTCCAGTCGCAGGGCCGAGGGGCCGGGTCTGGAGGGAGGAAAGGGAAGAGTAGGGAGGGAAGGAAGCGGCGGGGACGCGCTCGCCGCGTCCCTTGGGCTCCGAGCGCGTGGCGGTGCGGTCCCTTCTCTAGTCGCTGTGGCCAGCGGCGCGCGCCTGCCTCACCGGGCTTTGTCTGATGCGCAGGAGGGAAGAGTACTTAAGAACGCGACGGGAGTGCTGGAGGAACCTGCCGGCGGTGTAGAGGAAGGAAAGGAAAACGAAAATGCCCGAAGCTAGTTCCCTACTTTCTGACCTGTGGAAAAAACCGCCTCAGCCGGCGGCACAGAAACTAGAAGGGGCGAGTAGCCTGCTGCAAAGATCAGGGCAGTACTATTAACGTGCTCTTCGTTCTTGTATTGCATTGTACAAATCAGCATATAACAATTACATGTTTAAAAAAATAAATAAACTAGATCCTGGCACTCAAGAAAGGAAACGAAATGGATAAAGGGAGCTATGTGAGAAAGAGGGATGGAAATTTTGGGTAGAAATAGTAGCTGTGAAGTCACATTTCTGGCACATATGTATGTTTTCTTCCCCTGCTGTCTCACATAAACGTATTTTCCTGTGCCATTACAAGTCTGTCAGGTGCTAATGAAGAAGTATGAAAACGAAAGGTGCTGCAGAAGACAAATAAATCTACTTTTGTCCTGCTTTTTGCGCAAGACTGCAGAACATGATCCAAGATGCATGTGTCAATGGACAGAGCACCTTTATGTCAAACCTCAAGAATGTCCCAGAGTGCCAGTTATATATAGTTTCCAAAATTATCAATAAATTCAAGTTTTACCCTTCAAATAGCCAAAGAGAGGGGCTTTATTTTGTCTTTTATCCTAAAGTATATATAAATTATTAAGTTGTCCTTTAGTATACCCAGGGGATTGCTTCCAGTACCAAAATCTGAGAATGATCAAGTCCCTTACATAAAATGGCATGATATTTGCTTATATGCACATCCTCTCATACACTAAGTCATCTCTAGATTACTTATAATACCTAATACAATGTAAATATCATGTACACGGTTATTGCATTGTATTGTTCAGGGAATAATGTCATGAAAAAAAGTCTGTTCATGTTCAATACAAATGCAGTTTGGTTTTTTTTTTAGAGAGAGAATTTTTTAATATTTATTCTTTAATTTTCGGTAGACACAACATCTTTATTTTATTTTTATGTGGTGCTGAGAATCAAACCCAGCGCCCCCGCACATGCCAGGCGAGCGCACTACAGCTTGAGCCACATCCCAGCCCACAATTGCAGTTATTTTTTCAAATAATAGTGTATGCCTCTTAAATAGTGTAACTGAGAGAACAAAGATGGATTAGTCTCAAAAGCTGGACTTCATACAGTGGATTCAAACCAGAAATAATAGCCCTGGAACTTGTAAGAAAGGACAGTTCTCAGGCCCCACCTAAGACCTTCTGAATTAGCAACTGTACAGCAATCTATTTTTTAACCAGTCCTCCCAGTATTGTACACTTAAATTTCAGAACCAATATACTAGAGTATAATATGATAATCAGGATGTAGGTAAGCAATGCCTTTAAAATGTTCTGAAAGAACAAATAGGTGTCATTCAGTAAATGGTGAATAAGAGATGTGGATACTGGGTTCCTATGCTCTGTGCTATTCTACAAAGGAGGTTAGGAAGTGAGAAAAATACAGAATGAAGCAGTTTCACGATCCTTAAAATAAATAACAAAGTACTACTTCTTCTTGTGGACTCTCTGAGAACAATTTTTCTTTTAAATGTAGACCCCCAGAGTTATAAGATCATCAAAGTACCTACTGTGCCTGCTACCTAATGTATAAACCCCAAGTACAACTTCTCCAAATTTTCATATAGTTGGTGCTTAAAAACCAGTCCTCCAACTCTCCACCCCTGTCAGCACCACCAGCTATGGAATGAACCTGAACTATCAGTTTCTCACTATCCCCTGGCAATCACACATCTCTAAATGCTCAAACCCCATCTACTGGAGAATCCACCATCAGGATTACTACTCTAATCACCTAATTACCTCCTTCTTCTGTTTTGCTCCTTCCCTGTCTGCACAACCCCCCACCCACCCACTAGGGATTGAACCCAGGGGCACTTAACCATTGAGCCACATCCTCAGCCCTTTTTATTTTTTTTTCTTTTGAGATGAGTCTCACTATGTTGCTTAGACTGACTTTGAACTTGCAATCCTCCTGCCTCAGCCTCCAAATCTGCTGGGATTACAGACATGCACCACCATGCCTGGCCTGTTTGAAAAATTTCAGTATTTAATATAGTCTAATCTATTATACACTATTATATTGTTTTCTAATAAACTTTTAGGTGTATGAATCTACAAAAATTTACTGCAACTGTGACCTGTGGTCTATCTTTCTCCCTAGCTCAGTTCTAGGCATACTTGACACAGTGCTTTGAACAGATATCCATCCTTTTAAAATGTACTAGATATAAAGTAAAATAAACAGTCAATTAAATTGATAGATAATGTTGAACAGGTAAATATTGAAAAACAGAACAGCATGCAAAAAGAGAAAAATTCAAAATGCCTTTTACCTTTAGTAAAATAGTCCATTATATCTGTGATTTTAGAAACATTACATATTGAAATACAATATTTAAGGAAGAATAAGTAATTAAAAATGCTGGGCAAAAACTTATGCATGAAAAGAAACTGAAACTTTCAAGTATGAAAATAAAATTTGCTTATTCTAATTTCATTGGTAACTCAAATATGAATGTAATTAATTTCAAAATATTTTGCAGTTTTGATGCCTCAAATATGTGGAAGGGCAATTCTGACTCAGTAAAAGACCTAATTTTAGATAACCTGAAGAGATTTATAGCAGATATATGAATAGTTTTCCAATGGGCGGATTGAGAATTAATAAAATGTTTACAACTGAGTATGAAGAATCTCAAATTATGTCCCTGTACTAGAGAATCCTGAGCTGTTAAAACAGGCTTCCAAGTTTATCTGAATAGTGTCAAAAGATTTCATTGACCCAAAAATTTTGGAAGGAAACCTTTGCTTTTAACCCTAATATCCCCACTGAATTTCTTGACTTCTTTTAAAATCTCCTAGAGCACAACTTTCCTAATTGAGAGATCTTTTAAGAAAATAACATTTAGGAGATACAGGTTAAGGGAAATATCTTTATGAAGAAGTAAATAGCTCTGTAGAGACTACAGTGCATACATAATAACTAAGAGTCATAAAAAATTATAAGCATTATAGAGAAATTAAAATAATAGTGTGATCTCTGAGGTTATAAAATAAAATTCAAAAGAAATTAGTAGGGACCCTCTTGAAACATTTAAACTTATGGTTAGAGAAGTTTAGACTCTTTAGATCAAACTACCCTTTCTTTTGAAAAATTAAAAAGTTTAAGACTATTACATAGTTTATAATAGTTACACAGTTTGCCTTCATTTCCTTTTTTTTGCATTTTACAGATTTTTCTTTATGCTTTATCAGAAATTTTCCCCTTTCATTATTTGTGACTCTTTCTTTTGCATAATACTTTCCCCTGACTAAAACATTTATATATATTTTTTTCTTTCTGTACCTTGGCTCTCATGATTGTATTCCATGGTAGAAATAAAAGAGAAAGGAAGTAGATTGGTTTCAGGGCAAGAGAAGTGGAAGAGTCAGGGTGGGTAGGACTCTAGTTCATATTTTCTGTATTGTTACACTCCTATTCTTTGTATATGTGTCAGCAACATTTTAAATACCACCTGAAGCATCTTCCAAAAATTCAAATAACCTTTGACCTTTTCACCTCAGGAATCCAGCAAAGTCTCTAGTTCAGGTTACATTCTTTGATCTACCTGAGAGTCTCCAAGTAACTCCTTCACCTACAAATGATCAAATGCACAGTGCTTCTTAATAGTTTTAAAATAACTTAAATGAGTTACTGAGGTCTTGAAATGATATTATAGATAATAAGGTGTGAGCTTTAAGTACTTCAGTAATGTGAGTAATGTAATGTGAGTAATGTGAGTAATGTAACTTTATAAAACTAAAAATAGTTTTCAATTTATAACTATTTCTCTACTCATATGTTCTGAAGACTTCAATTTCATTTGTTGAATCTTAACACAACCTTTTATTTTTCAAGTTTCTAGTCATTCTTTATTGTTTAAAAGATGAAATATAATATGTAGCATAATAGCATGTAGTAGTAATTTCTAGACTTCTCACTCTTAAAGATTGTTTCAACAAAAATGGAGAGACTATTGGGCTGGGGTTGTGGTTCAGCAGTAGAGCATGTGCAAGGTACTAGATTTGATCCTCAGCACCACATAAAAATAAATAAACAAAATAAAGGTATTTTGTCCAACTACAACTAAAACAAAGATATTTTTAAAAATGGAGAGACTATTGAATTGTTAAGGAGTCTGCTAATTTTTGAAGTGTGGTGGGTTTTGCTATTGTTAACTACCATTTCTTGCTATTCTTTTCATAAAAGAAAAAGACATTTCAAGGAAGGTAGGCAGGAAGCAAGAAAAGAAAAGAAAAAATTTCAGGAAAAAAAGTTTTTTGAATTATAATTTAAGCCTTATGAAATGTTTACTAGACATTATTTTCCCATGGATTTATTTTTTGTTACTGATTTGCAGACCATGTAGTTTAGTTTGGATTTCTCTAGAAGCAGACATTCAGACTAGTACCTGAGTGTTGTACTTTATTTGAGTGGTCCCAGGAAATTAAGTAGGAGTTAGGAGGGGAAGAAAGCTAATATTGAGTATGTTAATGAGAAAGTTACCAACATGAGCAACTGAGGCTCCATTACACTGGAAAGATAGCACAGAATTCATTTAACAGTTGTCACTCTTGAGGAACAAAGAAACTGTAGGTTTTATTCATCTGTTCTCATTTATCTATCATCGGTTGTGGGCAGCTCCTAAAAGCCCCTCTTCTGCAATACTTTCAGACCACCTTGTATGCAGTTTGAACATCTTGTTGGCTAGAAAAATCCCCAGGTAGAGAGCCACTGGTGCTTGCAGTAAGAGTCCATTGGCATGCACACAACAGGTGAGTGCCAAGCGGTTACGCACTTGACATTGACAGTACCTCCTGCACTTGGATTTGACAACCCCCTGATAAAAAAACTCATTTCTGTTAAATAAAGTTACTTTCAAAAGTTGTTATACTTGAACTATTTATATTTAATTTATCCAATTCTCTGACCTACTAAGAACTATTTAGCACAGAACTAAAGAAGCTTATTCAGTGTTAATCATGGTGTGGCTGGTGTGAGAGGTCAAGATTTCTCAATAATACATTTTGTCTCAGAGCAGTGCTAACCAGAAGAAGTGGTTTCTAATTATTACCTGATTCCAGTACATACTCTGCGTGTTCTTTTAGTAAAAATGTATTTTCATCTAGAAAATAAAATAGAAGCAAAAAGTAGTTATGTGCTGGGCACAGAATAGCTCATTGACTGCAAAATGGTAAATATTTAAGAAAAACTATTGTGAATACTATGATAGCACCTTTGAGAAGTAGATTAATAAAATATTTTCATTAAAAGTGCCTTATATTTGCAGATATTTTTAAAGGTTTCAAAGTGCTTTCTTGTGCACTCTTTCAGAACTCTGAAAAAGTATGACAATATTATTATTCTCAGTTGGCAGATTTGTAAGGCTTTTGAGTTCTAAAGGTGTGGTCAGTTCATCTCAAGAGATGGATGTCTATTATCAGGATTTCTGGAGAAGCAAGGCAGAACAAGAAAACTGTTCCACAATAAATGTCTAGTGTCATAGGGAACTGTAATAACTCTTATTGTTCAGGATCCAGAAGCAGCTCTTGGGAATTAGCAGGCATGCTCATGGCCAAGTCTGAAGAATCAAAACTGTGTTATTATCTCCTTGGGTCACTATACCATTCCCATGACTTAAGCGCTCTGTCACTGCTTCACTGTTCCTCCCAACACAGATACTGTTTCTACTGATTCTCCACCCTCAGTACCACCATCGCTCTCTCCATACTTCTCTACTTTATGATTCCTATTCAGTAGTGGTTTTCACTGCTTTTATGTTTCTACTTATAACATGCCAAGGGTACAATGGTGAACTGAAGTAGTTGGGTTCTTTGATCTTAAGGAGCACATAGGTTAAAAGAGAGGTAAACATTTAACCAAGTAGCCACAGAGATAAATGTAGCATTTGTGGTAGACTGGGGGTATAGCTCAGATTTCAAAAAGCCAGATGTGGAGGCCTCACCATCTTGTTCACAATCCTCTATACACATTCCCATTGTTGTTGTCATTTGGTCATGGTTTGCTACACAGCAGGAAAGACATATTATAACCAACCTACTGTAGATAAACTTTATGTACCTTGTTCTAAGATCCGTTAATGAAGTCTAAGATTAGCAGATATTCATATCACAACATTTGGATGACATCTAAATGCTGGCCCCTTCCTCCTGCAAATATTTTTCTTCATTTAGTGTTCAAAAATTCCATTTTCTTCAGTCACTGGTGTCAGACTCCTTTGCCAGATGATTTCCATCTTCTCAAGTTCTAAATATTAGTAGTTTCCTTGGCTTTTTCACTTTATACTATTCTTTCCCAATAATTCTATCTAAATCTATGAATTTAAATACCATGTATATGTAGACGATTCCCAAATATCTCCAACTCTAGCCTCTTAGCTCAAACTGTCCTAACAGGGGCGATGGCCAGCATCTCACTGGGGGCTTCTGCTTCCTGCCCAGGAGGATGTAAGCCAACTAAAACTTAAAAGTCTCAAATAACTAGTGAAGAGCAAAACACAAATGGCCAGAAATATATTTACAAAAGCAAAGCCTCTGATAGATCTAGTCCACATGGGTGCTAAAACTAGACAAAGAAAATATGGCTCCAGTGGTTTATTTAAGGGGCTACATCAAAGGCAGGGATAAGTTTTCAAGGATGGAGTCTAGTAGTCAGCAGGTTGACAGGCATAAGGTCACAGCCATCTCAGGTGCTGTGTGCATCTCTGGCAGAGTTTGAGGAGAAAGTTTACCTGAATCAGGTGATCAATCCCTGTGAGGGTTCCACATGAAGTTCCCAATACCAGTCTTATCCCCTAATTAGGCTATGTTGAGCCACATAGTCCACACGCAGCCCACGGTCAGCTTGTGACACTGTCCCTTGGCACTTCATGTGAACATCTCACATCCAAAAGAGAATTCTAAAATGCACCACACATAATGACACTATCTTCAGTATCCCCCAGGTAGTACATGGTGTCACACTCACCTACTGGCCAAAAACCTAGATGACATCATCGGATCCCTCTCTTTCTCACATCTCACATTTAATTCATCAGCATGTCCTGTCACCTCTGCCTTCAAATTATGTCTTTCCATTGGGCTATTAGAACAAAATGTCATAAACTGGGTAGCTTATAAACAACAGAAATTTATTTCTCACAGTTCTGGAGACTGGGAAATCCAAGCTAAAAGTATCAGCAGATTTGGAAGCTGGGGAGGGCCCATTTCCTGATGCATAGATGGCACCTTCTTATGGCATCCTTACACTTTAAGGGGACAAGTTAGTTCTCTGAGCATTCTTTTCTAAGGATGCTAATCTATTCATGAGGGCTCCACCTTCAAGACTCATCACTTTCCAAAGATCCCACTTCCCAATACCATAACCTTGAGGGTTAGGGTTTCAACCAATGAATATAAGAGGGACACAAGCACTCAGACTATAGCACTGTATTTTAGCACATTTCAATCTTGATTGCTACTACCCCAGTCTAAGCCACTATCATCTCTTACCTGAACTACAATAAAATCAATCTTTTACCAATTTTTTTCCTCCACTTTTACTCTACACACATTTGCCAGAGTGACCTTTTAAAACTGTAAATCAAATCACTTCAAATCCCTTTTTAAAAATTCTTCCATCACATATAATAAAAGGCAGACATCTTCTGATGGTCTCAATGGCCCTATATGACATGCTCCTGTGTTTCTCTTAAACCTCATCTTCTGCCACATACATGTACTCTTCAACGATAGTTCTGTCACACTGAGTCATCTTGCTATTTTTTGAATATACCAGGAAACCTCGTATCGCAGAGATTTTAGGATTACTATATCTGTGATATGGATTTAGGATAAAGAGAGAGATATTAAAGAAATCAACCACAAGCCATTGAGATGCAGAAAGTATAGTTGTAAAACTTGAACTCCAGTTATATGCCCTTGTAAAATGAGTGAAGTGTGCAAACAAAGGAAGAACTGATGTGAAATTGTGTAGTTCCATCCTTCTTCCACCTCTTGTCCAGTCCCTAGCACTGGCCCTCTATAAATATTAACATCCTACCTACACCAATGGGTTGCTCTCTTTTCTAGAGATAACCGTATTCTCCCTTGAGTGCACATCACTTGCTTTACCCCAAAGGCATCCCTTTTTGAAATTGCCCTCTCTGCTCACTTGAATATGTATCTACTTTCCTAAATAAACTTGGTGTTCATGCCTTTGGTGCATGTTGAAATTCTTTTCTCTCACGTATGCCAAGAGACCAGCTGGTCTTAAGTTGAGTGCCCCCTTCCCTCTGGGCACTCCTTAGACCCTTCTCCAGACACATCCCTTACCAAATATACTCTGCATGAAATACTTTAACTAGAGCTTTGACTGGCTTCCTTCCTTCCTTTCATTGAAGTGTGCTTAAATGTCATAGCCTCATCAAGTTCTTCTCTGACCCTTAACCACGAAAAGCCTCCACCAAAGAAAAGGATAAGTAAATAGAAGTGACATGTCATTGGGTATTTCTGACAACAATCTTGTACTTTCCCCTTGCCATAAGGATAAAATATACCAGACAGAGGCCATTGCTTTAGTCAGGATCCCAAAATAAGATGAAGCAGCTGGGCATGGTGGCACATGCCTGTAACCCCAGCAACTCAGAGGTCTGAAGCAAGAGGATCACAAGTTCAAGGCCAGCCTCAGCAACTTAGTGAGACCCTAAGCAACTTAACTTCGCAAGACCCTGTCTCAAAATGAAAAATAAAAAGGACTGAGGATATGGCTCAGTGGTAAAGCATCCTGGATTCTATCCCCTGTACTAAAACAACAAATGATGGGTAGAACAACATCAGGCCAACATGTAATATGAGCAAGGAATAAATTATTGTTATTTTAAGTAACAGAATTCTAGGATTGATTATTTCTGAAACAAAATTGACTGACCAACATCTATAACAACTGGAATAAAATATATTAAAAAAAGTCATTTTGGGTTAAATTCATGGACAGAAGAATGCTACAGTTTTATGTAAGCCCCAAATCTGGAGTACAAAATAACTTTGGTTACCATTTGGAAATAACCAGAAATATCTTCCATAAGATTATGAAGTTGGCAGTTACCACCAGGAAGAGGGTCCTCTTGAGAACTTTAACAATGCTGGCACCCAAATCTAGGACCTCCAGCCTTTAGAATTGTGAGAAATAAGTTTCTGTAATTTATAAGCCACTCACACTATGGTAATCTGTTATAACAGCTAACACTAAGACAGCTTTGGAATCTGTGTTGTCTACATAACTGTTAACCAAAGATAAGTCGAAATTCCTTGATTTATTTACAGAATCCCAGTAATAATTAAAGCACAAATAATTAGGCTTTTGTTTGGGGATGGAGGTTTCTTTGTTCTTTTAGACTGAGGTATTAAAATTAATTTTATATTCACCATTTTGCCATTTCTCTATTTGCTTTATTAGTAACTTATTGTTATTGTTGTTAATATTAGTGGAAGTTGAGGTGAAAAGCCAGGGCCTTGTGCAAACTATTCAGGTACTCTATTACTGAGTTACATTCACAGCCTTGTTTATTAGTAAAATCTAAAGCCAATGAGGGTTTATGAATTTGTGATTGGTTATTTTTTTATAAATGTTTTTTATGTCTTATAATAAAGATATTCATTATGTTTCTATACTTGTTTGAGGTGCTTAAACTAACTAGAAAAGCATTTTAAGGATTTTCATTTTGAAAAGTCAAAGCAAATACAGTAGATTAAAAAATACATGGGGCTACAGTTATAGCTCAGTGGTAGAGTGCTTGCCTTGCACATGTAAGGCACTGGGTTTGATCCACAGCACCACATAAAAATAAGTAAAATAAAATAAAGATATTGTGTCCACCTTAAAAAAAATGTTTAGATAGTACAGAATAGGATAGACAGCTGAATACATCAGACACTAGAATGGCAATATGTAAATCAATGGAAGTGTAACTCATGTGATACAGCAATCTGTATACGGGGTAAAAATGGGAGTTCATAACCCACTTGAATCAAACTGTGAAATATGATATATTAAGAACTGTGTAATGTTTTGAACTACCAACAATAAAAAAAACTAAAAAAAAATCTTTAAAAAAATGTAGTGACATTATTTTCCAAACCAGCCAAGAATGTATGACTTGGGCACATAGCCTGACTTCTTTAAAATGTTCTTTCCTTAAATAAAATAATAGCCTTTTAAGACTTGGCATTAAGCTTACAGCATGAGATGATTTTGACCTAAAATCTCTTAAATGCATTATTATATTGATGTTATTTCCTGAGCCTTCCAACTGAGGTCATGTACAATATGCTGCTTATATAATCTCTAACCTTAGATGATAAAAATCTATTTAGTTTTTGGTTCTATTAAACCAATTGTTTTCACCTAATTAAATAATTATTGAAAGATTGTGCAGTTATATGTATTACTTTCTTTATATTTTATAGCTATAAAATCTTCATATAATATCCATCTGCTATGAATGAAAGTTCTGAATTAAAAAAACAAAGCTCTGTGATTCATTTTCATCTAAAAATAATTTGCTGCCTATATAAATTTTTTTTTTAATATAGATGGATCTCATTATGGTCCCCAGGCTCATCTTCAACCTGGGCTTAAGTAGTCTCAGTCTCTGAACTGTCTGGGACTACAGGCGTATGCCATTCCACACAGTTCCTAGCAATTATTTTTTTTTAAGTTGATTTATTTTTCTTTTTGGATAAATTAATGTGATATTAACATTTTCTTTCATTTTACATACTAGGCGAACATATTTTCTGTAATTTTGGCTTATTTAAAACGAATCCATTGTTCCTTTTTTTTCTTTTTGTGGTGCTGGGGATAGAACCGATAACCTCACACATGCTAGGCACTCCACCACAGAGGCATATCACTAGCTCAGTTCCCCGCTTTAACAATAGTACTTATAATTTATATGTTTCCAAAAATTCTGTATCCCAAATTCTATAGTAGCAAATATTTTATATTTTTATAAATATTTTGATCTATTGTTCTAATATATTACCACTCATTTTTATTTATGTAATTAAAATGTAAGCAATGTGATGCAAAGAGTTAAGAACCCTACAGGGAAAGGACCCAGATTATGGCAGATCCCGAGTTGTTTATTCACATTCCTCCTCACACCTCCCATATTGCTAAGTGAACTTTTTCCAACCACCCTTGCAACTAAGCATGACATGTGAACTTCAGTTCATTTGTAGCTTCAAGATTTATGTCATAGTTAAAACACTTTCTTCATTATAAGACTACTAGAAAATCTCCCAAGTTATATTCCAGTGTTCTTTATGGTTTAACTTTTTATGTTGTTTTAATACTTGGTTCACCTGAAATCTATTTTGATATGAGGAATGAGGCACTTATCTCCCTTTTCTAAACATAACTTCCTCTTTTCATGAACTTTTTGTTGTTATTTTGCTTGTTCTTCCATTATACAACTATCTAACTTTCAAAAAAATTTTTGACTCTCAGCAGTAAAGTATTATTAAAGAGAGAAAGTCACATTAAGACTTTCATATTTTAATTATCTTTGGCATTCAGGGAACGTTTCTATTATATTTAAACATTTGGATAATGTAAGATAAAAAAACCTACTTAAAATTCCTCTCCTTTCCTACACCCCATACAAACATCCACTTCATAGTGAAAAAACCAAGGAAGAAAAACCTTCATTAATAAATGTAAGATATGATGATGCACCCAAAATTTTGTTGAAAAAAATTTTTTGGCATATCATAGAGATTTCTGGTACCACAGAATTTAAAAAGTCAAATAGAGGCCTTCTACTATTTTTTACATGTTTGTTTTGTTTCATTTTTAACTTTATTTTATTTGTTTATATGAGGATTGAACCCAGTGCTTCACACATAGAAGGCAAGCATTCTACCACTGAACTACAGCCCCAGCCCATACTATTTTTTTAAGAGAGGAATCACTTCCTATTCTTAAAAGAGAAGAGATATGGTTCATGAATATCCTTTTCCTTTCAGTGAATCATAATTATCTTTACATGTAGAAATAAAATGCAACCACTTACAAGTATCATGAGTTAGGGCCATAGGTTATAGGAAGATCCCCTTCAAAATAATATGTATGCTTATCAAATATATTTGAGACTACATGTATATTATATATGAAAATACATATGTATAGATACACACATATACATACACAACACATATGCATATACATAAATAAAACTGACAAAACGTTGATACTTGTTGAAGTTAGATGAAGTTCATGGGAGTTTACCATCCTATTTCTCCTACTTTTTTATGTTTGATTAGTTTCAAAATGAAGAAAAAAGAGTAATATTTTAAACTTCTGTAAATCATTTGTATGATGATCTTCATATGAAGATCCTTAGAACAATGGGGTAAGAGTTTCTCTGCCAAGAGGTGATTCACTTCAGAAACATGAATTCAAATCAACCATTTAATCAACTGGGATTAAAAATCTGTTTCCCAAACAATTTGGAGATAACCTTCATCTAAATAAATAAAAAATAAGGAAAGAAAGAAGAAAGAAAAAGAAAAAAAAAGGAAGAGCCTAAAAGGAAGATAGTTTATGTATATATATGGTTCTAAAGCTGGGCGTGATGCTGCACACCTATAATCTCAACAGCTCAGGAGGTTGAGGCAGGAGGATCTCAAGTTCAAAGCCAGCCTCAGCAACTTAGCAAGATCCTGTCTCAAAATAAAAAATAAAACAGGTTGAGGATGTGGCTCAGTGGTTAAGGGCCCTGGGTTCAATCTCTAGTATGAAATAATAACAACAACAAATGGTTCTGAAGACATCTATAAAATATTTCTGAAAGCATAATGCCTTACCATTACATGGAAGTTGCATCATAACATTCTGTTTAGTGTGGCTGACTGTTATGAGTCAATATTACATCCCTGATTTTAGGACATTATGTCATAGTTTTGTACCTATTTATTATTTCTTTAGAGAACAAAGACTCTCTGCACTATAGTTTTGAGCTATTAAGGCAAATTTAGATTTTAAAATAAAAACAGTATGTCATTTAGATTAGTAAGGACCAAAATAGATAAATAAACGTCTGACTTCCATTTCAATCTTAAGATTCAAATATTCTTTAATTTAATGTGCAAGATTGAACATAAAGAGGTTTATCTTCATTAAAGTAACATTTGTATTGAATTCACACTTAAAATTTTCTATAGCTTCATTTTCAACAGAATTTATTTCTGCAGAGTGTTAGTCAAAAAAACTAGAAATAAGGTTTTTGTTGAATGTTGTATGCCCTGTTCCCCACTAGCTCCTTCCCATAGATGACTCAAACCCCAAATTAATCATGTTTATTCTCATCCTCATCTTCCCCTAATCAATTAATCAATCAATAAAAATGAATGAAAAAAGAAAAAAATGAATGGGGTAGAAGCTACCAAAGAATCTAAAAAACTGTTTTCAAGTACTTTGCAAAAGAGGTAACTGAATAAGAATGGCTTACTTTACTTAATAAAAAGTTGGCAAAGAAGAAAAGAACAAATAGGAGAAAAGAACCTTTTGAAGGCAGGTTGGGGAATTGTGTTTTATTATTGTTTGTTTTTATTTTGGTAGGTAGAGAGAGTAAATGCTAGGGAAAACAAGATTGTAACAAAAAGTTTTATGAAGTTTTGAAGAATGATCAGAATACGCTTATAGAATCCTATATTATTTATTTGGATGTGTTCCTAAATTGACATGAGTCTGAGGTTGAAATAAGTAGGCCCGGTATTATTCAAGTTTTAGATCTGTAAAATGAACTTACTTTAGGTAACTTCAGTGTGTATTAATGGTGCTCCTTAAGGTTAACGTTAAAACATTGATTTCATTATCAATGATTAAAATATTAAATAAGGTTAAATCAAAAGATTGACAAGAAATATTATCTATGGAATTCCCAACTTGTTAATTTATTTTTCCCCTAAATTCAAAACACAGTATAATAAAAAAATCATAGACACTGTTTTTAGTTAAAATAGCTCATGTTCAGATCCACTACATACCAGTTGGATGAGGATAGGCAAATAAAATTTAATGAACTATTCTTCTATATATGTAGTTTCAATGACTAATTTTTTTTTTAGTTCTAGGAATTTTATTTAGTATTTTTTCAAAATTCCCTACTATCATTTTAAAATATGTTTTGTTCTCTTTTTTTTATATATATTTTGAAACATACCTACTTTACAGTCAATGTCTAATGATTCTATTTCCTAAAGTTCTCAGAGGTCTAAACATATTACTTGTTGTCTTTTAACTTATAATGAAGGATCTCCTCATGTGTTTTATGACTTTGAATTTTGAATATTTTTTTTTCATACAGGGGATTGAACTCAGAGGTGCTTAACCACTGAGCTATATCCCCAGCTCTTTTAAATATTTTATTTAGAGACAGAGTTTCGCTAAGTTGCTTAGTGCCTCACTAAGATGCTGAGGCTGGCTTTGACTTGTGATCATCCTGCCTCAGTCTCCCAAGTCCCTGGGAATACAAGTATGTGCCACTCACTGTACCCTGTGGATTTTGAGTACATTTTAACAACAGTCTTATTTGTGAGAATCCTGCATATTATGTAAAAGGATTTATATTTTTGCATCTAGGCAATACAGTGTAACAGAGACTAGATTTACTTTCCTGCTTCAAACAACTAAAAATATGGACAAAATTTATAATGTAAAAGTTTTCAAAGATAATAGACATTAAATAACAAAGAAAATAATTCCTGAGAGATGGAAAGCAAGTGAGGTAAACTCCACTGAGAGATGGGAAACAGTTTAGTGTATCCAGGGAAGTGATATACAGGAAGAGCCTGGCAGTTTTTCTGAGATAACAAGGAGTAACTAGAAATTTGGAAATGCCAAGTGGGTTAGAATTTTCGGGTCAGAGTTTCAAGGAAGAGAAAGTTAAATAGAAAGAAAGTATCAGAGATTTGTAAAAGGTACCCCTCAAGTCTATACACCTTAATGAAAAGTCAGAGATTACTGAGTTTATATAGAAGCAAAACCCAACTATATGAAATCTACAAGAAATGCATACTAATGATAAGATACAGTTGAAAGGTAAAAATGGTAACAAGATATACCATGGAAACTGTAATCAAAATAATGTTGAAAATTAGATTTCAAAGAAAAGAATATTACCAGTGATAAAGAGGGTCATGTTCTAGAGTGATTTGGATTTGTTTATGAGTAGTGTTGGCTTTGATATCAATGGATATACAGAGGAGAATAGGCTTTAGACCCAGAAAAGGCAAACAGTTGCCTTTATAGCTGAGATTTTTTGGCGTAAAAGTTTCCAGCCCCTACAGAATGTGGAATATAATCTGAAAACTGAACGCTTGTTCTGATGGCAGTTTGAAGTAGAGGATTTGTTTTCTAATCTAGAATATAGTGCAATGAACAAGCTTTCCTATTGCCTGACATGGGTGGGTTAATTTTTTTCTACTTCATCCTTTTCACTAGATTCCAGGGAGTCCATTGTTTTGTGGAGGGTCCCAGTTCTAAACCTTCACCTTGCCTGATCCAGGCTTCACTTCTCAATGTATTTATGATTCCAGTGAATGAGAACATCTTTAGAGGCCCACCTTGAGACAACTCCAGCATCAGTTCACACTTTTGTTTTTCCTTTTGTGGTTCCAGTGATCAAACTAGGGCATTGTGCATGTTAGGAAAGCACTCTTACCACTAAGCTATCTCCTTAGCCCCTCAGTTTACACTTTTATCTTTGGTTTTTAGTTTCCTCTTTATATTTAACCTCTGGGGATTTCCTTTATTTTCTTGCAAGCTGAGCTGTATATTTAAAAAGAAATTTGTCATTTTAAAAAAATATTTTATTTTTTAGTAGTAGTTGGACACAATACCTTTATTTTATTTATTTATTTTTATGTGGGGCTGAGGATTGAACCCAGGGTCTTGCACATGCTAGGCAAGTGCTCTACCACTGAGCCACAACCCCAGCCCATGTCATGATTTATCCAGTGTTTTTTTATTATGTTTTGTTGCAGATTTTCCAGATAAAGATTGCCATTTTGGTAATAATGGAAGTCTGTGCTCCTCTAAGTGAAATGGGAATTAATAGTGGACATTATAAGAGTAAGGTTGGGGGATAATATTCATGAAATGCTGAACACAGCGCCTAGGCCACAATTAGTGCCCAATACAGGTGGTTGTTATGGAGTGGGTGACTTCAGTGTCAAAGCATAGTGCTCTGCAGAATTTAAAACTGGGGAGAATGCACTCTGCACATTACAAAAATGGGTTGAACAAAGGTTTTGTTATTTTTTTCAGACTTTCTGTAGGACTTCTATCAAGTTCTTTTTCAAGAACTTATAATTTTTGATGTTTGTGGTTGTGAATTATAATTTCTTTCTTTCATGAGGCATTATTCACTTTTTGTGAGGAAGAAATCATATATAAAATGGTATAATTATCTAAGAATGACTATTGTGTAAAGGGACTATGAACTAGACAGGAGGTTAGGAGAGTTCATCCATAGCTTTGTTAATAATCACTGTTGAAGAAACTGAGACATAAAAGCAACAGTCCCCCCCACACACACACACACAAAGGAGTTGGTGATCTGGTATAAATAGACATATACATACTTGCAAAAAACCCTAGATTATCAGATAATATGTGCTTTTAAAAAGTAAATATCATAAATAATAAGTACCATGAAAGGTTAGAAGAGGGCAAGCACTTTTGGTTGAAATAGGAAAGACTATACAGCCTATGTGAGATGATAATTATCCTTTATAGCTGAGTAGAATCAGATAGGTGGAGAATGAAGGTTGCCAGAGAAGAAGGATGAGGAGGGGAGGAGGGGGGGAGAAGGAGGAGGGGAGCAGGAGGAGGGGGGGAGGAGGAGGAGAAGAGGGAGGAGGAGGGGGGAGGAGGAGGAGGAAGGGAAGGAGGAGGAAGGGGAGGAGGAGGAGAAGAGGGAGGAGGAGGGGGGAGGAGGAGGAGGAAGGGGAGGAGGAGGAGGGGGGAGGAGGAGGAGGAGGGAAAGGAGGAGAAAGGTAAAAGCAAATTGAGGAAGGTCCTGAATGCCAGGACTTGTATTTTAAACATTGAAGGGTCAATGAAGGTTGAGACCAAGTGACATAAAGAGATTTATTTTTTAAAGAATAATTGACACTGTAGATATTATATGATTTTTTTTTTACTTATATATTTTCCTCTTTACATTAGAACACAAGCTTCCTGAGAGCAGATGCTTTGGTTGTCTTGTTCACTGCTGTACTCTTA
The DNA here is from genome assembly GCF_045843805.1 of Urocitellus parryii. NCBI lineage: Eukaryota > Metazoa > Chordata > Mammalia > Rodentia > Sciuridae > Urocitellus > Urocitellus parryii. The sequence goes on along the minus strand of NC_135531.1, from coordinate 70,065,874 downwards.
GCATTTATGCATTTCTGAATGATTGAAGGAGGGAAGGAAGGAAGAATTCATCTGGTAGCAGTATGCAGAATTAATTAGATATGAGGGAAGTTAGAAGCAAGACAAAGTATCCAGGTTTTTGACACAAAGGAGGCATGGTGAGAATAGATACAAAGGGAAACATTGTAAATCTACTGTACTGGGCCAGAAGGCTCAAGAAGCAAGATTCTTAATTTACAGGTTAAGGCAGTTCCAGAGTGTGACATGATGCTTTAAGACAACAGGCTCTTTGTTAATGTTTATTTAATGAATGAGGGGAAAGATATAACTAAGTAACTCCATTTGTTATGGGGATAAGGAAGGAAAGAGCATGAAGGATGACTTTGAGGTTTCTATTATTAGCCACTGGGAGGATGATGATGCCATGAATAGAAATTTACAAATTAGGAAGCTGTTCCTGGGCAGAAAATGTTACATCTTATTTTAGAAAGGTTGAATACAATTTAAGCTAAGCTTTAAATATATATGCACATATATTATATGTGTAATAAATATGTATGTATATATACATATATGTGTAATATATATGCTTGTAGTTACTAAACAATTTCAATGACAGTTTAATGTTTCACAAGTATGCTATTTTTGCTTATCTTTTTGTAAATGAGTTCTAGAGTTACCCTTGAAATCCTTGCATAGGTTATTTGTCTTATAATGATTTTAGTATAAAAAGTTAGAATATTAGTAATCTAAATGAGTTTCTTTCTATTTTTCAATTGCATATTGTTCCACAGGTGTCAAGTTTCATTTATACAAGATGAATATACCTTGGAGATCTGCTGTACAATGTGGTGCCTGCAGCTAACAATATTGTATTTTTTACCTAAAAATAATTTGTCAGGAGAGTAGATCTCATATTAAGTATCCTAAGCACATTTTTAAAAGTTGTGTATTACACCTTAGTATGTTAATGTTGAATTTGTATCTTATGTTTACTTTTTAAAATCTGTGTAATATTTGACACTGAACTACAATAGTTATGTCTTTTTTCTTAAATATATCTTTTACATTTCTAATATTCATGTCATAACAGAGTGGATTTTAAATTAAATCTTTCTTATGTTGGGAATTTATATAGGATTAGTATGTACCTGTGTAAGCAGTACTCTAAAATGATTCCAAGATCCCCACTGCCTGCAGACTCCTCTAGCTGTTTGGGCAGAATCATGAAACTAATGGATGGTTATTCCCTTTATGAGGTTATGTTATATAAGTTTACACCTGATTCTACTTCAGGAAGCAACTCTTGCTGGCTTGTACAACTGCTAGATTGTGGAGGCCGCCATCTCTAGAAGCTGTGAATGATCTCCAGATGACAACCACCAAGAAACTAGGGAACTTAGTCCTGCAGTGGCAAGAAAATTAATTCAGGCAACAATCAGGGAATTTGGAAGAGGACCTAAGAGCCTCCAATATAAAGATAGCTCTAGTTGACACCTTAATTTTAGGTCCATGAGATCCCGAGGAACTGACTCAACTGCCTTGGATCAGGCCTTCTACCCATGAAAAATGTGACATAATAATTTTATGCTATTTTCAAACTCCTACATTTGTGATCATTTATTATGCAGCAATAAAAAATTAACACAGTACCTATAACTTTATCCACAATCCTTCTTTATTTGTATCATATCTTATTTTTGAAATTTTAGACAGTGATGGTCTCAATTTATATATCTATTTTTACTTATCTAACGATTAGGATCAGTGTTCTTTGTCATAGTATTAGTAGTTAAATTGTTTAGAGATTATTATCAATTCATTGTTTTTTAGAACACCTTATTAGAAGATCATTGACAAGATATAACCTTTTCCTCATTCTTTGTTAATCATATAATTCAGGTGATAGCATTTGTACTTACATGTTTAAAATACAAATTAATGTTCAGATATTAGTAATCATTGACATTACAAACAAAGGCATGAAACATGTTCATGAATACATGTGTGTGTGGAAAGAGAATGAGAGGAGGTATTATTAGTATGGGTTTTTTTAATTTAAAATGAGTATTTAGTGCTTATGTTTTTATGTAAGTTTTAGCAGTAGGCTTACCAATGTTTTAAATATTAATTTTAGTTAACCAACATTTTAGAAAAATAGGGACATGTTAGTGAAGTGCCTTTTGTGTGTCTATTAAGAAAACTTTGTCTACTCCAAAGACATTCTGTTTTCCTCTAGAAGCTTTATAATTTACCTCTCACATTTAGATCCGTAAATCATGTGGGACTGATTTTGATATGTAGTTCTTTAGTTATTCTATGTTCACAGTCATATTATCTGTACATAGCATATTTATTTGTTTCTGATCCTTATGCTTCTATTTTTCTAAAATTTTTAATACCTTTGTTTTTATTTACTTATTTTTATGTGGTGCTGAGGATTGAACCTAGTGCCTCACATGTGCCAGGCAAGCACTCTACCACTGAGCCACAACCCCAGCCATGCTTTTTATTTTTATTGTGCAAATACTTGAAAAGAATTTGTATTATGATATTGTGAGATGAACTATTCTGTCTGTACTGAATTATTCTCATTTGTTAACTGTGTTGCTTAGATTTTCTTTGCCCACAGTGATATTTTGTCTGCTTTTTGTTGTTGTTGTTGTTGTTGTTGTCTTTTAAGAGAGGTTTATTGAAGTTTCTAATATGTTATATTTCTCCTTTGAGCTTTTTTTGTTGTTTTATAGGTGTTTAAGGCTATATTATTGGGTGCATACAGTTTTAGAATTATGATTTTCCTCGTGGATTACTCCCTTTGCTGTTATAAAATTTCCCTATTTGTCACTAGTAGAATTTCTTTTTTCTATATGAATACACCACAGTGAATCCTACCACCGTGTATACACACAAGAATAGGGTCCTAATTAGAATAAGACATATTCCATGTTTGTATAATTATATCAGAATTGATTCTACTGTCATGTATAACTAAAAGGAAACAATATTTTCTTTCTTTCTTTTTTTCTTGGTGTGCATGGGGTGGGGGAAGAGCATATACTGGAGATAAAACCCAGGGGCAATCTACCATTCTACAGGTCTCACTTTTTATTTTTATTTCAAGACGGGGTCTCACTAAGTTGCTGAGGCTGACCTCAGACTTGAGATCTTCTTGCCTCAACTTCCTTAGATGCCAGGATTACAGGCATGAACCACTGCATTTGGCTCTTTAAAGTTTCTTGCCTTTAAGTCAACTTTGTTCTGGCATTATTATACAGGTATTGATTAATTATTTAGAGCATAATGGTAAATACAGATAGAATACCACCTCAGATTATACCTCAGATACTCTTCAGCTAACTAGCCTATAACAATAAAATCAGAGCAATTTGAGTATCTAAGTAATGAGAGATAAGGGAAAAAGGAATTAACTGAAGGTGAATCAATAAAAAGTTTTACAGTGTAAAGACAGAAATTTAGATATCATAATAGAAATATTTTTCCAGCTGTCCTTAACTGTGGATTTTCAGAAATTTATTGTAGAAGACCCTATCAACAGTGAGATACAGAGAGATTGATCAGTAACCAGCTGATAGCTAGATGTACTAGTCAATGGAATGTAATTATTGTTCCACACATCTTCAGGAATCCTTAATAAATCCATTTTTCTTTATAAAAATCATAAGGAACTCAGCTAATTATTATGATTAGTAGTGAATTCATTTGAGATTATTACCTCATGCTTAGAGTGGGCAAGAGTAGATAAATGATATGCCTATCAGAATGGTGTTCAACAATTCTCCTTGGTGTTTGATTAAAATTTTTCATTGTACCATTTTATTTTGCTTTCATGACATGTTCTTTGGTTTTTTTCCTCCTAATGACTACATATAAAGGTGCCCAAAATATATCCACTTAATGGCTATCACCTTAAAAAAATTCATAAGAATTTACTTGTAAGACTGCTGAAAAATTTTCTTAAAATTATTGAGTAGTAACTCTTCCTGACAACTTATTGACATGAGCCGGATTTAAAGCCCAGTTATAACAAACTGATATGAATAGTTTGGCTTCCCTTTTTCATCATTTCTATTTTTTCTCATTTGTGTTTATTCAAATTTACTTTGTGAATGATTTAAGTTACCTTGAATCTTTTGGAAAAGCAGCAATTTATAAATAAATACCATGAATGCTAAAAGTCATTTTCTCCTATAATGTAAAAGTCAAAGCATTTAAAAAGCAGGAATCTTCATCTTTTTAAATGCTTCTCTGGAGCCTATACTTTTATTTTTTATGTAACACCAAGACATCCAATGCTGATTTAGTTTCTAACCATTTATGTTAATTGGTGGCTTTGTGAAACTATAGAGTACTTATTTCTAAGAGCTTGGTTTGTATATTTATTTAAATATTTTCCAATTTTACATTCCATATTTGAGAGGAAGATAGAATAAAATTCAAAATTGCTACTTGCAAGCCCAACCATAAATTTAATAGTATAGCCATTCTAAATGAAATAAATAATATTTTATGTACTAAAAATGTGTGTATAAATTATGTCCAACTATATTCAAAATAGAGTTGAGGTGAGTTTGTGGATGAATTTACTCTCAGTTTCTTTAATTTAATTATAAAGTATTAATGGAAATATATAGGCATTCCCCCATATGCACAGGTTCTGCATCCATGGATTCAACCAACTGTGGAATTAAAATATTCTAAACTAAAAAATATGTTTGTACTGAACATGTAGACTTTTTTCCTTATCATTATCCCCTATACAATATACTTAACATTTCACTGTAACAGGTATATAAATAACCTAGGATGATTTGAAGTATACAGGAAGTTGTTCATAGGTAATATGGAAATATTACATCATTTTATATCAAGGATGTGAACATCCATGGATTTTGGTATCTGAGGGGGTCCTAGTATCAATACCCCACAGATACTGAGGAACTACGATATATTCATTTTTACACATACCTTTTCAGTGCTTGCCATCTAGATTTTAGTTTTAGTATTTCTTTTCTATTTATGATGACATCCTAAGATCACCTGAACACATATGAATAATGCAAGAAGTGTGATTATTAAAAAGTGGGTATAAAAATCAAGAATTTTGTGGACAATATACTGACCTATTTGGATGTGCCTCCAACTATAGTCCTCTCAGAGTCTGGCATAGATACTATCGTTGGAGTTAGCAGCTGTAAAAACACAATTGCACTAAACGGGTAAGGGTGGTGTAGAGAGTAGCAGCAGCTCCCAGTGCCATTTGGTTCAGGCCACAAATCTATTCATCTACATAGTTTACACTTTGCTCTCTTATAAAATTATCTTACCTTTACCATATGTCATACTAAATTTTCATTCATTCTACAAATATTTATTGCATTCCTATAATAGTATATTACTTTTCTAGTGCTACATCACAAATCATCACAAACTTAGCAGCTTGAAAGAATCCAAATTTGCCAGCTTACAATTCTCGAGGTTGGAAGTTCAGGCATGACACCACTGGATTCTACCTCTGTTCAGGGTCTCACTAGGCTAGGATCAAGGTGTTAGTTGAGCTGTGTTTCCCACTTGGGGCTCAGGCTGTCATCCATGCTTGTTCAGGTCATTGGCAGAATTTTGTTTCTGTGATTGCAGGACTGAGGTCTCTAATTTCTTGCTGGCCATTAGCAGGGAGCTCCTCTCAGGTCCTATCTGTTTCCTGCCTCAGGGCTTATTAAAAATGCAGCTGTTGCTATCATTTTTAGAATTAAAAATTTTTTAATACTAGTACTTGAATCCAGGGGCACTTTACCACTGACCCATAACGCATCACTTTGTTAAAAAATTTTTTTGAGTCAGGGTCTTTTTAAATTGTACAAGTTGGCCTTGAACTTGTATTCTTCCTGCTATAGCCTCCTGAGTAGCCTGGAATTACAGGTGTGAAGCACTGAATCTGGCTGTTGCTTTCTTTTTAGATCAGTCAGTACATATTTCTCTGGTTTCTTCTTGTGGGATTAGCATAGAAAACTCTGTTTTTAAAGACTCATGTAGTAAGGTTAGGCCTACAAGAATGATCTTCCTAACTTAAGATGAATGATTTTGAACATTAATTATATCTGTAAAATCCCTTCACAGTCATACTTAGATTGATGTTGGAATAAGTGGGAGAAGCTATGTAAATGTCAGGGACTGGGTATCTTGAATGATCATCTTAGAATTCTGCCTAAAATAGTTAGATTTTACTCTCGGTTCCATTACTTAGGAAAAACATACCAAAAAAATTCCAGTCCATGTAAAGCACATACTCTAGAGAGTTTAAAGGGAAAATGTTTGTGTAATACCTTATTTCAGGATCTGTAGGAGATAGTCATCAAAATAGGCTAATGTACCTGCTTTACATTTGTTATTCCCTGCTAGTATTTAATTAACTATTCTTAACAGATGGCTTTTTTTTTTTGGTATGTGCTTATAAATGTGTACATCATGAAAATGTCTGAGTTGTATTAAGCATTTATTTCTTATTTTACATTCATGGAATTTCAGAACTGGGGAAAAGGAATTTGAACATTATGCCATTCTTTGTTAGCATTAAAAGATAAAGTAACTTAAAAGAGAATTTTCCTGCTAATAGTTAATAAAATATCAAGGTGCTATTACATGTTTTTTGAATATGTATACTTCTTTTCAAATCATAACAGATGTGACCATCCCTAATGAGTGCATTTCTTGAAATAGAGCAGAAACTTAAATAGCTAGAATGGGCAGGATACCAAGGAAACAGACTAATCAGACAGATGGTGACTGTTTCCTAGGGAAAGTCTGAGTAAACCAATAACTCTGCAGCAGTGAGCTGAAAATAAAGGAACACTGTGGGTATGGAAAACTTAACATTTTTTCCTATATTCTTTTCATTGTGTTACAATAAATTATTGAATTTACATACTTATTTTTTTTTACCATAGATCATATGATGAAATTTAGTTGTTTCCTTTATTATAATGTTCCTTCTTTGTACCAGCAAAATTTGGTCAAAATTTAACTTTAATAATTAAGATGTAGCAATGAATTTATTTTTTCTGCCTAATACCTTTTGGGTATTTGTAATACTTTTTGAGAGCTATTGTCTTTTAAAATTATTTAATCTTCTTGAAATGTATTATTTTTAATTTCATAAAATAGGTTTATAAATGATTGTATTCTGATTATATAAAAAATAAAAGTCACAATCCACTGAAATACATTTGGTAAATAATAAAGTTTTGCATAAAATGCTGAAGTAAAAAATAAAAATGCTATCAGGAAACCAGGAATGGAATAAAAACACAAAAAGGTATCTCTGGCACAATGCCCTGAAGGTCAACAACCATGGCCAAAAGCATGAGGTAATGTCACAAATAAGAAAACACCCTTAGTTGGATCCTTGTCACTCTAAGAGCATTAGTGTTTCTATAAAAATGTAATCTGTATAGTGATTTATAAAGTTGTTGGTCTAACATTGCATCTCACTTATATCTCAATATACCCTGATCAGACAAAGCAATTCTTATTATAAGTAAAGGCATCATATAGGAAAATTAATTTGCCACAATTTACAGAGTAGTTAAGTGGTAATTATTAGCACTGAGTCTTCTGATTCTGAATCTGATATATATACTCTGGGCTGAAAAATGGAAGTCAGAAGAGAAAGTGGCTATTAATCAAAGACAGGCTCCCCCTCATTCAATACCTTAATATCTACTTATCCCACAATGTGATTGTATTTTTTAAAAATTATTTAATAGTTGTAGATGGACAGCATGTCTTTATTTTATTTATTTTTATGTGGTGCTAGGGATTGAATCCAGTGCCTCACGCATACTAAGGAAGTGCTCTGCCATGGAGCTACAACCCCAGTCTTGTGATTGTATTCTTACTACAGCACATTGCTTTTAGTTTATAAAGATAATGTTTGGGTGTTAGCAATATTAAATACAAACAAACAAACAACAACAAAAAAAAACTTCTGCCCCCCAAAACTCCTCCTGTCTTCAATTTCTTTCTGGAAGTTGTGAAGAATTTGAATTGTTTCATAGAAATTCCCTGGAATAAACTTATTTGCCTTATCTCCCCTTGTATCAGTTGAAAGAAATCAAAAAGTACCACCACAAAACAAAGGAAATTAGTCCTTACAGGGATGAATCCCTTAGACTGAATCCATGGGCTAAAGATAACTCCCACAAACATTCAAGTCCATTGGAGAAAGGTAGAAAGGATGAATTTGAAAAAGGCACTGAAGAGGAACTAAGTTTTGGGGGATCTGTGGTCTGAAGCAACACCCTCTGGTAATGTTAAGTTCTCTTAAAGGAGAACAACTCTCTTTGCACAGTGTTCCGTAAGTCTGCCTTCCTCTCCTGTCTGTCACAACATAAAGGTTTTACCTTAGGAAGACTAGAAGTGAATGATCCATAGTAGTCTTCGGAGAACAAAACTCTGATGTACAAAGGCTTAAATTTTTCCTTGTGTCTAGGTAGAAACACTAAAAATTTAATTGTTTATGAAGCATGTGTACCTGCAAGTCAGGGTAACCACTGTTTCTAGGCCCTTTTTCTTTTATTTCTGGACAAATCTCCAAACATTATCCAGTGTTCCTTGCAGTCAGGAGATATCTATGTGACAGACTCTAGGTTTAGAGCAGACCTGTATGATCATATTCCATCCTTGCCTTCACTTGCTTTCTCGCTAATGCCAGGGTGCTCTTGAAAGTCATGAAAATCTTTAGCTGTTTTGGTCTGTTAATGTATAAGAGAAAGAAATCTCCATTATGTTTCCATCATTACATATTTTGGGTAAAATTACTATAACTGTGGGCAGTTAGCCTACTTAAGCTAATTTAGTGTCCTAGACAAAGTGTCCCACCATTCTCTTCATGAACGAGAACAGTTGCCCATTCATTCCTGTAGCAATTCTTTGTACCTGACACTATTGTCTTACCACTAAGCTTCCTGTATCATTTCTGCAGAAAACAATGTGTTCCCAGGTCATTTTAGCTCAATAGCAAACCCACTCTACCTCTAATCTCAACTGTTTTGTGTACTTTAACTCAAAGGACCTGACCTAATCAGTTGAAATTTCTGTCTACTGAATATAATGCTGGATGAGGAGTAGCTATGACAAGCATGACCAGCCATGCTTGTCTCTTTAGTTAGATGAACAAAACCTCTAGCATACCAGATCAACTAGAATAAAAACTTAATCAAGCTAAATGTCACCAGATTCAAAGACCTACACCATGTGTCCACAATTGTTTTATGACTGGACTGCTTAATCAGAAAGAACATTCTAAGTCCCAAATGTCAAATGATTGACATGGGATTTGATTTTCACAAAATCTTGCCTGGGAACCTGTACTTTTCTTTCCAGGAAAATCTTATATATATAGTCAGAGAGCTCAACTCTGATGCATCACTTCTCTGAGGTGAGGGGTGTCCACACTCTGACTTTGGGGTGTGTATACCTTTTTTTTTTTTTTTTTTTGCTTTCCTTTTATAAATCTTTGCTTTTGCCTTGTTATTGATGCATCCTGAAATTCTTTTCAGTGGCATAAGTCAAAAAGTGGCCTGGTCCGTCTTGGAAGGACCTTGTCGGACCTCTGTCCAGTGATAACATGAGTCCTTGGGGGGGGGACACTTCATATCCAAATCATGACAGGAGCATAAAGGGACTTTATTTGCTTATCTGCTTATTTTTTAATATTTTATTTTGAAAAAAATCAGAATTACAAAAAAGTTGTAAAATATTATAAGAGTTTCTTTACTTCAGTAGGCTTATTTCAAGTGTTAACATCTTGCCTGAGAACAATGATCAAGTGAGAAATTAATATTGACAGAATGCCACCAATTTAAAGATCATTTTTCATCTGGTCCAGGATCACACACTGCATTTAGGCAGAGTTATCTGCTTGGTGCCTTCCAGTCTATGAGAGTTCTTCAATCTTTCCTCGACTTTTGGTTCCTTGTGGTTCATGACCTGGTACTATTGAAGAATGATGGTCAGGTTTTTTGAAGAATGTTCCAGTTTGTGTTTGATATTTCTTTCTGATTTCACTCAAGACTACCACAGTAGTGATGTTGGGCCCTTTTCAATGCATCTTGCAGGGAGCCTCTAGTTTCTCTTCTGTTCACTACTGAACTTCAGCATTTGCCCACAGCCATCCACCTCAGCATGCAGCTGTTGTCCGGTTGTTTTAATTCTATCTCGTGGAGAAACAGGTGAGTTCTGGGTGCCTCCAATCTGCGTCTTCTTCACTCTCCTTATTTTTTAACAGTCATTGTCTCTTTCAACCCTCATCCATTATCAGCTATTTTAAGTAGAGTGTACAAATGGTAACTTAATTTTTTTTTCTGGAAAAAGAAGTCATTACCCATTATAAATATCGAATGTTAGTTTTACCCTGTAAAGATCTTTGTTTTATAGCATCAATCTTTAAAAATTAAGACAGATTAAATTCTCCTGAAAAAATGTAAAGATTTTTCAGGTTGAATTTTTTCAAAAATCATTGTTAGGTTAAAGAGGTTAACAGTGATAAAAAGATCAATTCACCATGATGATTTATTATTATTATTTTATTTCTTGTTTTTAGATATGCATGACAGTAGAGTATATTTTGACATATTATACATATATGGAGTAAAACCCATTCCAATTAGGATCCTATTCTTGTGGTTGTATATAATGTGGAGTTACACTCATCGTGTATCCATAAGGAGAGTTATGTCTGATTCATTCTACTGTGTTTCCTATTCCCACCCCTCCTCCCTTCCCATCATTCCCCTAATACAAGTCTAATCCAATGAACTTGTATTTTTTCCCCTCCCTTGTTGTGGATTAGCATCCACATATCATAGCAAACATTTGGCCTTTGGTTTTTTGGGATTGGCTTATTTCACTTAGCATAATAGTCTCTAGTTCCATCTATTTACCAGCAAATGCCATAATTTCATTCTTCTTTATGGCTGAATAATATTCTATTGTGTATATGTACCACATTTTCTTTATTTGTTCATCTATTGAAGGATACCTAGGTTGATTCCACAACTTGGCTATTATGAATTGAGCTACCATAAACATTCATGTGGCTGTTTCACTGCAATATGCTGATTTTAAATCCTTTGGGTTTAAACCTAGGAGTGGGATAGCTGGCTCAAATGGTGGTTCCATTCCAAGTTTTCTTAGGAATCTCCATACTGCTTGAAATGGTGGTTGTACCAATTTGCAGACCCACCAGCAATATATGAGTGTACTTTTTTCCCGCATCCTTGCCAACATTTATTGTTACTTTTATTCTTGATAATTGCCATTCTGACTGGAGTGAGATAAAATCTCAGTGTAGTTTAAATTTTGCATTCCCTTAAGTGCTGGAGATGTTGAACATTTTTTCATATATTTTTTGATCAAAATTCACTCACAGAAATTGTTAATGTTCCAGATTGGGAAATAACACTTGCACATTTATTACCCCAAAATCAGTCATTTGGGTTCAATAAAGTTATAAGAAGCTGATGAAAGCATTTGAGTTGTAATCTAAAAATGAAGAGGAGAAAATGGATATTAATATCATCATGGTAATATCATCATAGGCTTCTTAAAATTCTATTGAGCCCAAATGACTGACTTTGGGTAATAAAATGTCCCAGTGCTATTTCTTGATCTGGAACATCTACACTTTCTGTGAATGAATTTTCAGAACTTCCTCTCATTCTTCAGTAATTTTGTGATCTGTAGTTGAAGTTGGATGAGCCGTTGATAGTAGTGCATGCTTTCTACTCTTCTCCTTCCTGATCAGTCTGCAGTAGAATTGTTCTATTACTATTAATTGTTGTATGTTAGGGGTGTGTATGTGTGTGTGTGTATGTGTGTGTGTGTGTGTTTGGGAGATATGGTAAAGATAAGTTGTGTATTAATTTCACTAAATTTCATTTCAGGAGAACCCAAACATTCACATATTACAGCAGACTAAATTCCTTAGATATGTTGTTTTTTTTTAGCCGAATGCCCTGAGTAGCAAGGACTTAGGACTGTCTTCCCTAAGGAGATGAGTATATCCTTCATGTATAAATGAAAGTGAAATTATAACAGAATGTTCCTTTTCTCCTTCCTAAAAAATAGTGCAAATGTGTTTCTTGGATTTCTTACAGTTGAGTTGGACTCATAGATAGACATAATCTTAAAATACCAAAAATCATAAGAAAATTATATCTAAAATTTCACAAAGATAAATATAAAACCTAACTCAAATGGGAAAAAATTCTATAAAAAATTCCAGTTACCAAAATTAACTCTAGGCAGCTTTTTGTTGCTGGGACTAAAATATCTGACATAACTTAGAAGGTGAAGATTTATATTGGCACATGGTTTTAGAGTTTTAAGTCCATGGCCAGCTAGCTCCATTGTTTTGGGCCGGAGGTGAGGCTAAATATGGCAGAGGAAAGCTATCAGCTCATGCCAGCCTGGAAGCAGAGGAGGTGGGGCAGAGAGAAGATAAATCTTTCCAGGTATACCCTTAGAGACCTACCCCCTCCAAATAGTTCTCTCCTCCCAGTAAGTAGACCATTCATCCTTCAGTAGATTCATCCACAGATGAGGTCAATGCCCTCATGATCCAATCACTTCCCACAAACCCCACCTTTAATCACAGGAGACTTCGGGGGACATTACAGATCCAAACTATAACAAAAAGTGCCTGAGGAAATGGCCATCAGAGACACTGAATCAGTGGGCAAAGTGTGTATCCAAAATAAAGGCAGCAAATTCCCCTTAACCAATGAATTAAAAATAAGTAAGAAATAGCCATTATATGGGCTAGGAAGATTCAAATATTTGTTACTTTAAGATTGTTTACATATAAAATATAATAGCATGTGCAGCCAAAAACTAGAATAGGATAGGTAAGCAAAGTTTCTACATATAAGAAGAAGAAGGTTTCTACATGTATCCAAAGCAGTTGCATACTTGTATCCATGTACGCTAACATGAGAGCCTTCACATTTTTCCATACAATGTGTAAATCAATTTTACTGATATTCTCCTACCAGATAGTGATGGTCTAAAGTTATATTAATAAAAGAGTGGTTTTATGTCAGGAATAAATTAGACCAGTAAAACAAAAACTAGAGATACAAACAGGCTCACATATGGGAGAACTTGGCATTTGACAAATATGGCATTACAATTCAGGGGTAAAAGGAAATTGACTCAAAAAATAATGCCAGAACAATTGAGTAGTCATAGGAGAAAAAAAAAATACAACAAGAGTTCTGCCTCACACAATGTACAAGAATATATTCTAGATGAACAAAATGTAAATGTAAAGAAACTTAAATATAAAGGGCAAAGCTTAAAGACTTCTAGAATAAGACAAGAGAATTTATAACTTCAGGATAATGAGGAATTTTCTCTCTCTTTCTCTCTTTCTTTCTCTCTGTGCCGAGGCTGGAACCCAGGTCTTGGACTTGCTAGACAAGTTCTCTACCACTGAGCTACATGCCCAGACTGTGAAGGACTTTTTATATTAGACAAAATAACATAAAGTCTAAAAAAATCTGATCATTTTTGCAACATTAAGATACAAAAATATGTTGCATAAAGTACACTAAAATAAAGTTAAAAGACAAGTCACAACGTCTTAGTCCACTCAGATGGCTATAACAAGAATATCAGGGCTGGGGTTGTGGCTCAGTGGTAGAGCGCTTGCCTAGCATGCATGGGTCACTGGGTTCAATCCTCAGCACCACATAAAAAAATAAAAATAAAAAATGAAGGTATTGTGTCCATCTACAACTAAAGGAATAAATGTTTTAAAAAAGAAAGAATATCATAGGCTAGAGGACTTAAACCACAAGGATTGTTTCTCATAGATGTTTATAGTTCTTGGGCAGTAAAGTCTAAGATCCAAGATGCTGGTATCTAGTGAGGGCCTACTTCCTACTTTACAGACAGCCTCTTCTTCCCTTCTCATACTCACATGGCAGAAAAAGCAGGATGGCCATCTTCCTCCTGTAAGAACACTAACACTATTCATGAGTGCTCCACTGTTATGACCAAACTATCTCCCAAAGTCCCTACTTCCAAGTGCCATTACATTGGGGTTAGGATTTCAGCATGAATTTAGGGGAGACACAAACATTTGATCCATAAAGCAGACTGAGAGACAATATGATACATACAATTTAGAAAATAATTCATATTTAGACTGTATAAAGAGCTTCTTAAATAGACAAACAATAGAGAAACAGGCCAAAGATATAAACTCAGTTCACAGAAGATGAGATCCAGATAGTCAAAACACACAAAAAAAATCTGCTACCATTTTAGTATCAGAAAAATGTAAATGTGAATAGTTGAGTTTACCTATGAAATACAACATATTTCAAAAATTTAAATGCCTCAAAAAACCTGAAATGTTAGCAAATAAATCACATGTGCACACACACACACACACACACACACACAACTGCTGATAGGAGTAAGTTGATACTTGACTTGATACTGTTAGTTGCCTATACAATATCCATTGCCTCTTTCTTCCTAAAGAACAGAAATATAATTTTGTTTAGGACAAAGAGTGTTCAGTTCCAAATGATGAATCATGACAATCTTGTCTTCCTTCTCTCAGCTTTCTTGCAAATAGTGTTTCCATGTGACACTGTTTTGGCCAATGAACCATAAAGAGAAATACTCTGGGGATGTTTGTGTGAAAACTTCTGCTGTCTTTCATCCCTGTCTACCCTTCTTTTTTGATGCCAAAAAATGATGACTGGAGCTATGGCATATATTTTAAGTGACTACCATGTCACAAAGAACAAAATATACAGAGAACTGCAAACATTGCTTACTGTAGTAGGTTCTCTTAGGCTTGTAACCAAATGCAATCCTTCTTGACAAAAACCATATTAATGAACAATTTGTAGATTTCAATACAGATTTTCTTATTTTAAAAGTCAGGAATTTCATATCTATTTCTATATTATATAGGAAATCTTATAAGGAGATATACACCAGGCCTGTAGAGCAACACAGATAATAAAACACGGGAAACAATCTAATTGTCCCTTAATGGGGGTGTGAACAATAAACTTTTATGTATTTATGCACAAGTGACTCTCATGTCACCATGAACAAAATACAAAGAGAATTGAAAACACGAATTACTGATACAGATCAGATTAACAGAGTGAACTAGATCTACAAACATCAATACAGATGCTTCTCAAAACTGTAATTTTTAATTATAAAGAGTAAATGGCTGAGCATAGAGCCACTACAGTCTTCTACTCTGCCAATTGAACTATCGAAAAAGGTATACTCACACATTGCTGGTGGGACAGCAAATTGGTGCAGCCACTATGGAAAGCACTATGGAGATTCCTCAAAAAACTTGGAATGGAACCACCATTTGACCCAGTCATCCTACTCCTAGGTTTATACCCAAAGGACTTAAAAACAGCATACTACAGTGTCACAGCCACATCAATGTTTATAGAAGCTCAACCATAATAGCTAAACTATGGAACCAACTTAGGTGCCCTTCAAAGATGAATGGATAAAGAAACTGTGGTAAACACAATGGAATATTATTCAGCCTTAAAGAAGAATCAAATTATGGCATTTGCAGATAAATGGACTGAGCTGGAGATTATCATGTTAAGTGAAATAAGCCAATCCCAAAGAACCAAAGACCAAATGTTTTCTCTGATATGTGGATGCTAATTTATAATAATAGTTGGGGGAAGGATAGAGGTATTTTGGACTAGACAGAGGGGAGTGAAGGGAGGGAAGGGCTCATGGGGGTAGAAGTGATAGTAGAATGAATCAGATATTACTACCCTATGCATATATGACTACATGAGATTAAACCCAGGGTCACTCAACCACTAACCTACATACCAATCCCTTTTCCTTTTTTATTTTGAAACAAGTTCTCACTAAGTTTTACATGTAATCATATGTGCATAGGTGTAACTCTTCATCATGTACAATCAGATGAATGAGAAGTTATACTCCATTTATGTATGAGGTGTCAAAATACATTCAACTTTCATATATAACTAATTAGAACAAATAGAAACATTAAAAATAAGAGTTAGGAGCACAGGATAACATATTAAGATATCATTTATATAAAATCCAGTGCACATAAACTAATTTTATGTTGTTCAGGGTCCTATATTTATATAGCAAGGTCAAGAAATAATATCACCTTCAGACTTGTGTTTACTTTAAAAAAGTTGTGAGGAACATCAATTTGGAGGAAACTACCAAAAGAACGTAAAGCATATTTTATTTAGTATTAAGTGAGTATTTTATTCTTTAAATAAAATGTCTAAAACAGTCATGACAAGATGTTTATATTGTATTCTATACTGAATTATAATTTATGGTTGTTATTTTATTTTGGGGGGATACTGGGGATTGAACTGAGGGGCACTCAACCACTAAGCCACATCTTCAGCCCTAATTTGTATTTGAGACAGGGTCTCACTGAGTTCCTTAGTGTCTTGCTATTGCTGAGGCTGGCTTTCAACTCACGATCCTTGTGCCTTAGCCTCCTGAGCCACTGGGACTACATTCATGAGTCACCAAACCTGACTTGGTTATTATTTTATTCATACTTTACTATGTGTTTGAAATAGTTGTGTTTTAAAATTTAATTAAAACAGTAAGGGAGAGACTCATCAATCCCACTACTGGGTATATTATATTCAAAGGAAGGAAGTCAGCATTCACATCTTTATTGCAGCCCTATTCATGGTAGCCAAGATATAAAATCAACCTAGGTGTCTACTGGTGTAGTGGATAAATCATTTGAAGCAATGTGGATGGGGATAAAGGACATTATATTAAATGAAATTAATCAAGCACAGAAAGGCCAATACTACATGTTCTCACTTATATATGTAGCTGAAATGTTGATCACATAGAAGTGGAGAATGGAATAGTAGAGCCTAGAAAGGGAATGGAGAGTGGGCAGACAGAGGATGGTTAATAGGTACAGGGGCCACAGCTGGATAGGAGGAATAACTTCTAATATTGTGTAGCATGGTAGAATAACTATGGTTAAAACAAATCTTCCATATTCTAAAATGGTTACTGGAGAAGATTTGGAATGTTCCTAACACAAATAAGTGTAAATGTTTGAGGTGATAGATATGCCAATCTCCCTGATCTGATCATGACACATTATATAAATATATTGAAATGCCTACTGTCCTCAATAAATATGTACATTTACTATGTGCCAATTAAAAATAAAATAGTCTATTAAAAAAGTAAGAAAGAGAATGTGTTCAATTTCTATGAAGGGAGTTATAAAACTTCTTGAGAAACAAAAATGAAACTCTGAATCTCTGAGAAGATTTAACCTTATTTCTGGATGGGAAAAAAATCTTTGCAACAATATAAATCCTTCACAGAAAAATAAACAAATGCAATGTAACCTAATTAAAAATCCCAGTAGAATTTCTTATGGAACTTTATAAGACAACCTTTAATTTCCTTTGAAATATGAGAATAACTATTAAATATTTATGAAAGAAAAAAATAGAAGAAAGCTTTTGTCTACTTTTTTAGGGTTCTCCAGAGAAGCAGAATTAATAGTGTGTGTGTGTGTGTGTGTGTGTGTGTGTGTGTGTGTACAGAGAAAAAGACAGATGGGATTTTAAAGAATTGACTGACAATTGACTGTGGAGGCTTGGTAAGTCCCAAATCTTCAGAGTAGACCAACAGACTGGAGACCAGAGGAAGAGCTGCATTTGGAGACCAGACAGTTGATCAGTTGGCAGAATTCCCTCTTTCTCTGGGGAGATTAGAGTAAGGCCTTTTTATATTAAGGCTTTCAACTGTTTGGATGAGGACCCTGTACATTTTAGAGGACAATCTGTTTTACTCAAAGCCTGCTGATTTTTATTTATCTTATTTTATTGTGATATGGGAGATTAAACCCATTGCCTTTCCTGGGTCTTCAGTTTATAGATGGCATATTGTGGAACTTCTCATTTTCTACAATCACATGAGCCAATTTCTTATAATAAATCTCCTTTTTTCCCCCATGACACCCTTGGGTTTGCCTATTAGAGAATATTCAACTTATGCAAAGATTCACCTGTGGAGTTTTTCCCCTGGAGATTGAGCTCCTCCTTCCTGGTTTGTCTATGTGTAACTCCCAAACCTCCAAACAGAATCTGAGAGCTGGAAGAGAGCTGCAGTTGGTTTGTTCCTGCGTGTGGTAGAACACTTTCAAAAACTAGGCACCCAGGCCAAACCAGACCAAGCACATTATAATCTCTTGGGGTGGAGGCAACAGAAGATTTTCACTTCCCAGTACATCCAAATGTATGATATGGCAATGCTAATGGGATAAGTGCACAAAGTCCCTAGAGCCTGGTGAGGGCAAAGTGAACAAATAATTTTCCTTTATTAAAAATGGGAAAAAAATCAATTGTTGGATGCATGTTTTTTACCTAGCAGCCTTTCAGGAAAACAAAAAATGTCTCATGTTTAGTCTTTCCCTTAAAGATAAAAAAAATCACAGTCTACACTAAGTGAGAAGTAACTTCTTTTTGAAAAAAATTTGTGGTATGGGCAGGGAATTTTGAATATAAACTGAAAATTTTTCCATCTTTATGTGAGCTAGTTGAAAATAATTGAGCACAAGTCTTATAAAAATTCTTATCTGCATGCTAAACAGAGTTTCCTGATTCTAAATCTTTCCAAATAAAGAGTTTCAATGAGTTTTAAATTCATTTTTTTACATAAAAATGTTATATCATTTGATTGGTTTATAGGAAAGCAGAGTAGCATCAGGGCAAACTGAAATTTACTACAGTAGATAAAATCTTTATGAAAAACCTTTGTAAACTTGGTAAATGAGATTGAAAATGAGCATGGAATTTAATAAATACAGTTGTGTATTTCTTTCATTTGTATAAATAGTTTGTGAGGTTTCTTTCTCATCTAGAAATTTTGTACTGATATAAACTAAACTTGGTACCAGATCTTCAAATCACTTTTTGTTTAAGTTAGGGCCTTAAAAAGTAAAATCAATAAAGTATTTTCAATCGTAAAATGATTAATGATTCTCTAGTAAAGAAAAATAATAGTATTGCCAAGCTCAGTGGTGCACATCTGTAATCCCAGTGACTCTGGAGGCCGAGGCAGGAGGATTGTGAGTTCAAAGCCAGCCTCAGCAAAAGCAAGGTGCTAAGCAACTCAGTGAGACCCTGTCTCTAAATAAAATACAAAATAGGGCTGGAGATGTGGCTTAGTGCTCGAGTGCCCCTAAGTTCAATCTCCGGTACCCAAAAAATAAAAAAAAAATAATAAAAACAACAGGGGCTGGGGTTGTAGCTCAGCGGTAGAGCACTTGCCTCGCACACATGAGGCACCGGGTTCGATCCTCAGCATCACATAAAAATAAATAAATAGAAATAAAATTATTGTGTTCATCTACAACTAAAAATTATTTTTTAAAAATGATAAAAAGTAACAGTATTAATAAATAAAAAAATTATCTTAAATATAATTTATTTTATTAGTATATTTTATCACTTAAAATTTATTTTATGATAAACATATCTTTAGAATACCATGTTGGTGATAAACAAATAAATAAATAAATAAATAGTATGTGCTTGGAATCCCTGGTTAATAAGACTATGTGATTTAGGAAACAAATACAAAAAAAAAACTCAATTGAATAGGTGCTCTGTGTGCCAATTAAGTTTTACTGCCCCTCCTGGGTGGTGATTCCTTTCAAAGACAGCATCTTCAATCCTGTCATTGTTCTTAGAGATTGCAAGAACCATGTGGATAAAATACCCTAAACTTTAGCCTCTCTATTGATTGACATCTCCGCTTTCACTGTCTTCCTCAAACCCACCTTTGCCACTTATTTACATGAGCACTGAAACTTATCACTACTAATGAAATCATCTCCTTAATCTTTGTCCTATTTTATGACCATCGCTCCCTACTCTTATAATTCACCTTTCTTAGTCTTCCACTGCTGAACCTTTTTAATCTCTAAACTACTGACCCCTCTCTCTACCTTGTCGGTACTTCAGTAACTGAACATTTGTGAAAAAACTAGGCTGACTGGTAACACTTGAAATCAACAACAAAACCCTCAACCAGCCATTCAGTACTTCCTAGCACTCTCGTATGTTTTCCTAGTAAATTTGCTTTTCACTCTCTCAGATGACTGCTTGAAGTCACCTATTCACCCTACACAGCCTTCTTTGAACATAACTGAGAAAATAGAAGGCATCAAAGTAAACTCCCTTATCTTCGCCCACTAAATCTAACCAAATAAAACCTGTGCCCTCCTCCTTTCAATGAAAGAAATATCCCTGCCCCTATCAAATGAAGATCGGTTTACTTTTCTCTGGATTTAATCCCTCTTGTTTGTTCATGAACTAGGACTTATCTCTCCTCTACCAACACTCTCACTCTTTCTACTGGATCAAACCTATCAACATAACTAATATGTCTAAGTTTTTTTAAAAGTATATACTTGTATCAATTCTATTCCATATACTCCTTTCCATCTTTCTTACAAGTATCTTGAGCATGCTATCAACGCTCACCATCACCTCTTTCTTTCTTTCAATCAATTCTTCATCCTTTTCTAATCTAGTTTCTGTTTCCACCTTTGCACTGAAACTTCTTTTGTCAAGGTCTCCCACAATCTTCATTGCCAAACCCCACTCCTCTGTTTTGACCTCACTAGATGGCTTGACAGCATTAAACACAGCAATGCTCTCAAACGACCCTCTGCTGGTTTTCTTCTTTCCTCACTTTTGCTTCTCCTTCTCTATGCCAAACAGAACTAGCCCTTTTTCCAGTTCTCTCACAACTTTCCCCTTGATCTCATTTAGTACCTTGTTGGTGCCAAATGCTTTCAACACTAATTTCCAACAGTTTCAGTCAGCTTTTTTTGCTACTGTAACTAAAAGATTCTACCAGAACAACTGTGGAGGAGGAAAGGTTTATTTGAGGGCTCATGGTTTCAGAGGTCTTAGTCCATAGAAGGCCAGTTCCATTCCTCAGGGCTTAAGGTGAGGCAGGACATCATTGAAGAAGAGTGAAGCAGTAGGAAGCAGCTCACATCATGCATGATCAGAAAGCAGAGAGTTGATTCTCTACTTGCCAGATACAAATATATATCCCAAAGCCATGCCCCAATCCCCACCTCCTCCAGCCACAACCTACCACTTTAATTACTACTCAGTTAATCCCATGAGGGGATTAACTCACTGATTGGGTTGATTCTCAAAACCCAATCATTTCTCCTCTGAACCTTCTTGCATTGTCTCACACTTGAGCTACTGGGGGATACCTCACATCCAAACCTTAACTCTAACCCAGTGTTCAAATCTAAGTTTTTTAGTTGCTTTACAAACCTAGTCTTTTGCTATTGTTCTCCATCTCAGTACTTGGCAGCATCATTCATCCATCCATCTCATTGATCATCTAGTTCATTTGTTTCTACTCTCCTCTAATATCTCATTTGACACCCCATCTTTATACCACCATCCTAAATTAACCCACAACAATCTCTTTCTATACTATTGGAAATAGCTTCCCAACTGGTCTTGCTTTTTCTCTTGCTCTTTTACCAAAACATTTTTTTCCCAAAATCAATTAGTAATCATTGTTTAGAAACATAAATTGGACATGTCACTTATTACTTAGATTATTTATTTGTTTGTTTGTTTTTGGTACCAGGGACCAAACCCAGGGGTGCTTAACCACGGAGCCAGCCACATCTCCAGTCCTTTTCTTTTTTCTTTTTAGACAGGGCCTCACTAAGCTGCTGAAGCTGGCCTCAAACTTGCTATCTTCCTGCCTCAGTCTCCCGAGTCTCTGGAATTACAGGTACGTAGCACCACACCTGGCACTTAGATTAATTTAATGGCTTCTCATTGCCTTACAGGTAAATCCATACTTCTTACACTGACCTATACGACTATGGGTGGTGTGGCTCGCTCAATTTTTACATGCCACTTCTTGTCCATTGTATTCTCCCTTGGTTATTCTATATCCATCCAGTTAGCTCCTCCTTTCTTTCTCAAGGGCTTTCTGAGGCCGTGGCATTTGCACTTCCCGTTCTCTTTGCCTACAAAGATTTTACCTCAGCATTTTGCATAGTTGGTTCATTTTCATCATTCAGGTCTCAGCTTAAAGACCATCTCCTTACAGAGTTCTTTGTTCAAGACACAACTGCACTGAACACATTTACTTTTTACTGCATCTCTCTTTGAAGCCCTTCTCATGATGTCTGTCTGTCTTACTTGTCTGTTTCTTCTTTATGATGCATCAGAGAACATAGGTTCTATGTTGATGGACGTTGTGTCTTGTTTACCACTTCACTTTTGGGATCTGGTACAATATCTGACATCAGTTCTCAATAAATATTTATGATTAAATGAATGAAGACTTTTTCTTTGACTTCATACTACATGATTTTGATTTTCTTCTCACCATTCTTCCTATTCACAGTTCCTCATTATAACCCTAGTAATCATCTGTCTTAGTCAGTTCAGACTGCTCTAACAAAATACCACAGGGTGGGTGGCTTAAACAACAGAAATTTATTTTCTCACAGAGTGGAGTCTGCAAGATCAAGATTCTGGCCAACTCAGTGTCTGGTGAAGGTTCCTGGCCTGGCTTATGGGCAGCCAACTTCTTGATTCAGCCTCGTGTGGACTTTTTCTTGGTACATGGACTTGGAGGAAGGAGTTGGGGAAAAGAGCAAACTTTTTGATATCTCTTTTTATAAGGACAACAGTTTTATCAGATCATGGTTCTGTACTTATGACCTTCTTTAACCTTAATTACCTTCCTTGGAGCCCCCATCTCCACACATAGCCACCCTGGAAATTAAACCATCATTATATGAATTTTGGGAGGACACACCATCTCTTCCTCAGTGATTTCATTCCTCTTAAATATTAATTGTGTATACGCGTGCTTCTCTCTAATGAACTCCTAGGTAGGTCTTAATGAAGCCTGTTCACACTTTTATGTTGTTATCTTTATATAGACAAATGCCCTGATTTGCATTTCAGTATGTACTCCCTTTCCCTTCTCCAGACAAGACCCTGTAAGTAGTTGTTCCATATATATTTACTGGTTTATTGATTAAATCTACATCCACAGTTCTAGTCCCAAATTTTCACCCCACATGAAGTTTTTCATCTCCAGCTGCTAAGTATATTTACATTTGGATTATCTATTTTAGTCTCAAATTTAGTGTGTTCCAAACTCATCATTTGCTCAATCACCAGCAAGCTTCCTTTCTCATTTTTTCTCTTTGTCACTGTAATTCATTTTCCTGACTATTTGGGCCTAAAACTTTGGCATGATCTAAGACTGAGTCATTACTTTTTCATCTACTTTATCCAATCAATAACCAAACTAGTTGTAACTTCCATTAAAAGCTACCATAAAATGTTTCCCTGAAAATTCTCTGTCATTTAAAAAATAACCTTTTTATTTTAGAAGAACTTTAAGTTTACATAAAATTGCAGGGCTGGGGTTGTACCTCAGTGGTAGAGTGTTTACCTCACATGTAGGTTTGATCCTCAGCACCACATAAAAAATAAAATAAAGGTATTGTGTCCATCTACAACTAAAAAAATAAAAATTGCAAAGATTGTTCAGAGTATTCCTTAATGCCCTCCATCCAGTTTTCCAACATCAACATCTTAACATTATTATGGCACATCTAGTAAACTAATGACACAATATTAATGCATATTTAAACATTATTTTTATGTGTATTTTAGTTGTTGATGGGCATTTATTATATTCATTTATTTATATGCAGTTCTGAGAATCAAACCCAGTGCCTCATATATGCTAGGCAAGTGTTCTACCACTGAGCCACAACCCCAGCCCTTGATGCATTTTTTTAAAACTAAAGTGCATGCTTGTTCAGACTGCCTTATTTTTTACCTAAGGTTTTTTTTTTTTCTGTTTTAAAACCCTACCCAGGATGCCACATTACATTTAATTGTAATGTTGTAGTGAATTCTTATATTTTTATGTTGTCTCAGTTCCATTTTGAATATTGGATTTTCTTGTATCAGAAGCAGGGCTCAGTCACCCTTGACACAGTGTCTGGTTCCACACTTCCTCTCAGTTCCTCAATGTGGTTGATTTAGATATCTGCCTTATTCAACTTCCTCCTAGTGATGATCTCTCTATGGGATAGCCTAGATACAGCCTACTTGACTGGCCTTGATAACCTTCTATCTGCTAGGACTCTGCAGCTACCCTACAGTGACAGCCTGAAACTCATGACTGATGGTTTAAACCTGCCAATTGAAACTCCCCAGGGGAAACCTGTTTGGATAATACTTTGGATCCGATAAAGGCAGTGGCCTTCAGATCTCTCTGTTTCTCTCTGTCTGGCTCTTCATTCTTTTCTCAAGTGACCTAAGACAGAGGACTGCCTTCCTGTCTTAGTCTGTTTTGTGTTGTTATAATAGAATACCACAGACTGTGTATTTATAAACAATAGCAGTTAATTTGCAAAGTCCAAGACTGAGGGGCCACATCTGATAAAGGCATTCTTGTTGTATTATAACATGTAAGTCATCACATGGTGAGAAAATATGAGGGAGGGAGGGAGGGGAGAGAGGGGAGAGAGAAGAGGGAGAGGGAGATGGAGGGAAAGAGAGAGAGAGAGAAAGGGCAAGTATCTTTTTACCAAGAGACTACTCTTAAGATAACTAACCCTCTTCCTCAATAACTGCATTAGTCCTCACTTCCTAAATTAATACTCATTAATACTGCTGCATGAGGATTAAATTTCTAACACATGAAATTTTGAAGGACACATTCAAACCATAGCACCTCCTAACTCATTCCACTCTGCTTGCCCAGGATCTGTATGTAAACATCATTGAATTTGTTTCCTGTTGTGGTAGTATATTGCATTTGTGCCTTCCATCTGAAGAACTAGGAACTATCACAAGCTGGATTTTCCCTAGAATGCTGAAGAGAAATCAAGTTTGAGCTCCTAGTGCCTGAGCAGGTATAAATTAATCATGAAATCTGTCAAGAACCATAAGTGCATCTGACACTATAAACACATTTCTTGTGTGAGGAATGCCTTGGTTAGAGGTCAGACCAGCTAGGTGTTGTTGAGATGTCCCATAGAAGATGCATTGTAAACACCCATGTCCATCTACCCATCCTTCCCATTAGGGCTGGGTTGCAAGCTGTTCTGGTACTGGAACCCCAATTTAGCTGGGAGTTCTCAAAACACTTGTCTTCTTAGGCTTTTTTGGCTATGACAGCTTCTCAGATTTTCCATATTATAGATTACCCTCACAGTTTTGAGAAGTACTAGTCATGTATTTTCCAGAATGCTCTTTGATTGCAGCTTGTATAAAGGTTTTCTTATCATTAGACGACAGCTAGGAGTTTTTTGGAGTAAGACTATGGAGACAAAGTGCCAATCTCATCACGTCAAGTCAAGAGAACATGTTGTCAACATGATATCATGTTGATGTCAACCTTGATTACCCAGTAGAGGAGATGTTTGTCAAGTTTCTCCACTGTAGAAAGCATTCTCTTTCCCCTGTTCCATACTACATTCTTGAAAAGGAAGTCACTAAATGCAGCACCCCCCCCACCCACCCAAGGAGTGAGAAGTTATGTTCCCCTCCTTGAGGACATAGGCTATTCATAAATTACTTGAAATTCTACATAGTTTTTCTGCTTTTCTCTATTTATTCAATCATCTATTATATCAGTATGACATTATACTATTTATTTTATTGCTCCAGTTGTTCCAGCTTTATCATTTGGGAGCTCTTTCCTCAGCTCCTGTTCCTTTGAGTATTTTATTGTTAGGGTTTTTCTTCTTTTTTAAAAAGCACTTCATTATATTCTGGCTCTATAAGATGCTCTGGGATCATCTTGTATATACTGTATGTATTGATTTTCTATTGCTACGACAACAATTTACCACAAAATTGGTGGTTTAAAACAACACAGCTTTTAAAAGTTTTATCATTCTAGAAGTTGGAATTTCAAAATCCTAAGTAGGCTAAAAATTGAGATATATGAAAGCCTGCATTTCTTCTGGAGGCTCCAGGGGAGAATTTTTTTTATCTTCTCTATCTTTTAGAGATTTTTAATATTCCTGTCTCTTAGTCCCAGTGCTGTCATTTTCAAAACCAACAATGTTGGGTCAGTTCCTTGCCATGCTAACAACATCTCTCTGGTTCTCTTTCCCTGTTTCTCTCTTCTACATTTAAGGACTCTTATGGTTACATTGGGCTCATCTGTTAAAGCCATAGCAATCAGCCCTTATTAGGGTCAGTTAATTAGCAACCTTAAATTCTTCTGCTACCTGAATTTCCCTTTGCCATTTTACATAATGTATTTGGAGATCCTAGGAATCATAATGTGAACATCTCTGGGGACCCTTATTCTACCTACCATTCTGCCACAGTCATAGAATCAAGCATTTCTCCAAGCATTCTGCAGGGATGCAATGCCACTGAGAGGTAGTTCCATGTAGGCCCTCTCAACTGACAGTACAAGGAATTATATGTATGTATATTCATATGTATATATAAACATATCTACAAATATTTCTATTGGTATCTATATGAAGTTAAAGAGAAATTCATGCCAATTTCTTCACCTCTGGTCTAGTATCTATCCTTATTTATTTTAAATCTTTAAGCCTAGCCTTAGACACTGCAAGCATAAATTACTCTAAACCCTCTTTACTGAGTGGTCACTTGGCTTAGGGCCTTATTTATTGTACATAGCACCAACCAATCAATTTTCCTTAATTACCACTTTTATCAGGTAAATATGCTTAGAAATAACCAAAAATATTCCATTCAATAACAATGTGTACACAATTTAAGCCAAAATTTTGGGCTTATAAAGCTTTCTAGAATCCATGTCCACACTAACCAGTCACCTTTATTTCTTGAGGACATAGGTTATTCATAAATTACTTGAAATTCTACTACAGCCCACTTTCTTCTCAAAACCTCACAGCACCCCTGCACATGTTAATTAAGTTAATAGTCCTTCACAAGGAATCATTTCAGTTCTTAACATTGTAGTTTTACATTTATAAATATTTTCTTCTCCAATAGTTCATATGTGTCTAATCCCACTTATTATAGAAAATTTGTTTATTCCAAATGCTATTGATCTCCTCCAGCTAATGTTAGTTTTCTGTCCTTTAAATTCTATAGCACTTGAACAGAGAATTTATGATACCTTACTCTTAAAAAATATTTAATAATCCCAGTAAGTAGTGCTCAGTATATATCACTGAACAAGTTTATCAATTTTTATTTACTTTGCCTTTTTGCAGTGCTGGTGACAAGTTTGTTGACTTATTTATTTTTAATTTCTTTAAGTTTGTAGGTCTTTCAAACAGAAGTCTGATTACTCTTTTACCTCTGTTTTGCTATATGGTAGAAGTAGAAAAATTCACCATTCTTTAAAAATATCTTTAATTTTTAAAACAGGAACTCAGTTTTAGTCATTATATACTTCTTTAAGAGGTCAGTATGTTTAAGAATGGATTAAACAAAGGCCCAACCCCTTGATGGACTGAATCAGATATCACTTTATTAATGTTCTAGGCTCAAAGCCATCACCCTTACAATGGACACTCCAGGAAAAAAGCCCTAATCCAGTAAAAACAGCCCAGTGAGCAAGGAAAAATGTGTTCATGATATCTGTTGAAGCTTCTCTGGGGTATTCCGACACTTGTCTTCATGCTCCAGGTCCTGATGTGGCTTATCCCAGTGAAATCAGCTTTCTGAGCATGGATTATAGCAGACAGAACATCTTTTTGACTTCATAGCACTAACCTCTCACTACAACTGCTATGTGAGGCTGACTCTCGGCAGCATGGGATTCACTTGAATAGCTGTTGCACAGATACAATCACTGAATTCCAGCTTGTTTCCACAAGAGAATTTATAGCACTAAGACAGACTAAAATTGAACTGCCTCCTATGGGCTAATAGGATCCCCCACCCCCGATTTCTGTTCTTCACATATTAATTCATCCGCAAGATGCAGAGCTTCCTTCAGTATAGACTATGATATATCTCAAAGTAGGTATGATTTACTAGTAAGTTGATGAAACAACATAAGGAGAAACGGAAGATCTGGCAAAGTATCCTGGGGCAAAGATGAACACAACTAATTATTTTGTATTAATTTTAAAATATTCAAATTATAATTTATATCCTAATTCATACTATAACTGTGTTTGATAATAAAAATGTAATATTTACTTCAAACAAAAACTAAACAAAAAACAAGAACTCAAGACCAGTGGCTGGGAGAAATCAACCGGAGACTTATAATAAGAAAAATTCCCAAATCTCAAATCCAGAAATTTTGATTGGGCATGTAGTTTAGTTTCCTATTGCTGTTGTAATAAATTACTATAATGTAGTGACTTAAACAACAAAAATTTATTATCTTATATTTCTGTCAGTACAGATAGAAGTTCAAACAGTTTTCATTTGGTTAAAATCAGTTCCATTCTAGAGGTTCTAGAGGAGAATCTGGTTTCCTCCCTACTTCAGAATCTCCCCCTTATTTTTAAAGCCAGACACACTGCATTTCTGTGTTTGTCTTACATAGCCACATTTTCCTCTGATCGATTCTCCTTTTGTGTTTCTTATTCCATCTACCTTTACAAAACCTGTTACCTGAATAATCTCCATCTTTTAAGTTCAGTGCCTAGTAACTTTTGTTCCAGCTGCAACTTTAATTCTCATTTGTTAGGTAACATATAACAGTCAATGGATTTTTGGATTAGGCTGTGGACATCTTTAAGGGGTCATTATTCTATCCACCACAGGAGCCAAGTGGTGGAGCCCAGAAAACGACTTTGTTAACAACCATTCCAGCTGATTCTAATAAAAAGTAATCAGGATAGCACACTTTGAGAAACACTCCTCTAGACATTTATGCATAGTAGCTATATTTATTCAACTTTGGAACTAAGACAAACACGAAACAGTTGGTTTAAACAGCAGATTTGATGCAAAGAGAAAATTAAAATCAGATTTTGGTAAGTACAGTTGTTTAGAAAGAATCATTTACACAGGGAAAGGAGTCCTTGGCAGATTTCTTAATTTTTACAGGGGTTCCATTTTAAGGTGTTATAGGATGGCGACACAATTGTATTACCAATTTTGAAGAAACATTTGACAGAGTGAATATGAGATATCAGGAAAGACAACTTGAATATAATTTAATATATGAAATTAAATTTTTACTGAGTTTTAAGGCTATACTTGGTTACATGTTCTTTATTTTTTGGAGATAGAGACATTTATTTATTTCTTTAACATTCATGGCATGCCAAAATGTTCCTTTCTCTCACAACTAACAACTATGCTAAGAATCATGTTTGATCCTTTAATATATATTATTGAAAATATTGCTGAGATTTATGTCACTTATAAGAATAAACTCAGCAATTTCATTGTATAGTGTGTTCTTGTTTAATGGTATTTTAAAATATTATCTATTTTTGCATAGCCTTGGTATTGGTTTATTGCTCATAAGTTCTATGAAAGCTCAAGAAAAATAATCTTGAAAATTATATTTGAAAAAATAAGTAGTCATAAGATTCAGTATCAGATGAATGTTAACATTTAGAATACTTTTGAAAAATGGGTCTTCGTTAGTTCTCCCTATTCTTTTAAATACAAAATATTAAAGTCTGTTTATATGCTTAATTTTTATGAAATACTTTTTAGAGCAGAAGCATGGAAGAACTATTTACACTATTGTGGGAGAAAATAAGAATGAAAATACTTTGGGGATTCATGAAATTTTAATACTGAACAAACAAATTAATTAAACCAATATTTAATTGGTCCAACTAACCTGAAATGTTAATTCTCATAACAATCCGTGAGTAAAATATAATTATCCTTCATTTCGTAGAGAGAAAACATGATATGTTGAGTTATTTCTCTCATAGCTATTAAGTAGTTGTGCTAATTAAGTATCTAAACTTGAGTTTTTGACTCCAAGGTAAACATTCTCCATTGTATAATCAGGCTTAAATATGCTTTATTTACCATGCTACTGTTTTTTTTTTTTTTTTTTGCAGGAAGACAAAGATTTTTACTTTTTTATAATTCACTAATCCACAAGGATAGAAGGCAGGCATCAGTTGGGAAAAAGTGAGTGGGTGTTTGCTCTATAGTTGGGAGGTGATGGTTTCTGGGACTGGCTCTATCATAAGTTGAACCGAAGAGCTTATTTGTAGAATTTAGTAACTGGTCAAGAGTTCTTACTAGAGTGGGTCTTAGTCCATTTTTTTTTCTACTTTAGCCTTGCCCCAGGACTGAATTATTTGTAGAGAACAAAATTTATTTCTCACAATTCTGGAGGCTGGGATGTCTGAAATCAAGGTACTGGCATCTGATGCAACTCTTCTTGCTGTGTTCTCACATGGTAGAAGGTAGTAAGGCAAAAGAGTAATGAACTAACTCTCTCCAGCAAGTCCACTTATACATTCATCCATTGTAAGGGCACAATCCTCATGACCTAAATACTACCCCAAAGATTCTCTCTTCTCATTTTGGTAGAATGGAGGCTAAATTTCCAACATATTAATTTTGGGAGGTACATTCAGACCATAGCAGGTCTCTAATGCACAATGTTAAATAATTTGGTATCTTGCAAGTCACTAAAACAAAATGTCCTCTAATTGCAACAATTATTTTTCCATTAGAGATATTTTTGTGCATTCAGGTTTTTCAATTGTTGAGACATATTTTTACTATATTTCATCATCTAACAGCTGGTACTGCTCCTAGCTATGGCAGAAGGAGCTCAACAGAGTCCAAATCCTGAAAGCACTGAGTGGGAGATTTTTCTGAATCAGACCATGGCTTTTTAAGTAGCCATGATCCTGCTATAACACTGACCCTGGACCAGGGCTCCCCATGCTAGGTACTTTGAGTGACACAAATCAATTAAGGTATAATCCTATTCTTAACTAAAAATACAGACAATCACAAGCCAGCTTTGACTCCTCAACATAGCTATGAATTCTAAATCCTTCTAGGGTGTAATTATGAAACTTTTAAGTCAACACTAAATCATTCAGATGAAATAATCTGAGTTTTTGGACTTGAAAATCAATCAGTAGTATCCTAAAGAATTTAAAGCAAAAAAACATTTTAATAGAAATTTAAATATAAACACTAATAAAGTACATGACTCACTTTATCAATCCAAGATGATACTACTGAGCAGTGTTTTCCAGAAAAATGAGATGTGCACCACCAGTAATACCCAAGATGATATTAGGAGACACAGTGAATGATCCCAAGATGTGCATGGATGTAGCATTAATTCCTACCAAATCACTTAAAAACAAAGTTATTTCTTTTGCAAACAACTTTCAAACCTTGTGATTATATCAGGGAGAATGTCTTGGTTTGTGTTAACCTGTATGTACATTTCTCTTATTCTTCATTTTAACCAGCTACAGCAGACTTCTAATAGTCTTCATTAGGTAAGATACTGCCTAAAATATACTACAGATTGATTATCCCTTAGCCGAAATACTTGGGATCAAAAGGGTTTTGGATTTCAGAGAGAAAGAAAGAGAGTGAGGGAAGGGGAGAGGGAGAGGAAACACATATGAGTTTGCATGCATTGGAGTGGGAGAATCTGCCCATGCATGAAAAAGATGTATAACACCTGACAGGGACTGGAAGGGTCTTTTCTCCCTTAGGGATGCTGAATAAACTGTGTCTCGGGCACGTGTGTTTTGACTGGGATCCAGCACATGAAATCAGGTGTGAAGTTTTCCACTGGTGGCATTATGTCAGAACTCAAAATGTTTGGCATTTTGGAGCACTTCAGATTATTGGATTCAGATACTCAACCTATACTATGTTTTATTGTTTTTACTCTATTGTATTTCTATTTCCTGTTACTTTCTATTTATAGTACATACTTTTGGTTTTGTATTTGTGGTGTTAAAAGTTTTTTTCTTGATATTAATGTTAAGTGAAAAAAGTCAATTTCAAAAAATCATATAACTTATCATGCTAAAATAAGGCAAAAAGTGAAGAGGAAATGGAAATAACTGAAGATTGGCAAACACTGGCTTAGAATAACAAGAAGAAAGCTGACCTAGTTGTCTGGAGGAGATTTTGCAGCTAACTTGTTAGGTAACTTTGGGTACATTGCTTAACATTTCTGGGTCTCAGTTTCCATACAAACTGATTGAATACTTTGAGTTAAATACTCTGTAAGGTCTTTTTTTTAATCAATAAACTGGAATATAATAATAATATTGGTAAAGCTAAGGGTGAGATTAATATAAATTTGTTGGCTAGAAATATATTTTAAGGCAATTAGATTTTCTGTCCTTAATTTTAGGGTTAGTCTTTCCAGGGGCACATAAATCCAGTTAGGTAGGTTTAAAATTGGTACCTTCCTTTCCTTTTCCTTGTTCTCTTCTCTTAAAAGTAACCAATTTTTACTTGATTCTCCAGGCTACCAGAGAACTTTGATGACACAACAGCCAGCCTAATCTGACCTTCCTAGTGGGGGTCCAACTTTCTTACTTTCCTTTCTAATTAAAACTTACCTGTACATTACCCCCATTCAGGTTTCCTCTCAGTTAGTTGCTACTGTGGAATACAAACTGGTGTATATATAATCAATTAACGGTTATGCCATATGACAGCCTGATGAGGTGACCCTCACTGGAATAGTAAGCATGTTTTAACTGTTAGAACCAAGGGGTGCTGCTATAATAACAGAGTATTAGATTACAGGAGAAATTTTGAGGGGCCTTTCTAATACTCTTGAAATAACATGACTTAGACAACATTTCATTTATATTATCATAAGTACAAAATTCATGCATATTAATTCTAATATTAGAATTTAAAAGATCTTGAGTTCTAAGTAGCAAGATCATAGTAGAAAGACCAAGTAGAAAGATCATAGTAGATCGTACACCCTCTCTTCTTTCAGACAACACCTTTCTAAAAAATAAAGGTAGGTAATTTGTTGTTGTTGTTAATGGTTGCACTCCCAAATTTTTAGAGTTTAGATTCCTATAACTGTTATCTCTAGGTTTTCCAGAAGGTTAAGGATCCTTGAGAGCTCTATTCAAAGTTTCCATCCAGATATATTGTTAGGTCCCATTTGTTGGTAGAAAGTGGAGATGAAAGTGTGGTTTCTCTTGCCTTAAGTCTAGAATTTTAGGAACTGGAATTATTTCTCCCATGCTTACTTGTTTAAAAAGGAAACTTTCTGCCCCTAGACTAACCCTAACACAGTCCCATCATACCCCAACCTGTAGGTATGGGATGGTAAAATATTTACCAGAGATTCTCCTTATTGTTTTTGGCATTCAGTCAGACCACACCTCCAAAGGACTCACTGAACAATCTAAAGTTGGGCCATTTTCCAGACACATATTTCATCATCCTTTTCTCTTCCCCACTGTTAGTCAAAGGTTGATTTTGATACGGAGTATTCAAACAAATGCAGCCTACTTTAGACTGAGATCAGTGTGACTTTCCTCAACTGCATTTTGCCTGACTATACTACATGTGATTTTGTTTCTATCACATTGGACAGTTGTTGTTTCTTCTCAGTTGGCTGGCTTCCCAGTAGATACTGATATTGAAAAACAAGTTAGTTTAGTCCATGTCTGTGGGGTTCATGTTCTTTGGGAGGAGAAAATGATTTAAATGAATCTCACCCATTTTGAAATACCTCCATGAAGGCCTACTTACAGAATAAGTCATATGGATTTCAAAAGTACTGTCTTGAATGTATATCATGGCAAAGTCTTTCAATTTTTCATTTACATCTCTACTTGTCAAGTCCAAACTTCAGCTTTCCCCCATCATTTAATTACTAGAGAATATAAAAAATTAAGAACTATTTCTGTTTACTTGTCCACATTTCATTCAATTTAAGAAAATCATTTTTAGTATAAACCACCCCAAATACTCGTTTTGTATTAGAATTACCTGTGAAAGGCACTGATGGTGGGAAAAGTAGCCCCTTGCCTTTAAAAATATATATATATATATATTTTTTTTTAGTTGTAGATGAACACAATACCTTTATTTTATTTATTTATATTATGTGGTACTGAGGATTGAACTCAGTGCCTCACACAAGTGCTTGATCACTAGGCCACAACCCCAGCTCTACTTTTGTTTTATGTGTCATGTCTTGCTAAACTTCTTAGTGGGCAAATTGTTCTTCAATTGTAGCTGAACTCAGGGAGCAAGTATGATATTGTCAGTAAGGGGAGGAGTGGAATTTGGGAGACTCTAGTTACACTCAGTTACTTTTGGTTTAAGATCCAACAAGCCTGGTTTATAGTTCTTTTTCTCCTTCTGCTTCTTTTCTTCCTCCTTGTCCTTCTCTCTCTTTTCTTTGTGGTATTGTAAATTGAACCCTGGGTGCTCTAACACTGAGCTATGTCCTCAGTCCTTTTTAAAAACTTTTTTCTTTTTTTAAATTTGAGACAGGGTTTCATTGAGTAGCTCAGGCTGGCCTTTAACTTGTGATCCTCCTTTCTCAGCTTCCTGAGTTGCTTGGATTATACATGTGTACTATTATGCCTGTCTTATTTTCTTTCTGATTTTAGCCCATTGGTCATAGAGTAGATTTTGGTGTGTGTGTGTGTGGGGGGGGAGGGTGGAGATAATCTCATAATTTAAGAGATTATTAGGAAGTCATTTTTCTTCAAGTACATTAATAATAAAAAATGACAAAATGTTTAATTTTTTTAAATGGTTATTTGTTCTTTTTAGTTATATATGGCAGTAGAATATATTTTGGCATATCCTACATACCTGGAGTATAACTTCCTATTTTTGTGGTTGTACATGTTGTGGAGTTACACTAGTTGTGTATGCACATAGAACATAGGAAAGTTATGTGTGATTCATTTTTATTGTCTTTCCCATTCCCACACCCCCTCCCTTCCCTCATTCCTTTTTGTCTAATCCAGTGAACTTCTCCCCGCACCCTACCTTCCACCCCTGCTTATTCAGTGTTTGAATATCAGAGAGAACATTGGCCTTTGGTTTTTTGGGATTGGTTTATTTTATATATTTAAAATTTTTTTTTTTTTTTTAGTTGTAGATGGACACAACACCTTTATTTATTTATTTACTTTTATGGTGCTGAGTGTGTCACAAATGGTAGGCAAGCTCTGTACTGCTGAGCAACAATCCCAGCCCCTGGGATTGGCTTATTTTGCTTAGCATGATAGCCTCCAGTTCCATCAATTTTCCAGTAAATGCCATAATTTCATTCTTCTTTAAGGCTGAGTACTATTCTGTTATGTACATGTACCACATTTTCTTTATCCATTCATCTGTTGAAGGGCACCTAGGTTGGTTCCATTGGCTATTATGAATTGAGCTGCTATATAAATTGATGTGGCTTCGTCACTATAGTATGCTGATTTTAAGTCCTTTGGGTATATGCCGAGGAGAGGGGCAAGAGTTTAATTATAATTGTGCTTCCTGTCTCATTTCTTTTTTTTTTAATGTTGAATTGAAGGAAAGTTTAAGTATAAGGCCAAGGAAATAGCTCTACCCTATCTTATATCCTAATATATTGAAGAAAATTGTCAAATTACATGCATGGCTTCAGTGAGTTGAATTATACACTGTGCTCCAGACTTTATTCTTTGACTTCTAGGCCTGACTTAGTGGGACTGGTAGTCTGAATAGGGATGAGTGAGTTTGGGGACAAATGACATAGTGATTCAAAATGCACATTCTGAATACTTCTTGCTTTATGGTTTTTGACAAGTCACTTCACATCACTTGGTTTCAGTTCCTTCATCAGTTAAACGGGAAAATAATGCCCCATTGTTGGGGGGCTTACTGTGTCAGTACCTGACAATGTCAGTGTTTTTGTTTTAAGTTAGCTGATTCATTTTAAGGAGGAGTAAGCTGTAAGTTTGGCCTGTATTATTTCTGGGTGTATTATTATTAGATGTTGGTAGTATGATTATCCTTGTTCAAAGCAAAGCTAATTCCTAGTTCTTAGCCCTGTGGCTGGACATTTTTTCTGGTTACTGTAATAGTGTTGGAGCCATAAGCCTTCCTTATAATTATGTGTTATGCAAGTGGAATCATTAGTAATGACTTTCTAAAGATTATAAATCTATTTGTAAAATAAATCAACCATATAGGAATAACTTTAACATCCACTTTTTATACTGGTTGCTGTTTCCTTCCAAGGTTCATAGTGTAAGTTCTACGATAACCAACTCAGGACTTCTAATAATGCATCTGTATAGTTAATAAAATATGAAATGGAAAAAATGATTTTTTCTTCTCAAAACTTAAAATCCTTGATCAATACTGATGAACAGTCCATGGAGTATAGGATATAGTCTGATTGCAAGATATAATAATCACAGTACTAAGAGCTTATGATAAAGATAATAAAGAAAACTGAAAGACTGATTCTTCCACATCATATGAGAGTGGGGTGAAAGCTCACGAAGCAAGGGATCGCCTCTGTTAACTGCTGTATTCCCAGAGCTTAAAACAGTCATAGAATAAAGATTGAATAAATACTTGATGAATAACTGAGATTAAACTTATTATGATATTAACAAGCAGTTATTTTGCTTTTTGTATTTCTTTTGTGTGTTAAAGTTACACCAACATAATGTGCATATATGATATATTCATTTAAAGAATTACCAAAATTTACTACTGTGATGAAAAAGTAAGCAAACATTTCTTAAAGTACACTTAATCTTCCTGAAATAATTATAACAGTATAGGTTTCCTCCAGAAAAAATAATAAAACATAAGTAATTTTAAAGTATTCAATTTAAATTTATTTTGGCATATACTGTATATCTCTCTCTCTCACTGTCTCTATGCCCTTCTCTTCTCCCCTCCACCTCCTCTATATATTTATATGTATGTGCGAAGAGAGAGTATATAGCTATGTATGTATTATTTATATATTCTTATATATACATATGTAATAAATAGTGTAATAGTTAACCATTTGATGATGTAAAGACACTTTTTAAATAAATATTTGTTTGAATATAGATCTATCACTGTACTATGGTAGATGTTCAGTGATTATTTTTTCATTAAATATATTTTACTTAATGAAATGTTCTCCTATATGTGTGTATACATTCTGTTCCCAATATATTTGTAATACATATGAATTTTATACTATTTTGTGGAAGTACAGAGTAAATAAAATAATTTTACATATAAATTGGAGCAGAGTGGTCTAGAACAAAAACACATTAAATTAGCCAAATTATTTAAATCACTAGATTACTGTTTTAGCCTCTAGGATCTAGAATGTGAATTTATAAGTTTATTTTTAAGGCTATAATGAATAAAAAAAAATATTACTCAAACATCTTAAAAAGTGTTACTTTTAAAACCAGTAAAAATCTGTTCATCCTAAAATACAACATAATTGAAGGGCAGGTTTTAATTGTTCATACATACATCAGTAGATGAGGTAAATGCTTAGGTTCTTCATCAGGAACAACCCAAATTACTTATGGAATTAAACTTTTTTTTTAACTTCAGTATTTCACAAAAAAATTTGAATCCAATATTTCTGTCTATCTATATGTCTATCTATCAATCTACCTAGAGCATTTAGTAAGAAAAATATGCTAAGAAACTCTTTAGTTTCCTTAGAAAAGGGTAAACTCAATATTTCTCAGCATTTACATTTTGTTAAGAGTAGCAACTAGGTTTGTTTAAACTCAGCAATTTCATTAAACTCAACAGTAACGGTGTAAGGCCTTGCAGCTGAGGCTGCTTCTGCTCTGCTTCTGTCCTCTTGGTTCTCCCTGAAGGTCACCTCAACTGATGGGTAGTTACAGCATCTGCCAGCAGCTGGGGCTCTGTCTTGGGCTTTCTCGGGTGACTTGGAGGAGTGTTTTTGACCTGAATAAGGAGGAGGACAAAAGTGACTTCTAATTACTTCCTGCTGTCCCCACTCCCAGGACCAACCCTCAAACCAAGAAGGCAGAGGGATTCATGCTCTTGCTTCCTCATTTCAGTGTGATCTGAGGCATGTTCTACATGAAATTGCAGAGGGTCCTCACTCAGGAGGACTGGGCCCCAGTTGTCCACAGCAGAAACTGACTCTTCATTAGTGTACCCTTTTCTGCTTTACTTTCTTTACATCTTACTTCCTCACTCCTCACTTACCAAATAAACAATTTGCACCCAAATCCTGTGTCAGTCAGCTTTCTGATAGGGGAATACCATCTAAGGTTTCATGCTAGAAATAAGATGGCTTCTGAAAGCCAAAGGCCTATTTTATGTTTACTCTGGGATTCCTGATACTTAACATATCCTCCGTACCTATGCATACGAAATATTTTTTCTAGGCCTCAACAAGATCTGAATCTAATGGAAGACAAACAAGCACTCTAAAGAACAAGGAGTACTGGATCGATTTCTGTAAACAACGAAACAAAAGTACTATGGCAAGTAGTTATTAATTATAAATTTAGAGGCGTGAAGCCTCAAGGAGGTGGTGGTTTTAAATCAGGTGTCTGCAAGATGCCTAAGATTTTATCAAGTGGAGAAAAAGGAGTGAGATGGCGTTTCAGGCCAATGAAAGAGCAATGGCAAAATCACAAAGTATTGGTACATGGACAATTTAGAGAAAACAACAGTGTTCGTGGGTGAAATCTTGGGTGTGTGAAACAAGAGGGCAGAAAGCAAAGTGAATCTGTTAGTCCAAAGTAGCCTGGAGATTCAAGGAAGCCTTGAAGAGAGTGGGGGAAGAAAGTTTCAGAACTGTACATACAGAGCTATTTTTTTTTTCATGTGACTTCTAAAAAAACCCTCACCCACGCATTGACAGTCACTTCCTTTGCTCACATTATTTTGAAAGTCTGACTCACTAATAGAACATTTTTCCATTTAGAATTTGCATATTTTTATTTTGTTTCTTAAAGAGGACATTAAAAAGAGAAAGGGACTTCTCTTCTTGCCTGAGAGTTCAACAAATATTTCTGTTCTATCATGTATGTTTATTAGAGTTTATTTCCTTAAGGGTTCTACTTTGAAGTTATCATGCAGACCTACTTTCACCTGAAGGGGACAATAATATGCTCATTCTCCTCACATAAATAAGCCTGGGGAAAGAAGCATTAGGAAGACCAAGGCAATGGTCATGTAGTAGTGTGGGCGGGGCAAGCATGCTCTGGAAATCAGGAAACCTGGGCTATAACTCTGGATCTCTCTCACCTAGATTATTGGTCTTGGGTGAATTGTTAAAACTTTCACTACCTGTACCATCTCTATGACCTCTTCTAGCCCCAACCCTATGTGGTTAAATCAAGGTCAAAGGATAAAATTGAGTCTCTTATGCAAGACACTAAGAAAAAGTTATTTAAAAATTAATGACACTATAACTTTTGAAAAACGCAAACATCATTGCCACTAGTTTCTTTAGAATATCTATTTTTTTTTCATGAGTTAATGGAAGCCCCATCAATTAAAATAAGCATAACGGAGCTCATACTTAATAGTAATTTTCTAAAATGCATCTAATGGCACTGGGCCTTGGAGTGTAATCCATTAGTTGCTGTAAAGTTGATAGCATTACATTAAGAAATGAATTACAACCAAAGAACAAGATTCTCAGAGTATTCCTCATTGAAATGTAGACATTATTGAAGGATGATAGATTGCACTCTGTTTTTAGGTATAGTGTTCCCTAAGATATTGTCAAAGCATAAAATAAAAGATTAAAAGAGTCGCTTGCCTCTTTATCCAGATGCTCTGAATAAAGGTGTAGCTGGAAAAGCAGTCAACATAACTTTTTTGTATCTCTTTTGACCTCACACATCCTCAGTCAGGTGTTGTTATTTTTGTTTTATATTGTAAAATATTTCAGATAGTTTTATGAGTGATTTCTCTTTCCCCCCACATAATAATGGTGGGAACACTTTAACTTACAGAGAAATAAATATGGGAACAATAACTGTGGGAGCAGCAAGCTCAGAGTGCGCAGGAGTCTAGGGAAGTTCTGCCCAAGGGGAACTTTGTTCTCAATATTAGCTTTCTTTCATTTAAAAATCTAAAGTGAGAGTATCAGTAGTGTCCAGGGAACTTAAAGAGAACAATTGCTGGGCTCAATAATTATTCTTTTTAAAAACCACGTTAGATTTTAGAGACCTTTAGCTTGATTATTTACTTTTCTGACATCAAACAGTTCTGGGGAATACATAATAAACTATATTTTGAACCTTATGGTACAATGACAAAATAACTATTTTATTTCTGAAACATTTGAAAATACATCCAATATACTTGTTAAGACAAAATTCTATATCTACAAATATTGAAGTCTCAGAAATAGTTTTGTTGAGAAGCAGTGAGGAGACCTGGCTGGAAAGGTGAAGAGAGAAAGAGAATTAGCATCCCAGTATCTCACTCTGCCAGCTGCCCTAATGCACAGTTTATTTATGTTAATGTCTATATTTCTCACAAACAGTTCCATGAGGTGGGTATTATCTTTATTTTACAATTGATAGAATTGAGGTTCATTAAAGTTAATTAACCTGCCCAAGGTATTATCGTTGTGAATGTCAACGATCTCATTTGATTTCAAAAGCTGTGCTTCCTAACACCATGCTGTTTTCTGCATCAGATTATATACCTCTGCTGGAATTTAAAGCACATACTATACATTTCTTCTCTGGGAATCAAATCACCATCATTTGATTTTAACGTAAGTATAGCAAAGGCCCCAAAACATAAGCCTGACATTGTTAAACTACTTTGGATTTGGGAATCACAGGGCATACCCATCAGTTTAGTCTGATTGTTTGATATACTTGGGAGACATGAGGAATGGAATGTTAGAGGTTGGTAAGTGGTCACCAGGAATCACCAGGGACCTGTGGCTTATTGGCAGGGTGGGAATAGGATGAGGCAAGCAAGGCCTTTGTCTCAGGTGTAAAACCAAGGAGGCATCCAAAACTCAGTAATCAAGATAAATAATGTTTTATTCCAATTTAAAAAACCAAAATGAGCAAATTACAGGTCAGCCACCTAGTTTTATAAATAACACAAGGACTCTTAAGTTCCAAACTGCTCATATAGTGACCATCCTTTATCTTTTAGAGGTGTAAAGAAAAAGGACTAATTCTGAGTCATATCAGAATGAAGGATAACCTACTGGGTCTGGGTACCCTGTTTTGGGGGTAAAGGGACAATATTTTCTCTGATCCCACCTAGAGGAATCTCCTTCTTTCCTAGGATAGGAGCTTGACCTAGGGTGAAAAAGTGTTTTAGTCTGCTCATATTACCCAGGTTTTAGCACTGAAAGGAGTGCATCCCTGAGAACTCCTATGTCCTGGGTAAATTTCTGGTCATCCTAATAGAGAAGATATACTTAGAGTCACATTGCAAGAAAAATGAGAATACATGGACAATTTGTTTGGAGATGGTTCTTAGACTTCAGCATAAGTAGAAGAAGAATGTTTTAGTTTAAATTTTCCTATTAAGTTAGAGTCATGCAGCCTGGGTGATGCCACAGGTGATGTAATCTGTATGTCCTTAGGCTAGGCCAGCTTGGGAACGGGGCATGAGGAATCAAAGTCTTGGGCCCTTCAACTCCCTTCCAAACCTCTTACTTATTCCTGGAGTCCCTGGGAGACATTGCATCTGCAATCTGGGGAAAGTCCTTGTAAACTCCAGTGTTTTCCATGGATATTGGATGGATATTGGTGACCATAACTGTGATTGAGGGTTTGGAGTTTCCAAGGCAGGATGATCAGCTATTGTCAACACTTCTTGCAGGGTGACCTCTGCTTTATTTAATCACGCTCACAAAATGAAATTGCTTCCAATTCTCTCATCTTTTTCAATGTGTTCCCTCCAGTTATATCTAAATAGAAGTCTAATTGACTCTCCCCCAAACCATTTAAGCTAGAGAAACTGAAGTTTCAGAGACCCTTGAGTAGATATGCATTAATTTTTAATTATTTTTCTTAAATAAGATTCTGGGATCTATGCCCTGGACTGAATTGTGCTCCCTTCATTCACACATTGGAGCTCTAACTTCCAATGTATTTGGAGATAAGGCTTTTTATAAAGTAGAAGAGGATCCTAATCTAAAAGGGATGGTGATCTTATAAGAAGAAGAGATAGCTCTCTTTCTTCCCTTCCCTCTCTCTTTCTCCCCCCCCTGCATCATGTGAAGACAGTGAATAATCATCTGTCTGTAAGCCAGGAAGAGAGCCCTCACCCAAAACCAACTAGCATCACAGTCTTGAACTTCTGGACTCCAGAACTGTCCAAAAATAAATTTGTACTATTAAAATGACACAATCTATGGCTTTTTGTTATGGCAGCTCAAGTGGACTAATAGAGTCTATTTTGTCCATGAACTTTGGTGTGTGTGTGTGAGTGTGTTTGTGTGTGCGTGCATGCTCACGTGCGTGTGTGGTGCTGGGGACTGAACCCAGGGTCTTGTGCATGCTAGGCAAGTACTTTACCAACTGAACATATCCCCCCAGCCTGTCTATGAACTTTTATTTGGAAAATCAGGAATGGAAATTAGAATTTGTATCTCTACCTTCCTCAACTCCATATTAGAGTGACAACCAATATCCTAGAAGAAATATCAATCCAAAGATGCATACTTTTGAGCCTGGAGATTAATAGCAATTTAGCAACTAGGAAGCTATTGCAAGCATCAGGAATGATTATGAGAAGAGAATAAAAGCCCAAAGGAAAAAACAAGTTCCTTTGAGCAAACCAAGTGAAACAAATCTCTAGATATGATGGGGGATGGTGTTCTGAATGGAATGGGGGTGGTGGAAGCATAGCTCAATGGTTAAAAGCATGGACTCTGGACTTAAAACCTGGATCCAC
This sequence comes from Urocitellus parryii, assembly GCF_045843805.1. NCBI lineage: Eukaryota > Metazoa > Chordata > Mammalia > Rodentia > Sciuridae > Urocitellus > Urocitellus parryii. Next base: position 70,022,921 of record NC_135531.1, on the reverse strand, counting down.
TACTTGTTATCTGTAGCTTAATTTTTCTTTGTGTCAATAACTCATCTATATGATGGAGAAAGAACAGTTGTGCATATACCACAGAGTTACTATACAGAACAAATTTTATAAAATATAGGAAGTATTTAGAACAATGCCTGTTACCCAGTAAATGTGAAGATTATGTATTTAGTTTATAATAAGATCGTTTCAGTGTTCCCTAAATGAATGGCATTCTTATTTGTCCAAAGTACATTTGGCGCTACCCTGTGCCTTGTCCCCATAACCAAAGTATCCTTATGTTCCATGAGTTTTATCTTCTAAATATTCCTTAGTCTGTGTCCCTCCATCTCTATCATAAAGCATAAGTTTTCTAAGAGAAGTAAAGTATTTTTTCCTAGCTTCCCAGGAGAGGATATTAACTAAAACTCTTTGCAGCGGACATGGAGTTTTACAGTTAACTGCGATAGTCTTTGAATTCATCTTGCTTTGCCTTTTCCTCCCCACAATTTGTATCCTATATGTCAGGAAAAGTGGGTTTTTCAAAAGGCATATCTGAATATATTGTTGTTTTCTCTCCAATTCACTTCTCTAGCTTGAACCCCTTAAAGTTTCTCATTACATATGATATGAAAATCAACTCTGACATTTATTAACCTTCCCTTTTTTCTTCCACAGTTTGCCCCCTTACTCCTTGAAACTCAGACATTTGGATTTTTTTTTTAGTTCCCAGGATATACTATGTTCCCTCCAACAATATTGTCATTGCAAATGGTCTTCTCTCCATCCTTAATGCTCTCCCTGAAACTCTGCCCACTTTTACCTGGTTAGCAGCAGTTGTCTCATTGTAACTCAGCTGATGCATTTTTTTCCTAAGGGACTTAATGGCAAGTCTCTCCCTTTCCTAAATCTAGGAAGGTTTCTTTGCTATTTGCTCCATTTCCTTTGATAGATTATAAATTCCTTGAAAAATTATGTCTATTTTTGATCACCATCATACCTCTAGTATCTAGGAGGGTGCTTGGCTCATAGATGATGCTCAATTAGTATTTATTGAATACATAAAACTAATAAAGCAATGACCTCTGGGATAGGGCTCCATTTTGCTGATGGATATTATCTTTACTCTTACTGTGACACAATACGTTAACTCTTCCTTCAGTACAATATGGCCTGGGCATCATGGGCTATGAATCTTAAATCATATTAAGTTATTCATCAATATTGAAATAACTTTTTTTGTACTGGGGATCAAACCCAGGGATGCTTAACCAGGGACTCACATTCTCAAACCTTTTTTAAATGTTTTAATTTCAGACAGGGTCTTGCTAAGTTGCTTAAGGACTCACTAAATTGCGAAGGTTGGTCTCGAAGTTGGAATCTTTCTGCCTCAGCTTCCTGAGTTGCTGGGATTATAGGTGTGTACCACCATGCCTTGCAAATCTATATTTACCTAATATTAACTATAGTATTCAGACTTTATCAAAATGCCTGAATATAAAGAAATACTTCCAAACAGCCTACTGAGGGCAAAAAAGTTTCTCCATTGAGTCTTAGACTCATAAGAATTCTTAAATTAAAATTTAGTTTCACTGAAAGAAAGAATTCCTGGAGCTACAAACATTCCATTCATCTAAAAAGTCATGACACTAATCGTTGAGGAGTTCAGAAAGTAAGGGTTTAATTGAAGATAGTTTTTTTTTTCTTTTTACTTTTATGTACTATTTATTCCATGGCTATGAGAAAAAGATATTATTTATTGAGGACCACTTAGAAAGACATCAAATAAAAAATATGTTGTTTTGTTCTGAAAGGCATTATGGTGTCACAAAGTTCATTTTCAAATGTGGAAATGGAGACTAAAGAGATTATTTAATAAGATAGTCCCACTGATACTGATAAGTTTCAATGTTCTGAAACTTTTGACTTCCATGTGCATCCTACTGTTGTGCCATGTGGTCCTGCTTTCAGGGTCCATGGCAGCTTGTCCTCTGCCCAACTGGCCAGGAGATAGTTGATGCCCTGTAAGAGGATTGCTTAGGTACTGTACAGGTTTTAGATTTCATTCTTTCTCCCTCAATCCCTCCCTCCCTCCTTTCTGCCTTCCCTTCTAGAGAAATTACTTGAGTTGCTTAAGGTAAGTTTTCTCTTACTTGCCCAACATTGAGCCATATGTGTATGAGTTTTTAATATATTATCCAGAGTTCCATGACATTGAGAAACATTTAAAAGTGAGGTAGATTTAATTCTTCATGCTTAAAGAAGAAAAAAACCCACTAGCATTCAAATTCTTTGATATTGAAATCATTTTCCACATCACCCCACCTGAAACCCTAAATAAAAGTTGCATGTGCGGGCACTTCAAACCTCCACACATAAACCCTTCCATTTAGATATTTATTTAATTCTACTCCTGGAGTAAGGAATGCATTACAATTTGGGTAAATAATGATTGCATTGTTCCCTTCTCATATAATTTACTGGGGATTGGCACATCTTAGAGTAAATTGCAAAGGCCGGAATTGGATTGAAGTGAAGTGCAGCTGTTACACTCCTGTGTACAAACAGCTTCCAAATAACAGTCTAAAATAGTCTTCCAACAGTGTTCAGTGATCTTGCCAGCAATTTTTCTCATTGCTTTGGGACACAATTCAGCTGAGCTAGGAGGCTTAAACCCAAAAGACTGTCTTTTACAACAGCTTAGTCAAAATTATTTTTAAAATACAGAAAATGTCCTGAAACCCTGTTATCTTAAAATTAAACTAATTTTAAATGGATGCATAAAACATAAAATTGTACATATTAATGGGAGTACTGTGTGATGTTTTGATACATGTGCACATCATGTAATGTTTAAGTCAGGTTAACATGTTTTTTTAAACATCAATTTCCTAAACTCTATAATTTTTTATTCCACATGTGTCAGTCCCACACATCTCCTGGCATCCATCTAACATGAAATTGCTATTTTTTCTAGCAGTGGTAATTTCATGTAAAATCTTAAATCTGACCCCAAATATTTTCTCTTGTCTTTCTGATTATCTTTACATCAGTACCAACCATGGTGTTATACTAAGATAAAATTCAGTTGGTTCATGATCATACCAATAGCTCTATCTATATGTACAAAGAGACACACCTATATCCTGTTGGTTTAAACAGTTTAATTTTGTTGAACTGAAAAATGGATTGAATTATTCTCATTTTGTTTATGGGTATATAGGCAGTGGAAGTAACAAGAAATAGCGACGATCTTAGTGATCACTATGGATTGCATTGCTGATGAGTTTAAAATAAAGTTTCATTATTTTAGCAAGTTAACTGAGAGTCCAGTGGGACCTCGTTATTACATTAAGTGTTGTGTTTACAGAGATGAAAATTCTTTGTCATGCTGCCAAAGCACTCAGTTTCTTAAGGATATATCCATGCAAATAAGGAGAGCTCAGTATTATGGTTGCTATAATAAATGTACATACAAAATAATAGGGAAATAGAAAAGGATTACTTAATCCTACCTATAAAAAAGAGTTTCACATGGAAAGCAATGAAAGGTGTTCAACGTATTTTGTCAAGGGAAATAAGTCAGGGAAATCATTCTCATAGAGGGAATTAATACACAAAGATACAAAAGTTTGGATCACTTAGGATATTATGAATTTTTTCAGTAATTCAGGAAAGTGTGAGCAAGGAAGTGGCAGGAGATCCCTGGATAAACAGGCCAAATCAGAGTGGGAAGAATTTTGTGTGCCACGCTTATGGGATTAGATTTTCATGGCCTAAAGTAGTTGAGAATCTTTCACTTATGAGTGTCACTGACATCTTTTTGCGTGAGAAATATTCTTTTGTACCATTGAAAAATGAGAAATTATATCCCATCTATGTATGATCTATCAAAGTGCATAAATGCATTCTACTGTCATATATAACTAATTTTTAAAAAATTTAAAAAATTAAAAAAGAAATATTCTGACAGAAACATTGAAAATAGACTGGATGAGGAACAAACCAAGGCATGGAAACCTATCAAACCTATTATTAGACTATTGCAATAATATATGTTGGGAAGGATAAATGTCTGAACCAGAGAAGATGCCAGAAAGTTGAAGGGAGGGAGTCATGACATGTCCTGGGATGGAAGCATAGATCGTGTTGGCAACAGGTTTGATATGCATATTGGGAATGGATAGGAAAGAGTGAGCCTGGAAGCCAAGATGTCTTGAGTTTTTGTCTTCTGCGATTAGAGAGCTGGTGGTATCATTTCCTAAGATAATAAATTTAGGAGGTGTATCAGGTGTGGGGAATGTTAAGATTCATTTTGAACATGATAAATGCAAGTTGTGTGCGTGACTTTCCAGTTGCCATGTGGAGTGTGCTATTGAGTATAGTGTCCTGGATCTAAGCAGGGATTTGGGTATGTGTCTTTGTTCATTTGAGATGCTATAACAAAATATCTGGGTAATTAATAAACAACAGAAATTTATTGCTCACAGTTCTGGAGGCTGGGAAATCCAAGATGAAGGAGCTCGCACATTTGCTATCTGGTCAGGGCTGCCTCTCCTTCAAGGATTGTGCCTTCTATTTATGTCCTCAGTAGAGAAGGGTGGAACAAGTTTCCTCAGGCCTTTTTTATAAGGATTGTCATTCTATCTAGGAAGGTGGAACCTTCATGACCTAGTCACCCCTGAAGATCTCACATCTTAATAGTATTGCATGTAGCATCAGGTTTCAACATGTGAATTTAGGGGTGGAGGGGCCACAAACATTCAAACCATAGTATAAATTATAAAGAAGTTTATAGACGATAGTTGAAAAGATAAACAAAATTGTCCAGAAAGCACGGAGCAAGAATAAAAGGCAAAGGGCAGAGATATGAGGTACACCAACATTCAGGAAAATAAAAGAAGTGGAGAATCCCATAAGTGGAACTGAAAATGAGCCAGTTAAGAAGGAAGAGGAAGATCAACAGGCCTGGTATCACTGAAACCAACATGGTACTATTTGTTTTTCAACAGCATTGAAGACAACATCTCCCAAAAACCTTCAGATATTGCCTAGACAACCTCTGTAGTTTCTTACTTCTACACTTTTCTTTCTCTTGAAATGTCCTCCCCAATCATAGCTTAAATTATAACTCCTCTGTGAAGCCCTTCTTTGATCATCATATCAGTAAGTTACCCTGGATACTTGTGACCAAATACCTGGTGGCATTACTCAGAAAACTACTTTTTTTTTTAAAAAAAATATTTTAGTTGTCAATGAACCTTTATTTTATTTATTTATATGCGTTGCTGAGAATTGAACCCAGTGCCTCACACAGGCTAGGCAAAGCACTCTACCAATAAGCTACAACCCCAGCCCCAGAAATTAACTTTTTAATTACATACCCATTGTATTTACCTAAATGCAGTGTGTTTAGTCTGTGGTAGGTATATAAGGCTGGTTCTGCTAGAAGCAGAGTCTGAGACAAGGATTCTGGTGCACATGATTCTTAAGCAAGTCTCTCTCTTTGTGGTCTCAAGGATCCTTGTCTTGGCCTAATCTGCAGGAGCTGGGGATTAAGTTGAACCATAAAGTTGTCCTTTCTTGAGGCAAGGATTCTGTTGCTTTTGTATACCTGAATCACATAATGCCAACCCTTTAGAGAGGGTCACAGCCCTGGAAGCAGGCAGGAGAAGAGTGTGACCGTAAAGGGATATTAGTAGTGTCTACGCTGGTAGGTAACATTTGTGATTGCTTTGAATGTTCTGGCTCCTGGCTCCTGTGGTCTTTAGCTTAAGGACTGTGGTAGAAAGAAACCATCTCCATCTCTTTCTTCCTCTCTGCTTCTCCCTGTTCATATCCACTTGTTTATTCAAAATAAAAAAATTTAGAAAATTTATCCTATTGAGAAAGAATATTTAAGAAGAAAGTAGACATAAATCCAGTCTAACATGTTAAGATCATCATTGTTAACAACCCAGAATATTTTCTTCATATTAAGATCATTTTGTAAAAATTGGGAATGGAATCTCCATCTGACCTAGCTATCCCTCTCCTCGGTCTGTACCCAAAGGACTTAAAAACAGCATACTATAGGGACACAGCCACATCAATATTTATAGCAGCACAATTCACAATAGCTAAACTGTGTAACCAACCTAGATGCCCTTCAATAGATGAATGGATAAAAAAATATTGCATTTATACACAATGGAATATTACTCAGCAATAAAAGAGAATAAAATCATGGCATTTGCAGGTAAATGGATGGAGTTAGATAATGTTAAGTGAAGTTAGCCAATCCCCCAAAAAACAAATGCTAATGTTTTCTTTGATATAAGGAGGCTGATCATAGTGGGATAGGGAGAGGGAGCATGGGAGGAATAGACGAACTCTAGATAGGGCAGAGGGGTTGGAGGAAAAGGGAGGGGCCATGGGGTTATAAATGATGGTGGAATGTGATGATAATTATTATCCAAAGTACATGTATGAAGACACAAATTGGTGAATATACTATGTATACAACCAGAGATATGAAAAATTGTGCTCTATATGTATAATAAGAATTGTAATGCATTCTGCTGTCATATATAAATAAAAAAAGATCATTTCATAAATTAAATAAAAGTCATTTTACTTCTTCTACACAACACTTTGCTATTATTAAATTTATGATTAGGTAAAATTTTATTATGTAATTCAACTGTATTTATTATTACCATTCCCTTAATTTTGAGCTTTTAAGTTTTTCTATATTCTTAATTGATAAAAAATATTTCAATAACATTTTGCATAAAATGCTTCCCCTGCAAGGTTGGGGTTGTGGCTCAGTGGTAAAGTGTTTGCCTAACATGCATGAGGCACTGGGTCTGATCTTTGGCACCACATAAAAATAAATAAATAAATAAAATAAAAGTATTGTGTCCAACTACATCTAAAAAATATTTTAAAAATGCTTTCCCCACAGTTAGATTATCTCCTTAGACTAAATTTCTAAAAATGGAATTACTGGGATAAAAGTCATGACAATTTTAAAGTCCTTGATAGATGTTGGAAATTGCTTTTGTGACAGGCTGTGCAGTTTAGACTTCCACCAGCAATTTATGAGAGTACCATTCCCCTATACAGTACTACATCAGGGCAGTACACTGTTTTCTTTAAAATTAATTCCTCAGTTCCCTTTATTGCAGACAACCATGGAATCACATTTCTTGTATTCCCTTCCAGGGATGCACTATATGTGCTTATGATATTTTTCATATATCGAAGTCTTTAAGGTTTCTAAATACACTCACTGTATAGGTGAATCTGCTAATATTTTACAGGATTTTTTTTCTTGTGGCTTTCAAGACACCACAGTTTTTATTTTTCTTTACCCTTTATCATTGACTAACTGTTTAATATGTCTATTTTGGCTGAAGAAGAACCATATTGATTTTTAAAATTGGATGAAAAAAACTTTGTAGAGTGTTTGAGTTGGTTCAATTTATTTCTTTCTTTTCAGGGCAGCTTGTAGGATGACCAAACACAATATATGCCTTGGATTTTCAAAAAAAATAAAAAGAGAAAATATCAGCTTGATTTCCTCTGAGTGAAGGGCATCCAAAGCAATCTATGCCAATTGCTCAAAGGCTTGGAAAGTGATGAGGATTCTACCAACTGCCATTAGAGAATACAGTGTTTCCAGTAAAGGAGGATATGTGTGTTTGTATGGGGGTGGGGGTGGGGGGGTATGAATCAGAATGAAACAAACTATCGCTAGAAGCTAAGTAAGAATAGACAACTATAGTTTCTGAGTTCTCCAAACTGCCAATTAACAGCCTTGACTTAGAAAAGCATGCAAGCTCTCTCAAATTCCCTCCATTTGCTAAATTCCAGTGACATGTGCTTCTATCATATACTGATTGCATACACAGAACCCTTCCAAACTTCAGGAGTGTTGTTTCCTTTCTGTTCATTCTTCTTAAAACATTTTTTTTTTTTTTTGGGCTGGGTGTGGTGGTGTACTCCTGTAAGCCTAGCCGCTCCCGAGGCTGAGGAAGGAGGATCACAAGTTCAAATCCAGCCTCAGTAATTTAGTGAGGCCCTAAGTAACTTAGCAAGATCCTATTTCAAAATAAAAAATAAAAATGGCTGGGGATGTGGTTCAGTGGTAAAGTGCCCTGGATTCAATCCTTGGTACCAAACAAAAACAAAAATGAAACAAAAACATCCTTTTTTTTCTTTCCACATTTTTATTGGTACATTATAGTTGTACATATGATGGGATTTATTGTTATGTATGAATACATTCACACAATATAACACTATAATTTGGCAAATATCACTCCCTAGGACATCCCCCTGTTTCCCCACCTCTAATCCCTTGGTTCCTTTTTCTTCTACCTATCTCCCTTTGATTTTCATGAGATCCCTTTACCTCACCTTTCTTTTCCTTCTTTCTCTCCAATTTTCATGTATGAGAGAACACATGTAACCTTTGACCATCTATTTGGCTTATTTCATTTAACATAATAATTTCTAGTTCCATCCATTTTCCTGCAAATGACATAATTTTATTTTTCTTTATGAATGCACAGAACTCCATTGTTACACCACATTTTGAAAAAATTTGTTCATCTGCTGATGGACACCTGGGCTGGTTCCATAAATTGGACTGGGATGCATGTATCACTGTAGTATGATGACTTTAATTCTTTAGGATAAATACCAAGGAGTGGTATAACTGGGTCATATGGTGGTTCCATGACTAGTCTTTTTTTTTTTTTTTTTGCTGGGGATTGAATCCAGGGCACTTTACCCCTGAGCCACATCCCCAACCATTTTTATTTTGAAACAGGATCTTGCTAAGTGTCTTAGGGCCTCACTAAATTGTTGAGGCTGGTCTTGAACTTGTGATCCTTCTGCCTCAGGCTCCCAAGTTGCTGGGATTACAAGTATGTGCCACCTGGTCCAGATTTATGACTAGTCTTTTGAGGAATTTCCATATTGATTTTGATAGTGGTTGTACTAATTTACAATTCTACCAACACTGTAAGAGTTTTCTTTTTTCTCCACATCCTCTCCAGCAATTATTGTTGTTTGTTGTCTGGACAACTGCCATTCTTACTGGAGTGAGATGAAATCTTCTTGTAGTTTTGATTTTCATTTCCCTAATTGCTAATGTTGTTGAACATTTTTTTTCATATATTTGTTGGCCATTTGTATTTTTTCTTTTGAGAAGTGTTTGTTTAATTTACTTGACCATTTATTAATTGAGTTATTTGGGTTTTTGGTGTTATTTGAATTTTTTATGTAGTCTAGATATTAATCCTTCATCAGAGAGTAGCAAACAAAGATTTTCTCCCATTCTGAAAATTCTCTCTTCATTCCTATTTGTTTCCTTTGCTTGGCAGAAACTTTTAACCCATTTACTAATTCTTGGCATTATTTTCTGAGCCTTAGAGGTCCTACTGAGAAAGTCATTGACTCTGCCTATATGGTGGAGTGTTTACCCTATGTTTTCTCCTAAGAATTGCATATTCTGGTCTAATTCTTGCGTCTGTGGTCCATTTTGAGTTGATTTTTGTTCCAGGTGAGAGATAAGGGTCTAGTATTCTTTTACATATGGATGATTGATTTGCTCTGCATCATTTGTTACGGAGATTGTCTTTTCTTTAATGTATGTTTTTGGCATCTTTATCAAGGATCAGATAACTGTATCTCTGTCCATGTCTTCTATTCTGTACCATTGGTCTATGTATCTGTTTTTATGCCAGTACCATGTATTTTTTATTACTATAGGGCCTTTAGTATAACTTGAAGTCAAGTATTGTGATGTCTCCAGTATTGTTTTTTAGGCTTAGAATTGCTTTGGCTATTGTGTGTCTTTTATTCTTCCAAGTGAATTTTAGGACTATTTTTTCTAGTTCTGTGAAGAATGTCATTGGCATTATTTTGATGGGGATTGCTTTGAATCTGTATATTGCTTTTGGTAGTGTGGCCACTTTGACAATATTAATTCTGCATATCCATGAACATGGGAAGTTCTTCCATCTTTTGAGATCTTCTTCAATTTCTTTCTTGAATATTTTATCATTTAAAACATTCTTTTAAGGTATTTTGACATTCAACTTCAAAAACAAACAAACAAAACCAAACAAAAGCCTGAACAAATTAACCTAAAGCTAGATATATATGATGCCAGAATTTGAATAAAATGAATGAAAAGTTATTATTAAAATGTGCTATTAAGACAGTGTAAAATAGGTGTTAGAAAATAATTACGACCATTAAAAAATTTTTGTCCTAAAAATCATGTTCTAAATATTTTCTAATAATGTTAGTCTAACTTGTTTTAGTTAAAATTTCTCAAAAAATCTAAATCATTCCTAGTACAAACCTGGCAAAAAAACTGAATGATAGTTTTATCTGAAAAATATGAATTAAAATAAATAGAGTCTAAACTGAGGAAGAGAATTTAACAGGGAACACAATTATTCTTCTGTCTTAGAGAGTGCAAGATTTCCTTTTCTGCCTGGGTTAAGAGGTGGGAGGAGGAATAGATGAATATTGGGATGAAAATATATCCTGATTCCCATAATAGAAAAAAATCCATAAACATCTTGAAATGGACTTGACTTTTAAATTTATGTGATCTGCACATTGGGTTCATGAGGTTCTCCATTTTCTTGCAGTGAAATAAGAATGGGGACCCACTCAGTTTTCTCTCTTGGTAATGGTTGCTTTTGGCAGGGAAACTGGATGAATAACATAGAAGGATTTCCTAGCAGAATAACAATTTAGAAGGATTTTGATGAGACCAGGGATTAGAACTCAAGAACAAACTGAACTACTGGGAGCAACTTTTTTTTTTTTTTTAAAGAGAGAGTGAGAGAGGAGAGAGAGAGAGAGAGAGAGAGAGAGAGAGAGAGAGAGAGAGAGAATTTTTAATATTTATTTTTTTTTAGTTCTCGGCGGACACAACATCTTTGTTGGTATGTGGTGCTGAGGATCGAACCTGGGCCGCACGCATGCCAGGCGAGCGCGCTACCGCTTGAGCCACATCCCCAGCCCCAAGGGAGCAACTTTTAACATAAATTTAGTGGGTGGGTAGGAGGGGCTCACACTTTGCAAAATGTGTAATGTTGCAAAGTAACAAAAGAGGGAAAGGATTGAAGGAGAATAGCAAAAAATAGGACAGTAAGTGCATTGTTCTATGATGTAACACCTAAGAAATAGTCAAATATCCAGTGTTAAGGTCTGCAAATAAGTAAAAAATAACACCTGGTATTTTGCCAGAGAAATGTTAGAGTTCGTAAACAAGTCTGGATGGTGCCTGGCAAAATGTCAGAGGGAGTGGTTTGAGAAGTAACAAAAGTGAGCCATTAAGTGTGGAGATTTCTTATTGGTTGATTGATGTATCTAGTTTATGCTAATTAAGATAAGCTGTGCAAAATGTATAAATAGCTCTGTTGCCCTACAATAAATGGCTCCCATTCCTGCTGTATCAACGTGCACAAGTTATTCGTCACCCCCCGGTTATTTTGCTGCAGCCGGACTGCGGCAATCCAGTGAAAAGAAATTCTAGGCATTGGAACAAAAACTTAAACCTTGCTTTAAAAATATACAGAACAAGCTTACTCTTGACAGTTTTAGTAAGAATCATAGTGTTAGATGTGGTGTTTTTAGGTAAGACGTTGCTTTCTGAGCTCCTCTCCTGCTATTCTCCCTTGACTCACATCTCTCCAGACATAGTGTCTGTCTGGTGTTCTCAAACATGCCAGGAAAGCTCCAACTGGGGGCTTTGGCACTGTGGATTTCTTTCACAGAATACCCTTTTCCAGATATTCTTTTAGTAATTTCTTTATCCTTCAAGTCTTTGCTCAGAAGTCACTTTCCCACAGAGACCTCCCTGTTTGATGAAGCAAGTAACCTTCTTTCAGCCCAGATGGCAATCCCTTCCCTGAAATCCTCCCCATCCCTTTTACACTGTTCTATTTCTGTTTTCCACACAGTGCTTCTGATCTTCTAACATATAGTGCATTTTAGTTATTTTCAACATTTGTTATTTATGATCTGTTACCTTTCCCATCATTCTCCTTCCACCCACCTTCCATTGTTAGATAGATTGCTAAGCTCGAAAATGGCGAAGATTTTTTTTTTATTGATATGCCCAAACACCTAGCATAGTTCATAGCATGTGAAAGGTACAAAAGGTATTCACTAAGTACTCGTCATGTGAATAAATGAAGGCTTATGTGATTCACATTAACTGGGAAGTACATATCAGCAAAAGAAGCCAACAGATTTTTCATATCTATCTGCCTGTGCTGCAGGTGGGAGGTGCAGAAACAGGAAGCCAAATAGACTAAGGGTGTGTTTTGTTTCCTGGGAGAACTATTTCGAAACTGGTCTTTTAACTATCCCGTTCATGGTGTTTCCTGAGATTATCTTGCATTTGGATGAGAATTCAATTTTTTTTTTCTCGAAGGTCTGTGTTATATGTTAGCTCACTTCAATGCCTAATTTACAATAAGGAAACAAAAAAACCATAAAGGCAAAAACTTGCCCAATGTCTCACATGCGGTAAGTGTAATTGCACAGGAGGGTACCCAGGTTTTTTGATTCCAGAAGCTCCATCATCACACAGAGAAGACAGCAGGACAATGCCACAAAAGACAGAAGACAAGTGTGTGTGTGTGTGTGTGTGTGTGTGTGTGTGTGTGTGAGAGAGAGAGAGAGAGAGAGAGAGAGAGAGAGAGAGAGAGAGAGAGAATGGTGTGTGTGTGTGTATATGTGTGTGTGTGTCTGCCCATGCACCTGAGTGAAGTGATGATTGTCCATGAAACAAGATCAGAGGACAAAAACAAGAGACAGAGTGTTGGAGAAAAAGGAGAACACTGTCATTTGCAATGAACTTCATTTACAGTTCAATATTCAAAACCTATTTTAAAAACTTAAAGTGAAATCTAAAGTACATTTCAGTGTTCATTTATGCCTCACATATCAAATAATTTAGACTTTGTAAATGGATTAATTAGTATTTTCTGCTTCTTATCATTAACTATGATCTACATGGAAGATTATCAACCCTCTGAAGTTTAGTCATTATTTTCCAATAGTTCTCAGCTCTCTAACTACAAATTCTCAATATTAGATAGGAATCTTTCATTTTTGTTAACATATTTATCAGATATTTTATTTCTGGGATACAAAACTGTTAACTATAAAGCTATCCTTTTAAGTGTCAACCTTCAATCATTTAGCTGTTTTATTTCTATTTTTTCTCCAGCAGCTGTTCTGTTGTCTAGAAATTGTTCCTTCTATGTTTAAAATTAAAACAGCAAGTACAAAATAAAAAGGTCATATGTAAAAGAGGATGGTGAAGTCATAAAAACATGAGGGCTGTGCTCCAAGAAATTAAGATGTATGCTTTAAACTTATAAGTAAACTACTGCTTTAAAATGCCTCAAGGTCACTGGGTTGATTTTCGGCACTGCATATAAATAAATAAAATAAAGGTCCATTGACAACTAAAAACATACTTAAATCTAATAAAACATTGCAGAGTAAAAGAGGAAACAAGTTTGGTTAAGTACATAAAATTGTTGAAGCTGAATGATACGGGCGGGGGGGTTCATTACATTATTTTTTTTTGTATACTTTTCTAAAAAAAAAATTGAAACCCTGCTTTCATGGAGCCTAGTAAGTCATCACCCTCTTACATTTCAAGCATTGCACTGGTAACTAAATGTTAAATGCTATATTTTCAAGTTATATGAGTCTGTTTAAATGTTTTAGTTATGACTTATGTGTCTCAATTAATTTTGAGGATATTCTGATGACCATATGACAATTCTATGACAAGAACACTCACCAGGGCTCCCAAAAAGAAATTTTATAGGAGCACATTAATAATACAGGATGTTATAAAATGTTTCTTTAGCCTTTGAACATATCCCAATTTTACCAATGTTACAGAAACTAAGAACCTGAGCTGGCCTGAGCTGGATTTCTAAGAACCAGGTCTGATAGAAGAGTGGAGAAGAACCACAGGGCATGTTGGAAAGAAGAACCAAAGACAGTATTTTTGAATAAAGCTTCAGGAACTAAAGCACAAATCCATAAAGGAGAACAAACCCCAGTCTGAAGTAAAAGACCTGTCTGTGATCAGGATTAATGTAATATGTTTGGAAGAGCAAAAATGAAATGGCATCTAGAGACATTGTTGGAGTCATCATGATGCGAAAGGAAGTAACTCATCCTCCTATGTTCTTGGTAGGTAGCTAGTTCAGAAATTATGACAAAGCTGGCATTTTTAGAAAAAGTGGAGACTGATGGTCATCAACAAGGTGATCATATTGTCCTGAGAAAGATGTGAGACAACTCAAAGCACCACACTGGTTTTACTTTAGTGCATTTAATTTTCTTCCATTTATTTGGTTCAGGCTCAGGATAAAATATCTGCCCAAATTGATTTACATGTTTATCCTCCTCATGTAATTAAGAATTCAATGTCAGGGACCATACCTTATTCAAGTTTGTCAATGATTATTTGCTGAAAGAAAGAAAGGAAGGAAGAAAGGAAGGAAGGAAGAAAGAAAAAAGAAAGAAAGAATTATGCTGACAAAAGATAGGAGGGATCACTTGACACACCCCAGCCTGAAGAAGGTTGCTTGCGGATTTATATAAAGTGGCAATTAAAACCCACTTCCCAAGCTTGCAGATGTGAAGTTGGCTGCAAAGCTCAACACACAGGCTTTGTTGAATTTTATAGTGACAAAAATAAATTTCATGATGCATTCTCTCAGAAAAAGCAGTAATAGCCCTATTTTCATTCTTGTTCACGTTATTGACTGTATAGAGGTTGAAGGTTAGAAACATCTATTCACGTGTTTAAGAGAAAGTCTTAAGATTCTGTGTCCCAAACTGTTTCCACTCTTTTCCATGACTATGCCTATAAATATTTTCAATACCCAAAATGGCACTAATTGACTAAAGAATACAAATATAAGGGGACCTGACTCTAAACTCATAATATGCTTTCTATGGTTTTCCTTCCCAAACTGCACACCAAAGCAGGAAAGACAAACTTCCTAGATAGAACAGAGTTCCAAAGGAATGAAAGAGCCCTTACTGAAAACTCCAGCCTCTTAAGCTCCTATTCGGGAAACACATTATAATGAAGTTCCTAATGGTAAGGAACTGACCACAGGGAAGATGTGAGCACAGAGGTTGCTTTGGGGAATAGAGATGTTGGATATCTTTGGCTTAAACAGAAAGCAGATGGATATGTTTTCTTCTGGATCCCTATTTCTTTTGGAAATAGTAGATATTTTGTTCTATTCTTTTAAATAATCAATTGTGGGCTTTGAGGGCAGGTGACCTTATTCAAATTTCAATTCACAAATTTGTCATATGCCCAAGAAATTCCTGCATTTGATCAACAAGCACAAGCACAAAAATCAAAATAATATACATTTTGAATTTTTGCAACACACAGAAATCTCAGTAGAAATGCTGTTGTACCATATATGTTTTGATAAGTAACAAAGTTCAAAGATTTTATATTTTATTCACCCAAGATATTAAAAAGAAACTCTCTGAAGAAGTTTGTGACAAGTGAAACTTCTAGGAGGTAAGAGAATACATATCTCCCATTTTCAATTATACAGTGAACATCTATGCAAGCCCTAAATGTGGAAGAACACAAATAAAGCCTTGGGTGATTAAAATGTTACTGATTATAGCACAAAAGAGATAAGAGGTATGCTTGATTAATTAATTGCTTTTTAATTATTAGGAAAACAGAACATTCCATAAAACATATGTCAGTATTTTTCTTAGTAGTTATTTAGAATATTTTTGTTCTAATAAAAAAATTGAATGTTATTCATTGGTCTAAAGATACACAGTTGGAGATTAGAACATATTAATTTATATGCAGGAAATTGGAACATATTAGTTCAGTCTACTTGTGACATAAATTAATTTGAAAACCAATAAACTTTGAAACATATCCACAAATAAATAAATAAAAATGTATTATTTCAGCAAAAAATTTATTATACTCAGAAAATAAAATAAATGGGTATAAAATAGAAATATATATAAGCTGGGGTTTAATCATTCAGTTTTCAAAAGGGATTCTTTATTTTGAGAAAGTATTTCACTTATTTGTTTAATATAGAATTTGCTTTACAAATACTTTATTTGTTAATACCTTCAAAGGATGTTAGCTCAATGCAAGATATTCTTGTGTTGATCCAGGTACATATGTATAAAAAAATTCTTGAATGACATTTGGAAGTATTTCAAAACTACATGTGTCAATTTTAAGTGTATATTTTACTTTCAGTAAGAGTGATGATAAAAATAGTAAAAATAAATCTTAATGGCCTGTCAAAAGTACTATTTTTTAAATACACTATATAAGTATATGGAGTTAATTTTATAGTAAACATTGCAGGTCAATTTTGAGAATAAATGTATAGGTTTCACTGAAACTATTAAATGATAATGGATGTTATACTTCTCATTATCATTCTGTTTAAATCTCTTTTCAGTATGTTTTTATTTCTTGCCATAGATTTAATCAATTCTAAAATCAAATCCATCTTCTTCCAAATTCTGTCACCAAATCTAAATCCTGCCCTACCTTTATGACAGCTGTTCATATCTATATAAATTCCACACTGCTTATCTTTTAAAGTGATCAACTTGTCTGACAAACCAGATTGGAGGAGGATGGTAGAAGGCAGGAATGGAGCATTAAATATCTTTGTAACATGCTGAATATCAACTCCAACCCTACCTAAGGAAAAAGCAAGTAGCATTTATGAAATGTTTGTGAATGACTCTAAGTTTAAACTTTCAAGGTACGGACAGAGAAAGGAAGGTGGGAAAGATGAAGATTAGATTTTTAGGGCTCTGAAATATATGGCTAAAGGATTGTCAACATACCTGATAACCAGTCATACAAAATAATAGTAGCTTTTCTCAAGACCCAGGAAAAACCCAGAATAATAAATCTATCTTTTTATACTTTACAATAAAGAAAATATTTGAGAGAGCATCCAGTAGGAGGCCCATTATATACCACTAGCCCTGAGCAGACAGTTCAATGCAGCTGAGGGTTCTATAGTAATAATTGATTTGTGTTACTCTAGGCAACTCCCCCATCTTACTCTCTGCTCAACTTCATCTTCAGATGCAAACAGCCTTAGGAACATCATCTCTCCAACATTGTCCTTCTCTGATGTGGGCCATTGATCAGGATCCATGCTCACACATTCCTCTTGGGAGTGAAATACATTCAAATCCTCAAAGACCACCAGCTCCTCAGAGTCAGCTTTGAAACACAGAGACACAGTCTCCTGTTTCTGCTGGACTCTTTTCTGGGCAGAAGCTTCACGGAGGGACGAGATTGCACTCTGTTCTGAAGGCTTGATCTCACATCCTTCGTAATAACCAAGGTCTCCTTGACCTTCTCACTGGGCTGCACCAGGCTTGGCTTGGGAAAGAAGGTAAGGAAGTGCTCTAGCACCAGAAGGTAAGGAAGTGCTCCAGCACCAGCTGGTGGATGGTCTTGGGCCCAGTAGTGGCATCTCAAAGGAGGTCTTGGCCCATCTTGGAGTCTGGAGGAACTCAGTATAAAGGACTGCTTTGGCCTTGGGAATATGGGAACCACTTTTGCAGCCATCATGCCTTGCAATAAAAGACCACACTTGTTTCTGGGGGATTCTAGAGCCACCACTTATGGAAGAAAATCTGCCAGATAGCAAAGCTCTTGGAGCCCTTTCACTCCCAGGAGCTGGTTGAGGACGGCTGACAGACCAGGAAACCAGCAAGAGAAGGGGAGAGATCAGCAACTATTCCCTTTTCAGTACTTTTTGCTACCCTTGCTCCTGTTTTTTTGGTCTCCATTACTTCTGTATCTTCTCTTCCTAACCATTTTCCCCCTTCTTCTTTCATTTCTTTCATACCATATATCCATGGTGGTACCAGGTTTTCCAACATCACTATTGCTCAGTGAGCATATGTTATATTCAAGTCTTAGTAAATTAAAAAAAAAATATATATATATATATATATATATATATAGATTAGAATATAGAAATATGGCCCATGGAACTTCTACATTTCCCAATTCAGTGAACACCTCAAAATGAATGCTATAAGAGCTTACCTACAAACCAAACATATTTTAACTTCCTTATATTTATTTGCCTTAACAGAGATTCCTTAAAGCTTGACCTTATTTTCAAAGGATCAATCTAAATGCTGACTGCAAACTCAGAAAATAAGTCCTCTAAAGGCATGTGAATAATACTAATATATAAGATCAGATGGATAAAACAATCACATGACTTCTAGATATGGTTATCTGCAACATGTCTGAAAGTATGATTTGGTTAAAACACACACACACACACACACACACACACACACACACACACACACACACAACTTAAAGTAGGACAGGATCTCCAAATAAAGGAAAAATGCAATGCCCTAGAAGAAATAAGTTCTACAATATTGCTATCTTTTTCTCCCTCAAAATAAGGCCTATCACTATTTAGTAAAACAGTCATCATTACCTTTTTCCTTGTCAGCTATGTTATCATCCATATTATTTGAGTCAAAGAATGAAGCATAAATTAATGAACAAGTATAAAAGTTTTCTCCAATTTGGCAAGTGGGAGTAATAGTACCACTGTCATGGATTTGCAAATGCCAGTTCCTGATTATAGTGGTACCTGCCACTTGTGATGACACTCTAAAATAGCACATATTTTTATATGGAGGATATTTAAAAAAATTTTTTTTAAATGGTAGTTAATGATATAATCCCTCATGTACTACATGATTCAGGAGTTTGAGTGTTTTTTTTTTTATTAGCCACTTTTTAGATTTAGTTGAATTAGATAAAAAGAAAGATTAGATGTAGAATATTTATGATTGAAATTATATTACTTTCTTATAAATAATAGAACCAAATATTAAGTTTAAAAAACAGCAAATGGAGTTAATTTTTTAAAAATCTGGTTAGGGATATACAGAAAATATTGTAGTATAAAATTTCTTTTTAGTGTAGCCCATTTCTTAAAGAAATCAATGTGTTTGTCTCAGTTACCTACAATCTCAGAATTTCAAGTCCCTTCTCTACTTGGCTAGTGGTGCTGTGTTAACTGGGCTACAACTGTCTGTTTATGGGGAAAGAGTGGATAACTGAGCACTTTTCTCTTTGCTTGGGATTGCTATGACTTTTCCTCATGTATCTATTCAATTCACTAAACAAGAATATTGGGGAAAATATATTAGGTACCTGTAGATTTATTTTGGGAAAACAAACACCCTCTTGTCTGTAAGCAAAGGAGGAGCATTTTAAGCAGTACAACTTGATACTGGTTTCCCTTTATAGAGCCCAAGAAAAGGGAAGATGTCTCAATCACTTCCATTTGTTCCTGAGTTATTCAAGAGTTGAAATGTTCAATGTCACGCAACTTGTTAGAAGCTCAAGTAAAACCAAAGCCTCAGCCTTCTAGTTCCAGTTCAGTGTCTTGTGCTCCCTTCCACTGTTACCTATTCACTTGATTATCTGTGATATTCACTACTTTCAGTGCATAGATACGTAAACTACTTTTGGAGTTTTCAAACAAAATCAAATTTACACTCAAACATTTTTGGTATCATGAATAGCAATAACAGTTGAATTTATGAATGAAGGAGCACTTCACAATGTTCATTTATTCCCTTTTTATTTGTAGAGGGAAGGGAAAGATTCTGTTACAGGAGTTCTATTGTTCCTTCTAGTATTAATAACCTCTGAATGCATGAATCATACAAGTACACATTGGTATGCAGCAAATGGCAAGAGAAATGCCTTTGTAAATTTAAAACGTTGTTATAAATCCCTTTAGTGCACATTTACTACTGAAAGAATAGAATAATAATATCTGCCACAGCTGAAATGAGTATTTATTCTCCCTTTAATGTTGCCGTATCTTGTATCTTCCTGCCCCCACTATTTTCCCCTCTCACTCCCCATCAATTTGTATAATGTGCTCTGTCCATAAATGTGGTGTGGTGGAATCAAAAGAATACAAGCTTTGGCATGAGATAGAAATAGGATTTGAATCCAGTGTGGGGCTTTGAACTATTTAATTAACCTTTCTCTGGGTCTCAATTTCATCCACTTTACTAACATAAGCCAGCAGAGTCTGGTATGAGGATCAGTGATCATGAATGCAAAATGCCTAGTACAGTGTTGTGAATGTTGTGATGATAGTAATGAAGGCTCTCAGAATTCTTTTTTTTTTTGTTTTTAAACTGGGGATTGAAGCCAGGGGTGCTTTACCACTGAGCTACATCCCTAACCCTTTTCATTTTTTGAGACAGGTTCTCACTAATTTCCTTAGGCCCTCACTAAGTTTCTGGCCTTGTAATCTTCCTGCCTCAGCCTCCTCAGTTGCTGTGATTACAGGTGTGAGCCACTACCCTCCCTGCTCAGATTCTTAGTATATCATTTTTTATAATGAAGTACCTGAGGCATTTAATTTATAAGAGAAAATACATTAGTTTTATTTTGGCTTATGTTTCTGGAGGTCACAATCCACGATCTAGTTAACCCCATTTCTTTGGACCTCTGGTAAGAAAGACACATCATGGTGAGAGCACATGGTGGAACAAACTGCTTACTTCAAGAACGAGACAGATTGGTCAGGGTCCCACAATCCTTCTTGGGAGCATGTCCTCAATGGTCCAGCAACCTTCCACTAGGCCTTATCTTCTAATGGTCCACAGCTTCTCCCAGCAGCAGCCATCCTGGGAATCTACACATGGACCTTTGGGAGACACTCCCTATATTCAAACTACAGCAGGTGTGTTGTAACATTACTTCCTTTAGGCCTTATGACAATGGTGTCTTCTTGAGTTATTAAAGTACCTTAAAATTTTTTAAAAACCATGTTTTCTGCTTCTTTTTGGTTTTAGATGAAAGTATGGTGGTACAAAACGTTGTATTTATTTAATAATGTGTAATTGTGATTAGTTAAAACGAAGACTTAATATTAATGTGTACCCCGCAGGAAGAAAGAGAACAAATAAAAAATAAATTATGATAAAAAAATGAATCTCAGACAATGAACACTATGTCTGATACTCCTGAATTGAAAACTGGTGTGAAAGAAGGAATATAAAAACTGTAAAACAGAGATGGGAGTGTAGCTTAGTGGTAGGATGAGTGCCTAGCATGCACAAGTCCCTGGGTTCAATCCCCAGTACAAAAATATTTTTGTTTAAAATATCTTTATTATGGGAAAATTTTCAATATGTAAAAAAATTTAAAAACCTGTTTAGTGACTCCCCATATGCACATCAATAATATTAATCGTTGGCCATCTTGTTTTATCTATGACTTATCCTAATCCTCCTGTGCTGAATTATTTTAAAACAAATCCATATGACCTATCATTTCATCCATAGATGCTTCAATATGTACCACTAAAGGGTAAGAACTGTTTTACAAGACAAAGCAAAATTTAAATATCAATCTAACAAATTAACAATAATTCCTTCATATCATCTAATAACCATGTGTTTCTATGACGTTTCATTTAAAAAAATCTGCCTTCTATATGACAATATAATGGTCATTTTTTTTTTATTTACAAGTGTGAGAATGTCACATGAAAATTCTGAAGAAATTTGTATTGCCAAAAAAAAATGTGAGTGCCAGTTTTCCAACATTTCATCCTAAATTAGTCAGTGACAGTATACTATATTAAAAACATAAACTTTTGGACTGGGAGTGTGACTCAGTGGTGGTATACTTGCCTAGCATGCATGTGGCCCTGTCTGATCTCCAGAGAATGCAAACAAAAGTAAATTTTTAAAATGTTTGTTGTTCCCTTATGTTTTTGTTAATTGTTGACTCATGGCTTTTACTTAGTTTTAATTGCTTTATCTTACTGACTTGGAAACATTCTACACAAAGCTGTACATGTCCTCAAATTTTTCACATTTTTGTCAGCATTGTTATAATGTTAAAACTTAAGTTTTCCATTCATTATTAGATTATAACATTGGAGAAAAACAGTTTGTACCTGTTGATTTACTTACAGTTTTGGTAGACATTATTTTCCCAGCTGCCTTCTAAGCCCAGTCATTATGCCTTTGACATGTATTTTGCAAATATTTTTCTTCTTGCCATTTATTTTCTGCCTTTGTTCACAGTAACCTTTGTCGGTGCCCAATTTTCCTTATCTCAGGATGAATGTAAGTAATTTACTAATTTTGTTCTTATACATTTATCTTTTTTATTTAAAGTTTTAAACCAAAATTATTGTAATATAAGGCATTGGTCAGGTTTTAACTTTTATGCCAAAGTTGGAAGCTAATTGTTTCACTACATTTGGATAGACTGTTCTTTTTCCAGTGAGTCGATATGCCTTCCTTATTATCTAATAAAATATTTTATATATTTTAAAACTTCATGTTTAAAAATGTGTGTGTATTCATAGGTGGATGGCAAAAAAACAGGGACCTAAGAAAGTGAGAAGGTTTTAACTGAGAATTGATGTTTTATATCAGATTGAAGGTGTGCTTCACTGAAAATATAGAAAATGAAAGGAAACTCTTAATATTTTTAGTGAGTAAGCAATGACAAATGGTTTAAGTGAAGAGATAAAAAGATAAAAAATTTTTCACATATCAGAAATCTGCAAGAGATTTATTTTCTAGAGAGCAGAATTGGCTCTTCTGAGTTTACCGACATGTACAATTTCTATGCCTTTCATTTATTTAACATTTATTTGGTCCTTACAAAATGTGTTAGGCATTTTGCTAGTGATACAGAAAAGAATATGACACAGCCTATGCCCCTAAGGAGTTCATATTTTCATCAACTGTACTTTTTACATTGGGTTGTAATTGCCTGTTTGTGGACCTAATTCCTTCCTGCACTATGACCTTTTTAGGACAGTGCCCATCATTTGTTCATGTTCTAATCCCTAGTGTTTAGAATGGTTCTTGACACATAGTAGCTGCTGATCAATGGGTATTTGTTGAGTTCCCTGGGAGTAGAATCCCATTATTTCCAGGGTCATTCATACCCAAAGCCATCTGCCAAGAGAAGATAACAGCCTTCTATGGAGCATTCATTGTCACAAATCAGTGATGTTTTCTGCCCCTACTCAGTCTCCTTTCAATGTTGCCATGCCAGATAACGTCCCTTTCTCCTACAAATCCACTTGCTACCTTTCTCCATCCACCCTGCCTTTTCTCTCCCAGGGCTGACTTGTTTCCATCATATCAGTAGATTGCAGCTCTCCCAGTGTTCTGGTTGGGTTTTGCCAATGGGAAGTTCCATAGAAGATGGGAGGGAAGAGATAAAGGTCAGAGCATTTCTTGTTCTGCTTTCCTTCCTGTGAGGTTTCCTCAGGCTGGGTAGGTTCCTTCCACAGAAAGTCTTGAGTTCTTTCTCTTAAGGCAGCCTGATGGACTTACCCTGCTTTCCTTTTGGCTTCCAATAACTCCTCTTTTTTTTCATCCCTTCATGCTTATGGTGATGGCTGACTGGTAGCTAATGGCCCTGGGTTCTTGATGATTCATCATTCAAATACAACCTTCATCCACACAATTTTGAATAATCTCTTTGCAAATAAAACCTTTTCAAATTATACTATTTAAATGTGCCTTTGATTTGTTTGCTATAACTATTTCATTATATTATTACTCTTACTACTACTACTGCATTTTTAAAAAAATTTTAATTGTAGGTGGACACAATACCTTTATTTAATTTATTTGTATATGGTGCTGAGGATCGAGCCCAGGGCCTCACATGTGTTAGGTGAATGCTCTAATGCTGAACCACAACCCCAGCCAACTACTATTGCATTTTATGAAGAGAAAGCATGTGTTAGGATAACCAATAGAGACAGGTGGCAATAGAAGTGTGTTTGTGCATCTGAAGGAAGTCAGTTTTATTTTTGAAGGTCTCTAATAGTCTGAAAAATTGTCCTGAATACTGGAGTGACCATTTGGCAGAAGATTCAGTGAATATAAGACAGATAAAACGGACACCTCTAAAAATAAATGTGCTCAGAAGTTATAATGATCAGTTAGTAAGTTATAGTGAATCAATGTTTTGTTTTGTTTTACACTTATTTTACTCAACCATTAACCACACCTGTCCTAAGACTCTGCAGTTTTCATTTCTTGACAATTTGCAAAGAAAACTTATTAACTATTAGTACCTAGAGGCGGTAATATCCACCCCTAATGAAGAAGTCTGGTTATACATATTAGTTGAGTTACAAAAACTCTTTGTAGATGCCAAGAGAATGAAATAAATCACAATTTCTTTTCCTTTTTTTGTGTTTGGGGAGTAGGTACTGGTGTTTGAACCCAGCGGCACTCAACCACTGAGCCACATTCCCAGACCTATTTAGTTTTTTATTTAGAGATAGGATCTCGCTGAGTTGCTTAGTGCCTCACTGTTGCTGAGGCTGGCTTTGAAATGCTGAGGCTGGCTTTGAACTCGAAATCCCTGTTTCGGCCTTCGGAGCCGCTGGGATTTCAGGTGTATGCCACCGCAATCACAATTTCTTGATTTTGGTCACTTGACACATTGAGGTGGATAATTCAAGTGTTTGGTAGTATGTTTATCTTTACATTATATATAAAGTAATATATAAACAGTTATATTCTAGACATTTGAAAGTATTTCATTTATTTTTCCACCTGATAAGTTTTTATGACAACCAAGTACATGATGGACTTTATGCTAGTTAGGAATGAGAAATGAATATGACATGTATGTTTTATTCAAGGTACTGAAATGAAGATCAAGGGGCTATAAAAATGAACTTCATGGGGCTGGGGTTGTGGCTCAGCGGCAGAGCGCTCACCTAACAAGTGCAAGGCCCTGGGTTTGATCCTCAGCACCATATAAAAATAAATAAAATAAAGGCATTGTGTCCAACTACAACTAAAAAAATTAAATATTAAAAAAAATGAACTTCATTAAAGGTAAATTTCTTTTCCTTTCTTTTATAAAGACATAGGAAGAATACTTTACTTTCATTATGAGCTTTTTGAAGCGATTATTCCAGGAATACAAGGGGATCACAGAGTTTGGACCCAAAGCTATAAGTGGTTATTGGGGTTTTACACAGTGATCAATGTGTATGAATTAACCTCCTCTATGTTCTGAGACTTTTTTGTTAGTATTAATATTTTTATAATGTTATCAAAGTTGTAAAACCACTCTGGTGTAGCAAGTTTAGATGGGATAAGCTATATAATTCATTTTTTTTTTTTTTTGGTGTAAGGAAGATATACATCATATAAAGGTTCATGAAAAGGAGCCCTTCTGGATTTGGAGCCAAGGAAGGCATAAGACTTTTTTTGTTGTGTGTGTGTGTGTATAAGCTGTTAAAATAACTGCAATAGGTGCTTCATATCACCCTAACAACCCTGATGTTGCAATAATTTTTCTACACATTGAATGACTGTATTCCTTTGAAGCCATGCTACAGCTTTATCATTCCCCACTGAATAAACTTTGGTAGTAGGTGTCATGTGCTGGGGAGCTAAGGAACTCTTGTGCTTTTAAGTCACTATTTAATTCATGACTTTGCTCTTAGTCTTTTCTCCTTGCATTTCCTCATGGCACTCCACTTCATTAATAATAGAAAAGTCTCCAGTCTTAACACACTTCATTTTTATGCACTGTTCTTTCAACTGGCATTTGCTGATATTCCTTCCAAGCTGTTTCTATTTATGATGATACCATTATGCTTTAAAAAGGTATCCTTTTAAAAAGCAGGGAAGGAACATTTTAATAAGTCCTATACTAGGAAGAATGTTTTAATTTTTATGCAGTTTAGATAGACCAAAGAATAGATTTAAAATAAAAAAATTATTTTATTTTTAGTAGGGTTCCTAGGATGCTGATTATTTAATCTAGGTAGAAGGGTGTAGGCACTATTGGTGAGTTAAATTTCCCCACTTTCTATCATTTACTGTTCTGTCCAGGTCCTACATTTGCTAATTGGCATGGGTTCATAAGTTTTATAATTTTAATAAAAGAAAAAGCCCTAGACAATGCTTTTGAACAAAAGCAAAAATGCAATGCTAAATATCAAAAGAAAATGTATCATAAACTTAAGGATTTAAAATTATAAATTAACAATTTTTCCTCCATTTTCTGAGAGGTGTCTTCACTTGTCCCTCCACAAAAGACAGTCCTGTTTTTAATATCAGAAGACTAGATTAATTACCGGACTGTAACTATTTTCTCATTGTATTTTATATACTGCCAAATAATTCTTTTATTTGAGATACTTGAGATGGTCCTGAATATTTACTATGCATTTTGTTGCCAGAGAGCAGCAGAAGAGTACAATGGCCCGAGTGCCCAGTGAGCACCTTTCCTCCTGAAGGCTTCATGGAAGGGATACTCTTTCCTTGCCACACCTTGTGCTGAAACTGATCCTCACTCAAGCTATGTGTTCAAGCTATGCTAATGGACCACACACATACAAAAATCAGTGCAATTGGGCTTTCCATTTTATAAAACTTACAGGTGAATAAGTAAAATGTCAAGACTTTTGGTAAAAAGCATTTTTAAACTTCAACTACTTTAAATATTATTAAAGATGATTAATACCTAAACTTCATTTAAGACCCACAGACATGTCTTCTTTGTCAAAACAGAGAGACGAAGCTTGGTTTTTTTTTCCCCAATCTGGTTCTTAAATTAACTTGGCTGGGGAAATGGTTATAAATAATTAATCAAGAAATGATGTTCACATTTTTTGAAAGTATACATTTTTGTCCAGAACATAATGCTTTAATTTTAGGAGAGTAGTCTTTAAAGAGTCTTTAAAGAGAAGCCAAATGTGTCTTTACAAATCCAAAGATTTGATTTTCTTTGTCTCATTAATATGTTCCTGGCATTAAGAAAAGCATCCTGTTCTAGGTAACTTCTTACTAATGGCCTCACAAAACTCCTTGTCATCTGTATTCCCTCCATGTGTCCACTGTAAGTGATAATTTGGCAAACAAGTTATTTGTTCTTTTCAAAAATATAGTCCTCCCCCAGGAAAGAACATATTTATCTTTAAGAATTTATATTTTATATTGTAAGTTTATTTTTTCTTCTAAGATTTCATTAAGTTTACATTTTAAAGAAAAATTATTTTGTTAATTAGAAAAGAGTATCTAGTTATAAATTGAATAATTGCTATAATCCAATACTTTACCAGCTAGTAACTACAATATGAGATTGTGCTTTCTTTTAATTCCAAAACTGTCATAGTGTGAGTCTCTACCAGCCTAATCACTGGAAATTAGACTTATGCTTTTGAGAGTTTCCCCGGGTACTGCCTCCCATATGTTCAGGAGCAGGTGGTCTCCTCATTACATTGCCATCTCCGCTGTTGGCCATCCTCATGAGACCACTAACCATATGGACTCAGCTCTGTTTTCCTCTAAGAATGACATCCACTGCTACTGTCCTTCTGATCTGAAGCAAGCCTGACACTTGCTTTTCTCCTCTCTAACTCCCCATAGCACAATTGAGACCAGGTTAAAATGTTAGCTAGACTATTAAAGGTTCAGGCCTTATGGAAGGAAAGTGCAACAAAGAAAGTAACTTATTGCTATAAAAGTGGCTACTATTAGAGTACCCAGAACCTGGGATCTCTTCCTGGTTCAGCTTCAGGTTGGTTGGTATCTCCTACTGGGATTGCCCTGACACATCCACTGCTAGAAGCTTCTTCTAAACTCCTAGGTTCAAAGTGAAGATTCCTGTTCAACACAATCCAGGACCCTGGATCCTCATTTCCTCCCTGGATTGGAACACATCCAGGATGACTGACAATGAGAATATATATACTCTTCAAGGAAAACTCCCCACCTAGCTGTTGAGTTGTGATCTTGCCTTAGGAGCCATGGAAAGACATCAAAACACCATAGCCCAATAGGGCTTTTTGTTTGTTTGTGTTTTTTCCTTCAGCAATGCCTTAATTGAGTGCAGTGATCCAGACGCTTAGCCAGTCCAACTCCTTTGCTGTAGTTTGAAAGAAGGATTGAGTCTGTAGGAACTTTCCATCCTATCTCTGCTTTATATCTCAAGTATTCGTTGAATGCAATAGATTACTCTGCAAATACACAGTAATTGATACGTATAGCATGGCTTAAATCCAGTTTGTGAAAAAAGACATTTTCTAAAAATATAATTATATTAAAATTTTTTTTCAACTTTCCATTTAAAAGCATTTACACTGGAATGTTTTACTCGGGGTCTCTGTGTGTGTTCTTTTTCTGAAGCAATGGGTTGATACTATCCTTTTTTTTTTTTTTTTTTTTAAACAAAGGACTTCCACTGAGAATGTAGAACTTTCTCATATCATTTTTTTCTTTTTCTTTTGGTGCTGGAGATTGAACTCAAGGCCTTCTAAAAGTTAAGCACATAGAGCCATACCTCCAGCCCCCAAATAACTTTAAAAGTGGCACTTTAGGGGTCTTGTGAGTATTGTCAGTGGCAGAGACAATGATGTGAAGAGGAGGCTACCAAGTTAAAGAATCCTAAGCTTCACAATCTAGTGTACCCTATAAAAACACAATGTTAAGGACTACCTTAGAACAACACCTTTTTTACTAGACAAGCCTCAGTTGGATGCGGGGCTGGCTTCTAGTCTCAGCTCTGAACTGCTGCTGCATGTTGGGTCAGACCTATAGCAAGGATCTCATTCTGGGGCCTAGTCTGGAGATCAGTGGCTACTGAAGCATGATCTTCTCGTAGTAGATCCTCAGAGCTCAGAGGGTCACCCCAACTACACATGCATATTTCAAAATTATGCTTGAGTCATGTCCAGTAACATCCATTAGTCAAAGGAAGACAGATGGTCAAACGCCATGTAATGGTCAGGAAATTCACTTAGTCCTTCCTCCACAAGGATGTGGCCAAGGGTGTGGATGTTTAATTCTGCTACACAGGAGCAGATAATTCTGTCCATTGATTCACTTTTCTTTTCTGGATGACTACAGATGTTGACTCGTTCTCTACACAATTCTCTTTTGTCTAATATTATTCCATATCACCATTATTTATAACTGAGATTACTACTCCCTGCTTAAACCAATACTTTCAATATAGGAAAGAGTTAAACATTTTAATAAGCCAATGAGTTCATCTTGTTTGTTTGTTTATTTATTTATTTTCGAGACAGATTCCCATTATGCTGCCCAGGTTGACTTTCAACTCCAGAACTCAAGTGAGACCCTCCTGCCTCAGACTCCCTAGTAGCTAGAAATACAGGCACATGCCACTATGTCTAGCTTACTACGATTAATTTTTATTATATTTAAAAATCTCCCTTGCTTGTTCTATCTGCCTTTTCCTTCTAAAGCTATGCTTTCATCCAGCTATTACAACTTTGAACATCTAAACATTTTTAAGACTAATGATTTAAAATGCATGCTAGTTTTGTCTTCTAGAAACTTGTGTTATTTATCCAACAAAAATTATTAAGTGTATACAGGGTGCCAGGCACTCAGCAAGAAGGGATAGATTAGAGAAAAAAAATTTACTTTTTGTCCTTTCCTTTGGAGAGCTCACAGTAGAGTATGAACCAGCAGACCCTGCCACCTGTGTCTGCAGTGAACTTGCTGTTATTCTGTAGGTATAGTTTTGATCACCTATTCCTTTCTTGTTCTTTCCCTAGCGGGAGTTAATTTGTTCCTTTTTAATATTTGCAAAGCACTTTGCACCATTGAGTTTAAATAATCTTTTGAGATACAAAATAATGCTTTTTTTTTTCTTCTGTTGTTTCTCTATTCTTTGCCTAGGGCTGTTTTTGGAAAAGAAGCCCCCCTCCCTCCTGAACAAACAAAATACAATAAAACATAAAGCTATTGAGGACATTTTTAACATATGACCCTAGGAAAAATATCAAGATAAAATGGTATGCAACTGGAGGTGGAGAATTCAGGGGAAAGTGGTAGAGAACAAAGGGCCTTTCTTTCAGAAGACAAAGATTCCCTTGGCCTGGGTAAAAAGAAACAGAAAGAAATCTGGAGGTCCTAAGAGCAGAGAGGACCTATGTACTCTGTCTAAGCATGATGGTGTCAGTAATAATAATAGTAAA
This sequence comes from Urocitellus parryii, assembly GCF_045843805.1. NCBI lineage: Eukaryota > Metazoa > Chordata > Mammalia > Rodentia > Sciuridae > Urocitellus > Urocitellus parryii. The sequence continues at coordinate 69,992,820 of NC_135531.1, read as the reverse complement.
AATGGTAGCAATGATACACATAGCAGCTAACTCTCACTGAACACCTACTATGTGCAAGTATTGCACTCAGCACTTCATATTAAATTATTTCATTTTGTGCTCACAATGACCATATCAGGAAAAATATATGTATTCTTTGAAGATGAAGATATGAAGCTTAATTTTTTAAAAAAATCTTTTCCCCAGGTCACATAGATATGGCATGACCAGGATGTGAGTGCAAGTGAAACCCAAATCAGTCCCTGTAAACACTCAATCATTCTGTCTCTCTACAACTAGGCTTCTCATCAAAGAAGATCCAGTGCCTGGGGAACTTAGAGAAAGCAGTCTGTGACTATAAAAATGTTTCTTGTTTCTCCTGTAGGACAAGGAGTGGTTAAAGTTCCCTGATCCCAAGGAATCCTGCAGATAGGTAAAACAAAGAATGAGAAGAGGCAAACCTCTCCACCTTCATTCCTTTCTCATTCCTGTGACACAGGTGAGAGGATGGGAGGAAAGACCAAAGAAGTACTGCTATAGTTTGGATCTGAAATGTCCACCAAAGGCCCATGTGTTAAAGCCTTGTTCCACATCATATGGCACTATTGGGAGTTGGAGCCTAGTGGGATGGAATGTTCTCCAATTATTGGAGCATGACCTTGAAAGTGATAATGGGACTCCCGCCTCTTTGTCTTGTTCATTCCAGAGCATAAGGTGATTGGCTTTGCTTTACCATGTGTTGCCACCATAGTATGCTGTTTTGGCTTAGACTCAAGGCAATTGAGCCAATTGATTATGGACTGAAACCTCCAAAACTACAAGTCAAAATAACACTTTTCTCTTTATAAGTGGATTATTTCAGGTATTTGTTAGAATAACTGAAAGCTGACTAACACAATCACCAAGGTCAATTTTCTACTGACCCGGAAGATGGGGTTTGATATAAAAAAAATTAAGCATAATTATAGAAAAAAATTAGTACATTTCTTGTACATGTAAGTTTGTAAGGTGAGATTGAGACCTATCACATAGATTACCTTTGCATTGTAATTAGAGAATTTCCTGCAGATTACAGATAGTTAGAAGTTAGGAAATTTCTGTTATCCCCTCCCCACACACACACATAGTAATGTGCCAAGCATAATCTGGTTGCATGGATTATAGAAAACACTCTTAATAAGGTTTTCCTATTATTGTATTTTTCCCCAGTAAATTCTCTTTACACCCAATGCTAAAGTCTTTATTGTGAATATGAAGTTAATTAATATTTATAGCTTATACTTTAAATGCTTTTGCTTAAAGTGTGTTTCTTTCTTTTTTTAATCCTTTATTCTTATTTCTTATCCTTCAGATAATTTTTTTTGAGAATAAGTCAGAGAATGTAACATGAAAACATTTTAGACAAGATGTTTGTTAACTACACTATGAAATTTCCAAGGGCAAAGGGCACTTATGCCCTGTAACCACAATGACTGCAGAATTCAACAAGAAATCAATGTTGATGAGTAGGAAGGAGAAATACAGAATCCTTAGAGGAATGGTGCCAGAAATAATTGCAACAAATGACTAAGAGGCGGCCTCTTACCTGTCAAGAGTCAGATAGTCACACGCTGTCACCTCAGGAAAATCAGGCAAAGAATCATTTCTAGTGTTGGGCAGCATAATGAAAGTCAGCCATTGCTGGCTTCTGTGATGGTAATAGCTAACTAGTTAGCCTGCAGAACTTCTTAGTCACTTCCTTTCTATTCCTCCTCCTCTTTGTGACTTCTCAGCTTCAGTCCTAGGAGCTCAACAATTTCACTAACCCCAAGTAGATTTTTTTTTCCTACTGAATAAATATGAAAGCTTTCAGCATTATTTGAATTTATGGAGAACACTTATATCAGCAACTCCAAAGTAGATGCATAAACTCACAAATCTGAAATGAAACTATGAGACATTTGAGGAAAAGCATAGGTTTCCCCTTCACAGTGAGCACATTCCCTCACCAACCATCCACTGCACATGCTGGACACTGATCAAGCATGAAGCACTGCTAAAAATCCACAGAATAGCTGAAGAGATAGGCATGCAAACAAACCCTATCCATAAGATACTCAACCCAAGAATAGAGGCACAGCTAGAGGTCCTGGAGAGCACAGACAGGGAAAGGAAATGTAGAAAATGAAGGAGGTTTCTAGAGAAGGGAACTTTCGAACTGGATTTTGAAGGATATTCAGGAGTTGCCAATTGACTTAGAGGGGAAACAGCACCCACAGAAAATGAACAATATTTCAAAGACCCAGAATCATAAAAGAGTATGGCATATTTATGAATTGGAAAACAATTCCATGTGGATGATGTTGAGGTAGGATATGAAAAGACAGGAGTGAGAGACTGAGAAAGAGATCAGGTTTGTGATTGGTTTTATGTACCATGCTTACCAACTTAGAGATTGTTATAGGTTTACTGATAAGTTCTGATGGGCAGCTAATTAGTATATTAACTGGTTGGGGACTGACATGAATATTCAGCTTCTCTTCTCTGATGACAAAATAATGTTTAGTGGTGTGAGCCGCTGAACCTAGCAGGGACAAAACCTAACAAAATAGCCAGTTTTTTACTAAATAGATTTGCATATGATAGATTCCCATGAATGTTCTTGACTTAATAAGGCGCGCGTGTGTGTGTGTGTGTGTGTGTGTGTGTGTGTGTGTGTGTGTATGTGTGTGTGTGTGTGTTGACATTTGTTTCTATAATTTTACATAGAGAAAGGTGGGCTGGGGTGAAACATAACTTGGAACTCACTCAGGTACTAGAAATTCCTAGTTACGCCTCTGCTCGCTGATACATGGACTGAGTCGCCCTTCAGGTTCCTGTGAGAGGTGAGTAATAGGTATAGTATGTGAATGTTTCCTTGACCCACTCCTCCCTTAGTAAATGAGGAGTATTTTAGTTCAAGATAAGAAGGGAAGGATAGAGAAACCGGTATAAAAGATAAAATCCTTGAGAGAAAGTTCTTGTTAGTTTTTCTCAATGGTTAATCATTTTTTGTCAAAATTATTTAGCATGGCAGAGTGGTTACTGACTTCCATGGGCTTTAGAAGGCAGCTTTGAGGATTCTTATTGATTGTATTGTACTATTGCTGATAGAAGGGCAGATGAGGAAAGGTCATGTTGCTATTTGGGGACAGTATGGACAATGTAATATGCAAATAAAGATCCAGAAAATCATTTTATGTTCTTACTGCCATCTTGGTGGGTCTCAGAGTTACTGGTAATAAGAATACCACAGGGATGATTTTCAGGCAATTTTTAACTCAATTAAAAATAGAAAACTTATATAAGACGTGTATGTGGGCAGAAGGAATAGTAAGAACAGGCAGGGTCTGGTCCACCCTTCCTTCCTTTGTAATCTGATATATAGTATCTTTTCTATTGTTTTCCAGTATAAATTTAAGTTCTTTGTATCTTGCAGTGTCTTAATATTCTGGACTGTGAGTGCTTTTTTATAAGAGGTTATTTAAATTTTAATTTTCTCCTGACTTAGTTCAGTAAATATCCCAATTTTAGAAATATCTTTAGCTTTGTGTTGAAATCTTTGTTTTTCTTTGCAAACCCAACATTATCTTCTAGCAGGTGCAGATTCTGTGCTTTTTGAGTTCTTAGTGAACATAAATCCCTGGTAGAGATACTTCTCATTCTCAGCATACCATTGACCTGATAATGATGCTTATAAAACAGAGAGATATTTTTCTAGGTTCCATGGTTAAGCATATATTTCAAGAAAGCCCACTGTTTATCAGGAAATGTGGAATCATTTATGGGTTTTTGTAGATATGGGTGTATGTCTTTAAGTAAGTTTGCTAGCAATAAAAGTTTTTCTTTTAAATCGAAACACTTTGGTTGAAATGCAGTTCATAGAAAGTGTGTTATCATGTGAAATTTCTACATGCCCCTTTCTGTGCTTCTGAAGTCATTTGGTTATTAAAACATAATTTAAAATTATAATTTCTGGAGATGAGCATGACCAGGCAGGTGTTCCAGGGCAGATTTGCAAATAAATATACATTTTAGGTACAATTTAAAAAAAACACATTTCTCAGTAACCACTTAAGTTTCAACTGGGTGAGGGAAACTGGGTGAGGGAAAAGAGAAAAAAAAAAAACTAGTATTTTCTAGTATTTACTTAGTTAGCCTCCTGGTTTTCCAGAAGTAAGAAACTGCAAATAATGGAATCCTGATGCTTCTCCCCAACTCCCTCCTCTTTCTTTTTCTGTTTCTCTTTCTCTCAGTATTAGTAGAAGTTATGACATGGATATGGAATCTGAGGACAAAAAATGCTATGTTAACAAGTTTACCTTTAATGTACCTTACAAACTTTTGGACAGTGATAAACCCCTTCTTTACAACTCGCCCTTGAAAGTTAAAAAAGCTATATATCCATCTTAAAATAAATCTAAGCATAAACTCCTACCAATTACTCATGGGAAGCATGTTGGAGCTGCCAGGCCCAACTCTGGATAGATGGGTCCTTCTGATTTCATTCTCCACTCTGATTTGTATCCAGAGCTAGACTCTAACATCCGGACTGCTGCTAGATGTTTTCTTATGAATGCCTCTTTATCACCTAAAACTCTACATGGCTAAAGTTAAATTGCAACTGTGGTTCCCTTTCTCAGCACAAGTCTCCTCATGTGGCTATACTTTCCTCAGTCAGTGCCAAGACCTATCAATGTTTCCCCTTCCTCTATTCATTCCTTCCTTTACCACTGACCCCCTTCCTCCTTTCCTCTTATTCCTGTGTGCATTTATTCAACCTGGACATATTAAGTGTTCTCTACCCATATCTCTGAATACATTGGATTAATTAGAAGTGTAGGTATTTCCAGATGTAATAACATTTCACAAAGGAAGAAAATCTCGGCGTTTATTCCCCTCATCATAAGCTTTATAACCCTCAGTCTCAAAAAAAAAAAAAAGTGCTGCAGATGAGGAGATAAGATGAGCTCTGTAATTCTTTTGGTTTTTATGTTTTTCACTAGCTTTTCAGGCCAGCTGGCTAAGCAGGGACTATTTCTAGCCTAAAGGAAGCTCTAAGGAAGACCTTGTGATTTAGTTGCTAAGTAAGTATTTCTGCAGATGCTGTTATCTTTAGGTAACGATGCCCTACTTTACAAATGAAACGATACACTTATTTTGGAGTATTAGTTGGATTTCTGAAACTTTGAGCTTTCCAATGTGGAACTCTGCTATTAACTACTGGTTGTCTAAAGACACTGAACTTCATTTGCACAACATTGCCCTTCATGGTGTACACATTTCTCACTAGCTTTATGACTCCCTTTGTGTCTGAGTGCCTATTAGGACTGAAATATCCTGACTTCCCAGTCAGAATGGAGAGTAGACTTCCTGGTCCAGTTTGTGGCATATGAACACCCAACTCCCTGGAGGTGCAGACATAGGACTTTTCCTCACGACAGATAGCTGTACACTGTAATATGGGTAGCTTGGTCCCTTGTCACATGCACTTACTGCTCCTGAGAAGTTCTAGCTTGTGGAAGAATATAATAAACTTTCTGGTTTATCACCAGTGGTTATAATACTTTAAATATCTCAGATTACTTTGGGTTAAGCAGGATTGAAAAATATTATTTTTTGGCTGTGGGAGAAAATCATGAAAGATTTATTTTTAATCTCTTACTTGCCTTCTTTACTGCAACTCAAGGTTCATGTGCTTGTTCTTTCCTCTTTTGTTCTTTTGAAATCCCATTTTCTACCTTATATTGAAGCTAAGTGGTCTGTAAACAGAATTTCCTTGGTTCTCTCTCTTGATTTCTCTAGCCTCATTTGGGGAGCAAAACCAACCACCCCGGGTTCTGGGACACACAGTGGGATATGAACATGCTATGGGAGTCAGACTTGTTTTAAAATACCAACTCTGATGTTGGCTGGCTACATAGTAAATTGGGAAAAGCATTTCACTTCTCTGAGTTTTAGTTTCTGAGCATGTTTTTTTTAAAATAGCAATATCTTTTTAATTTAATTTTATTTTTGTAGTTGTAGATGGACAGTAAGCCTTTATTTTGTTAATTTTCATGTGGTGCTAAGGATCAAACCTCACAGATGATAGGCAAGCACTCTGCTACTGAGCTACAGCCCTAACCCTCTGAATATGTTTTAAGAATAAATTAAATAAATCATACACATAATTTAACACACTATTTAACTCAGAGTAGTTACAGACACACAAAAAATTAATTTTTGGCTTTAATTTCTCACTAGGTCTTTTTGTTTTTATTGTTTGTTGTTGTTACAGCCTGATAACCAGGTAATTGCTGATTTTCGTGACTATAATAATATTTTACAGCAAGATATGTTTCTAAGAATCTCAGAATTCTTAGCTGATGCTCACCCACCCACACACATGCTTGGAAAATGTGAAATGAATCCCACTCTTATGAAGTTTTCTTATGAAGGGGGAGGGAGAACTAAAAAGTAGTCAAATTTGAGGTTGCAGAGAGGAAATGAAGGAGGTGGGAGTAGTCCCTGAAATTCTTGCTTTCCTTAGTACCATGATAAACATTATTAGATCATGTTCTCTTCTCTGAATATCTTATCAGCTATTTTGTTAGTATTTATCAAGTGTCCAGAGGGATGGCTTAACAATTTGTTTGGTCAAGGAAAAAAAAAACACAGAAAATCATGCTGCTATAATATTTTAGAGCACAGTATATTGTGGTCCAACAAAGAAATTGAAAAAAGAAAAACCCAGCAACAAAACCAGTTAAATATATAGGCCTTCAAATCTACAAAAACATAAAGCTTGACACAGCCCTTGCCCTCCTTTATCTTAAATTCCAAAGTGAAGTTTCATTTAATGTCAGGTATCAGCGTTTTTTGCACAATGTCGGACACATTTTCTGACTAGTTATCATTTTTTGTCTTTATTAATTTTATTTTTTAATGAGTCTCAGTTTCTCTAAAGTCTTAGTATAAACCTACCCAAACAACAATAAAAACAACAAAAGTGGCTTCTCAAGGCTGAACAGATAAATAATCCAATTTCTCTGACAAGTAAATGTGAAGTATGCAAAGAACCTAACCAGTATTTTGATAAACACTGTTGAAATAAAACAAACTATCTTCACAATTTCTTTCTTTATTTTTTGCTATCACAAGGTTTTCTTATAAACAAACAAAAACCACATTAGTCAATAGTGAGAAGTCATTCTCTTGTTCATTAACTGGGAAAGTTAGACTGAATTTATATGCCTTAATTTTAGAAAACTGTTTTGCTAAAGCATGCCTCTAATCCCAGAAGCTCCAGAGGCTGAGGCAGGAGGATTCCAAGTTCAAAGCCAGCCTCAGCAAAAGTGAGGCACTAAGCAAATCAGTGAGACCCTGTCTCTAAATAACATAAAAAATAGGGCAGGGGATGTGGCTCAATAGTTGAGTTCCCCTCAGTTAAATCTACAGTACATCATCCCCACCCCTGGGAAAAAAAAAAAAAACCTGCCTTGCTAAAATTTCCTTAACCTTTTTTACCTTCTTCATATGACATTTATTCATATTTTTTACTTCAATGATAGAGAAATGAAATTATCTTTTGAGTCATTAGCCCACTTGTATTTCTTAAGGGCTGTATGTACCTCCCCTCCAAAGTTCATATGTTGAAATTCTAAACCCCAGGATCTCAGCATGCAACTATATTTGAAAAAAAGGCCTTTAAAAAGCTTTAAAGACCAATAAAATTATGGCATTTGCTGGTAAATCAATGGAGTTAGAGAATATTATGCTAAGTGAAATAAGCCAATCCCCCCAAATCAAAAGTCAAATGTTTTCTCTGATATGAGATTGTTAATTCACAATGTGGGGGGGGCACTAAGGAAGAATAGAGTTACTTTATATTAGGTAGAGGGGAGTGAAGGGAGGGAAGGGGATATGAGGATAGGAAGGACAGTATAATGAAACAGACATTATTACCTTATGTACATATATGACTGCATGACCAATGTGATTCTACGACATGTACAATCAGAAAAATGAAAAATTATACCCTATTTATGTATGGTATATCAAAGTGCATAAATGCATTCTGCTGTCATAATATAACTAATTAAAACAAATAAAAAATTATTTAAGGGTTGGGGTTGTGGCTCAGTGGCAGAGTGTTTGCCTCACACATTGGAGGCACTGGGTTCAATCTTCAGTGCCACATAAAAATAAATAAACAAAATAAAGATCTTAAAAAATTATTTTAAAAAGTGATTAAGTAATAAATGAAGTCATTAGGTTGGATCCTAATATAATATGACTGGTGTCCTTATAAGAAGAGGAGATAAGGACACATACACACAGAGAGAAAAGACCAGATGGAGACAGCTATCTGCAGGCAAAGGAGAGAGGACTCAGAAGAAATAAATCTTGCAGATACTTTACCTTAGACTTCTGGCCTTGAAAATTATAAGAAAATAAACTTCTGTTGTTTAAGCCACCCAATATGGTACTTTGTTATGGTAGCCCTAGTAAACTACTACAGTATCTTAAATTTGGTAATACTATTATCTAACAGAGTTAAGGATTTCCAATATGAGTTTTTTCTTTTGTTGACATTCCATTTAATTTTTTAAAAAATATTTTCAAGATGATTGGCAAACTTTCTGTGGATGCATATGTGAAATACCAACAAGTGTTCTATAATTCAGGTTGAAACATATCAAATTGACTCTTCCCTTTAATTATAGTGAGTTAATTAGATCTCACTGAATAGTTCACTCCTGGGATAATTTTCCAATATTGGTTCTAGAATAGCATCTTCCATATACAATCCATCCCTAAGTCTTATTTCTTGTACCACGTTTCTCATGAAACATGGTATCTAACTTCCTCATTTTCCTTTCCAACTTTGACTACCATAATTCAGACACTAATGTTTCTACTGGCATTATATAATAACTTCCCTTATGTCTCCCCCACCCCAACTAATTCTCTTTTCCTCCAAAATATTCATTACAGATTCAGAGTCAGAATTATGACATGAAAACCTTTTCATAGCAGATTTCTTCAACAATTCCCATTATTTATAGCATAAGATTTAAACTTTCCTCACAATACATTTCTATATTATTCATGATGATGTGGACCCAATAGGCTTGTTTTTCTTTGTGTCTCTCCCCAACTTCCAAAGTTCCAACTTTGTGTTACTCATACTGAATTACGTGGAGGTTCTAACATGTTTTTTTTCCCCTTTCCCAAATATTATTCCTATGTCTTTGCATGTGTTTTTCTTACTTCCTGTAAAACTTTCTCCAGTATTCTCTGACAAACTTCTCATCTTTGACTCTTAGCTCAAATAATACTTCATTTCTTGATGAGTTCAAATAGGCCTTCTGTGCTCCTAAAACATACTGTTCATAGCTCCATGACTATTTTCATGCTAGTTCAATGTCTTTCCATATTGATCTCTTTAGTCTCTTTATTTAATGCCTTCATGTTATGGTGATTCAGTAACTTTTTATTGAGTGAATACAAGAATATAAGAACATAAAATTGCTCAAAAGTGTACACGAAAACCCTATATTCGGCACAAAGTCACTACAAAAGTTTCCACACAATACAATTATGTTCACAGGATTAGTTTCTTCACAGGAATAATGTTGCAATTGGAAGTTATATATTCTAGAAAAAAGACACAATACTAAGTAAAACATAGTTTTGACCACATGGGAAAAGCAAAAACATGATCATTCTAAACTAATATGGTTAATGAATTATAACATTATGCTACAAGTTCTATAAGGTAGAGTATATATGTTATAGATATATTTATCATTTAATATAACTACTGAATCACAAATTTGACATTAACTTCATTAAATCATCTAAAATAGATTTAAGGGCTGGAGATGTGGCTCAAGCAGTAGCGCACTCGCCTGGCACACGTGAGGCCTGGGTTCGATCCTCAGCACCACATACAAACAAACATGTTATGTCTGCCGAGAACTAAAAAATAAATATTAAAAAATTCTCTCTCTCTCTCTCTTTTAAAAAAATAGATTTAAGATTCCCATAACATACACAATAGCAATATATTTAAAATCAAAATTTTATAATTTGGGCTGGGGTTTTAGCTCAGTGGGAGAGCACTTGCCTAGCATGTGTGAGGCACTGGGTTCGATTCTCAGCACCAAATATAAATAAACAAAATAAAGTCCATCAACAATTAAAAATACTTTTTAAAAAATCCTATAATTCTATACTTGAAGTAATATCAAGCATTAACAAAACATTTATTGCTAAATGTCATTTTAATTTTTTAACAATAATTTATTTTGGAATTGGTATGGAGTTGACTTGAACCCCTTAGAGAAGTGCCTGAATTTGCATACACAATTGGTAGGGATGTAAATTAGAATACATATTTGAACACAATTTAGCTCTATGTTTTAAGATTCTTCAAATCATTTTTTGCAGGTGGCCTACTATTTTCAATTGTGGGAGATGATCTTAAAAAATAAATCAGACTTTTAAAATAAAGCTTCCTGTACAAACATCACAGCACTATTTAAAAATCAAAAAATAAAAAAATCATCAATAAATGTTTGGTTAAGAAGACATGGTTTTGATTCTATACTTAGAAGAATCAAAAATACTTCCAGAAAAATTACAGAATTAATAAATGAATCCAGCAAAGCAGCAGGATATAAAATCAACACCCATAAATGAATGCATTCCTATATCAGTGATGAAACCACTGAAAGAGAAGTGAGGAAAACAAACTCATTCACAATAGCCTCAAAAGAAAAAAAAAAAGGCCCCAAACCCAAAACAACAAACAAACAAAACACTTGGGAATCAATCTAATAAAAGAGGTGAAAGACCTCTACAAGGAAAACTATAAAACATTAAAAAAGAAATTGAAGAAGACCTTAGAGGATGGAAAGATCTCCCATATTCTTGAATAGGCAGAATTAACATTGCCAAAAGTGCTATATAGATTTAATGCAATTCCTATTAAATTCCCAATGACATTCTTCATTAGAACTAGAGAAAAAACAATCGTGAAGTTCATTTGGAAAAATAAGAGACCCTGTATAGTCAAAGCAATCCTTAGCAAGAAGAGGGAAGAAGGAGCATCACAATACCAGACCTTAAACTATATTACAGAGTCATAGTAACAAAAATTGCATGGTATTGGCACCGAAACATACATCGACTGATGGTACAGAACAGAAGACAGAGACAAACTCACAGAAATACAGTTATCTCACAGTAGACAAAGATGCCAAAAACATTCATTGAAGAAAAGATAGCCTTTTCAACAAACGGTGCTGGAAAAACTGGAAATCCATATGTAGCAAAATGATATTAAACACCTATCTCTCACCCTGCACAAAACTCAACTCAAAGTGGATCGAAGACAAGCACTAGAAGGGAGACCCTGTGCCTAATAGAAGAAAGTAGGCCCAAATCTTCACCATGTTGACTTAGGACCTAATTTCCTTAACAAGACCTCTAAAGCTCAAGAAGTAAAAAAATCAATAGATGAGATGGACTCACACTAAAAAGCTTCTTTTCAGTAAAGGAAACAATCAATAATGTGAAGAGAATGGGAGAAAATCTTTATCACATGTGCCTCAGATAAAGCACTAATCTCCAGGATTTGTAAAGAACTTAATGCCAAAACAAACAAAAAAGAAAAAACAAAAACTAAATAACATAATCAATAAATGGGCTAAGGAACTGTACAGACACTTCATAGAAGAAATACAATCAATTAACAAATATATTAAAAATGTTCAACATCTATGAACTAGAGACATGCAAATTAAAACAACACTGAGATTTCATCTGACCCTAGTCAGAATGGCAATCATCAAGAATACAAGCAACAATAAATGTTGGTGAGGATATGGGGGAAAAGATACACTCAAACATTGCTGGTGGAATTGCAAACTGGTGCAACCATGATGGAAAACAGTATGGAGATTCCCCAGAAACCACTATTTGACCCAGCTATCCCATTCCAGGGTTTATGCCCAAAGGACTTAAAATCAGTATACTATAGTGATGTAGACACATCAGTATTTATAACAGCTCAATTAATAATAGCTAAACTATGGAAACAACCTAGATGCCCTTCAACTGATGAATGGATAAAAAAATGTTGTATATATGCATAATGTAATATTACTAAGCCTAAGAACAAAATTATGGTATTTGCAGGTAAATGGATGGAGCTGGAGAATGTCATGCTAAGCAAAATAAGCCAATCCCTCAAAAATAAAGGCTAAATGTTTTCTCTGATGTTCAGATACTAATTCACAATTGTAGGGTAGCTAGGGAAGAATAGAGGTGCTTTGGATTAGACAGAGGGGAGTAAAAGAGGGGAGGGGGTACAGAGGTAGGAAGAATTGTAGAATGCATTGGACATTGTTACCCTATGTGCATATATGATTACATGACTTATGTCATTCTACATCTTGTACAACCAGAAGAATGAGATGTTATACTCCATTTATATATGGTGTGTCAAAATTCATTCTACTGTCATGTGTAACTAATTAGAACAAATAAAAAACATAGTTTATCTGTTAAAAAGAATATTTAACTGCCTTTAAAAATTTATAATAACATGGTAAAATATTAATGTTATAATATTGAAAAAGCAAGATATAAAAGTTATCAGTTAGAATGCAGTTATATCAAAATAATCGGAAGATAATATCTGGGAGAAAATTAAATTATTAATGGAGATAGTTGCTGAATTGTGAATAGTTTATATGTCCTACTTTTATTTTTATTTTTTATTTTTAGTTATAGTTGAACACAATACTTTTATTTTACTTATTTATTTTTATGTGGTAACTGAGTGCCAGGCAAGTGCTAGGCAAGTGTTCTACCATCGAGTCACAACCCCAGCCTATGTCCTATTTTTATAACTGGAAATTTATCAATTTTGAAAATTATTATATTGATGTTAGCATTTACTCAGAATTCTATAGGCATAATAAGTAGTTACTTATTGTTGATGGACTTTCTCTTACTGGTTTTTAAAAGTAAGTTCTTACTATCTTTCCTTGTATTCAATTTATTCCAATTTATAATAGCATTTTCTTGTATTGATAACTCTTGATTTGAGGGTTCATTTTTTTGGGGGGGAGGGTACTGGGAATTCAACTCAGTGGCAATCAACCACTGAGCCACATCCCCAGCCCCTTTTTTGTATTTTCTTTAGAGCACAGGGTCTCACTGAGTTGCTTAGTGCCTCGCTTTTGCTGAGCTGGAAAAATTGAGATTTGAATTTGAGAGTCTCCTGTATCAGCTTCCTGAGCCGCTGGGATTACAGGCATGTACCAAGGCACTCAGCAGCTCTTGGCTTTATTGAGTGTACTTCACGAAAAGAACTCAGGCCATTTATTATCATTCTAAATAATACTGAATCTGTAAGGGGAACTTTCAATATGTAACTAAAAATATTTTGGAAACTTTCTAAAATAGTACTTGGAGAAGAAAAGATTGAAAATGACCTGCAATATACTGTCCTACACTTGGTTCTCTTCTGATTTTGGAACTGAACATTGAAAGGTCAAGTTTCTACCTTTTAGAGCAGTACTAGCATTCTCATTGAGGTCAGGGACAGTCTATGCCAGCTGTCAGTCCTTTCTTATTTCTTATGATTAGTATTTCATTCTGGCTTCCCTTGGGATGCTTTTTATTGGTAGGACACAAACTTGTTCACGGTTGAACTCCTTGATCTTGTTTTCATATTTAGTCTTAACTAGGATAGTTCTTATTTTATCACTAAGTATTTAACTATACCATCTCAAAATACATTGATATTAGTCCTTCCAGCATTTCTACTAAAGAATTTTGAGTAAAATGACTTACTAAAAATATCCCATTCTTCTCTGAATCATTTCGAATGATCCTTTCTAAAGGAAGCATATTCCTCTAATCTGGAACTACTGATTCACAGAGGTTCCCTCTTCCTGTCATTTTGAGTGGCAACCTTAAGGTGCAAAGAAGTTAAACTCTTTATTTATAATTTGAAGTTGTTTTAATTCATGAAAAACAAGAAAATGAAGATAAATACTTAAATACTGAAATGAGTGATTCCTTTTATTTGTCCCCTAAGTGTTAGCTTCAACTATTTGCTTTTAATATCTTCATGCTGCTGAAACAAAACATGTACTTTAGAGGCAGAAAGCCACAGTTTTCTAATCCATGAAACGAAAGATAATCCCTATCCTGGGATCGTTTGTGGATCCAATGTAATTTTATGGTATGCTGGAACTGGGATGAAACATTGAAAAATGGCTGAATTCTGGGAGATTGCTTTTCACCTCATTGGTGAAAACACCTAGATAAATGAAGGAGTTCTGGGAAATGAAAAAATAGAGACAGAATCAGATGGGTAACTGTGACATGATATATTGCTTAGCTACAAAAAACAGCCACAAGAATGATGCAGAGACAGAAGAGAAAAATCAAAATTTAGATGGGCAAATTGAATGTGAGGGATGAAGAGAAATGAGAAATGGCGGAAGAGGTATAAAGAGTGCTGAGAGAGAAGAGAAAACTGAGCAGGAGTTGATAAAAGAAGAAAAATTTCTACAATACTCAGTAATCACGAGTATGACTCATTTTGTCTGAAGAAAAGGATGAGCAATGGTGAATAGAGATGGTTAGAGAAGTTGATGGAGGATGTGGTCTTTCCTATGATGAGTTTGAGGGAATGCGTAAGACAGCTCTGTTCTTGAAAACGTTCACTTACTTGTCCTCAAGATTCATATTTGATCCCCATCGCCTTTCATACTTCTTACTCACTAGAATAAGTCAAACATTCTTAAATGAATGAGTGTCGTGGGTCCTCTAAAAGTAGACTCTAAGGGAAAGATTAAAGTGTAAGTATTTTGGAAGGTTAGGAAGACTCATTAGAAAGAGTAGGGAAATGAGAAAAAAAAGGAGAAAAAATCCAGGAAGAAGGGTACCTTAATGAGTAGTTTGTCAGGGTCTACCATGGGGCTCATTCCCTGCTGGGGACCTCAGAAAGGCAATGTTGAATTCCCACTTTTTATTGGGTGAGAGCTGTTGCTGAGGAGAGGAAAAGTCACAGATGAAGTGTTTGTAGAAAGTGTAGTAAAGAGGTCTTGAAGATAAATTAGTTCCTTAGTGGTGTTGCCCAGGACTCTGAAGATTTGTCTGGCTACCTTTTGTGCTAGAATAAATGTATTTGTATCCTGGAGAACCTGTGAAGTTTGTTGCCTTCCTTCCTCTCTTCTTCCTTTCCTCTCCTCTTGTTTCCTACTCTTTTTATTTTTTCTTTCAAAAACATTTAATATAATCTTTTTTATATTTATTTTTCAGTTTTTGGTGGACACAACATCTTTATTACATTTTTATGTGGTGCTGAGGATCGAACCCAGCACCCCACGCATGCCAGGCGAGCGCATTACTGCTTGAGCCACATCCCCAGCCTCATTTAATATAATTTATCACTCCCCCATCATTCTCTTGTAGGATTTCTTTTAAAAATTCAGGTGACAGTGATGTAAAAAAAAAAAAAAAGAATCTTCCAATTTAGAGGAAATTTGAGTTTTTTTCCCCTCTAATTATGATATTTAAAAAAGTTTCTAGGATTTGTGAGCATTCAACCTAATTCCATGGTTTTCTGGCATTAATAGGAGCCTAAGGCAAGTACAGAAGTTAGAGTTTGGCCCAAAATACTCACTCAGAGAAATTCATTGCAGAGCATGTTACATTTACTGGATTGTGAATTTTAGTGTTCTTACTCTTTTCACAAAAATTTAAAAGTAATTACTTTTAAACAGAATTGCATCCTCACAAGAAGTGCCAATTTGTGTTATTTGTCAGTTCAAACTTTGAAGTATTAACAGATTGGAACAGAGCGTTTTATTGCTGCCTGCTCTTTGTCTCCATTTGGTCATGGGAAATGTGGAATACATTCTGTTACCAGACTCCAGAATTTCAAATTTTATTCACTGGCTATTAAAAACAATTGGAATTTTAAAAAATACCTGTATCATGTGAATAACTTTTTAAAGTATTTTGACTGGATGTTGCCTCAGGAAAAGTTATTAAAAACATTGTTCTGGAAGTCAGTTGCCTAGGCTGGTTCAAGTTAAATGTATTTTTTCTATTTAGTTTTTCTTTTTACCTTTTTCTTTTCTTTTAATACTTGCAAACAAAATAGCATTTGCTAATTGTCAGCATATCACTAAAATAGGACATTTCTTAATAAATTTTCCTTTTTTAGAAATATTTTTTTCTTTCTTTTTTTAGTTATAGATAGGCACAATACATTTATTTTTATTTTTATGTGTTTCTGAGGATCAAATCCAGTGCCTTCCATATACAAGGTGAGCACTCTACCACTGAGCGACAATCCCAGCCCTAATAAATTTTCTGTTTAACAACAGAAAATGTATTCAATAATTTGATTCAATATGTAATCAGTACATATTTTCTTTATTTTCCTATTTAAATGTTTAAATTTAAGTATTTTTCCATTTAATCTAATTCTATTAAATATTTCCATTTAAATATTTAAAATTTCCATATTTTGTAAAATTAAATGGTCATAAATTTCTCAACTTGAATCCTAAATTAGTGAACCTTATTGTTCTCCATCTTTTTTATAGGTATATTATAATACTTTTAGCACATAAATTTATAAACCTGTGTGATATCAAGTTTGGAAGGAGTTAATATACAACTACTAGTAGAGGTCATTTATACAGTGAGTTTACACAGAGTGTCTGAAAAAGCTTCTGTGGCCATATTAGAGATCAGAACTCCCTATATCAACATGAAGAAATGTTATTCAATGCATGGTAACTGCTAACACTTTTCTAGGTTTTATATTACACTTATTTAACATATAACTGCTTGCTAATTATAAATAATAGTTGAGTGTTAAAAATTATTGTTGCAAAGAAGTTATAAGATAGAGAAACTATAGAAAATATTTTGGTGGAGGGTGCATTTAGAAATAAGAAAAAAAATTAATGAATGCTAAGACTTCATTAGCCATGACCTTATCTGGGTGTTTCTTTCTAAGTGAAATAAACCCTATGACATCAACCCAAACTGTACATGTACAAAATTAATTAATTCATATTCAGAAAAGACATTGTTTAGAAAGATATTTTAAATAATTCCTTTTTTTCCAAGTTCTATCAATTTTAATGAGTCATTAAATACCTTTTTTTTTTTCTGAAAACAGTTGTCACATTTACCCAGTTAGAATCATAGAATCATTGAAACTGGAGTCCTTAATTGAGCAGGAAAATATAGATGGCATTTCGAAAATTTCCTCCCTATAGTTTAGAAGTATATTTTTAATAAACAGATGCCTGCATCCTATAAAAATTTAAATTATTCCAAAAAGTGATACATATAAAAATAATTTTTCCTATTCTGACTGCTTGTTCCTTAGTTTCCTCCAAGAGACATCTGATATTAATTTCTTGTCTTCCAGAAATATCATGATTTCACAATAATATAAGCAAAACTACATGATCTATTATGTTTAAACAACCATTTATCTTTTCATACCCGTGGATTAATATATTGTACTCACAATTTTACCACTTACTTTTAAATTTCTTTTAGTTGTAGATGGACACAATACCTTTATTTTGTTTATTTATTTTTATGTGGTGCTGAGGATCGAACCCAGTGCCTCACATGTGTGAGGCAAGTGCTCTTCTGCTGAGCCACAACCCCAGCCCCTTATTACTTCTAATAACAAAATATTTATTAGATACTATTTGATAATAATACATTCTAATTCTAACTCACTTTTATGAAATTTCATCACTTTTAAAAGCAACTGTATAGCAATACATTATGTGGATATATTTGGCACATTCAGTATCTTGTTAGGCATTTGTTTTCAGGCTTTGCAGCAATGAACATTTTCATCAATCAACATTTTTTTAACATATATTTTTGTATCAAGGTAGGTGCACAGTTACAGAAAAATTCCTAAATGTTTGGTTTCTTATTTTTATTTATTAAAAACAATTTGATTTGATTTGATTTTTAATAAGCAAGTTGCCCTTCATATAGAATTTTATCAAATATTTTAAGTTGGAAAAGCAATTTATTATTTTTTTTTCCAGTGGTGGGAAAATTTTCCTTTATTTATTTATTTTTTTATTATAATAATTTTTTTTTATTGTTGGTCGTTCAAAACATTACATAGTGCTTAATACATCATATTTCACAGTTTGATTCAAGTGGGTTATGAACTCCCAATTTTACCCCGTATAAAGATTGCTGTATCACATCAGTTACCCTTCCATTGATTGACATATTGCCTTTCCAGTGTCTGATGTATTCTGCTGTCTGTCTTATTCTCTACTATCCCCCCTCCCCTCCCCTCCCCTCCCCTCCCCTCCCCTCCCCTCCCCTCCCCTTTTCTCTCTCTACCCCTTCTACTGTACATCATTTCTTCCATTTGTATTATCCTGTCTTACCCCTCCTTTCCTCTTATATGTCATTTTGTATAACCCTGAGGATCGCCTTCCATTTCCATGCGATTTCCCTTCTCACTTCCTTTCCCTCCCACCTCTCACCCCTGTTAATGTAAATCTTCTTCTCAAGCTCTTCCTCCCTACCCTGTCCTTGTTTCCTCCCCTTATATCAAAGGAGTCATTTGGTATTTGTTTTTTAAAGATTGACTAGCTTCACTTAGCATAATCTGCTCTAGTGCCATCCATTTCCCTCCAAATTCTATGATTTTGTCATTTTTTAATGCAGAGTAATACTCCATTGTGTATAGATGCCACATTTTTTTTTATCCATTCATCTATTGAAGGGCATCTAGGCTGATTCCACAATCTTGCTATCGTGAATTGTGCTGCTATGAACATCGATGTAGCAGTGTCCCTGTAGCATGCTCTTGTTAGGTCTTTAGGGAATAGACCGAGAAGGGGAATAGCTGGGTCAAATGGTGGTTCCATTCCCAGCTTTCCAAGAAATCTCCATACTGCTTTCCAAATTGGCTGCACCAATTTGCAGTCCCACCAGCAATGAACAAGAGTGCCCTTTTCCCCGCATCCTCTCCAGCACTTATTGTTGTTTGACTTCCTAATGGCTGCCAATCTTACTGGAGTGAGATGGTATCTTAGGGTAGTTTTGATTTGCATTTCTCTGACTGCTAGCGATGGTGAGCATTTTTTCATGTACTTATTGATTGATTGTATGTCCTCCTCTGAGAAGTGTCTGTTCAGGTCCTTTGCCCATTTATTGATTGGGTTATTTGTTATCTTATTGTCTAATTTTTTGAGTTCTTTATATATTCTGGTTATTAGGGCTCTATCTGAAGTGTGTGGAGTAAAGATTTGTTCCCAGGATGTAGGCTCCCTGTTTATCTCTCTTATTGTTTCTTTTGCTGAGAAAAAACTTTTTAGTTTGAGTAAGTCCCATTTGTTGATTCTAGTTGTTAACTCTTGCGCTATGGGTGTCCTATTGAGGAATTTGGAGCCTGATCCCACAGTATGTAGATCATAACCAACTTTTTCTTCTATCAGATGCCGTGTCTCTGATTTAATATCAAGCTCCTTGATCCATTTTGAGTTAACTTTTGTGCATGGCGAGAGATAGGGATTCAGATTCATTTTGATGCAAATGGATTTCCAGTTTTCCCAGCACCATTTGTTGAAGATGCTATCCTTCCTCCATTGCATGCTTTTAGCCCCTTTATCAAATATAAGATAGTTGTAGTTTTGTGGATTGGTTACTGTGTCCTCTATTCTGTACCATTGGTCCACCCGCCTGTTTTGGTACCAGTACCATGCTGTTTTTGTTACTATTGCTCTGTAGTATAGTTTGAAGTCTGGTATCGCTATACCGCCTGATTCACACTTCCTGCTTAGTATTGTTTTTGCTATTCTGGGTCTTTTATTATTCCATATGAATTTCATGATTCTTTTATCTATTTCTACAAGAAATGCTGTTGGGATTTTGATTGGCATTGCATTGAACTTATAGAGAACTTTTGGTAATATCGCCATTTTGATGATGTTAGTTCTGCCTATCCATGACAGGGTATATTTTTCCATCTTCTAAGGTCTTCTTCTATATCTTTCTTTAGGGATCTGTAATTTTCATTGTATAAATCTTTCACCTCTTTTGTTAGGTTGATTCCCAAGTATGGAAAAGCAATTTAAATTTTGTTTCTAAACCACTGAGTTGTCAGTTAGCCTAGGTAATTTTAAATTTTTTTAATTTAAATTTATTTATTTTTCCAAAATAAATGTAAAACTCCCTGATGACTATTAGAATGTCTTCTTCATTTGGTTGTACCTCACTAACTAAAAGGCCTTCAAAACTCCTCCAACTGGTAAGAGAAGTGTTTGGCACTGCTATTTCTTTATCAAGTATAAATGGATAATTTTAGTGCTACTTTGGAGTTGACTTGCACCTCCTATGATTAAGTTACTGTAAAAGACCTTGCCTTTGGGAAGAACTGGAAAATGAATAAATAATGCAAATAATCATATTTCAAATAATCATATTTCACTGGTGGTGTTGCTTTTATATTATTTTATAATTCTATTTTTGAAGACTTCTTTGAGTGTCTATGGTACTTTTTATTTTAATAAATTTTTTTTGGTTATCTTTTTCTCCTAATTTTTCTTCTCTAGTATTTGTATACTTGTCTTTTCAGATTTTCTTATTTCCTTCCTCTTCAAAAGACATTGTAGAATAAAAAATAAAACACCAACATCTTGTCAGCTATAATTTAAGTACAAGCAGAAGGGTGGGTGGGCAAATGATAGGTACTGTAGAAGAAATCTAAAACTATAAATAAAGCTTTGTTTGTTATGGTAGATAGCTCTTTAATGCAACTAATTGAAACATGAAGACTGAGTTATTACAATAAGCTAAAAATGATTTCAAATCACTAAAAGAGCTGAGCACGGTGGTGCATGCCTTTAATCTCAGCGACCTGGAGGAAGAGACAGGAGGACTGTGAATTCAAAGCCAGTCTCAGCAAAAGTGAGGCACTAAGCTATTCAGTGAGACCCTTTCTCAAAATAAAATACAAAAAAAAAGGCTGGGGATATGGTTCATTGGTCAAGTGCCCCTGGGTTCAATCCTCAGTACCAAAAAAAAAAAACAAAAAACCCAAACAAATAAAAAACCAAAACAAAAATACCCCCCCAAACCAAAATAAACAAAACAAACAAACAAAAACCACTAAAAGGAAATTGAATCTTTCCTTGCATAGATGCAGGCTGAATTATTAGACTTTGAAGATCAAGCTTAGGGATTAATATTAGTGGTGATTAGGACAGTGTGTCATTTTGATACAGTCCTGAACTAGTAGTAGCCTCAGGGTATCATGAGATGTCACACTGGTTCAGTAAAGTTAAATAATCTTTAATGACAACTCTGAATTACTCTGAAAAGTTAGTTTTCTAATGAGAACTAACTATTGAAAAAGAACTTGGCAAAGTAACAACAGATCTCCTTTCCTATGAAAACAGTATTTTTTTTTCTTTCTGCCAGCATTTAGCACTCAAGCATTTATATTTAGGATATTATCAGTAGGCATAAAAATAAGAGAGAAAGAGAAACAGTGGGAAAAGTATGACTGAGAATATTATTTAGGCTCTAATGGCTATTCAGGATATGGGTATATTTTTTAAAAATTTGAATGCCATACATATGAAATTGGGAAAATTTATTTTTGACATAGATGTATCAGAATTGGCTCTCTGATCCACAAGCAGTTTGAAAATGTTTCCTAAAGAAAAGGCTGTCACATTGTGCTCTGAAACCAATATAAAATGCCTCAGTCTCAATCATAGTTTCCATTCTGCTTTCAGAGACCTGATGAACAATTAACACTTAACAAAACAACCACAACTACTGTTCAAGGACTTTCAGAAAACTTGTATTCATTCAAGAAAAATTTATTGGAGGCTAAGGAAATTTAAATTTAAAGAACAAGACTAGTAAGATCCTCACTGTTTTCCCAATTGCATTCATGTTGGGAGATATAGGTTCATCAAGCATATATATTTATAATGTAATTTCAGATTATGCTTAGTTCTATAGGGAAAATAAAAGTGATGGGACAGAACATGCTTGGTGCATGGGCATTGAGGAGAGGGTCAACATTAGTCAGTGAAAGCACCCTCAATAAGGAGACTTGTGCTAAACCTGAATGATGAGGATTCAGCCACATGATTTGGAGAAAGGGCACTTTACAGAGAAATAGCAAGTACAAAATCCTAAAGTTTGGAAAGAATGTGTTATGTTCAAAGAAGAAAACAAACCACATGGTGAGGGCAGAAGAAACAATGGGACCAGAGAAATAAAGAGACCTGATTACCTATAACTTCAAAGTCATGGCTGATTGGACTTTTGTTCTAAGTACAACAGGAAGACATTGGAGCACTAGAAGCAGAGAAATGAAACAATCTTCATGATTCAGAATGATTCCATTTTCAACAGGATGAAAATGAAATTGCAGATGGGCAAACTGAAAGCAGAGAGACCCACCAAAGGTTTTTATACTAGGGCAGATGTTTAACAGCAGTGTTGGGACTGAGGTGGTGGTACTATAGATGGCAAGGGTGATTGGACTCAGGATTCATTCTGGAGGCAGGGTCTCCTTGATGAGAGGTAGATATGGGAAGTGAGAGGAAGGAAGGAATCAAGTATTACTCCTAGGATTTGCCCTGGGCAGCTGGTGAGATGGAAGCACACTTACCGAGAAAAGACTATGGGAGACTAGTTTATGGGAGAGAAACTTAGAAGCTCTATTTTGAGTGTGGGAGGTTTATGATGCCTATTTGAGGTCTAGGTCGATCTTGACTAAAAGGCTATCTGTAGTCTCAGCAAACTCAAGAGAGCTCTGTGGGTTATCAGCATAATTCTCTCATTCTTGCTTTCCTGAGTATTCTTAATTAGGGGAAACAGAAAAGAATTCACTTATTCATCTGGGAAATAATTAAACATCTATGCTTAAACATTTATACTAGACACTGTTCTAACAGATGTGGAGAGAGAAATAAACATGATGGAGTTCTATTTGGTATTAACTTTTTTTTTTTCTTTCAGGTTTAGTTTCAAGAGTGTGGGCGAAAAATGGATGACTCATTTCCGTTCTTTACTAGCTAGTCCAAGGCTGGCAATCAGTTTGGTCTCTGTTGTCTTTCTCCTCTCTGGTGCTCAGGAGAAACATTCAGAAATAGACTTAGTAGCCTGAATATACAATGTCACCTGCCAAAGCCCTTGAATACAAAAGTAATGAATACAAAACAAATGGTACTATTTATTTTTCCCTCTTGTTCATTATATCCTTTTGTTCTTCGATCACCTATTATTTAATAAAGAATCAGAATAAAATAAAGGTCTTTGAGTTTGTGATGATTAATAGAAAGAATTAGATTCATAAATAACTTAGTTGAAGTCTGTCAAAGGAACACCCAAACATTTCTGAGTAATTGGTTATTGAAGCTTTCCTGGAATTCCATAAAGGACCAATTGGAAGTTTCTGAATCTGAAGAATTACCTGGTGCTTTTCAATACTGAAATGACAGATTTTTTTATGCCACTGACTTAATGTAGGAACATTTCCTGGTTTTCTACTATGGAACATTGAGCCAAAGAGAGAAGCAGAGAAACTATTTATGCTTTGAACTAATTGTGGTCCTAATTAAAATTCAGGCAAACCAAATTTGAGACCATAAAGTCGAGTCAGCCTGACTGCTCAGCCAGCTTCCCTTAATATCCTGCACCCCCTCACCCATCCCTGAAACTGGTTCCTCCAGTTTGCATCTGAATGATGCTATCATCACAGTGAGCTGTGCCAAACTGAGATTACTCTATGCTGTAGTCATAGTCTGGTTTCCTGTCTGGTGAAAAATTATTTCATGGTGGTTAATAGCTCTGGCTTTAGTCAATTAAACTAGGATTTGAATTCTGGCACTGCCATTCATCTGCTGAATGACCTAGGGCAACACACTTATCCTTTCTGTGCCTCAATTTCCTCTTCTATATTTACATGACAGACTTAAATGAGTGATTATAGGTAAAGGACTCAGCACAGGGCCTATCATAGGGCACGCATTGTTCATACACCTAAAAGCTACTTGAGGGCTAGGTACTATTCTAAGCTCTGGGATAAAGCAAGGACAAGTTAAACTACATCCCTGCCTTCATGGATCTTATAATGAAATCCTCCATAACCTCAATCCCTTTGCTCATTTTGTCTATTTTCAGGATGACATTGGGCAAGTTATACAGGCAAAAAATGGGTGTTTTATTATGTTCTTCTGTTTGTGTATGTTACAGCCAGAGCAAATATTGCCCACTTCAAGCTCAATCCAGCTTCACCAAGAACGTCTTCATGAGCAGAGGCCCATGGTAGGGCTCTGCCCAGCTCCCAGCCATGCCCGCCCACACTCTCCACTTAATCTGATTCTCACTCCTCCCTTCTCAGTCAGAAAGGCAACTGATAGAGTCTCTGCTGCCAGGCTTAGAGCCGTAGCAAAGCTCTCACTGAGAGCTTGGTTGATTTTCCTAAAAATGAATCTTCAGAAGCAAAATGTTATGATTTGTGGAATATTTGAGTAGAGGGCTGGGGAGAAGCTGCTGTGTCTGTGTTTATGGTGTTGTATTTGCCTATTGAACATGGATTATAAAATGATTTTCTTCTCCTGTGCCTTTCCATGGTTTCCTACTTTTCTCCATTTCTCTCCCTTTTACCTCCTACCTTTCTCTCCCTTTCTCATGTTTGTGTCATTCACGTTACACAAGATATCATATATTGTGAAGCCAAATTACATACCAGGTCACTGTGCAAGGTCACTCTCACCATTCCCAGTTGAAAGAAATCTCCCTCCTCTGCACCTTTGTGGAATTTCTCTCTAGTGCTATCCATTTAAAGTTACTTAAACCTTATTTGTCTGTATTCATAAACCTTATAAGGCACATAGGAATGAACATGAAATTACCCAAGTGGGAAGCTAAGAGGTGAATCCAGGTCAGGGCCTTTCAGTGGCTAAGACCTGAGGCTTTCCATTGTTTCTCCTTCCCTCCTTGTCTCCACCTTCCTTCCTTTCTTCAAGGTCAAATCAGGTTTAAATATTACACATAGAAATAATCATTGCAATACATAAATTATAATGGAATATAATTGTGTTATTCATATGATTATGCAGGTTTTATTTTTAAAAGTAATTTGTGACACACTATAGGTTTCTGGTAATGGGGTATTAAAGTTTTATGATGAGCAAGATCGTAAGTGTAAACCAGAGACTATACGTATAAACTAATACATGCAAACGTAACTAATAGAAGTTTATTTGAGGACTTACTGAGCAAAAGCCAGGGTGAATGGTTCTTTGGCCCCCATGGTACATACTTTGTGGCCCATAGTATCAGGTAAAGATACAACCAGTAATCAAAATATTAGATAAAAATGAGAGAAATCACAGGAGGATGAAAAGATACAGTGATAGAATTCTGAAAAGAGCTGAGAATATTTTGGCCAATGGAGCTCATATTAGCTCAGATCCTGAACATAGAACTTGGCTGTTTTAGACTCTTCATAGAATATGAATATATGAATATGAATATATATATATATATATATATATATATATATATATATATTCTATCTCTCTTTCTCTCTCTCTCTCTCTCTCTCTCTCATATATATATGAGAGAGAGAGAGAGAGAGAGAGAGAGAGAGAGAGAGAAACACATGAAGAGACCTAGAAAGATGCTCTCTTACAGGAAAATTGGATTTTTATCAAGATGCAAGAAAAGACTCAAAGAGAGAGAGAGAGAGAGAGAGAGAGAGAGAGAGAAACACATGAAGAGACCTAGAAAGATGCTCTCTTACAGGAAAATTGGATTTTTATCAAGATGCAAGAAAAGACTCAAGAGAGAGTACTGATAAGAACAAAGACAAGAGATTTAGCACTTTAACATCTTTGGAGCATCTCTACCCATAATGTCTGTTTCTGAGACCATGTTCCCTACATATCACTAATAAGAGGCTGCCCCAAATAACTGGTAACCCCATGATCAGAAAGCTTATCTGTTAAGAGAAGGAAGATAACAGAAATTTTGCAGAGAAAAGCAGAAACTAGGATCCTGTGGATCTTGAGAGATGAAAGGAGATGTATCAATTCCTTAACTACTTCAGTTCTCATGAATTATTGGTACTTTGCTATGGTTTCAGTAGATATATATTATTATTTTTTTTTAAGAGAGAGTGAGAGAGGAGAGAGAGAGAGAGAGAGAGAGAGAGAGAGAGAGAGAGAGAGAGAGAATTTTTTTTTAATATTTATTTTTTAGTTCTCGGCGGACACAACATCTTTGTTGGTATGTGGTGCTGAGGATCGAACCCGGGCCCCACGCATGCCAGGCGAGCGCGCTACCGCTGAGCCACATCTCCAGCCCAGATATATATTATTATTTAAAGTTTCCTTGATTTATATTCTACAAGACAGTTCACTTTATTTTATTTTATTATTTTTTTTGCAATGAAAAAGGTCTTGATGAGTACAAGAACCAATGTGTGTTAAAGCTGACAGAGGGGCTGGGTTTGTGGCTCAGTGGTAGAGCGCTTGCCTGGCACGAGTGGGGCACTGGGTTCA
This sequence comes from Urocitellus parryii, assembly GCF_045843805.1. Classification (NCBI taxonomy): domain Eukaryota; kingdom Metazoa; phylum Chordata; class Mammalia; order Rodentia; family Sciuridae; genus Urocitellus; species Urocitellus parryii. The sequence continues at coordinate 69,966,202 of NC_135531.1, read as the reverse complement.
ATCCTCAGCACCGAATAAAATAAATAAATAAAATAAAGGTATAAAAATAAAGTTGACAGTCTCTTATTGTCCCAGGAACTTAAGCTCTTAGTCATGGATACAGAGAGAATTAGATCTATTTCCTCACCCTAATTAATGTTGTTGAAGCTAGTTTTCCATTGACAGTAGGGAGGAGTGCTTGGATACTCATCCATCATTTGGGTTCACTTTGGGTTCAATCTAAGACAGTTCTTGATGAGACCTGGATATAGATTGGTGGATCTATTCTTTAGAGTAAAGGCCAAGCTGCTGAAGTAATGGGATCTTTCAAATACAATGACTTAAATAAGATTAAAGTTTGTCTCTTTTGTGATGATCCTAGTAACAGGTGAGTTCTTCTTAATGTCAGCTGCATTAGCTGTCCTTGTTCATATAGTTACTAGGACTATGATCATGTTCTAACCCACAGGAATGGAGAAAAGGCATGGGGCAGTGTCACCAGACTGAAGATAAAACCTGCATCTGTCCTATTACCTATAATCACATCCCGTTGAGCAAGATTCTGTTACTTGACCATATCCGTCTGCAACAAATGCTGGAATATGTACTGTCTAGCTGTGGGGACACACTTATTACAAAACAACATTTGGTATACTGCTTTGAAAAGAAAGAAGAGGAAGCAAGGACCTTTGGGTTTCAGACACCAGTTAGGAGAATATGTGGAGAGCAGGAGTCTGGATGGAGCACTAGGTCCAGAAAGATTAACACAGTTTGTTTTTTTCTCTTCCTTGAGTATTGACTGGGCTTGAACTTTATTAATTTGTTCATACACAATTTTAATTTCCTCTTTTATTTTTATGTGTATTATTTGTTGTTAAACACTGTATTTCTAGTTCATTAAAAGCTGACTACAGGGGCTGGGGCTCACAGGTAGAGTGCTCGCCTAGCATGCGTGAAGCACTGGGTTCGATCCTCAGCACCACATAAAAATAAAATAAAGATGTTATGTTCACCTATAACTAAAAAATAAATATTTTCTAAATATCTTCAAAATATGATTACAAATTTAAATTAAATGACATTTTACTTTGAAAAAACTAATAGTTTTATTGGTTTTACAGGGGTGTCATGAACTCTCTCTTAAAAAAGAAATAGGTTGGTTGCTGCTGATCCAGTCCTCTGGATGCACCAGCAAAGAAAGTGTGTTTCACTCTGATAAGCCTCTGTAGATCAGAAATTGCTATTTCAAAGCAGAAAGAAATGCCAGCTAGTGGCTGCAGGTGGGGGATAAGTGTGGAATATGTGAAACAAACTTTTATAAAAAATATTTATGTGATAACTCTGCATGGGGGTCACTGTAGGGCAGGCATCAATCAAGCACAATAAAGACCATCAGACAAACCAAAGCATGTGAAGGACACAAGAACCCTGAGTTGAAAAAATCAGACCTCTTCATTTGTATAAACAGTCTATCATATACTACCTTAAAAAACTAACTTTAATATAGCAAAAATCCCCTACTTTCTCACATTCGTTTATTTTTTCTAGCTTGGATTTTTTAATAAGGAGAAGAATCACAATGCTCTGCTATGATCCCTTCCTTCAGGGGCTTACTGTCCCACCGTGTATTTGACAAGTTCACAGGATTGCCAAGCTCCTCTAATCAGACATGGTTTGCTTGAAATAGGACCTGAGAGGAAAGGTTCCTTGTGAGATCATGGTGCCAAGATTCTCAAGAGAAGGAGGCGGACGCTGGGGACAAGCAAGTGAGAAACTACTTTAGAAACAATGTCATTTACCCTTCACAACAAATTTGAAAATGGTCTTCTTGGAATCTTTCTGTATTCCAAGATCTGTTGTTGCTCTAACATTTAGAACTTTCTTGCCCTCTTGACCTTGTCTAAGTACACAGTAGTTCTAAACTATTCTCTGACCTTAGCATTTGGCAAAGATATTTAAAAACTATTTCCTTTGTAGAATGTTTCATTAGTCCCAGGCTCAACCTGATGATTACCTGCATTTGAATTTTCAATGGGCTTCTCCTACTCATTAGGCAGAACTTAATTTTATGACCAACTCTGTCCCAGGTTTTCCAAGCCAGGCTTTTACCCTGTTTTTATGAACTTTTGTGGTCCAAATTTATCCAACAGCACTGTGTAGGACAGACCTGGAAATGGTACAGGAAATAGAAGAGAAAGATCATTAGGAATTTAAGGTAATTTAATGGCAGAGGCAAGGTGTGTGTGTGTGTGTGTGTGTGTGTGTGTGTGTGTGTGTGTGTGTGTAATGGAGATTGATCCCAGGACCTTGCATATACCAGATAAAGTGCTTCACCACTAAGACACATTCCCAGCCTAGGTGGAGGAGAGTTCTGAGCAAGGTCTTAAAGGATGAGGTTTGTCCACAGCTAATACCTTTGTGATGCTGTGGGGCAAAAACAGCTGACCATTCATGTGACCCACAGAAAACAGAGCTGGAAGTGTTTTGCAGAAAGTGTTGAGCTGACCTATGTCTGAACCTTGGTTCTTGCACCTTAATAACTGTGTGTATTTTCTGCTTCCAATTTTGGATACCTCCCAGGATAACCACTTTTGAACTTCCTTGTTGACAGGCTTTGAGGGTCTTCAGAATGGTTAGAAGTTTTTAATATGTACCCCTAAGTCTGCTCTTTGGATCATAGCCAGCCCCTGTCTCTTGTTTGTATAACAATTAGTATTAACCCTGTATGCCTTTGAGTTTCATTTTTGCTCAGTCCTAAGTAGGAGTTAGATGAGATGAAGTGTAGGGAAGATGACCTTCTTTCATAGAGGAGACAAAGACATTCCAATACTAATCTTTAAATAGTCTGAAATCTTGTTGGATGAAGTAAAACAAGCACCAAGAGGAGACAAGTATGCAAACAAAAAATGCCAAGTATGAGCCATGAATTGCATCACAGCATTTGGTTTTACCATGTAATGCCTTTTTAAATATATATTGTTAACTAAATTAATTATTAACTAATTTCTGTGCTTTAGAAAGATGCCACAATTTTTAGAGCAAAATATCCATGGTTTAGCCAGCATATGGCGCCCTCTAGGTTAATTTTTCCAACTGTTCACAACATGGACCCTAAAATTCAGTTGAATATTTAGTTTTCAAGTTACTTTTGTTGATGAAAGTTATATCTGGAATTTTAAAAAATTTGGCAAAATCATAAGGATCATTTTTATTATTTATTTATTTTGTGGTACTGGGGACTAAAGCCAGGACCTTGAACATGCTAGGCAAGCACTCTATCACTGAATTATATCCCCTGACTATAGGGATTCTCTTAAAACTAAAATTTGACAACGTTCTTTTAGCATATGATGTCATGCTCCCTGTGTGTGGAGATGTGGAAATGGAAAACGTCTTTCTGGAAAAAACACTGACACCTGGAAGGCTTCTGTCAACTTCCAACAAAAGCACTGCAGAGAACTGCAGATCAGATGCTATGCAAATATGTTTCTATTTAGCACACTCTATCAAGTACACTCTACCCTGCTATTTTGATACACATTGGAAAATAATATTATCCATTTTTAGATATTTTCTTTCTACATGAACCCTTCTCATAAAAAGTTTTTTCTCTGATAAACTTGCATAATGATCATTTATTAAATTAGCCATTTTATCTCTGAGATTTCCTCCTTCCAATCTTTACTGCGGGTATGTATCACTGATGCTGTTTGTTATTTTCAGCTTTATTTACCTTCTTGCTTCTTCTCTCGTATTTGACTCTGGACTCCTAGAAGATAGGTTTCATGGTAATTTCTCCCACTTCTTTATAAGATCTCACTTAAAATTGATGCTCAAAGGAACAAATTGTGTTGCAACATGTTGTTTTAAAAATTTGTACTGTAAGCTCTTTGAGGTCAGAAAACAATAGTTTGTTCAAAATCCCCATCACCTATTATATTCCCAAGTCCGCAGAAGAACTCAATAAATGTCATATAAATCAATGGAAATTGTATCCAAATGGTACATTTCATCTTACATACCTGTTTTTTTTAGTGCTTTCAAGAAAAGAAGAGATGTGTTTAGACAAACCAAAGCAACCACCTGGAATAGTCTCATTGGTTTCCTAATCCCAATGGAGATGGCCCTATGATGTCGATAATAGATCATAAAGCTACAAAGAAAGATTTGGAACAGGTGTAAAATTTATTTAGAGGCCCAGAGTTAGAATCTAAAAAGTGATTATACTTTTTTTATACTACTTCAACATTCATGTTTTAGAGACAAGTATAATATAAACAAGCTTGTTAACATTCTCAACTGGAAATATCACATTTAACTTGAAGCTTTTCAACCATTGTTATCTAAGGCAGATGGAAGAGAGTTATTTAAAGGTAACTATTTTTTGTATGTGATATTATGGGAACTATTTTAAGTGGGTTGATGCTGCCAACTGCCACATAGTTGAATCCACAGATGAATGTGAGAATTATACTGCATTATGGCTGATGACCTTCTATAAATTATAGTTCAAGAAGTCAATATGGTGAAATAGCAGAAAAAGGTTATGAAAGGAAAAAAAAAGTAAAAACAAACTAAGAAAAACTTTGATAATATAGGAGTGAGAGATAAATAAAGCCATGTAATTTTTAGTTTTGTGATTTAATCAAAACTCCTGCAAGAGGCTGGGATTGTAACTCAGTGGTAGAGTGCTTGCCTAGCACACATGAGACATTAAGTTCCATCTCAGCACCACATTAAAAAAACATAAATAAATACATAAATAAAATAAAGGTATTGTGTCCATCTACAACTAAAAAAAGAAAAAAAATGCTATCCCCTTATGAAAAAAACAAAACAACAAACCCCAAAAATCTCCTGGAAGGATTGTTTCACTCATTATATACATCAAAAACAAATTTGATGTATATAATAAGTGAAACAATCCAACTGTGGGCAACTGATTTTGGAGGTCTGTGTTAGAGACAAAATTAAGAGCCATGTAACAGAGCTCTTAGTCATCTTTGATGATGTCAAAAAGATAAAACACATGATCCCATTTTGTACATATCCATTGGCTAATTTTTAAAAAAAAAACAGACAGGAGTCCTTTAGAAAAAATGAATTAGAGAAGCAAGTCCATTATGTAAAAGTTAACTAAATTTGGTATAAAAGGAAAGGGAATTTTTAGAACCACAGATGCATGACAAGAAGATGGCCTAACAAAATGTCCTAAAATTTCAAAAGGAAATGATTTTACTTAATTTTGTCTTGAAATTAGCCAAAAATTTGTTTCAGAATTTTGGGTAGTAGGGAAATAATTTTTAGAATCACTTCTAAAGATCATAGGTGACTGTTCAGATTATTATCCCATGAAGAAGCAGATTTTTAAAGTTCGATCTGAATTTTAACAAAATCGATATATTTGTTCTAGAGCAATTATGCTTGTATTCAATGGCAAAAGAGAGTAGTTTTCCATAAAGTAGGTGTGGGGTCATACTAGAGTAGAAATGATGGAATCCTAATGTATTACTGAGTGCTGCACAGCTGGGGAGTGAATAAGAACACACACTTCACGTGGAGAAGAAAGAGAAGAAGAGAAGTCTTTTCATTCTGTTCTTTTATCAGTGCTATGACTTCATAACATAAATTCTAATCTGGAGTTATTTTGTGATAAGCTTCTCTTTCTTAGTTCTCTTAATTTCTATCATTTTTTTCAGTTCTTATCAAAGATGAAATCCAAAAATGTTAGTACTATTTTTATACCTCTTATAACTTAGTAATGATGAGCTACTAATTCAGTTAATTTTGTACTTTATGACAACTTTGTGCTCACTCACAACACAAGGAGGCTTGAGCCCAACTCTTTTGGAGAGTATGATTCAGTCAGACTGTGATAGCTGTGAAATCCGTTTTTACAAGCTCCTCGGGAAATTGTGGTGAAGATTTAGTCCGCTCTCAAGGCCAGATGGGTACAGAGTTTCTGATCCATTCACTACCACATGTGCTTCCAGCTAGCAGTGGTGGCTGGTGGATGCTGGGAGTCTTGTTCTTTGTGGCCACTCCCTGCCTAGGGATAAGTTCCACACCATGACTTTCTGGTTAGAGCCCCTGTATTTCTCATGTTTACCCCAAAGAGCATTGGCCTGAGGGTATTTAGACTTATCTTGGTGTGTCAGCATCAGTCTTCTCTCAAAGTATACAGATCTTCACAGCAAGTCTATCTAAGGTGAGCTGATGTCCTCAGTAGGTACCAAAGCTCTCAAACTTTAACTTGCTATTAAAATCACCTGGAGGACTTACCATTAATAGTTCTCTGGGCCCCAACTGCTGAGATTTTAGATAATAAGTGTGACCGACCAAACTGTGTAGCCTCCAGATTCATATGTTGCAGTCCTACCCTCTAGTACCTTAGAATGTAACTGTTTTAGAGACAAAGCATTTAAAGAGGTAATTAAGGTGAGATGAGGTTATTTTGGTGGACCCCAATCCAACATAACTGATGTTCAAGAAGAGGAAGGGACACCAGGCACATCTGTGCACAGAGGAAAGGCCATGGGCGTACACAATAGATGGTGGCCCTCTGCAAAACACCTAGTGAGCCACTCAAGAGAAGATAAAGCTGCTGACACCTTGATTTTGGACTTGTAATCTCTGTAACTGTGTAAAAATAAATTTCTAAGTCACTCAATCTGTAGTATTTTGTATGGCAGCCTTAGCAGACGAATATAGTATGTTTGTGGTGGTGGACTCAAGACTTCTAACAAGGTCCCAGATGCTGCTGCTGCTGCTGGCCTGGGACTACACATGGTGAACTATGAGGCAGGGAAATCTTTGTAGGATCTCTTTGTTTCACATAAAGACCCTCAAGAAACAGGTATGCCGAACACCCAAAGTCATATAGTCATAAAGCTTCAGTTATGTCCACGTAAGTGTCCTCTCACTACTTACCTTACATGTTTGATTGACAACTTGCTGTTTCGACTGGCACAGAGAAGTTCTGAAAGTGGATTTTCCTGAAATTATTTTTCTTTAAAGTTGTAGCTTACAAGAATCTACTTTATGCTAAGATGTAGGATGACAGAATCAGGATGAAAAATGAAGAAATCTCTATAATTGACAGTACAATTCAAAGTAACACAACAAACTGAACTGAGCTGCTACCAGATAATAATTGAATCAGCCCACTACCTCTTCCACTTTACACTTGTGTTTTAAACTAGACTCTAATGTGTGAAAATAGAGCAAGTTTATGAATCATGAGAATCATATGATGTCTATGCTAAAAAGAACAACAATCAAGAAGACTTCTGAGCTATAATCCTAAAGATTTCAATTTAGTAGACTGAAAACCTTGAATTTTTTAAATAAAGATATTTGGAAATTATAATGCTGACAGTGTGAATAACATTCTGTAAGAAATAGTGATCTTGAGAAATGAGTGATATGGAAATATAAAAGATTGGTGTCTGGAAAAATGGGGAGAGATTTGAGAAGTATAATATGGGTGACTGATGACCTTAACTGGTCTTGGAAAGCTATAATAAACTAATATAAATATAGCACTTCCTACCCTGAGTCAAACTAAATTCCTTCTTAAGTATTTAAATAGTCTCTCCATTCCCCTTATTTTTGAGAAGTTCAGTTTCTCTCTAAGACCCCAACTTTGAATTGAGAATAAAAGAGAACATATTACTTAAAAAAGAATGCAAAAACACAACAACAAACAAAGGAGGGTGTGGTAGAGTGGTAGGGAGAACACTAGTCTGGGAGTCCTGGGAATTGGGAATCTAATTGGGGTTGTATTGTGTGTGTGTGTATGTGTGTATGTGTGCACGTGCGCGTGCAAGCGTGCGGGTATTGATCTCCCCCAGGGCCTTCATATGCTAAGCATATACTCTACTATCCCAGCTCCAGGGCTGTATCTTGATTCTGTTCCTGCTTATCTTTAGGGCTAAGGTAAGCTTAAGAACCAAGGTTCCTAGTTGTATAAAGATGGAATTAGATTAGATGGGATGTAAGGATTCATAAAATTTCAATATTTTATAATTTATCCAAAAGATGTTAATGAAATTACAAGGAGTGAAGACGGAGGATACCTGATATTGAATCCTTCTTAAATCATTAAATAACTGATGATAAGAGGTGATAATAACTGTAGATATTGGGATCACTAAAAGGGTACATAGTTTGATGTACTCCTTTCCATGAGGTCTTTAAACCTGTTGAAAAGCAAGATAAAGGAGATAAACACAGGGATATGTTTCACCAGATTTTTAATAGAGGCCTTGTTAGAAGATGTAGTATTTATTATCAGTAACCATGCTGAACTGAGACAGGCTTCCCAGGCAAGATTTAGGACGTGGAAGAGCAGCACAAGCCTCTGTTCTTCATGATTTTTATGGACAAGCTTGCTCCTTGGATCTGAATGTGGAGTTATTCACTCTAAATTTACTAATCAGAGAAATCTTTCCCCAAGGGTGGAGTAGAGTGAGTAGAACATGGAAAGACGCCAACACAGGGGATTCTGAACCTGGAAAAATCTCTCTGTCATGGGGAGATAAGCTTCATCTCCAACTTTCCTCACTATCTCATGACTTTGATGAATTTGACAAAAGAAAATCACTTACCCAAGGTCATGCATCTAGAAAGGGGCAGAGCCAGGACTGCAGCTTGGTTGCAAGTGCTTCCAGAATCAGCTTGCATGATGGCTCTGTCAAAGCCTGGACTGCAGAGATGCCAGTTTGTGCAATGTGCCTGTAAATCCACATGCTCATGCAGAGGAAAATTAAGTTCTGGTTCAAAGCCTGTGTTTCAACTTGTGATAAACAGCCCTCCCAGCATCCATTTTCTTTGAATATATATTCATTTAGGTTTTTTTAAATTAATTTTTTAAAATAAATGACAGCGGAAAGCATTGCAATTCTTATTACATGTATACAAAGCACAATTTTTCATATCTCTGGTTGTATACAAAGTATATTCACACCAATTCGTGTCGTCATACATGTCATACATGTACTTTGGATAATGATGTCTATCACATTCCACCATCCTTGCTAATCCCCTGCCCCTTCCCTTTTCCTCCCACCCCTCTGCCCTATCTAGAATTCATCTATTCATTTAGTTTTGAGGGAAGAAATACACCTCCAGCTTCTGATACTTGAACTCAGACCATCCTGCTAGGCCAGCAGATGCTTCAGAATTACCTGGTATATTCCTGCTCTTGAAGAGTTGTATTGTTCTTTGGTTTCTCACAAATACCAGATTATTAAATTACTCTGTTAAAACTCAAAAGTCTCTGGGCTGAATGAGCAGAGGCATGTGGTCTGTTAGCATCAGGCTGCTTCTTTCTAGTTAAGATAAATCCTATATTCTTTAGAGTTTGGGAGGACTGTTTACCTTTAAATCTTACTAGAACTTTTGAATTTGAAAATTAGATGGAAAAAGAAGCTCATGAAAGTAAAATTTATATTCAATTCATATTCACACACATGTACAAAATGCTAGTAACAACAGATGCCTCTGCTTGAAGTAACAGATTTATCCTAAATCTGGATACAATGAATTCCTTTTATTTCCTTAAATAAGCAGATCTTTGGCCAGATTTGCTGGAATATTTTTCTCTTATGAGTTAACAAAATAAATTCAGTTTATATTTTAATTATACAAAATGATGAAAATTGAATTCTTCATCATTTTGTCCTTAGATATTATTTCTATATAATATTTTAACATTCAGATCACCAAACATTTAGAGAATTTCAGGTTTCAAACATTCAGAGATTACTAGAGATCATATTACTGTTAGGCTAATTAGTTTACTGCTTATAGAATATGTATGAGGGGATTCTCACTGTTTTCTCTGATTATATACTCATCAACATATGATGACATTTTTTTTTAATGCATGAAAGGCCATAAGAGTTGGAAAAACAAGGAAAAATTGTATTATGTTGAAAACACTGGCTCACTGGTATATTCACACATCTTACATGGTCTCATTAAGTGAATTTTAAGTATAATTTTCCAAGAAATGTTGGAAATAATTTGACATTATCCTTTCTATCTTATAGGTAACACTAATTTGCTTCCAACTAAATCATATAGTTTAAAAGGGCAGCATTTCATATAAGGGTCTTAGCAAGTACCTGATTATTGATTACCAGTTGTACTCTTTACTAGCTTTTCCCAGAAATTGCTATTCTTTTCCTTTTACTAGGGAAGTCAATTAGTTTTTTTTTCCTTCTTCAAAACTTTGCTTAAAAGTTTAATTTTGAAAAGATTCTATGTCTTTTCAGTGATGTGCCATTTTTTTCAGTTCTTACATTTAACAATTACACTTTTTAAAATGTATTAATTCTTTTTAGTTATTATAGCATTAGAATTCATTTTCACAAAATTATAAAGCATGGAATATAATTTGCTCTAATTCAGTACTAGTACCTCCCTTTTCCCTTCTTCCTGTTCCTGTTCCCTTCCCTCTACTCTATTGATCTTTCTGCTCTTTATAGTTTTTTTTTTAATTAGTGCCTTGAGGATATATATAACGGTGAGATTCACTGTGGTGTTCATGTAAGTATATTGGAAAGTTAAGTCAGATTCATTCCACTAACTGTTCTTCCCTTATATTGTCCCACCTCCTTCCCCCTCCCATCCCCTTTCTCTACTTCGCTGATATTTCTTATATTTTGATGAAATTTCCCCTGCTTTTATGACCCAGTTAACAATTATACTTTAAGTGAATAAAGCCAGTTGTGTGTTTAAACCTGTTGTCTTGATATTTTAACACCCCTTTTCTGACTATTGGAAGTTAACTGTTAAAGAAATTGATTTGTTTTGATAAACTTAATACACCAAATGGAATCACTTATTCATTCATTTTTAGAGTTATTTAGCACCTTCTGTGTGGAAGGTATTGTAACTACCATAGAAATGATAGTAATAGGGTCATTAATCATTTATCTCAAGAATGTTAAGGGAGAGGATCTGGGACCATACACATATGGCAGGCCTTTATAAATTACTTCCTGAATCAGATGATTATCTGATATGCCCTAATTTAAATGATAGCTTGGTGCTCCTGAACATTGTTTATTAAAATTTTCTATTGTCATTTGTATTGTTTTCCCCATACAACTTAAAGAGTAACTGTTATCTATGCTTATGGACTTCAGTAAATTTTTGTTCACAAGTAGAGATGGTGAAGATAATGAGTATACACTGTGTAAAATGGGTAGTTCCTAAAGTAATTAGCAATCTAATGGCAATATTATGTATCACAACAGATCATTTCTAGAGACAACTAAAAATTCTATTAATAAATTACATTTTTTATCATATCATTTTCAAATAAACATCAGTGGAGCAATGGAACCAAGGCATAGAGATTTTTTATATGTGATGCTCAGAAAGAACAAGAGGAAATGACAATGCTGGATCAGCTCACTAAGTTCACAGCATGAAGTCAGTGAGTCTTTCTCCACATTTATAAGGGAGAAAAGGTGTGATAATGCAGTGTGAATTGTTTACATTCTTCTCTGAATTAATTGGAGTCATGTGTACCAGGTTGGGGTTGGTACACAGAAAGGGACATAGCTGGAGAACTTTGCTGTAGTTCTACATTACTGCTCCCGTAAGACTAGGTTAAGCCACTTTTCCCTAAGATTGGCACCAAATTTTAAGTAGTATCATGCTCAATTTATATAGCATCTGTTTTGCAAATAGAAGAAAGAAGTCAAAATTAGTGCTGCAATAATAAAATCAAAATTATTTACCATGATCCGAAAAACTACAATGAACTCTTTCCAGCCAAATGTGTTACTACATCTCCTGTAACTCTTTTTCATTTAGTCTTCATGCCATTTCTCAGACTTTACAAGGTCTTTCTGGCCTCAGGTACTTTGTACTTACTGGTTTTTTTTAAAAAATACTTTTTTAGTTGTTGATAGACCTTTTTATTTTAATTATTTATATGTGGTGCTGAGAATCAAACCCAGTGCCTCACACATGCCAGGAAAGTATGCTACCACTGAGCCACAGCCACAGACCTTTTTTTTTTTTTTAAATCTGAAACTCTCTCTTCATATCTCCCTGTGATTCTCTTGTGTTGAGGTTCCTGTTCAAGCATCACTCCCTAGTATATCCTTAGTATAACCATCCCTTATTTCTATTAAAGATAATAATTCTTTGGCTTCCTAGTCACTTTGTTCTAGTGCAAACCCAGGCTTATTTGACATCAGATCTAGTCCTTGCCTATCTATCAATGGCTGTTTGACTGAGGAGCTGACTCCTGCAGCCTCTATGTCCCAGGCAGGCAAGTCATCTGACTTTTTGCTGCACTTGGCCAATGGGTGGCATCGATGCAGCCATTGAAGAACTCAACTTCCCCCTTTGTCTGGAGTGACATCTCTAATAATGCCTGTGTTTTCTCTGTGGCAGCGTATCTCCATCAGGTGTACCTCCATCAGGTACACTGCAGTTCTAACTTCCTCCAGATGACCCTAGCACCTAGAATCTGGTAACATGGCCTCTTTCCCTTTTCCCTTCAACCTAGAGGTGATAATGACATTCTGCTTTGGCTAATCTCTGGGAAGTGTCACTATCTAATATACTGTTATTTCTGTTTACTTTCTTTAGAATACTTACCACTATATGTAGTTACTTTTGTTATTATCTGTATTGTTTGTACTGTGCTGTACTATCACCATTTTACCTTAGTAGAATGTAAGATTCAAGAAGACATACTCTTTGTCTTATTTATCACGATATCACCAGTATCTAGCATATGGTAGTTTCTCAGTTAACATTTTTAGAGTATATATGTATGGATGCATTTCTGAAGGTTTTTCAATACGATACCAGTAATGGTGTTCTTTTTTTTTTTTTCAAAAGAGATGAGAGAGAGAGAGAGAGAGAGAGAGAGAGAGAGAGAGAATATTTTTTTTTTTTTTTTTGTAGATGGACACAACACAATGTCTTTATTTTTATGTAGTGCTGAGAATCGAACCCAGGTCCCACCCATGCTAGGCGAGCGAGCACTCTACCACTGAGCCACAATCCCAGCCCCAAATAATGGTGTTCTTATATCAATTAATTCTTTAAACACTGAACATAGTGCAAAGGTCATTACTTTTGTTTTTCTAATCCAAATGGAAATTAGGGCATTTTAATTTGCTCTAGAAGAGGGTGAGAAAAAGAACATAAGAAGTTTGATATTGAGATTCAGAGTTCTAAAGCTGGATCAAGACTTTTACAAATCCAAATGGATTATTCCTATAAGGCTGTGGTGCCCTCATTACTAACAAAGTGGTCTTTTATATATTGCTGTGTATATACTTTCATATCATAATCTTAATAAGGCATGGATGATCGATTAATTTACCAATGCTGTTACTTGGATGGTTTCAACAAACACTTTGCCCACAAGCTTCTTTGTGGGCAAAATGCTCATATCATTTTGTGTCCAAATGATATCCTAATGGATATCAGACAAGTTTTTTTTTCTTTTGATGGCATTATTTTTAATGATGTTACTATTGAAGAAGTTTTTAGTTTTTCTTAAGACAATGCTCCCTTAGATGCTTGTATGGTTTTGTGGATTATTTAAGACCTCAAAATATTAAAATTAAAAGGTAATCTTTGTAAGTAGCAGTAGAAAAGCAAATCCTGGTCTACTATATTAATCTATGAATAAATTTATACATCTTCCTCTCTATTCATTGTTACATACTTATTAGTAAAGATTTCTGCCCATTATCCAATTCAAAAATATTTTTATGTACTTTTAATAACATAATTCTTCACAAAATAAAGTGAATGAATAATTGTGACAATTAGAACAAGAGTAAATAATGAATGGTAAAAGAAGTTGGATATAAATTTAGTATGCAAAAGCATGTTATAAGATTCTTAATAGTGTAGAGGTAGGCCAATAGTTGGTTCTGAGTTTTCTAGCTACCAACCCAGAAAGAGTCTGATGAATTACAAGTTCATAATATCTACATGGCTAACATGAAAATTAATCAGGAGAAGCTAAAGTTTTTTAGGTCCCAAGATCTGAAAGGACTTTTCAGTGCATTCTCAGAGTGGGCATACCACTTTTCTCTATAAAGAAGAGTCTCTAATATTGCTTGGTTAGGAAAACACACATGAAACGTAAGATAGGATTCCAGACACAGTGAAACAAAAGAAGTGGAAAGTAGAGCCTGTCGTTGTGCCAAGACAGATGGGCGGAGGGCATGCCTCAGAGGAGAAGACTGGCAGAGATCATCTAGGGAAGACTTCTGACTGGATAGGTAAGGCATCTGGGCTCAGAATGGGTTAAGTAGCTTTCCCAAAGGCTTGAAGTGTGTACAAAATGCCAAGGTTTAGACTCTGATCAAAATTTCTGACTTCATAGTCGGTGTTCTTCCAATAAACATAACTCCACCAGAAGACTTCTAGAACTCATAAATGAATTCAGCAAAGTAGCAGGATAAAATTAACATTTATAAATCAAGCGTGTTTCTATACATCAGTGATGAATCAGCTGAAAGAGAAACTAAGAAAACCATCCCATTCACAATAGCATCCCATTCACAACAACAACCTGGGAATCAATCTAACAAAAGAGGTGAAAGACCTCTACAATGAAAACTACAGAATGCTAAAGAAAGAAATTGAGGAAAATTGGAAAAGATGAAAAGAACTCCCATGTTCTCCAATAGGCAGAATTAAAATTGTAAAAATGGCCATACTACCAAAAGTTCTATACAGATTCAATGAACTTTTCATCAAAATTCAAATTACTTTCTTCACAGAAATAGAAAAAGCAGTCATGAAATTCATTTGGAAAAATAAGAAACCCAGAATAGTCAAAGCAACCCTTAGAGAGAAAAGTGAAACAGGAGGTGGTGTCACAATACCAGACCTAAAATTATACTATAGAGCTATAATAACAAAAACAGTATGATATTGGCTCCCAAACAGGCAAGAAGACCAATGGAACACATTAGAAGACACAGAGACAAACACACAAAAATACAGTTACCTTATTCTAGATAAAGTTACCAAAAATATACTTTGGAGAAAAGATAGCCTCTTTAACAAATGGTGCTGGGAGAACTGGAAATCCTCATGTAGTAGAATGAAATTTAACTCCTATCTTTCACCCTGCACAAAATTCAACTCAAAGTGGATCAAGGACCTAGGTAGTAGGACAGAAACCCTGCACATACTAGAAGAAAATGTAGGTCCAGCACTGCAATATTTGGCTCAGGAACTGATTTCCTTAACAAGACTCCTAAAGCACAAGAAGTAAAATAAAAAATCAATAAATGGGATATATTCAAACTAAAAAGTTCTTTCACAGCAAAGGAAATATCAAGAGTGTGAAGAGAGAGCCTAAGGAATGGGAGAAAATTTTTACCACCTGCACCTCAGATACAGCATTAATTTCCAGGGTATATAAAGAACCAAAAAAAAAAAAAAAAGAACCCAATCAATATATGGGCAAAGGAACTTAACAGACACTTCACAGAAGAAGAAATATGAATGGCCAACAAATATATGAAAAAATGTTCAACATCTTTAGCAATTAGAAAAATGCAAATCAAAATCACTCAAAGATTTCATCTCACTCCAATCAGAATGCTAATTATCAAAAATCAAAGTAATAATAAATGTTGGTGATAATGTGGGGGAAAAGGTACACTTATACATTATGGGTGAGAGGACTGCAAATTGGTGCAATCTCTATACTCTGGAAAGCAGTATGGAGATTCCTCAAAAAAATTTGAATGGAACCACCATTTGACCCTGTTATCCCACTTCTCAGTATATATCCCATGGATTTAAAATCAGGATACTAAAGTGATGCAGCAACATTATTGTTTATACCAGCATAAGTCACAATGGCTTAGCTATGATCCAACCTAGGAGCCCTTCAACAGATGAATGGATAAATAAATTGTGGTTTCAGAATATTTGAATAAAATCGCAAGAATGGTAGTTTTTGGTTATAGGGCTTGTATGAGGACTATGAGGTTATTTTTTGGATTATAGGATTATAAGCTTTTTTCTACTATTTTTCATTTTTTTCTAATGTCCTGGGTACTTTTATTGTTCCATTAGAAAGAAAAGGTAAATCATTTAAAAATTTTTAAGAACCAATAAAACAAAGGATTGAGCAGAATAGTACTTATAGTTCCAAGAACTAAAAACAGACATTAACAGTCTGGCAAACACTTTTCCTTAACAGTTCAAGTTTTTTTTTTTCCATAGAATTTTCTATTTTGCATGGACATTATTATTCAGTTTTTTAAAATTGCAAAAATAGTCATTCCCTTTAAAAATAAACTGTACAGAAACATAGAGCAAAGAGTGGATATGTATGTGTATGTATATATTTCTATTAGGAGAAAATGAGTATATATTTTATGAAGCCATATGATATATTTCTCCATACTTAAGCATGAGTGATCATATCTGTTCCAAAATATTATTCCACAAAGTTAATAATGGTAAAGCACTTACCTCCTTCTCCAACATCAAGTCTTCTGCTCTGAGATTCTTTTCAAATGTGTTTCTTTTGCCATATTGCATATTTGTCTTTCTATAGACTGGAATGTAGTCAATTCACTTTTTGTCATCTTTGAATAGAAGTCCACTAGAGGCTATGTAATTAATGTCATTCTGTAAGTAAAGCAATGATGGTTTTTAAAAAGAAAAAAAAGTCACACACACACACAGAGTGGAATTTTACTTAGACATAAAAAAGAATGATTTTTATGACATTTACCAGCAAATGAATGAATTTGCAGACTACCATATTAAATGAAATAAGCCATTCCCCCAAAGTAAAAGATTGAATGATTTCTCTGATATGTGAAAGCTAACCCACAATAAGGGTTTGGGGACTGAGAGGATGAATGTTCAGTGAATTAGACAAAGGTGAATGGAAGAAAGGGGGGAATGGGAAAAGGAAAGAGAGCAGAATGAATCTAACAATTTTCCCACATACATGTATGTAAACATCACAGTGAATCCCATCATCATGTAAATCCACAAGAATGGGATCCTAAATAGAATAAGATATATTTCATGCTTGTATATTTACATCAAAATGGAGTCTACTGTGATGTATAACTAAAAAGAATCAATAAAAAATAAAGCCTAACTTTATCCAGTTTAATGAATCAATGAATATGGCAGGATATGGACAGAACCTAGGCTTTGAGTCAGCAAGCTGGCAGGAAATAAAGATCTCATATGCCACTGAGTTCAGGGGTTAGTGTGGTAATATAAGAAAGGAAGTGGATGTTGAATTAAACCAAATAGGTATTCTAAGCTGTCTACCAATTTTGTGACCTAGACAAGGTACTCATTATTTCAGAGATTCCTTTTCTTCTTCTGTAAAGTAGGAATGATGACACACATCTTGAAGAATTATTTCAAGGATGCAGAAATGTGTGGATAGCAGTTGGCAGATAGTAGGTGCTCAGTAAAATTAGCGTTTAATGTAATTATGATTATTATCAAATCAAAGAAGTAATTAAGAAAGAAGATCATTTGATGCATATAGAACTTAAAGATCAGGATAAATATGAAATAAAATAGAAAATAATAATTCACAAATCATAAAGGGCAAGTTTCTTATTTTTCAGATCACAAAGCCAAAGGCAAAGAAAACAGTAGAGACAAGTGAGAAGGGTAAGACATTCTGTTTCCCAGAAATGGGAAAGGCTTAATTTGTGCACCATTATGTTGAATCCAGAGCTTTCAATTTGCTTCCTTCTAGCCCAGAAGCATGTCCCAGTACTAGGCCTATTGGGCAGAATGATACTCATTAAAGTGGAAATAAGAGCAGATCTTGCAAGAGCAGAATGCTATTGCAAATTTCATTAAAGAAACAACTATGCATTCTACTGATGTTGGGTACAAATAACATTTACAATTAACCATGGAGGCTGGTGGCAGAACTGTTCAACTGTTGTGTGCTATATGCATCGTTAGAGTCCAGCTGTTCATAAAATGCCAGATGAAGAAAGCAATGACAGAGAAGGAACAGTACAAACGAAGCACTGTGTTCTTTCATCATTTTAAATCTAAACAGATTGATTTTGTAGTACTTACCATGTATAATGTCAAGAAATTTGATTGCACTTTAAATAGAAAAACATCTTCATGTATATTATTTCTCAAATCAACTTGTTAAATTTTTTTTTAGCCTTGCTATTTCTATTTTTGAGATGAGGAAACAGAACTTCACATAGAATCAAAAAATGTTATGACTAAGCATTATAAAATCAGTTCCTGAAATTCTTAGTTTGTCAACCAGAACCTCTACAAGTAGTCCCTCACCTCTCTTCAGATTTATTTTTACTTCTTTCCTCAGAAACTATATATTTGAATCTAACCTACTACTGCCAAAATCATTTCAAATACTGAATCCTAGTTATATAAATTTCCCTTCTTTTTATACACTCTTCCCATATTTTCTTAGATCAATAAATTATAAGTTATTTATATTCACTTTGGTAATTGAATTGTTTTTGCATTAATGACTTTTACCATTTTCTTTTCACAGTGCCAAATGTGTTAAGTTCTGAGTAATTCTGAGAAAAGGGAAAACAGAATTCCTGCCTTCTTTGAACTTTTGGTAATGTGAGAGAGATCTAAAAGATACATTTATATAAAGTAAATATAGAATTTCATATTATGATAGTCATCATGAAACAAAATAAAAGCACATTAATGAAAGGGTAACAGGGAGACCTAATTAGATTCAGGAAGAGGAACTTTTCTGAAGAACTAATTTGTAAGCTGAGAGAAGTTTGACTTTTTTTGCACTTATTTGCCTACTTGTATTCCCCTATATTTAGAAGGCATTCCCCTGCTGAATCTAAGTTCCTATATGCTTGTTCATTTTTATCATATTTAAAGGATCTGACATAGACCTTGCCTGTTGGACTGGCTCGGGATGTGTTCAGCTGATCTGGATGGGGAGGTAAGGGTAACCATCCTCTTCATTCTTCTTTGTTTAAACAAAATTTGACTTTTAGGACAAGCATCTAGTACTTCTCTTCTGGGACTGATGAAAAATCCTAACAAACAACATGGAGGAATGACTCTAAATCTAGACCCTAACAGTAGGAGACCAGCTGTCTGTCAAACAGGACATGTAGCTGGGTGAGCCCGGCTGGAGGGAAGCCTGTACCTCTCTGCCCAAAGGAAACTGAACTCTCCCAGCAGTGTAAGCCCTGAGGCATTTTTGGAAGAATGATAATTATTGTCTTTAAGTAATTGCACATAAGAATGAGGTACTGAGACAAAACTGAAGTAAAAGAAACTTATAGAAAAGAAGAATGCTACTAAAATGGAGAAAAATTTAAAGTGGCAGCATTTCTGCTATGGCCAGACAGGAAAATACTTTTTCTTTTTTTTAGCATACTAAAAAAATTCTTAATGATTTGTTTGGACTGAATAGAAAATTAACATTATTTCCTTTTATTCCTCCTGTCCAGAAAAATCTTAAGTGGGTACTCTGGAATTGCAACACATTGTGATCTTTCTTAAGACATTTTTCTAATTAATGACATTGCTTCCTTAGGTGTGAGCTCTACAATTTAAATAGCAGCCTATGTTCAGATGTGCCTCATACCATGTCACTTTATTAGAAGAGCAATCTGACATTTTTTGACAGCTAATGTCTTGTGGCTGAATTAGTGACACCTTTAAAAAGAACTCATTATCAGCTTAGTGAACAGAATATGCACTACAAAATAGTACAGAATTATAATTTTCAATGTCAGTGATTTTTTGTCTGTATGGGTAGGATGGATTGGGGATCGGCTAAAGCCATTTTAAATATCTGATATTCCTGGAGATTAACAAATTTACACTGAGATTCCCTCCATTCTTTTCGGCATGAACTAACTCTTCATTTCTCATGACTAGTACCACTCTGAGAAAAATTAAGAAAAAAAAATTGAGCCAGTCTCATGAGTGAGAATTCATCTTCTGAGGAACAAAGTATCATGAATAAACATGCAGACATCTTTTACAAACATCATCAACAGAATTCCTGTGAGCATTAAGGGTGAATTAAATATGGACTGTGCTGTGTGGTCTTAATTCTCAAAAGTTCTTTATGTTTCTGTGACATTGCAGTCAAATTCACATCCTGTGAGAAGTCAGCAAATGGCAAAAAAACAAAAACCAGAATGGAAAGAGGTTAGAAGAACAGCATCCTGCAAGCTGACCTAAGGACATTTTTAGACAAACAATCCTAATCACCAACAGCCGGTGGCAGATTATTTACACATCTCTAGTGCTGGTTATTATATGGATGCCTGAAATTATTTCAGCTATGGAAAGGTGAAATTGTGACGGTGTCAGGTTGAAACCTCATTTGAGAGAATCCCACATTCCACCGAGACTAATGACTGGAAATTCAGACTTGATGAGAGAAGGGACAAGAAGTGAGAACATGACAAAGCCGCACTGGCACCGGCTGAGCTGTTATTTTTCAGAAGAACCTTTAGAAACTAGTCACTTATATTTAACCCCACTCCAGCATATCCAAGTTATGGGATTTCATACCATTGATGTGGAGACGTACTATTTTTAAACTTCTAATCTCTCCATCAGAATTGTTTTCACTCAGTGAGTTGAAAAGATTTTGGAAATAACACTGAGATATATTATATGAAGATTCTATTTTTATATAATATGCAAAAATTTTAAAAAGGTGAATATTTTCTTTGTTATTTTCTACTAAGATTTTTTTCCCTACTTTCAATGTGTGGTACTGTTGGTGGCCTGCCATTGGGTAGCAATGCTGGTT
Organism: Urocitellus parryii; assembly: GCF_045843805.1. NCBI lineage: Eukaryota > Metazoa > Chordata > Mammalia > Rodentia > Sciuridae > Urocitellus > Urocitellus parryii. The sequence continues at coordinate 69,945,417 of NC_135531.1, read as the reverse complement.
TATCTGTCAGGCTGGGGAGACATAGTAGTTTAGGTTCAAATTTCAACTTTTCCACTTGTTTGGTATCCGTGAAAACTTTAGTATGGATAATTATAAATATTACTATTGTTCTAGTGAGTAACCTAGTGTTGTGGTATGGATATGAGGTATCCCCCAAAAGCTCACATGTGAGGCAATGCAAGAAAGTTCAGAGGAAAGTCTAAACCCAATGAGTGGATTAATCCCTGATGGAATTAATTGAAGGGATAGAATGTGGTGGGAGGAGGTTGGAATTGGGGCGTGGCTATTGGGTATATTTTGGACCTGGTGAGTGGAGCCTCTCTCTGCTTCCTGATCATCATATGAGCTGCTTCCCTCTCCCACACTCTCTACCATGATATTCTGCCTCACCTTGAGCCTCGAGGAATGGAGCTGCCTTTCTATGGACTGTGACCTTTGAAACTGTGAGCCCTCAAATAAACTCTTCCTCCTCTACAGTTGTTCTGGTCAGATCCTTTAGTTATAGCAGTGAGAAAGCTGACTAAAACACCTTGGGAACACTACCAACCCTTCTGAATATACATTTTCCAAATCTGGTTGGTTACCAAACCTTATCCATCTGATCTCATACAGATTACCCAATACTCACCTCCTTCCCAACCTTACTGTCAAGACTTCAGCTACTGTCATAAGTCTGGCTCATTTTTACTTGAATTTCTTGGATAAACCTCCCCTGGAATCCTTGTCTCCTGCTGCATTCTCCTGTTTCTTTCTACACATCAATGAAAATTATATAACTGCATTTCAAAAATGCAGATCTAATCATGTCATAACATAGAATACTTCAATGGCTTTCTTTAACTTCCAGTATAAAATTTAAAGTCCTTCAATTGTATCTAAGACTCTTCCTGTGGATCAGCAAGGTTGAAATAGTTGTTATTTCCACATACCATGGTGCCTAGAATTTTATACTTGTTGGCTTTGCTCTAACCTTCCTTCTCTTCTCTAAAACACAAACAAATTCCACTAACTTTTACTGGTCCTGATCACTCAACTGAAATAGAGGTTCCTCTGGGAACCCTTTTATGCACCATAATAAATTTAGTTTATCTTACTTTTGCCTCAATAACACAAACCTCATTTCTTTCCAAACATCTAGATTCTATTTTTTCTTTTTTTCTAAAAAATATATATTCTTTTAGTTGTCCCATGACCTTTGTTATTTATTTATTTATATGCAGTGCTGAGAATGAAACCCAGTGCCTCACATATGCTAGGCAAGCGCTCTACCACTAAGCCACAACCCCAGCCCTAGATTCTGTTTTGGTGTTAGTTTGGGAATAATTTCAACATTGATGTGTAAGTTTCTTGAGATAGTGATTAAAAGTTTAAGTGTCTAAAGCTTACGTGCAACTAATTCTAAGTACATTTATAGTTTGAAAGAGATCAAAGATTTATATTAAGAAAATGGATCTCAAGCTGGGTGCAGTGGTGCATACCTGTAATCCCAGCAATTTGGGAACCTGAGGCAGGAGGATTGCAAATTCAAACCCAGCCTCAGCAACTTACAGAGAATTTCAGAAACTTAGTGAGACCCTGTCTCAAAATAAAAAAGTTTTTATAAAGTGGGGGAGGGGGGTTTGCTGGGGATGAGGCTGAAGGGTTAAGCTCCTCTGGGTTCAATCCCTGGTATAAAAATAAAAAATAAGAAAAAAGAAAAAGGAACTTCAAATTGTGGAATTTCTTGTTTTGACCAGTTGATGAATAGAATGTGCTGTATCAGAGTGTTCATTGAAGGGATATAATAGGAATGTTGGAAAGTAGGAATATAGGCAGTAGGGATGTCTCAAATATTTGAATAATGTAATGCAGTTGGATTTTGTCACTTAATGACTAATTTAATTAGTATGACTATTTGTCATACCCACTTAAATACATAAGGACTTATTTTTAATGAGATGTATAGAGGTAGATTGCTGGTTAAGAGGTTTAAAAAAGATCAAGAAAAAGGTCTCTGTGGTTCTCTTGACCTTTTTCTTTAGGCTCCAAAATGATTGCCTGAATTTTAGTCATTAGGACCACAGTGTGAGTGGAAATCAGGAGAAAAATGGAAAGGTAGAAAAAATCAGAGTGTCAATGGAAACTGTCAGTATAGATCTACTGTGTCACTTTAGGGAACTATATAAAACACTGGCTCAATCTCAGGTGATTGTGACATTTGATTAAGGAGCTTTACTTTATTATGCTTTCCTTTATTAAGTATGATGAAATTAATAATCCTTCTGGAAGATCAGTATATGTAAGCAAATGAACTCTTTTTCAAATGAAAACTTAGGGTTTAACTCATTGATCTATTTAATTGTGATGAATTGCATTCTTTTTACTCCATCTCATCAACAGAAACTTCAAAGTGTCAGTATTATTTATTCAAATTCATTGATTAAGTACTTTGTGCTAAGCATTATGGTTATCTCTGAGAACAGAATATGAGAGAATAGAAGATGCCAGAACAACCTTCTTGTCCTCTCATTAAATAGTGGGTGAAACAGGAAAACCAACAAATAATTCTTATAGTAGGAGATAAATTCTATGAGCACAGTAGACCTAAGGGGCTTTGGACAGGTAGCACCTACACCACTGCAATCTGTTGGGGGCAGGGAATGAAATCCAAGAAGTTCTTCAGAAGGAAACTGACAACTCATCCAACTTTTCAAAAGAAGTGGAGGAACTGGAGCAATAAGTCAATTGAAAAGCAGATGTTCAGATATAGGAAGGTATGAGTTTGATAAATACAAAATACACATCAGTAAACTCTGAATTCATTTTCAAGAACTACATTTGTACACTTGTATGAATTCCTAGGTTCTGAATTACCATTCTTACCATATAATTCCCTTTAAACAGTTAACTCTCAGGGCAGAGAACCAGAAATCTATATCAAGGAGTGGGTACTGGGTGCTCACCTTGACTCACCAGTGGGATGGATGTTGTCTGAATATGGTAGGGAATATAGAGACGTGAGATAAGAGTTTGTGTGTGTGTGTGTGTGTGTGTGTGTGTGTGTGTGTGGGCGGGGGGAAATGTGTGCTTGAGACATCTGAACAACATCTGAAGGACATGGAGAGTAGGCAGAATGATAAACCATCCTGAAGCTTTTAAGCAAGGTCTAGGATAAAAGTGTACATGTGGATTTCTTTCATTCCACACACACTACTTATTACATAATATGTGTCAGATCCAGAAAAACAATGAGGAAGAAGAAAAAAGTTCCCTCCCCTCATCATGTTTGCATCCTAGTGATGAACACAGAGAGGTTTTTAAGTGCTCATAGTGGCATTTTAAACTAGGAGATGAGAAGAGAACTGCAGAGAAAGTATGTGAAGTGAGAAGAGATGATTCATAATGAAATCTGGAGCGAGTGGTGACAGACAAAGAGGGGCTCACAACATCCTTTGAAACAGAAGGGAAATCAGAAAAGAAAGGTATCACAGCAATCAAGAAGGGTGGGAATTTGGGCTGGGGATGTGGCTCAAGCGGTAGCGCGCTCACCTGGCATGAGTGCGGCCCGGGTTCGATCCTCAGCACCACATACCAACAAAGATGTTGTGTCTGCCGAAAACTAAAAAATAAATATTAAAAAATTCTCTCTCTCTCTCTCTCTCTCTCTCTCTCTCTCTTTAAAAAAAAGAAAAGAAGGGTGGGAATTTGATAATGTGAGTCAAGAGTTGTGAAGGCTGAGTAAGGTTCTGGAGGCTTAAGACTAAAAGATTTCCAGTGGCCTTAGGAATGAGGAGGTTATTAGCTATCTTGACAGGTACAGATTCAAGGAATTGAAGAGAGGCAGAAACATTTCCATATGAGGAGTAATGGGGAGGTGATGAAGGGATAATAAATGTGTCTGCTCCTTTTATAAAGCTTGGCTATTGTAGAATGAAGAGAATAATAGGAATGTGGACGTTTAATAAATACCAAATTAAGAGGCAATAGGGTTGTAAATATAGGAAAGTAAATGGATAACTTGTGTGATAATGTCCTCAAGTAATTTAGAGAATCTAGAGAATGGACAGGATGAATGAGCCTGCAGGTGGATATGTCTTCTACTGAAATTGAGAGAAGATGCAGTTCTTAACGTCAAATACATGTGCATCTGAGAGAGAGCATGGAGTTGGGGAGTTAGTTACATGATGGCTTCTGTTTCTTTGTGAAGGGGACCTAAAAGACTTTGAGGACTTAGGATTGAGGTCTTCATGAGAATGATGAATGTTAAAAATGTAGAGTTGTAGAGGGAGCTGCTTAGGAGCCCACAAAACAATTACCACATGATCTTGAGATACTGTCCAAAGGTAGAGACCAAAAAGCTGTGTTGGTTCCCATCTCTTACCACATGGGTCTACTCCACAGTACTTAAGATTTAGACTCATGGGTGGAGAAAATCCATAGCTGAATGTATTGTTCTGGGGTTGAGGGCAAGTTGGTTGTGAGAATAAGAGGGCAAAGGATTTAAGGATATTAGCAAGAAATGTTTTAAGTCAGACCCTATCAGATTTTTGCCTCTTCAAAAATTTGCAATGATTTCTGTATTAGAAAATACTGATGTGCTGAGATGAAGTGCTTCTTAGCTCTCTGAGGGCTGAGCATGGCCAGAAGAGACAGAGCTCTCATGCTCACTTTGTCCAGTGGAGTAAGTAACCTTGAGCATTTAAAATGTTAAAATGAAAACATTATTCTTTTTAATTTTGTTATGCAAATTGTTGGTAAACATTAGTTTAAGTGACTTATGAGACCTAGATAGGTTAGGGATAGTAGTAATGCCTCAAGGAAGCACAGGAAATAGAAGTTTATATAAGACAGAAATGAGGATGTGAGTGGAATTACAGAGCCACTCAGGAGATGGGGCTGGGGCCAGAAAGGAGGGCATTAGAAATAACAATTTCTATGTCCTTGTAGTATGCTGTTTTTAAGTCCTTTGGATTTAGACTGAGGAGAGGGATAGCTGGGTCAAATGGTGGTTCCATTCCCAATTTTCTAAGAAATCTCCACACTGCTCTCCATATTGGCCGCACCAATTTGCAGTCCCACCAGCAATGTATGAGTGTACCTTTTCCCCCACATCCTTGCCAACACTTATTGTTATTTGTATTCATTATAGCTGCCATTCTGACTGTAGTGAGATGAAATCTTAGAGTAGTTTTGATTTGCATTTCTCTAATTGCTATCGATGATGAAGATGATGAACATTTTTTCATATATTTGTTGGTTGATTGTATATCATCTTCTGAGAAGTGTCTGTTCAGGTCCTTGGCCCATTTGTTGATTGGGTTATTTGTTATTTTGGTGCTTAGCTTTTTGAGTTCTTTATATACCCTAGAGATTAGTGCTCTATCTGATGTGTAAGGGGTAAAGATTTGCTCCCAAGATGTAGGCTCTCTATTCACCTCACAGATTGTTTCTTTTGCTGAGAAGAAACGTTTTAGTTCGAGTCCATCCCATTTATTGATTCTTATTTTAATTCTTACACTATAGGAGTCTCACATCAATGTTTGTAGCCGCACAATTCACAATAACTAAACTGAGGAACCAACCTAGATGCCCTTCAATAGATGAATGGATTAAAAAAAAACGTGGCATATATACACAATGGAATATTACTCAGCAATAAAAGAGAATAAAATAATGGCATTTGCAGGTAAATGGTTGGAGTTAGAGAAGATAATGCTAAGTGAAGTTAGCCAATCCCCAAAAAACAAATTCTGAATGTTTTCTCTGATATAATGAGGCTGATTCATAGTGGGGTAGGGAGGGGGAGTGTGGGAGGAATAGACAAATCTACAGATAGATAGGGCAGAGGGGTTGGAGGGGAAGGGAGGGGGCATGGGGTTAGAAATGATGGTGGAATGTGATGAACATTATTATACAAAGTACATGTATGAAGACATGAAATGGTGTGAATATACTTTGTTTACAACCAGAGATGTGAAAAATTGTGCTCTAAATGTGTAATAAGAATTGTAATGCATTTTGCTATCATATATAAATTTTAAAAAAGTAAAAATTAAAAAAAGAGAAAAAAAGATATAACAGATTATATCAGTTGTAATCTGATGTATATTTTCTCAACACTTTTTAATACAGATGAGACAGTCTGTGGTTCTGTGATTGGCTGGAGTTATAATATTATAAAATATTATAATTATAAATATTATAAAAGATATTTCTGAGATTTCTGCCATTCCAGGAACTAACAAAGACATGGGTGTAGCCTCAAAGTTGATAAGTTGGAGGGAAGCAGAGGAGTGGGGCAGGGAGGAAAGGAACTGAGAGCAGGGTTTGGGTTAGACTGTCTCTAGAGATGTTTAAGATCAGATAATGACTGTCATGATTGCCAGCCCTTTTCTTCCTTTCCCCCCTGTTCTTCCTTTTCTGATGTTGTTCTGGAGACAATTTAATTAGGAATTTTATTTTAAGGAGACACTTGGTCTGAAGCCAGATGATTCTCTAATACTAAGGCAGTTCTAGGGATCAGAAGTAATATTTTTTTCTTTTTCCTTTAAACAAGTGATTTCCATGGTTTGAAAGAAGCGTAAAGGCCATGCATCAAAAAGACTGGATGGAGTAGCTGGGCATGGTGGTGCGCACCTGTAATCCCAGCAGCAGAGGCAGACATAGGAGGATCTAGGAGGATCCTAAATTGTAGGCCAGCCTGGGCAACTTAGTGGGATCCTGTTTCAAAATTAAAAAAAAAAAAAAAATAGGGCTAAGAATGTGGCTCAGTGGCAGATAATCCCCAGTACCACACACACACAAAAAAATAAATAAATAAAATAAAATAAAATAAAAAAGAATGAACCAAATATCTCCTGGAGATAATTTGAACATAAATTCTAGTTCTTTCTATTGACTTTTAAGTACTTATAAGTGCAGTTATCAAAACAAGTTTTTAAATTTAAATCTTTTTTTCCCATCTCACAAATTGTGAAGTCATAAATCTTAAAATCTGACTTTTCAGAACATCTTTGTTATAACTTTAAATGCTTCAGGTTTTCTGTATGATTTTCCTGTGCAAAATAATTTGCATCAACTAACTAATGATCCTCATAAACCTTCCTGAAAGTATACCTTTACACAGATAGCTTCGAAGACACTTCCAAGTGTATATTTTCTCAACACTTTTTAATATAGATGGGACAGTCTGTGGTTCTGTGATTGGCTGGAGTTATAGTGTCTGCTTACCTGGCCTCTACTTTTTACTCCATAGCATCAATATACAGGATGTTTGAATATAAAATATTTTTGTTTCCTTGTTCTCTGTTAACTCCAAGGAAAGCTTTGAAATTTAGTTCTGTTTTTACATCACTAAGCCAAGAGATAATTTGTTCTTTCTTTTACTCTTTTATCCCCTTCTTTTCTTTCTCCTGTTTTTCTCACCTTTGTTGCAACTTCATAAAAGGCACCTTATGAGAAATAGTGATCTTTACTTAAATTGCAAAAGGGCCCGTGATATCAAAATTTAAAGACTATTATCTAAAAATATTATTTTAGAAAAATTCAATATTATAGGAAAGGCTATATTTTGTAGTTCTCATAGTAGCAATGTGGTATAATGTGCTACTATGTTGCAAGTAAAATAGAATTTTCAAATTATGTATTTTTTCAGTGTATATGCAAATACATGGGGTTTTACTGCTTGCTGTTCCAACAAATTGCAGTCATTCAAAATGAAATGTAATAGACTTCTTTAAAGGATTTGTGGATATAATTTTCAAATATATATTTGTGACAGATAAACTGTTCAAATCTAAATATGGCATAGATAACTTATAAATCTGTTTATAGACATTTGGACTAAACTTTCACAACAGGAGAGAAATAAAATTAACTTATTCAGATTGTGTTCATGTTTAAGATAAAGGGGGTGGGGGAGTGGTGTTTTCTATTAGATCTAATGTTAAAGTGCAACCACAGATGAGAAATAGTTCCAGAATGCTCTGTGAAAGTAGAAAATATGGAATAAAAATCTGAATGTGTGATGAAAAGCAAACCATCTCTCAAGGGCAGAATTTTCAAAGGGAACTTGCTCTAAAATCTCTTTAGATGTTCAATCTGTAGTAGGAGCATTTAATCTTTTTTGCTCAGCTTTGAAATTGTACCCGTTTAAATCTGCTTTGTGCCATTTTAGAAAGGTATATATGTTTGAGAAGATGTCTGAATCATCTCTCAAATTAATGCTGAAGGAAAAAAACTAGTTCTTTGAATTTCTTACCGGGACAAAATCAGAAGGTTTGCTGGTTATAATTTTAGAGAAACAGGGAAATGCACCAACTGATTTCTATATGTTGCTTATGGACTGTTTAAAAGAAAATTTAGCTTTTGTTACTGCTGTGGAAATGTTGAAATGACGGCTATAGGTGTTAAAATGTCTTCATTTGTATTTAGAATTAAGATTGTAATTGATGTTAAGACTCTGAAGGATTCTCTCTCCCTCTATCCAGAGATTTGAAATTTCAGAACTCTTCCTAATAATCTTGTGATGTGCTTAGATTCTTCTCAAGCAGGAAAGATAGAACAAGAATATCTATGGAAGAGGAAATGTGAGAATTAAAGTATCACATTTCAATCAACTGAATTAAACTAATGTTTGTGTGGAAACTGACCCTTTAAAATAGACTAGAATTGTCTCTTTTGTAACATATGCCTCCTGGTTCTGCTTTGTCTTGAAAATATTATATTTAGTGTAGACAACTAAATATACACAATTGTCTTTAAATTAACATCATAGATTTCAAAATTATTGTTTAAAGGTAAACTTTTTTCTTCAGCAAAGTGCATGAAATTCACAAGCCTATAAGTTATTAAGCCAGATGTCTGTGAGATTCCTTTCTGAACTAATGCCCCCTTAACTAAGTGCTTGAGACTTGTTTTAACAAGTCATCTCTTAGCACATTTTTTTAGGTTTTACTCATTATATCCAGGACCTCTCAATAGCTTTTTTTACTCTTGAAGTAAAATCATTTTACTCATTAATTTGATGTATCTCCTTAGGCAAATTTGTTGATTATGTAAAACATTCAGGAATTTATTCACTCATCTCGTGATTAAAATAAATCAAAAGAATACTGAACAACTACTTTTTACCATTTTAAATTAATGTGTATTTCTAGTCTTGATATATTCATTATGGACAAGCATATATTTCTTTTCTGTGACTGGCCTGCAATCGACCAGAGGTATACTATGTATTCAGAAATAACTATAAATTAGAAGAAAATAGTGCTTCAGGAAAAGAGAAAACCATTTTAAAGGAAGTTCAAAAAAAAAAAAAAAGAGAGAGATGAAAGTAGCTACATGCTGGTTTAGTGTTTTGTTTTCATTCAGTCCATCTTGCAACCAGGGATCATTTCAAAGTGATTATTTCAGGAGAAACAAGAAGACAACTGGAACCTACTTAAGAGAGATTTTGTTTATGAAACATCTTCTGAATAATTCCTGACCCCAGGCACCTTTGTCTGTTTCTAGGTATTGAAACCCAATACTGAGCTTCCGGCCACCTTCTTTCAGAAGGCAGCTTCCTCTTCTGTATGGTGGAGGAGGGGTGGAGAGGGAAGTTCAGCACAGCTATCTCCCCTCAATCTTCTTCAGGGCTGTGCATTATTTTCCAGAGACTTCTAGCAATCTAGCCAAAGTCATCACATTGGACTTGGAAAATCTGCAAAATTAATTCTGCTGTATATTTATAATAATTTCAAAAAGAATTAATAATAAGGTAGAAAAGGAAATACTTAGAAACTAGATAAATAGGACATTTGTCAGAGTACCAGAGAAAAGGCACCAAAATAACTTTTTCTCAAGTCATAACTGATTCTATTTTCCTGGGATTCTTAATCTCTTTCTGTTTCTTCAGTTCTCGTGGTGATATTTACTAGTCACCTCTCCCTTAATTTATCCTACTAGCCAAAATGTTCCTGCTCTCTGTGTCAAAATCTTTCTTTCTACATGGATCAGTATGAGATTTTCCTCTCTAGAAGAGTTTCTAGGGTCCTTCGGTTAGTCAGAGACACAGTTAAAGCATCATCTCGAACTGTTGCCTCTGGTTTTCTTCTTCTTTGGTCCAAGAAACATGAATTTTCCATAATGAGTTTTCTTTTGGACTATTGTACTAATGTGAACCGCAGACCCGTTTATTAAATTATAATATGCTAAGGGAAAATGTATGCACCTCTACCAAAGGAAAGTATTAATTTCCAGAAACAGCAAAATCCAAACCCATATTGAAGAATGAAATGTTTCCTGAACAAATCCTAATTTTCTTCTCATGGAGTCAGTTCATCAACTTTTAAAAAATTAATTAATTATTATTATTTTTTTTAGTTGTAGTTGGACACAATACCTTTACTTTATTTATCTATTTTTATAGATAGGTGCTGAGGATTGAATCCAGAGCCTCACATCTGCTAGGTGAGCGCTCTACTGCTGAGTGACAACTCCAGCCCCCGTACATCAACTTTTATTGTTATGAACCATTTCAAAATTTAGTGGCTCAAAGCAATGTTTATTTAGTTTATTGACTGTGTGTTGGTGATTTGATCTGTGATTATCTCATCATGTTGTTTCTGACTATAAGTTATTGGGTGTAAACTCTGTATCTGATGTCAGCTGTTAGTTTACCTGGGGCACTGGTCATTCTGGTCTTGCTCACATGATAGGTGGATTATTCACTGTAAAGTGTGATAGGACTATCTGAGCTCCATGTCTCTCCTTGTCCTGTACACCTGTTTGTACTTCCATCAGGCCCCATCACACCATCCAGCAAATCCACTCTCATCATTCAACAGATGTATTCAGCCGGGTTTATTCATGTCGCAGTTGAAGGATTCCCAGAGAAACAAGAAGGCAAGTCCCAAAGTGTACAGCATTCCAATCCTCTCCTGTTACACTTGTTAAAGTACTGTTGAGTAATGCAAGTCATGTGACCAATCCAGATTTAAGGGGTAGAAAAATATGTTCCACCTATGGATAGAGGTTATCTACAAAGCTGAATGACAAAACTGTGGATGTGGACAGGGGAAGAGTTTGTGATCATTTACAATATCAGAAAGCTCTAGTTTTGTACAAAGCAGAAATTTCTGCTTAGAGCTTACAAGTAGAAAGGGGCCACATTACGCTTTAATGGTTGATACTTTAGTTCTGGAAGGAGCCCCAGTTGATAGTTTTTTATTTCCCCAGAATTCTGCCACTAGCAGAGGATGAGATTGGGTAAAGAGATGAGTTACCTAATTTTTCTCATTTTAACTAATTATTATACTGATGGACTCAAGAGAATAATACTAAATAGAATTGTCTGAGTGTGTCATTTTTTTAAATTGTGAGGGTCACAATTTATGACCACCTTTTTTAGTATGGGACAATCAAAATCACTATTTAGCTGTGTAAAAGGAACAATTGGTTATAATTTTTTCCTATACTTTTTGATTTGTTTAAAAATATATAAATAAGCCATGCACTCACATCTAGAGCCAAGTAGGTTTATTATTTACAGAAAATTCACACAATATGAAAGATTCTAAAACCCCTTGGGTTAAGGAGTTATCTTCAAAAACACCTCCTAAAAAGGCAAATGTGTTTCAGAAAGTGAGGATGGGAGAAATGAAATGTCTAGATAAAAAAAACAAAGTTTTAATACAAAGAAATCTAAAGGAGAAAAAAAATTCTGAAGGAAGTAGAAGAGAAATACAGATATATGATGATATGGTATATTAAGAGGTCACAGTTGCTGGATATTTATAGAGAGAGTGTGAGAAAGGTGAGAATTCTGAAACTGCATATCATTTGCTTCATATTTCTATCTAGTGCTTATGTAGTCTCACATAGTCTAGCCCTGCATGCACGTTTTCTCCCAATTTAGTATTTGAATTTCATTTTCAAAAATAATTTCTGAAAATAATAGGGAGTAAAAAAATGCTGCCAAATTGCACTAGATCATGTAAGCTGCGCTAATACAAAGATACATGTTTTTAGCATGATTTTCATTTATTTAAAGAATAATAGGATTTATTACTTTTGAGTTTCTTATTTATTTTGAAAAAAGAAAAAAGTCAGTAGAAAAATTGATGAAATGTGCTTAGTTGACATACAGTCTCATAAAACTTCTCTGTAAGAGTTAAGGAAAGATGGGTGGAATCTGCCCTTTATGTATTTGCCTATCTCCACCCTGTTCATTTTATTGAAGGTGTAGAGCATTTAGTACAAGGGGACACCATTAGAAAATATGTGGATGCTAATTCACAATGGAGGGGTGTTTAGGAAAGAAGAGAAGTACTTTGGATTAGACAAAGGGGAATGAAGGGAAGGGAGGGGGAATGGGAATAGGAAAGATAGTAGGATGAATTGGACATTACTATCCTATGTGAATGATTACACGAACAATATGATTCTACATCATGTACAACCAGAAGAATGAGAAGTTATACTCCATATATGTATAATACGTCAAAATACATTATTCTATCATGTATAACTAATTAGAACAAAAAGAAAAGAAAATACATGTGTTGAATTAATGAGGCTTCTGTACAAAACTCCTGTAGTTTAAAATTTGCCAGAGTCCACATAATGTAGCTCACAGATTTACAATCAAGTAGACGCCCAACAACTTAACAAACTCAAAAATTAAGTTGGGAAGTTATAAATGAGACATGAACTAAGTAAACTTAGTGTTTTCTGTGTGAAAGCTACATCCTACTCCTGTGCTGAGACCACCTGGGCTGGGATCAAATGACCATCTTTCAGCAAGAGGGAAGGGTTTATAGAAGAGATGATATTTCACAAGTTCTTTCTAAGAAAGAAAGAGGAGGGTTTGGTCATCCGTCAGAAGCTCTAGAGTTTTACTCTTCTGATGTTGGTAGTTTGACAGTAGCCTTGAATTTATCTCAGCCTTGAATTTTTGAGTATCTTCTTCACACTGGCAATATACTGAAAATGGATGTGGAGATACATAGTTGGAAAATACATAGATAGTTAAAGTTGAAATTAATTTGGGTGCCTTTTCTTCCTTCTTTGGTCTACTGGTCTCAGACTCTTCCTTTCCATTTATGACATTCTAAGTCAAGAGAAGTCTCTCTTTACAGAAAACTTCCCAGACCACCCTGCCACCAAGGCATTTTATGTTCTAGGATCTAGTTTCTTTATACATCTGTAGGCAGCTCTTGCTTTTATCTTCTCAGCTAAATTAGTTCCTGCATGTTTAAAAAAGGGGGAAGTGGTGAACCGCCCCCACGGAAGGCTTTATTTGGTTTTCAAATGCGGGTTTGTTACGATCCTGTTGTGGTTATTATAGGAGACAAATTTAGCACTTTGAGCTATGTGTTTTCCAGAGGAAGTGTTTAAAGAATTTTGCAAAATGTTGAAGGTTAACATTTCAGTGCTACAACTTGTTAAAGGTCAGGTTCTGTTTTGTGATTAAGTTTGAGAGAATTCTTGGGGAATGTGAGTGACAATCAAAAAGGAAATATAATCCAGTGCCTGCATTTCTGCACTTTCTTATTCCTACAACTAACTATCCATTATTAACTGAACATTCTTTGCATTTCACTTCTTCTTCAACTTAACTCTTTGTTGGAAACAATTCAAAGGGCTTTACCAACTGTTAGTGGGTGGTGATTTTACATGCAACAATAGCACAGTTTTGTAATGCTGAAAGAACTGTTGTCTTAATTTTTCTTAAACTTTGGGTCTGTATTTGTATCTATGCAAAAAATCCCTCAGCACAACACAACATGACTGCTTGTTTAGGACACACATGACAAGAATTAACTCATTTGTTGGTGCCATAATGATGTAACTTGAAATTCCATGTTACTAAAAATCTAAATAGGTAGACTGGGTTTTGACAATGAAAGAGATATCAGTTAATCTGATACAATTTCAAAGTTTTTAGTTGCATTGTTTGAATCATTACTTTTAACTTTAAATTGATTTTGATTTTTTTTAACCCAATGATCAGTTATTTTCACACCATGTAGAAAAGTCATATCACCTGTGAAACAATTTTACTCCTTCAGGCTCCTGGAACAATGCTGGTATTCTCTTTAATTGTGTAACATATTATAGGCAAACAACTGATCATTTGAAGGAAATATTAAATCACTATTATGCTTAAAAATGTCATTCCAAGAGAAGGAAAGAGGAAGAACCTGAAAATACCAGTGACTGACAATCCTTTTCAAAGGTCATTAAAGGGCTTGTTATCACACATATCATCTACATTCCAGAAATATTATTATTTGGGAGGAAGGGGATTAGTACTTATTTAAGCAGATAAAAAGGAAGAAATTCTCCTAACAATGACTATATTGTTCTTAATAGGAATGTTCTTGCTATGGTCAATCTGCTAAGTGATTTACAAATGACATCTTAACCAATACTAACAAATAGGTAAGGTAGATTACTGTACAGACTCCATTTCACAGATGAGGCAATTGGAATATAGGGCAATTAAGTTTTTTGTCATTGAAGTAATGATTAGAGAGTCTAGGACTGAACCCAAGCACATTTAATCTAAACATTTTGATGCAATTTGCAATACTTACAGTTATGCTCTGGTAGAGAGTGCGTGGTCACTAGAGCTACTGTCAAGCTTAAGATGCAATAGCATCTGAAGTGCTATTCAAGCTCTGAAAAACTCATCATCCTCGTTGACAAAACATATGTTTGTTCCCTTTACTTTCTAATGAAATTCCTATGCTGGTTTATATAGTAACTTAAATTTGTTGGTTTATTTTTTAACCTTTATTTTATTTATTTGTTTTCATGTGGTGCTGAGGATCCAACTCAGGGCCTCACACATGCTCTACCAACTAAGGGACAAACCAAGACCCTTAAATTTGTTTTATTGCTTTGTTCCTTACCACCTTTTCCTTCCTGCCCCCCTGCCTTACAGAACCAAGCAGATTAGGAAGCAGAATTTTAGTTCATTTAAATTTTTTTTCCAGTGTAAAACTTTGTATGGCAAGTCAAACAAGTGGCATGTTAAAGTATTTATTACAATTGTTATGGTGATGATGATGATGATGATGATGATGATAGAAACAGAACAGAAAGTGCTGACAAGGTCTCTATTCCTATAGAGAACAGCACTTGAGCAAGTGTGTTAAGTACAGAATAATGTTGACATTAGAAAGCTGTCAGGCTGCTTCTGTTTTACTCACTGGGTCATGATTCTAGGTGTGTGTTGTACACCTCCGGTTAAAACAGGCTTTCGCCAGCTGCTTGTTCTTGCTACTCAATATCATTTTTTACTTGTGCAGATTCCTCAGTCTTCATTCTGACAGCTCAGCAGATTCCTGCCATGACTGGCTCCGCCTCAGTTCCTCCTTCTCTATTTCTAATCTCTCCATGCATAACTCAAGATTCAGCATCCTGCTTTCCATTTGTGGCATTTTAATCCACTACCCCCACTTCCTGTGTTATTCCTTTATTTTCAACTCTATGGATGAAATTTAGTTCAATATTTAATTCATAATTAAATGATATTTAGTTATCATCACTGTTTTCATGTTTTGTTTTATATAATTGTCTGCATTGCATTTTTGCTAAACTATATTTAAAGCTCCTCAGAACTGAAATGTTTCTTTCTTTGATGGCAGTTAAGAACAGTGTTGAGTGCCAATAGTCATTGCTTTGAATTATAATAAATTTAAAAAACAGCAGAGTGCCCCACCCTGCCCCTGCTCAATGCCTCATTTCTTAGCAGTTTTCTAGTAGTATTTAATATGCTATCTTATTTATAAAGAATTGTTGGAGGCACATTTGATATGTTGGCTTATACTCCATATCCAGTCTGTCAGGGACTTAGGTATTCCTCCTTTTTTTTCAATGTTTCTTGAATTCTCTTCTTTTCTAATGTCCCACTGTTGGTTAGGCCGACATGTCTGAATTATAAACTTAAGTCTTACATCTTACATGCATCAATTATGTCATTCTCCTCCAAAATTGACCTGCATAATTTCCTAAAGTCCCCCTCCCATTGTGTTCTCTTATCACAGAAACTGTAATGACTTCTTGACCTATCAGTTTCAAGTTCTTCAGCTCTGTGTACAAGACCAGACCACCTGAACTATATACATTTATTTTTCACAGCTTCCTAAGAATACATGCAGTCTTTTTGGCTCAGATTGATTTCATTTGTTTCCTCTCCACGCATACTATACTCACTCTCATCTCTCTTACTTTGGTTGAGTTAATTTTGTGATTGAGAATGTCTTAGCTTCTGTCCTTTTCTTATACACCAATCAGATCTTCCTGTGACCTTCTTGAAACATTATATAGACACTCAAACATTTGTATATGATGATAACCAGCTATCTTTTCCTATCTTATATGGTAAATATATTTATTTCATAATTTCACTTTTAATTGCTTTAAATTATTGTTTTATTTTTCTTAGCAGTTAAACTGTAACATTAATTTTAGATTAGTTGTGATTTATTTACTGTTCAGACATAATTTGGTATTCTAGAAGTATCGTGGTTCTTATTGTGGTCTTCATTATCAACAAAGGCCTGCCTGCATTTTGAGAGTAGGAAAAATATTCAAGATCTGAAGGCTTGGGTTTATCTTTAATAAGTGACAATGAGAATCAGGGAAGAATGCTAAATCTTTAAGTTGTTTTTCTTTTCTTTCTTCTTTTTCAATTTGTAAAATAAATGATACTGTTAGCAGTGACCAATAGATTTCTTTGTATTTAAGAAAATACTTTGTAAGATCAGATTCAAGTTATTTTAAAAAAGAGCTTCAGTAAGTCATAAGCTATCTTCACTATAAAATTAAAAACTCAGAAGGTCCTTCCCTTATTTTCTTAGAACACAAATTTAGGCAATTAAAATACATCAAAGTGGGTTAAAAGGACAGAATCTAACTTAAGCTTCCTCCTGACCACCTGTGTAGTATATTGTCACCATGGGGGCCATTGGTCTCCTGGCTTTGTTTCCTGCTCAGTGGACTGCCAGGAGGATGGGCTTAGGGTGTGACTTTGCTCATTTCCTTTTTGTCACCTCCCAAAGCCTTGATTTGTTTGCTTTATCTAAGACCTCTGTGCTACCTCCTAAGCCTGGCTTCCTGTCCGCAGCTGTCCACTTGTTTCCATGGATCCAGCTCAAATGGAAGAAAATCAGCCAAGGGCCTGGAAGTCTACTCTGTTTTTAATGACCTCCTCAAACTTCTCAAATATCCTTCAATGCTGGCATCAGCCAGATCATAGGAGAAGATACTAGGGGTGACTCAAACACTGAGCATTTTGCACACACAAAAAAACTGTCCAGCTTTTTGCTGACTAAAACTGTATGAGGTAGGGGAGGAAAATTCTTGGGCACAGCACTATTTTATATTGTGCTTATGGTCTGGATTTCACAGTATTTCCTAGTTCCTTATGTTAGTGAGGAATGAGTTGATATCCTTTCATAGTGGTGCTCTATGGAATCATTCTCACTTATTCTAAGAAGGATTAGGAGGAGTCAGAAGTCTGAGCTGCGGGGGGGGGGGCGGCAATGTCAGTAAACCCACTCTCAATACCAGGACTAGATGGGGTTAACAATAAAGAAATAGACGTCCTATATAAAGTGTGGAGTGCCACACTTCTGTGTGCATTGAATATAGGCATTTCTTTCCCATCCAAGCCTGAATTTTTTTACAAAAGAGATTTCTATAGAAGGAGTTGGACCTGATAGAGCTTCATTCTAGCAGAGGTATTTTTAGGTTTCTTCCATACATTTACATCTCTGAAGGTATAGATACAAGTTCAAGAGACAGAGGTGACACCTGTAGATTTGATAGGACAGGCTTGTGCATTGGAGGGTGGTTCTTTGAAAACAGCGCACACCTTCCCAAGGGCAAGAGAGAAAACACATGCAAGTGACCTGGGTGCTTTGATTAAGGTCACTATCAAAGTGTGTTACTGGGTGAAGGACAATGTTATTCATTTGGATTCTTCCCAGGTTTTCTAGTGGAGATTTTGGCTAATAGAATTTTGATTTTTTAATCCAAAATTAACCCGTTTTTTTAAATACTTTTTTTAGTTGTTGATGGAACTTTATTTATTTATAAGTGGAGCTGAGAATTTAACCCAGGGCTTTACACATGCTAGGCAAGTGCTCCACTGAGCTATAACCCCAGCCTCTTAACCTGTTATTTCGTAACCAAGATTTTTAATGACACAGGGTTAAATTTGGGGGTGGGCAGAGTCAGTTAAGCACATTGTATTTGCCTTTTAATCAATTTTAATGTTTTTCATTAGCATAAAATATTCAACTACAGTTACCCACTTTTATCTTGGAACTGCAAAGTACATAGAGACTGTTGTGACAAGGACACTTAGGGCCAAATCATCTTACATTATATAAATGCTCCAGTATGAATTGATAATTGCATATAAAGTCTATAGCATGTAGCTGAGGCTCAGTAAATTTCCACTACTATTACTGTGCTGCAGCTGCCACCTTCTAGAATATTGGAAACCTAATGTGAAGTTAGGTTTAATCTTTTGGGAGGGTACTTACTCAAATTTTATAATTCACTACCAACACAAATGGAAATCAAAGCTCCAGAAATGTGGCTTTCTAAAATATATTTATTTTGTAGAAGACAACTTATACTGTATATATACTGTTTGTGTGTGTATACATATATATATACATATATATATATACTTATGTACACACACACACACACACACATATATATATATATATTATATATATACATATGTATATTTTTGGCAAAATAGAGAACATATTTCTATGTTCCATAATGCTAATGGTATATTTAAGTATAAGAAATGTTGCTGTTTTAGTGCAATAATTAGTCTATTTTACATAATCCACTTTTATGGTTATAGGCATCTAACCTACTAAGGAATAATAAGATTGCAACACTGATATTTCATCTGCTGGTAATTTTGAAGCATTTAAGCCAGACAAGAAATGATAGAGAAAATGTTCAGCACAAGCTTACTTTGACAAATACAATAATATAATGTGTGGACACTTTTATATAAGATGTATGTATGTGTGTGTGTGTGTGTGTGTGCATGTGTGTGCATACAGAGAGAGAATGCAAAATGTGTTACATATACTTCATTATCGCATATAAATTTCTTGCAAATAAATTTCTGATTCCAAAATATAGGAACTAGTCTGTATAATATAAAGATCAACAGAATTTTCTCAGAGCCCTCTATAAATACGTTTGAATAATCATAAGTATCATTCTCATTATATAAGCCTTTGTCACTAAACACAAAGAATAATATAGCCAGTTTGGCCCCCAATTAAATAAGTCTCTGATTAAATCAATGTACTACTACTATTATTATTATTATTATCATTATTATTATATGTTACATTGAATTTTACTCTTTTATTTGATTCCATGATAAATACTTTATAGATAATCTCTATATTTTAACAATTTGGAAATAAGAGGAAATTGACTAGAAATGGAGATATTGATAGTATATCTTAGAATCATTGAATGCTTTACTCATCCACCACCTAAGTTTCAGTTCAGTATTTCTCAATGAAAAAGTTATTAAAAGGCAAAATGGGAGGTGGTGGATGAGACACGAAAGTAAATTTTTTTTCAAAATGACGTTTTATATTTATTATATATGTGACAAATAATAAATCTGTTTTCCAGAACAATTTCTTTTTCAAATTGTATCCTTAAGAAATGGTGGTAGCTTATAAATTTCTAAAAATAAAAAAGAACTTTAGAAAAATATTACATGAAATATATCAGAAGTTATAGGGTCAGGAATAGTTAATTTAGTTCTGCAATTGATGGAATATTTATAATCAGCTCCTTCAAAGGAAATTTTGTTATAGGAAGCAATGTGAGGATGTGAACTCTGGAGCCAATTTCCTGGGTTCAAGTTCTGCCTCTGTCAGTTACCAGGTGTATGGTGGTTGGGCAAGCTACAACCTACCTGCCTCAGTTTACTCATCTTAAAAGCAGTGATAAAAAGGTCTTAGCAACCCTCAGCACTACTTCTAACATCTAAATATAAATATCTCTATCTATAAATACTTCTAGTGTCTAAATATATATATATATATATATATATATATATATATATATGTATATATATGACAGATTTTTATCTTTGACAAGTTAAAAAAATGGCCATTAATAACAGGTTAGTGGCCATAACCCTTTCCCATTCCTGGGCCTGTTTCTCTGGTTGAACCTCCATCCTCACAGCCCTGAGTGGAGCCACAACCCTCTGTGGAGCAGGATCAGTGCTGGGAGGAGGGGCAGGAACACCAGAAATGGCATTTCTGCTCTCCTCTTAACTGAAGTTAAGTACTTTTAAAAAAAATTTTTAAAATGCCAAATTTAAAGTCAATCAAGACTCATTTATTTCCATATCAAGATATTTTCTTAGTACCTATAAAAACATGTCTTGATAATACCCTTTTCCTGTATGCTCTTGAAGCTAATTGAGCTTGGAATGGTTCCCCCCATCCCAACCCCATGGTCATTCATTCACATGTACCATCTATGCTTTGCTTTGAGAACAATTGAGAATTCATTGTTAAAATTCCAAGTGAATTAACTAACACAAGAGTGACATTCATCTTCTGTCTTTAATGCTTCCTTTGTTTCTTTACCTTTTCTGTGTTTAATTAAAATGACACTTATTTTTCAGCTTCTTTTTCTGTAGATAAGACCCATAAGCCAGCTGGTTCAACAGAAAAGAGTAACTGTAAAAATAAATCCTTCCAGAGAAATAAATCCTTTCAATGTTGAAGTATTTCATTTTCACACTATTACAAATGTTGTTTTAGGCCATGATACTCTGAACATCTAGATTCCATAATGATGAGAACATCACTCATTGATTTGACATCATTTAATTTATCTGAACAAATGAGGCAATTTTCAGGCACCTTTCTTGTTATCTGATATAATGAAAGGAATAGTTCAAATATTTGTGGTTACATATGCATTAACACCCTGATGTTAAGGTGATAACAAAATTCTCAAATTTGTCCAACCTTATACCGTGTGTTTGTTATATATAGTATAAGATCTTAACAGAGACAGCATTTTTCTTTAAATCAGTGACAAAATGTCACTCAGCCTTGTAAGACTGACTCATTTCAAAACTTACTTTGGAAATGTGTTATAGTGTTATGCCTTAAGTTACAGATTTAGAAGATATTCTTTATGAGTTTTTTTGAATTTCAAGAAATATATGTGATAATACAGTATTATGCATTTTAGCATATTCTGCTTTAAATTGTCAGTTGATCATTTAATGGTAAACTTTTTTTTCTCTTTCATACATTATCTTCAGATTAACTTTGAATTTGACATTTCATACCGAATGGAATATTTCTACTGCTTAGCTTACTATAATCGTTTCACTCCTTTGTAGTCTCCTTTAGGCAAAACATCTTGAATTTATAATTCCTGCCTTGAAATATCTTAGGAAACTGAATTCATTTTTGGTACATAAAAATACCAGCATACTAGGACTTTATAGGGAGACCCTTGCCTACCACATCTAAAAGAGGTAGACAACAGGTAGAAAAAGAGGTAAAGGTATTACCTTCATTGTTTTCTATTTTTTTAAACTAAATTAATATTATTGATTTGTTAATTTAAAATAAGTTGACCTTTGCCTGAAGCAGGAGGGTTGCAAGTTTGAGGCCAGCCCAGGCAACTTAGTGAGATCCTCAGCAATGTAATAAGACCCTGTCTCAAAATTAAATAAACAAAGAACTGGAGATGTAGCCCAGTGGTGAAACACACCTGGGTTCAGTTCCCAATATACTCTCCACCCCCCCCCCCGCAAAAAAAGACTAAAATTTAATCCACTAAATATATTACAAGATCATATTTCAAAAAAATTTTTAAAACATGTTTCAAATGTATAGTTTCCAAAGCTTCCTTCCCATTGTTCTCCTTTTCCTCATTTATTCCCTTCATTATTCACACACTGATAACCATTGTAGTTTGTTTTGTACACCCCAGTGTTTCTTTAGGCAAATAAATGAAATTATATATCCTTATCTTTCTGTGCTATTCACAAAAGCTTTATCTCTGACTCAATTATTTTACAACTGGCTTCATTAAATTAACAATGTATCTCATATACATGCCATAGCCATGTTAGCTGTAATCACATGCTGTACATTAGATCACCAATCCTTATCCAGCCTGTGTAACTGAAGCCCTGTTCCCTGCTACCAGTGTCTCCCTATTTCTCCCTTCCCCATCCCTGCTAACCACATTCTACTCTCTGATTCTATGAATTTGACTTTTTGGATTCCACATATAAGTGAGACCATGTAGTATCTTTTCTGTTTGTGTTTGGTTTATTTCACTTAGCATAAAGACCAGATCCATTCATGTTGTCACCAATGACAGGCTGCTTTTGTTTTTCAAGGTTTATTAATATTTGATTGTGTGTGTGTGCCTTAATTTACTTTCCTATTCATCTGTTTCCATATCTAGGCTGTTGTTTAATAGTGTAATGTAAAGAATAGTCATGATATTTAATAATACTGTATTATGTTCTTGAAATTTGCTGAGAGAATAATCTTAAATGTTCTCACCATACATACATGCATATACACATACTCACAAAACTATGTGAAGAGATAGCTATATCAATCAGCTTGATTATAGTAATCAGTTCACTATGTATTTGTATATCAAAACATCATGTTGTACTTGTTAAATATGTATAATTTTCATTTAAAAATTCCCTAAGCAAAAAACTAATGATTATGCCTCACAGATATTTTTGCATAAGAAACCTTCCTCATTTTTTTTATAGCTGCATAGTATACCATTCGGTAGATGCATTATACTTTTCTAACCAGATTTCTGTTGGTAGTTTAGATTTGCTCTCACAGATGTTGTTGCAATGAAAAATATTGCTTATTTTTCCATGTTTAGCGTAACATACATTCTCAGAAGTGAAACTGCTAAGCAAAGTTTTATATATTTTTAATTAAAAAAATATTTTCCAAATTACTTTCCATCATCAGCAATGATTGTAACTCTTTTCCTATTGTTTTGTTGGTAGACTATCTTCAGAATTTCAGGATTTTGATAATTTTCTAGGTGAAAAATGGACTCAGCTTATTTTAAATGACTATGTATGTTTTTTTTTTTATATTATGGAGATTGGTCTGTCATCCATAGTGCAAAGATTACCCTTTGTCATTTGTGTTTGCTTACTATTTCTTGTAAAATTATAAGAATCAAGTATATACTATAAGAATTAAATATTTTCTTTTCCTTTCTCCCCTTTTCCATTTTCTCTTTTCTTTCTTCATAAGAAAATGTAAAAATACTATATGTTTTGGAAGTCAGAAAGATTTTCAATAAAACACAAAAAGCAAAAATCTCAAAGGAAAAAAAATGACAATTTGACTACATCAAACCTAAAAACAGATGAACGTCAGAAATTTTTATGTGTAATATTAAAAGATAAGCAATTATATGGAAGAAAATAATTGCCTCACATAAAGTAAACAATAGGTTCTTTTCTAGAAAGCAATAAATCCTAAAATAATTGATATGAGAAAATCAAACAGACAAAGATTCAAACATGTAAATTCACAAAAGAGGAAATCTAAATGGGCAATAAATACATAACAATATGTTGAAACCACAGGAATCAGGAAAATGCAATCTTAAAACAAGAGGTCACTTTGCTACTCATTTCGTTTGCAGAAACAAAAAAGTTTGCAAGTATCATGTGTGGGGAAAACAAGTGTTCTCAGAGGTGGATAAAGATGGGAGTGTGGATTATTCAAGTCTCTTCAGTAGTGTTTGACAACATTTAACTTTCTGCACTGTTTAAGATCTATCTTGGTTTATGGTATGGCGTATGGGTTCGACTTACAATTTTTCCAGAAATTTACTGAGCTGCTGTAACAACATTTAATAAACAGTGCTTTCTCACAATGCTGTGAGAGGCCACTTTTGCCACATATTAAAGTCCCATGTGTATTTGGGCCAGTTTTTAAGTTTACTAATCTGGTCATTGATCTATCTATTCCTGTGTCACTAGTGTACTCTTTTAATGATAAAAATCTCATAATATGATTGAATGTATTATAGGGGTTACTTTTTATTCTGTTTGATTTTCATTCTCCTTGGTCGCAGTTTTCTAGTAAGTTATCTATCATCTCTCTACCTATCTACACATATGTGCACACACACATACATACACACACTACATATTTCTCCCTGGTACTGCCTTTGTACTGATTTTGAACTTGTTTCTTTTTTGTTAGTTTAGTAACTATTAAATAAGTTGGGTTGTCCTAGATCAGGTATTTTCTTAGGTTGCTTTCCAGATAAGTAGAGGGAATGATCACCACATAAAATATTCTTCCTGACTGCTGTGTGAAGCAGCAGACAGCTTCAGGTAGATATGCCTTACGGAAATGATTTTTCTTTCAGAGCCCCTCATCTTCTGCTACTCTAAATCAAATGGCTTCCTGCCTTGTTCAGCACAGTGACTATATCCTTGTTGTAAAAAATGACTGCAGTTTTTAGATTTCAGAGTGGATCTCTCATTTTTAGAAAGTTGTATTTTTGCTGGTGCCTTTTAGGACCTGTTGCTGCTCTGGTCTTGCCCTCTTGCCCTCTTTATGTGATCATATTCCTTGTTAACTCTTGCCTGATTTTAATTGCTTTGGCAATTCACAGTTATAACAAGAAAACTGCAGATTATATTTCCTAGCTTTTTGGTAAATTTTTAAAATTAAATGGACATTTTTGTTCTGTTTGGTTTTGCACACTTTTTGGAAGAATAGGGTTGGGGTGAGGAAAATTTCTGCCTGTAGCAGTCAAGCTCTCACTGTAATAAGCATTGGTGTCATCCTTCACAAAGGGTTGCTTCAGCTAATGCAGGTGGTATTGCAGTTTTGATCAGGGAAGCTTCTGTGCACAGCAAGACACCTTGGGTTTTTTTTGGTGCCTGAAAAAATCGTTCTGAGAACCTCACCACTGAATGCCCCCCTTTTCAGACTTGTTTCTGGCGATTCATTTCAGTTTCACTTCTTTTTAGAGACTTTTCCTCACTCCCTCACTCCTTGAAACCTTCTTCTGTACTTTCATCTCTCCCCAGGGTGCTATCAAAGCTCTTTTTTTAATTAGATTATAATTATCTGTTTACTTGTCTATAAATAATAGAAAATATTGCACAAAATATTTGCTGTAGTGTGATTCTTGAATGTCTCCCAAAGGCCTGGCCTGTGGCACTAGGGGAGGTGGTGGCACCTTTAAGAAGTGGGGCCCTATGGTAAGGAGTTAAGTCATGGGGGGCGGTTATCCCTTGGAAGGGGCTTTTGGGACCCAGGCTCCTTTTTTATCTTGCTCTTTTTACTTCCAGCCTGACATGAAAATTGTCCTCCTCTGCTGTGTGCTCCTGCCATAACATGCTGGGTAGCCACAGAACAAAAGCAACAGATCCAAACAACCATGACTGAAACTGTGAGAGGAAATAAACCTTTCCTCCTTTTAAATTGATTCTCTCAAATATTTTTTCACAATGACAGAAAGTTAACATAGTATTCTCATGGGATGCTTCTTCAAGATGCTTTGTGAAAACAGTGGTTGTGACCAAATAGGTTTGGGAGATGCTATCTTTGAGAATCATGATACATAGTCACATATCAGAAGGTGCAGAAAACCTTAATGAAACTACATCCCTTCATACTGATGGAACCCTGAGGGTGACACATGGTTGCAAGCTGTAGGCTACAGGAGAAAGGCATCCTTGAGGTACAGATTCTCCAGCTCTTAGCACAGTGCCTAGACTGTGAGTCTGCTGAACAACTGACTTTATCTTACACACTATCTAGATGCTTGGTTACGTGGAGAAACATTTTATAAGATAATTTTACATACAGGGGATCACAATGGCACAAACCCTGGAGAGCACTATAGGTCAGCTTCACTTAAATAGATTGGACTCTACTTGATGGGGTATGGGAACGTTTACCAAGCGAAGGACTTCTGGGGAAGGATAACCAAGTTGTTTAATGGGCCTGGAAAACTTTTAGATGGAAATGATGAAAAGTGTTTAGTTGGGAGAAGAGAACGTTAAGAAGATAATTCTAATTTTTTGAGTTCTTTGTATACTCTGGATATTAGGGCTCTATCTGAAGTGTGAGGAGTAAAGATTTGTTCCCGGGATATAGGCTCCCTATTTACCTCTCTTATTGTTTCTCTTGCTGAGAAAAAAACTTTTTAGTTTGAGGAAGTCCCATTTGTTGATTCTTGTTATTAACTCTTGGGCTATGGGTGTCCTATTAAGGAATTTGGAGCCGGACCCCACAATATGTAGATCAGAGCCAACTTTTTCTTCTATCAGACGCAGAGTCTCTGATTTGATATCAAGCTCCTTGATCCATTTTGAGTTAACTTTTGTGCATGGTGAGAGGAGGGGATTCAGTTTCATTTTGTTGCATATGGATTTCCAGTTTTCCCAACACCATTTGTTGAAGATGCTATCCTTCCTCCATTGCATGCTTTTAGCCCCTTTATCAAATATAAAATAGTTGTAACTTTGTGGATTAGTCTCTGTGTCCTCTATTCTGTACCATTGGTCCACCCACCTGTTTTGGTACCAGTACCATGCTGTTTTTGTTACTATTGCTCTGTAATATAGTTTGAAATCTGGTATCGCTATACCGCCTGATTCACACTTCCTGCTTAGAATTGCTTTTGCTATTCTGGGTCTTTTATTTTTCCAAATGAATTTCATGATTGCTTTATCTATTTCTATAAGAAATGCCATTGGGATTTTGATTGGCATTGCATTAAACCTATAGAGAACTTTTGGTAATATCGCCATTTTGATGATGTTAGTTCTGCCTATCCATGAACAGGGTATATTTTTCCATCTTCTAAGATCTTCTTCTACTTCTCTCTTTAGGGTTCTGTAGTTTTCATTGTATAAATCTTTCACATCTTTTGTTAGGTTGATTCCCAAGTATTTTATTTTTTTTTTTTGAGGATATTGTGAATGGAGTGTTTTTCCTCATTTCCATTTCAGAAGTTTTGTCGCTGATATACAGAAATGCCTTTGATTTATGCGTGTTGATTTTATATCCTGCCACTTTGCTGAATTCATTTATTAGTTCTAGTAGTTTTTTTGTAGACCCTTTTGGGTCTTCTAGGTATATAATCATGTCATCCACAAATAGTGATAATTTAAGTTCTTCTTTTCCTATTTTTATGCCTTTAATTTCTTTCGTCTGTCTAATTGCTCTGGCCAGTGTTTGGAGAACTATATTGAATAGAAGTGGTGATAGAGGGCATCCCTGTCTTGTTCCAGATTTTAGAGGGAATGCCTTCAATTTTTCTCCATTCAGAATGATGCTAGCCTGAGGCTTAGCATAGATAGTTTTTACAATGTTGAGGTAAGTTCCTGTATTCCCTAGTTTTTCTCATATTTTGAACATAAAGGGATGCTGTACTTTGTCGAATAAGTTAACAAATAACCCAATCAACAAATGGGCCAAGGACCTGAACAGACACTTCTCAGAGGAGGACATACAATCAATCAACAAGTACATGAAAAAATGCTCACCAGCTCTAATTAGTCAGAGAAATGCAAATCAAAACCACCCTAAGATTCCAACTCATTCCAGTAAGATTGGCAGCCATTCTTTTTTTTTTAATTTTTTATTGGTTGTTCACAACATTACAAAGCTCTTGACATATCATATTTCATACATTAGATTGAAGTGGGTTATGAACTCCCAATTTTACCCCAAATGCAGATTGCAGAATCACGTCGGTTACACATCCACAATTTTACATAATGCCCAATTAGTAATTGTTGTATTCTGCTACCTTTCCTATCCCCTACTATCCCCCTCCCCTCCCCTCCCATCTTCTCTCTCTACCCCATCTACTGTAATTCATTTCTCTCCTTGTTTATTTTCCCATTCACCTCACAACCTCTTATATGTAATTTTGTATAGCAATGAGGGTCTCCCTTCATTTCCATGCAATTTCCCTTTTCTCTCCCTTTCCCTCCCATCTCATGTCTCTGTTTAATGTTAATATTTTCTTCCTGCTCTTCCTCCCTCTCTGTTCATAGTTGCTCTCATTATATCAAAGACGACATTTGGTATTTGTTTTTTAGGGATTGACTAGCTTCACTAAGCATAATCTGCTCTAGTGCCATCCATTTCCCTGCAAATTCTATGATTTTGTCATTTTTTACTGCTGCATAGTACTCCATTGTGTATAGATGCCACATTTTTTTTTATCCATTCATCTATTGAAGGAAGGGCCTGAAGACCTTAAAAGAGCATGCTACAGGGATGCTTCCACATCGATGTTCATAGCAGCACAATTCACAATAGCTAGACTGTGGAACCAACCCAGATGCCCTTCAATAGATGAATGGATTAGCAGCCATTCTGAAGTCAAACAACAACAAATGCTGGCGAGGATGTGGGGAAAAGGGACTCTTGTACATTGCTGGTGGGACTGCAAATTGGTGCGGCCAATTTGGAATGCAGTATGGAGATTCCTGGGAAAGCTGGGAATGGAACCACCATTTGACCCAGCTATTGCCCTTCTCGGACTATTCCCTGAAGACCTTAAAAGAGCATACTACAGGGATACTGCCATATCGATATTCATAGCAGCACAATTCACAATAGCTAGACTGTGGAACCAACCTAGATGCCCTTCAATAGATGAATGGATACAAAAAAATGTGGCATTTATACACCATGGAGTATTATGCAGCACTAAAAATGACAAAATCATGGAATTTGCAGGGAAATGGATGGCACTAGAGCAGATTATGCTAAGTGAAGCTAGCCAATCCCTAAAAAACAAATGCCAAATGTCTTCTTTGATATAATGAGAGCAACTAAGAACACAGAAGGGAGGAAGAGCAGGAGGAAAAGATTAACATTAAACAGAGACAAGAAGTGGGAGGGAAAGGGAGAGAAAAGGGATATTGCATGCAAATGGAAGGAGACCCTCATTGTTATACAAAATTACATATAAGAGGTTGTGAGGTGAATGGGAAAATAAACAAGGAGAGAAATGAATTACAGTAGATGGGGTAGAGAGAGAAGATGGGAGGGGAGGGGAGGGGGGATAGTTGAGTTTAGGAAAGGTAGCAGAATACAACAGTCACTAATATGGCATTATGTAAAAATGTGGATGTGTAACCAATGTGATTCTGCAATCTGTATTCGGGGTAAAAATGGGAGTTCATAACCCACTTGAATCTAATGTATGAAAGATGATATGTCAAGAGCTTTGTAATGTTTTGAACAACCAATAAAAAATAAAAATAATAAAAAGAAGAAGATAATTCTAGCCTGGCGCTTGCCTGTAATCCCAGAGGCTAGGGAGGCTGAGACAGGAGGATCCTGAGTTCAAAGCCAGCCTCAGCTACTTAGCAGGGCACTAAGCAAATTGGTGAGACCCTGTCTCTAAATAAAATATAAAAACTGTCTGGAGATGTGGCTCAGTGGTTGAGTGCCCCTGGGTTCAATCCCTGGTAACAAAACAAAGCAACAATAAAGAGAGAGTGAGAGAAGAAATTTCTATCTACAAATATTAACAATGAGTAAGATATTCTTTCACCTGACAAAAATTTCAAGTACAATTATTATAACAATAAAATAAACAACCTGGTTGAGTCCTCTGGTTTGGAGAAGGGGGAGTGTCCATTCTAAAGGCATGGGTGCATGATGGGTAGTTGGGGGAATTCCCCAGGAGGCAGCAGTTGAGAAAACAAGCAGAAGCATGTGCAGAGTGCTTCATATCACAACACAACCCACCTTTGAAGAGGACCTGGCTGGAAATCAAGAGTGGTTCTCTTTAATGTCAAGCTGTCCTATATAGATAGAGCTGTTTCTCTTGTTCCACACTGACCAGCTCTGTGTTGTCGCATAACACATAGCATATAATGGTGAAAATTTACAAAGGACTTTTCAAATGACTGACTTAAAAGTAAATCCCTAAAGTATACTTTTTATTTTTAGGTCCAGCAGTGATTCAATTGATTCTATTTATGTATTGTTGTTGATGGATTTTTTTTTTAAATCAGTTAAAAACTTTTGTGGGAGTCAAAAAAGTGTTAATATTAGGTATGTTGGTATATGTCTAAAACACTTGTGGTTTACATTGCAAAATATTGCCTAACTGATCATTCTATGAGATAAATTAATTCAAATTTTTTCTTTCTATCCAATGTAGATTACCAGAGTTCTATATCATCAGAAGGGCTGAAAAATATTCAGAAAAGTCAGTTTTATATTCTTATGGGTAGAGATAATTACATTAATCAAAATAAAATTCAAATTATTTAAATTAGGTCTTATAAGAAGAAGGTATTAAATGCTAAATTTCATATTTGAGCAAATGTTTTTACCTCTCCAGTTTTTTTGTGTGTGTTTTAAGATTCCAAAGAAATTGTTTCACTGGTTCTTCTGTACTGAACTAACAGGGTTCATTTATTTTGAAGTTTACTATATAAAGCACTCAGTTATTCATTTATTTTAAGATCCTAAAAATAACTATTGTTAAAAAATAAGAAATCTTGATTACCAAATAAGACTATGGATTTTGTTCTTCTAGAATGTTCAAAAAACATGTTTATTTAAAATAAAGATATAAAAGAAAATATTTTAAAATATATTGATATATATTTTAAAGATATACATATTTATTTATACTAAATATTTTCACAAATATTTTATTGTTTATACTAAATATTTTATATTATATATGTAATATATATGTATATGACATACATGTATACATTTAAAAGGATGTTCTGCCTGACTCTGGAGATGTTAGTTGAACATTCATTCATTTGTTCATTCAAGAAATATTTTTTGACTGACTGTTAGTTATAAGCCCTGGAGATTTTCATTAGCTATAAGATGCTGCAAACAGGTATACAAAACCAGAATTAGTTATCTCAGTGTTTATTAAACAGGTTGCCTCAGAAGCCAAAAAACAGTTTAGTAGAAAAGGTATGGGTTTTGGAGGCTGTTTGATTTGGGTTAGAATATGGGTTGTGCTGTAATTGTTAACCTGTAACAAGTTATTAAATGTCCACGTTTCATTACATGAAATAACACTGATGCGTACTTTTGACAATGTCTGATGCAAGTAGACAGTCAACACCCAGCCTGCTTGCATCATAGCCTTGTAAGTAGACACTGTTCAGTATTAGCTTATTTCTCTCCTGCTCTTGTCCCACTGGCTATTTACAGAATTATTTTAACAGCGTTATGGCATGTTGAACAATAAATAATACAACAGAATTATGATGGTTCATGGGTACGCATGTGTAGTTTGAGAAAATGTTCATTATTTCCACACCTAAAAAAGGCAATACTTCTGGGTGTGAGCCTAAAGGGGATTGCTTTTGGACACTAGGAAAGAAAACTGTGAATAGTATTAAATCCAACTTAAACTTGTATGCTTTTAAACTGTTACAAAAGTAAAACTGCTCTAATAATTCATTATTTTGTATTTACTTATGTAAGAAAAATATAAATGTTTAGCATGTTCTTCTTTTTTTGTACTTTCCATAAATTACAAAATGTCATCATTAAGCCTGAAGATAATTTCTCATATGCTAGTCATTTACTTCTTCCTACTTCTCAGATGCTCAGTTTCTGACATCTTGAACATCATTTGCTTTTGCCTTGATAACCAATCTGTATGGAGGAATGTCTATAAAGTATGTTGCACTATTGTCACACGTGCCATTTTCCCTCCATGTTGATAAATGAGCTGTAGCAAGGAAACAGTTACTTAGACAAATGTTAAGTAAGAGCAGAACAATACTAGAGTTTGAAGTGATCTGAAAAAATTTTGGATGACCTGGGTGCTGGTCACTTTGAGGATATAGAATCTTAATGCCAATGGGAGAGATTTAAATATTGATAGTAAATCTGGTCTACTCTAATATTGACTTTGGCTCCTTCCAGTGTCCTAACTCCATCTTTGGCCTTCCAGACAAACAAATTCCCTAAGTGTATATTCTTAAACCTGAGATCATTCTTTCTACTGAAGGATTATCAGCAAATGTTCTGATTTCTAGATACTTCTCCTGACAGAAGGATGTCCTGGTTCCGTGATTTTGGTGGACAAGTATGGGGTGTTTCAGCTTTCCATAGGTAACATCTGCTTTTCTCGTATGTGTTAGTTATATAGAAAAGAACTTTAAAGGATGTCAAATGCCCTTATTCCTTTCCTGGATATTCTTTAAAGTATATTTTCAAACTTCCTCACTAATTAAATTCTTCCTTTTCCTTTTCCTGTTTAAAAATTTCATTGTTTTATGCAAAATAGAGGCCTTGATTTCAGGGAAATGGGTCACATTATCGTTTACTTATTGAAATGTCAAAATAGGAAGCGATTCCACCAAATCAGAAAAAAAAATGTGCATGAAATTGTCATGTTTTGAAAATGTTTTCAGCAAATCTCAATACAAAGCAGGAATTGGAGATGGTAGAGGGGTGGGAATGGAAACCCCAATAAAGCAGCCTATTACTCATATAAAGACACTTGATCTTTAACTTAAAAAATTATAATCTATGTAACCTAAACTGAAAATGAAAATCTAGACGTTTTGTTTTTAGTTTTATGGCTTAGTCAACTCATTTACAGCTGGAAAGTATTCAAAACCTCCTAAAAGCTGGGCTGATCACATTGGTTGCCTTGGGTGTGACCAATGCATCCCAACCTGACGTCACTCAACTTCAAGCTCTTCACTCATGTGTTTCTCCATATATTTTGAGTTCAACTTCTCTGGTCATGATTGTGTCTTCTATAATCATTAACAGCCATTTTAAAGGAAGATATGTCATTAAAATATCTTGCTAAATTTTTTAAAATTTTAGAATCTGAATAATAAATTTTCTTACATTTGAATGAATATTTTTTTTTTAGAAAGAAATCAACCACATGTCAATTAGAATGCACCTAAATGGAAATTTGCTTAAATTTAGTTTTGAGAAACAGAAATTACATGATGCCAATTTAATATCAGATTGCATTTTAGCCCTAATGATCAAATATGAGATAAGCAAAAATATAAGTGGAGTTTATTCTGATACATCAATTACATGTTATATTTAAATAAAATTTCTAGTTAGAAGATTAGCTGAGTTTCCAAACATACTATCACTTAAAGTTAATAAATAGCTTTTCCAAATTTTCTTGCTCTAATGATATGCTTCTAAATTATTTTGCTTTCATTTTTATTAATCTCTAAAATTTAATTAAAGATTTAATTAAAGATTTAATTCATTTTTATTTTCTATTAATAATAATAGCCTATGCTGCCTTAGAATTTTGCATGGATCATCTTATTTAAATGTCACTAAAAGTCATATGAAGCAAGAGAAACATTACCTCCATTTTACATTTGAGAGAAACTGAAATTCAGAAAAATCAGTGTATCTATCTGAAATAATATAGTCAGTGATGAGTCTAGACTCCAGACTCAAAACAGGCTGATATTAAGTCAGCATTCTTATTCAGATCCCAGGAGTTGCCACATGAGTACTAGGGTTTGTTTCTTGTAGTAAAATAGGTTTAAAATTTGAATGCACTATTCTCATATCTGAATGAATATCAAAGGAAAAAAATTATTGGTTGGTTCTCACTTTTTTCAACATAATTTTTTTTCAACATATACATATTACTTGATGGGTATGTTAACTTGTTTCACTAAAGTAACCATTTTATTATACACATCACAGAACATCATGTTGTATACTTAAATGTATACAATTAAGTTTATTTAAAGCAAAAAAAAAAAAACCCAGAAAAACAAAAAACATAGCCAAATGATCATTATTTTTTACACCAGTATAAAATATACATATGTGGGGCAGAGAACACTGGTTGGAACTCTGTATTTTCCTCTCAATTTTTCTGTGAACCTAAAACTGCTACAAAAAATAAAACCAAATTAAAAATAGCTAAATATTTGAATTGTGACTAAAATCATGATATATAAAATCAAATATAATTTGTTATATATGATATATAAAATCAAATATAATATGTTATATAAAGGAGGAAAAATTTTTATTCCTGATTTTCTGAACTATGTCTGATGATAGAGGGGAGTAAATTTTTATCTCGGGAGTTTAGTGCTATAAACTAGTCTCAGACCAATCAGGATAGAGAAACTACATACTAACTTAAACAAGGATAGTTTAATACAAAAAGTAACGAACTATAACAGATTAAAGTACTGAGAGATTAGTTAGTAAGAAGTAATAAACTCTTCAAAAAAAATACAGGATCAGCAGGTATAAGGAGTCAGCTTCCCACAGGACTAAGAGGCAGTACCAAGAAAGTGGCCCTCAAGCCTGAGCCCAGGCCCTGTGGAGAGGGCTCTGCTGAGGCTCACTGAATGGCAGAAGAGACACTGTGGTGCCAACCAATGGCACTTGTTGGAAATTAGTCCTGGGACGTTACCTGAAATCTGCCTCCCTTGTAGAGACAGCTGTTCATAGGGACATGCCTCTTCAGAAGCACTCTGCTATAAAAACAGCCAGGGGTTCCAGGGAAAGCTGCCAGCTGCCTGCACTGCAGATAGCAGGCACTAGAGAAGTTGGATTTGATTCAGGAGCTGGGTATTAGAGAAGCACTTGGTTCCTGGGGAAGTTGCATGCATTACAGGAAATTGGCAAATAAGCTACCAGAATCAAGAAGAAAAACTCTTTCTCTTGCATCGCCTCTCTAACACCCTCTACTGAAAAAGCTTAACATCATCTCAGATGGCAAAGGAAATGCATTTTAAAAACCCATATCTGTATTCAAAGAGCAGGTAGTAAAGGAAGAATTTGGAGTTGAGAGGCATAATTTGATGTCTGGTACAGGTGGCATAACGAGATATTGTTGCCTTATGACTACAATGTTTTTTGAAGTGTAGACATGAGGGAATTTGTGAGAAGAGACTCTTTGGATGAACTTGCCCTTCTCTTCTGCAGATTCCAAAATGACAGCTGACTATGTTTCCTTGGCATGTAATTTCACCAGCTTTCCATCTTGCTGATTCCTATGAGCATATGAGCTGCATTATTTGTGCTGTTTTTCAGCAGCTAGACTGCTTCCTGCATCTAGCCCTCTGTATTTTCACTCCTTCCTTTTAATTTAATTTTTCAACTTGTTTCCTGCCCTTCCAACATCAGCCCTTGGAGCTTTTGGAGATGATGAAGTGTTTTTTCACTTATTTACAGCTGCTGACCTAAAACTAGTTTTTGTATACACTTGGCCATATGTTACCTTTTTTTTTTTTTCCATTTCTTTTTTTTTATTTTTTTATTTTTTTTTTTCTTTTATTGGTTGTTCACAACATTACAAAGCTCATGACATATCATATTTCATACATTAGATTGAAGTGGGTTATGAACTCCCAATTTTACCCCAAATGCAGATTGCAGAATCACATCGGTTACACATCCACAATTTTACATAATGCCCAATCCATATGTTACCTTTTAACCAACCCCATAAAAAATGGAAAAGCACTGAAAGAACATATGAAGTGACATAATACCCGTTCATGAACAGGTCTGATCGATACACTGCATTGGAGAAAGGTTGATAATGGTGTAGGAGGAGATGTGGTCTGAATATTATACTTCTATTCTTCTGGAAAAATAATGCTATCAGTACAATCTAGCAGACACATGCTTAGTTCATTTTTTATTTTAACTAAGCCCTCTGTAGTTACTTGCTAGAAATTCTTCTCCTGATGTGGTTTTGTTTATTAGTTTTATAAATTATAAACATGATGTATGATTGTAGGTATGAGTTTTAAGAAAAAACAAGCTGTGTGGGGTGGTGTATGTCTATAATTCCAGTGATTTCTGGAGATGAGTCAGGAAGATCATAAGTTTAAGGCCAGACTTGGTAACTAAAGGAGACCCTATCTCAAAATAAAAAATCAGATGTGATGGGGATGTAGCTCAGTGAGTGGTAGAACACCCCTGGGTTCATTTTTCAGTGAACAACCTCCCCCCCCAACGAAAGAAGAAGGTGAATAAAGAAAAATAGTATTAATTCTCTACTGTCCTTGAGAGAACTAATCTTATCAGTTTTATGTATATCACTCCAAATATTTTTCTATGGTCTTATAAACATGTATTTATTATTGTATATAATCAGTAGCTTATGGGTAGGTATATAACATTTCCATTTTTGCTTCTTTTTACAAAAATGGGTGTCACGGATATTTTATTAAGATGATATAAACAGTTGTGACTCCCTCCTTAATATCTGCATGAAGTTCCATATGGCAAATGTATGAATTTCCTACTGATGATGTTCAGGCTGTTTCTAAATTATTGTCACTTCAGTCAATATGCAGCAGGACAGTTAGAGGGTAATCCTTTTAAACTACAAGATACATGTAGTTAATGTATAACTTAGTACCATAAAAGGAGAAGCCCCTCTCAGAAAAAATTTATGAGAAAGGGGTTTTTAAATTCCTTTTCCTGCAGGACTGCTATATAAATATATCTCTTTCTTGTTTATTGACTAGCATGATTGTTTAAGTATTATTGAAAGTCTTTCTGTAATCATAAACTCAAGATGCTTTATTCCTTATCAGCCATTATCTAACAAAGAAAATAATATTAAAAAATATTTTCAGGATTTGTTTCCTAAAAAGTTATCACTGAGTATCGCTAAATGTTTTGGGAATACATCTGTTTGAAATTAGGTTTTTATTTTTCATGATTTATTTCACTAATTTCCTAGATGCAGAAATATGACAGGAGTCAAGATGGCAGATTAGAGGCACCCAGCGCTTGCCAGCTTCTCAATGAGATAGAACCAAACAACAAGCAAGTGAACAGCTGCATGTTGAGGTGGTGGATTATAGGTGAAACCTAGGAATATTAGATATTAGCACAGTAAGAGAAACAGAGTCCTTAGCACTCATTGGTGGTGCTATAGGAGGATAAAAAAATACTCCTAGTGACTCTATAAGTGCAGAATCTGATATCTTGCAAATATATACCCTAAACAGAGACGATTCCTTAGATCTGCATAGTGAGCTGGCAGTGGGGGAGAGGTTCTCTGCATTTCCCAGTGTATTCATATAGTGTCATATTGGGAACCATTTTGACGAAGGCCCTGTTATTTGAACTTGCTACTCAGGGGATCAGAAGCCTCTTCATGTTTTTCTATCTCTAAGACCCCAAGAACTCAACTCTTCTTTACTGGCTCAGAAAGTGATCATTCTGAGAGACAGTTTGGCCCAACAGAGTGACTGACACAAATCCACTTAGAATTCCTTGTGGTGGGAAGTGTGGCCTGAAATGTGGAGGGAAGAAGAGACTTCCCCTTAAAATAAGTGGTTCCAAGGTTGGGAGCTCCAGGATTATGGGTGGTGGATAACACATAACTTGCCACAGCACAGGTCTATGTAACCCTGTAACCTCTCCTCTTGCAGGGGTGCCTAGGGATGCACCCTAGTGTTTGTCTCATCCTAGCAGAAGGCTGCCCAGGGAGCTCTGACAAACTCTATTGCCCGTCATGATCAGCATTCCTTACAGGTTCATTAAAGTGCCATAGCACAGACTTGGCAGCTGCCCTTGCAACCTATAAGACTATAGAGAATATTTATGCCTATCACATTCTGCACTAGTTTATTCTAACTTGCAAAACAGCTGAGAGGTACTCCAAAAGGTTTAGCCACAAATCATTACTGCCAGTCTCCAGGATCATACCACAATGGAAAGAATGGGGATGGGGTGGTGGTGGTGGTGGTGAATCACCCCTAGCCAGCATTTTAGTTTTTCCTTTCTTATTTCTTGTCTTTGGAATTATTATTTTTTCAATTTTCTCTTTTTTTCCTTCCACGTTTAAACTTTTCTTCTGCTTCTTTATTTTATTTCTTTTATCCTTTTATTTTACACTATATTTTCTTATCTTTCTTTTCTCTTCTTATTGGTGCTGCTAATTGTTCTTTCACAGTACTTATATATTTATTTATTTTTCTTTTTCTTTTTTTTTATTGTTGGTCATTCAAAACATTACATAGTTCTTAATACATCATATTTCACAATTTGATTCAAGTGGGTTATGAACTCCCAATTATACCCCATATACAGATTGCTGAATCACATCAGTTACCCTTCCATTGATTGACAAATTGCCTTTCTAGTGTCTGATGTATTCTGCTGTCTGTCCTATTCTCTACTATCCCCCCTCCCCTCCCCTCCCCTCCCCTCCCCTTTTTTCTCTCTACCCCTTCTACTGTAAATCATTTCTTCGATTTGTATTATCTTGTCTTACCCCTCCTTTCCTCTTATATGTCCTTATGTATAACCCTGAGGATCGCCTTCCATTTCCATGCAATTTCCCTTCTCACTCCCTTTCCCTCCCACCTCTCATCCCTGTTTAATGTACATCTTCTTCTCAAGCTATTCGTCCCTACCCTGTCCTTGTTTACTCCCCTTATATCAAAGGGGTCATTTGGTATTTGTTTTTTAAAGATTGACTAGCTTCACTTAGCATACTCTGCTCTAATGCCATCCATTTCCCTCCAAATTCTATGATTTTGTCATTTTTAAATGCAGAGTAATACTCCATTGTGTATAAATGCCACATTTTTTTTATCCATTCATCTATTGAAGGGCATCTAGGCTGATTCCACAATCTTGCTATTGTGAATTGTGCTGCTATGAACATGGATGTAGCAGTGTCCCTTTAGCATGCTCTTATTAGGTCTTTAGGGAATAGACCAAGAAGGGGAATAGCTGGGTCAAATGGTGGTTCCATTCCCAGCTTTCCAAGAAATCTCCATACTGCTTTCCAAATTGGCTGCACCAATTTGCAGTCCCACCAGCAATGAACAAGAGTGCCCTTTTCCCCCCGCATCCTCTCCAGCACTTATTGTTGTTTGACTTCCTAATGGCTGCCAATCTTACTGGAGTGAGATGGTATCTTAGGGTAGTTTTGATTTGCATTTCTCTGACTGCTAGAGATGGTGAGCATTTTTTCATGTACTTATTGATTGATTGCATGTCCTCCTCTGAGAAGTGTCTGTTCAGGTCCTTGGCCCATTTATTGATTGGGTTATTTGTAATCTTATTGTCTAATTTTTTGAGTTCTTTGTATATTCTGGTTATTAGGGCTCTATCTGAAGTGTGTGGAGTAAAGATTTGTTCCCAGGATGTAGGCTCCCTGTTTATCTCTCTTATTGTTTCTTTTGCTGAGAAAAAAACTTTTTAGTTTGAGTAAGTCCCATTTGTTGATTCTAGTTGTTATCTCTTGCGCTATGGGTGTCCTATTGAGGAATTTGGGGCCCGATCCCACAGTATGTAGATCATAACCAACTTTTTTTTCTATCAGATGCCGTGTCTCTGATTTAATATCAAGCTCCTTGATCCATTTTGAGTGCATGGCGAGAGATAGGGATTCAGCTTCTTTTTGATGCAAATGGATTTCCAGTTTTCCCAGCACCATTTGTTGAAGATGCTATCCTTCCTCCATTGCATGCTTTTAGCCACTTTATCAAATATAAGATAGTTGTAGTTTTGTGGATTGGTTACTGTGTCCTCTATTCTGTACCATTGGTCCACCCTCCTGTTTTGGTACCAGTACCATGCTGTTTTTGTAACTATTGCTCTGTAGTATAGTTTGAAGTCTGGAATCGCTATACCGCCTGTTTCACACTTCCTGCTTAGCATTGTTTTTGCTATTCTGGGTCTTTTATTATTCCATATGAATTTCATGATTCTTTTATCTATTTCTACAAGAAATGCTGTTGGGATTTTGATTGGCATTGCATTGAACTTATAGAGAACTTTTGGTAATATCGCCATTTTGATGATGTTGGTTCTGCCTATCCATGAGCAGGGTATATTTTTCCATCTTCTAAGGTCTTCTATATGTTTCTTTAGGGTTCTGTAGTTTTCATTGTATAAATCTTTCACCTCTTTTGTTAGGTTGATTCCCAAGTATTTTATTTTTTGGGGGGATATTGTGAATGGAGTAGTTTTCCTCATTTCCGTTTCAGAGGATTTGTCACT
This sequence comes from Urocitellus parryii, assembly GCF_045843805.1. Taxonomy (NCBI): domain Eukaryota; kingdom Metazoa; phylum Chordata; class Mammalia; order Rodentia; family Sciuridae; genus Urocitellus; species Urocitellus parryii. Next base: position 69,905,356 of record NC_135531.1, on the reverse strand, counting down.
GATATACAGGAATGCCTTTGATTTATGCGTGTTGATCTTATATCCGGCCACTTTGCTGAATTCATTTATTAGCTCTAATAGCTTCTTTGTAGACCCTTTTGGGTCTTCTAGGTATATAATCATGTCATCCGCAAATAGTGATAATTTAAGTTCTTGTTTTCCTATTTTTATGCCTTTAATTTCTTTCATCTGTCTAATTGCTCTGGCCAGTGTTTCGAGGACTATGTTGAACAGAAGTGGTGAGAGAGGGCATCCCTGTCTTGTACCAGATCTTAGAGGGAATGCCTTCAATTTTTCTCCATTCAGAATGATGCTGGCCTGTGGCTTATCATAGATTGCTTTTACAATGTTGAGGTATGATCCAGTTATCCCTAATTTTTCTAGAGTTTTGAACATAAAGGGATGCTGTACTTTGTCGAATGCTTTTTCTGCATCTATTGAGATGATCATATGGTTCTTATTTTTAAGTCTATTGATGTGGTGAATAACATTTATTGATTTCCGTATATTGAACCAGCCTTGCATCCCAGGGATGAATCCTACTTGATCATGGTGTATAATTTTTTTGATATGTATTTGAATCCAATTCGCCAGAATTTTATTGAGGATTTTTGCGTCAAGGTTCATTAGAGATATTGGTCTGTAGTTTTCTTTCTTTGAAGTGTCTTTGTCTGGTTTCGGAATCAGGGTGATGTTGGCCTAGTAGAATGAATTTGGAAGTTCTCCCTCTTTTTCTATTTCCTGAAATAGCTTGAAAAGTATTGGTGTTAGTTCCTCTTTAAAGGTTTTGTAAAACTCTGCTGTATACCCATCCGGTCCTGGGCTTTTCTTAGTTGGTAGTCTTTTGATGGTTTCTTCTATTTCCTCAATTGTTATTGGTCTGTTTAGGTTGTCAATATCCTCCTGACTCAATCTGGGCAGATCATAAGACTTAAGGAATTTATCTATGCCTTCACTATCTTCTATTTTATTGGAGTATAAGGATTCAAAATAATTTCTGATTATCTTCTGTATTTCTGAAATGTCTGTTGTGATATTGCCTTTTTCATCCCGTATGCTAGTAATTTGGGTTCTCTCTCTTCTTCTCTTCATTAGCATGGCTAAGGGTCTGTCAATTTTATTTATTTTTTCAAAGAACCAGCTTTTAGTTTTGTCAATTTTTTCAATTGTTTCTTTTGTTTCAATTTCATTAATTTCAGCTCTGATTTTAATTATTTCTTGCCTTCTACTTCTTTTGCTGTTGTTTTGCTCTTCTTTTTCTAGGATTTTGAGATGAAGTATGAGATCATTTATTTGTTGGTTTTTTCTTTTTTTGAGGAATGAACTCCAAGCAATGAATTTTCCTCTTAGAACTGCTTTCAATGTGTCCCATAGATTCCGATATGTTGTGTCTGTGTTTTCATTTGATTCTAGGAAGTTTTTAATTTCCTCCTTAATGTCTTCTAGAACCCATTGATCATTAAGCAACCTATTGTTCATTCTCCAGGTGATGCTTGATTTTTCCTTCCTTCTTTTATCATTGATTTTCAGTTTCATGCCATTATGATCAGATAAGATGCATGGTATTATCTCTACCCCCTTATATTGTCTAAGAGTTGCCCTGTGACATAATATATGGTCTATTTTTGAGAAGGTTCCATGTGCTGCTGAGAAAAAAGTGTAACTACTTGATGTTGGGTGGTATAGTCTATATATGTCAATTAAGTCTAGGTTGTTAATTGTGTTATTGAGTTCTATAGTTTCCTTATTTAACTTTTGTTTGGAAGATCTGTCCAGTGGTGAGAGAGGTGTATTAAAGTCTCCCATGATTATTGTATGGTGGTCTATTAGACTCTTGAACTTGAGAAGAGTTTGCTTGATGAACAAAGCTGCACCATTATTTGGGGCATATATATTTATGATTGTTATGTCTTGTTGGTGTACGGTTCCCTTGAGCAGTATGAAGTGTCCTTCTTTGTCCCTTTTGATTAACTTTGGCTTGAAATCTATTTTATTAGATATGAATATGGACACTCCTGCTTGTTTCCGCAGTCCATATGAGTGGTATGATTTTTCCCAGCCTTTCACCTTCAGTCTATGAATATCTTTTCCTATCAGATGCGTCTCCTGTAGACAGCATATTGTTGGGTCTTGTTTTGTGATCCATTCTACTAGCCTGTGTCTCTTAATTGGTGAGTTTAAGCCATTAACATTTAGGGTTATTATTGAGATATGGTTTGTTGTTCTATCCATATTTGTTTATTGATGTTACTAACCCTGATTTGTTATCCTCTTTGACTACTTTCCCCCCTTTACTGTCCTATCTCCCATTGTTGGTTTTCAATGTTATTTTCCATTTCCTCTTCCTATAATGTTTTGCCAAGGATTTTTTGAAGAGATGGTTTTCTAGCTGCGAATTCTTTTAACTTTTGTTTATCATGGAAGGTTTTAATTTCATCTTCTAATCTGAAGCTTAATTTCGCCGGATACACGATTCTTGGTTGGAACCCATTTTCTTTCAGTGTTTGAAATATGTTATTCCAGGATCTTCTAGCTTTCAGAGTCTGTGTTGAGAGATCAGCTGTTATCCTGATTGGTTTACCCCTAAATGTAATCTGCTTTCTTTCTCTTGCAGCTTTTAAAATTCTCTCCTTATTCTGTATGTTGGACATTTTCATTAATATGTGTCTAGGTGTGGATCTCTTATGATTTTGCACATTCGGCGTCCTGTAGGCTTCTAGGATTTGGGAATCTGTCTCAATCTTCAATTCTGGGAAGTTTTCTCGTATTATTTCACTGAATATACTGTTTATTCCTTTGGAATGGAGCTCTGTGCCTTCCTGTATCCCAGTGACTCTTAAATTTGGTCTTTTGATATTATCCCATAATTCTTGGATGTTCTGCTCATGGTTTCTTAGCAAACTTGCTGAGCTGTCTATGTTCTTTTCTAGTTGAAATACTTTGTCTTCATTGTCTGATATTCTCTCTTCTAAGTGATCTACTCTGCTGGTAGTATTCTCAATTGAGTTTTTAAGTTGGTTTATTGTTTCCTGCATTTCTAGAATTTCTATTTGTTTGTTTTTTATTACCTCTATCTCCCTGTGAAATTGATCTTTTACTTCCTGGATTTGTTTGTCAATGTGATCTTTCATTGTCTGATTTTGCTGTCTCATGTCTTCCTTGAGACTCCAGATCATCTGAAGCATATAAATCCTGATCTCTTTATCTGACATTCCATCTGTTGCAGCTATTACCTCTTCTAAAGTTAAGTTGACCTGCATTGCTTGTGGTCCTTTCTTTCCTTGTCTTTTCATACTGCTCGCGTTTCTTCCTGCTTGGTGCAACTGTTGTGTTTTTGAAATTTACCCCCTATTTATTTATGTTGCTCTTGTATAGTTGGGAATTCTCCCTTGCAGGGCGGGTATTGGCTGTGCTCCTCCTCTAATTATGGTGGTCTGTCTACCCCGCTGATCGGTCGCAGGTCTGCCCCCGCTGGGGGCACGGGTGGTGGCTTTGCTCTGCCCCCACTCCAATTGTGGTAACGTAACTACCACGCCCTGGGGTCGTTGGTCCTTATCTGGATGTGGGTGGCGGCTCTGCTGGGCCCCCACTCCAATTGGTGTGACGAGTCTACCGCGCTGGCAGACCTCTAGGCCGGTGGGTCGCAGTTCTGCACAGCCCCCACTCCCAATGGGGGTACCTGACTACCTCTCCAACGGGTCGCTGAGCCCCCTCCGGACCAGGGCGGCGACCCTGCTCCACCCCCACTCCAACCAGTGTGACGCGACTGCCTCGGTGTTACGTGTCCACCACGCTGGCAAGCTACCTGGCCTGTCTTGCCAGTTGGCGGCAGGTCTGCCTGCCCCGCTTGCTCCGATGTCAGCTCTGCACAGTCTCTACTCCAAATGAGGTTACTTGGCTACCGCGCCGCGGAATCGCTGGTCCTATTCTAGGCGTGGGCGGCTGCTCTCTTCAGCCCCAGCTGCGTTTGGGGTGTCATGGTACCACGCCGGCGGGTCACTTGGCTTGCTCTGGGCGCAGGGCGGCGACCCTGCTCCACCCCCACTCCAACCAGTGTGACGCGACTGCCTCGGTGTTACGTGTCCACCACGCTGGCAAGCTACCTGGCCTGTCTTGCCAGTTGGCGGCAGGTCTGCCTGCCCCGCTTGCTCCGATGTCAGCTCTGCACAGCCTCTACTCCAAATGAGGTTACTTGGCTACCGCGCCTCGGAATCGCTGGTCCTATTCTAGGCGTGGGCGGCTGCTCTCTTCAGCCCCAGCTGCGTTTGGGGTGTCATGGTACCACGCCGGCGGGTCACTTGGCTTGCTCTGGGCGCAGGTGAAAGCTCCACTCTGCCCCTACAGCACTCCGCCGGACCCTGATTGAGAAGCAGTCACTGCCGGTTCCCTAGCCTTGGGCCAAAGCAGCTTAGGTAGCCGGAACCCCGCCTCTCCGATCCCGATACACTCTCCGCTGGGAGCTGGCTCCAGGGAGCGACCCCCACGGGTTCCCCAGTCCCAGGCCAAAACTGTTCCGGGAGTCAGAACCCAGTCGCCCCAAGCTCAGCGCACGCTCCACTTGGAGCTGGCCTCCACCGGCAGTCTCCGCAGTTTCCTCAGACCTGGGCCAGGTTAGCCCCGGGAACCAGAATCCAGCTGCTCAGTGCCCGGCGCATGCCTTGCCCAGCATGCGCCTCTAGGAGTATTCTCCACAAGAACCCCCGCCCGGAGCCTGAGCAAGAAATCTGTCTGCTAGAAGCAGGCAAATACCAGCCTGATATCACCTGTTCCGTAGTTGAATGGGCTGAGATCAGTAGAACACGGGGATGATTACATCATCTCTCCGAAATGGCGGCTGCTGTCCTCCACTGTGGTCCGACCGGTGTCTGGAACCAAACTGGGCCGCTTCTCTCCTCTGTTTCAAAGCCGGAACTCAGCACTAAGGGCTCTGATGTACCACTGGCGGGAGCCCCCCGGATCCGTATCGCTGTTCCCCCGCTCTGGCACCCTGCCGCTCCCCGGCACGTGCCACAGACTCCAGCCTCAGGGCGATTGCCTGTCAGGCAATGCGACCCTCCGTGCGGGGAAATGGAGCTCTCAGAGCCGAACTTCTCATGATGGAAATCTGTCCACTAGATTCTGGAGCACCTCAATTTCACTGGAACTTCCCAAAGATATCCTTCAGCTGTTTTGCATCATCTTTCTCCCACTTAGTGACGCGGCGCCCTGGGGTGATGCACTCCCTTCGCCGCCATCCTCCTATTCTCCTTGAGTTATCTGTGCTCCACAGGAAGGAGGATCACTTTGATTTTTTCTGCTTGCCCCTCCCCCAGCGCTGGCTAGCCAGGTTTCGTTTTGGCTGCTACTGGGAGGAGGGGTTGGAGGTCAGGTGTCTCTAGTTTCCCCCTAGTCTTTATGGAGGCTCAGCTTGATACTCCCTCTCCCGGCAAGCCTAGGAGAGATTTTATGCGAATTCCCGATGTCTGGGGGGTGAGCTGATTGACACAAACCTGTTTTGATGCTGCACTCTGTGGGAGAGTGGCGGTGTATCCTTTAGCTTTACCGGATGGTGGCCGCTGACTGCCTCGGTGGAGTGTCTGCTGTGGGGGATGGGACTGTACCGCTTCCTTCCCCTTCTGAGATCCCGTGCTCGGCCCAAGGATCAGTGTGGGCTTGGCTGGCGGGATTCCACCTAATGGCAGTCTCTAATCTCCCTGCTTGCTAATTAATCACTTCTCTGCGGCACCACGCCTTCTGTAGCCTCGGGGCAGGCCGCATGAGTCCTATTTATTTATTTTTCAGAGCTGGGGATCAAGCCAGGCACTTAGTACATATTGGGTGGGTGGTCTGCCTCTGAGCTATACTCCTAACTCAGGTGAGAGGAATTGCCTCTAGTTTCTGCCAAACCCCAGTATATATTTAAAGAATATAGGGGACAAAAGACACCAGCTAATGATATATTTGCAAGTAGGCATAGCTAGGGGATCTGAAATAGTCCTCCTGGGCAATTACCCCAAAAGAAATAAAAACAGCACAACTACTGTGGACACCATATCTATAAGCGGCCTTAGCCTCAGTTTCTCCCACACTCAATTATATTAGACCTCATTGACAAGACTAGTTGTGAGGTTCATGAAGGGGGATCTTGCCCCTTACCTCTCCACATGAAACACCGTAGTGTCCAAAGAGAAGATACAAGCTTTAGGCCCTTCACCATGATTGGAACAGACAGTATCAGAATTTAAAGTAACAAAGCCAACATAAGCCCATGAAAATCTCCACTACCTATTACGGATTTTCACTTCCAATATAGGAGTATGCACACATAATCTGCAGTCTATACCACATAACTTAAAATTCACAAAGAGACCTGACTTTTGTATCAACTCTAGAGAAGATAAGGCCCCTCAGTCTCTGATATAGTATACATTATGTCAAAATTCACTAATCTTAAACAAAGAAGTCACAGAGAGATGATACTATGAGGCCCAATTGGAATTGAAATCAACAATACACAACAACCAATACATGAAAATGCATCTTCAAGAGAAAGCCACTTTGGCTGGGATGGGCTGGGGTGGGCTGGGTCTTTAGCTCAGTGGCAGAACACTTGCCTCACATGTGAGAGATACTGGGTTTGATCCTCAGCACCATATAGAAATAAATAAATAAATAAATGAAGATATTGTGTCCATCTACAATTACGAGAGAGAGAGAGAGAGAGAGAGAGAGAGAGAGAGAGAGAGAGAGAGAGCGAGCCACTTAAGGCCCTTACAGACATTGAAGAGATATCCACCCCAACAGATGAACAAATATCAGCATAGAAACATAAGAAATTGACAAAGAGGCAATATTACACCTCTAAAATTCATCATTCTTTACTAAGTAAGCAGATTCTAAAGGTATCAGAGTGGATAAAATGCCAGATGAAGAATTAAAAAGAATGATTTAAAAAATAACTCAATGAACTCCAAAATGATATAATTAAGTAAATTAAGGAAGAAAATTCAAGACAAGAATGAGTAATGATATGAGAGGGGGAAATTTTGAAAAATACCAAACAGAAATCTTGGAATCAAAAAGCTCAATAAGTCAGATAAAAACTCAGTTGAAATCTTTGTAAAGGGACTAGGTCAAGCAGAATGAAGAATATCAGGACTTGAAGAAAACTATGATGAACTACTATATTTAGATAGCAAAAAATAGAATAAAAGAAAAGGAAGAATGAACACATAAGATCTCTGGGACATCTCTGAAAGACCAAACATGCATAATTGGAATAGATGAGGGAGAAGTGCTATAGGCTGAAGGCGTAGGAAACAAATTAATGAAATAATAGAAGAAAATTCCCCAAATCTTGGGAAAGAGCTAGACATCTATGTACAGGAGACATGGAGGAAGCCAAATGAACATGACCAGAAAAGCACCTCTCCACAATATACTTTAGATAACTTGCCAAAAGTAGAAGACAATGACAGAATATTGAAATCTGCAAAGTAGAAGCACCAAGTCATATTTAAAGATAAATCCATCAAATTACAGTAAATTTCTTAGAGGAAACTCTACAGCTCAAAAGAGCATGTAATGTTGTATTTAAAGACTGGGAAAACAAAACAAACAAATCTGACAAGCAAATCTGCTATATCCAGCAAGATTATCTTACACAATTGAAGAAGAAATAAAGTTTTTCCAAGATAGGCATAAACTAAGGGGATTCATAATCATTAGACCAGCATTACAGAAGATATATAAGGGAATCTTACAACCAAAGGAGGAAAAAGACAAACACAATCATGAGAGCATGATTGAAAGCATAAAACCCACTAGAAGAACAGACACACAAATGACAAATAGGAAACAATCATATATTATCATTATGGTAAATCATTGAACTTCTAAGGTGAATAAAAAGAAAGAAATTAATATAGAATATTCAAAGCAATAAAGTGACAGGAAGAAGCATTTACCTTCCAATAATAACTCTGAATATAAATGGACTTCACTCTTCAATTAAAAGACACAGAAGAGTTTACTGGACTAAAAAACAATACCCCAAAATATATTGACTACATAAACTCATCTCACCTCAAAGATAAATATAGGCTGAAAGAGAAAGGATAAAAAATGATATTCCAAGAAAACAGAATCTTAAAGCAAGAAGGAGTAGCTATATTTATGTTTAGGAAAAATGGACTTTAAAATAAAAATCAGTTTGAAGAGACAAAGAAGGTCATTATGTATTTATAAAGGGAAATAGTTAATAAGAAGATATGACAATTATAAATATGCATGCAACAAATGTCAGAGTATCTTATTTTATGAATAAACAACTATTAGACAATAAAGGGAGAGATATATCCCAATAAAATACTATTGGGCAACTTCAGTATCCCACTCTTTCCAATCAGTAGATCATCCAAACAAAATATCAAAGAAATGTCAAAATTAAACTATAGTGCATACCAAATTACTTACCAGACAGTAAAAGAATATTTCATCCAATGATAGCAGAATAAACATTCTTTTCATCAGCATATGAAAATTTTCCAAAAACAGACCGTATGTGAAGCTACACAAAACAAAGCTTAACAAATTCAAACAAATTGCAATAATTTCTTGCATTTTATCTGATGACAATGGAAATAAAGTAGAAATCAACAGCAAGAGAAACTAGAGAATAACTATAAAACACATGGAAATTGAACAACACACTATTGAACAGAGTGGGTCACTGACAAAATCAGAAGAAATTTAAAATTTCCTTGAGTCAAACAAAAAGGAACACAATATATAAGATCCTGTGGGATACAGTGAAAATAATACTATGTGGTAGTTTATAGCAATAAGTGCCTACAAAAATAAAAGCAAGATCTTGAATAAATAACCTAATGGTCCCTAACAAGGCTTTAGAAAAACAACAAACCAAATTTAATATCAGAAAAAAGTAAAGAAATAATAAAGATCAGATCAGAAATAAATAGATCCAGGTGTAGTGGCACATGCCTATAATCTGTTGAGGCAGAAAGACCATGAGTTCAAAGCCAGGCCTAGCAATGTAGTGAGGCCCTAAGCAACTTAGCAAGATCCTGTCTCTAAACATAATATAAATTGAGCTGGAGATGTGGCTCAGTGGTTAAACACCTGTGGGTTCAAACCCTGGTACAAAAAAGAGAAATGGGGGGGGGAGAGAAAAATAAAACAGAGATGAAATAATGATACAAAGCATCAGTAAAACAAAGATTTGGTTCTTTGAAAATATAAGCAAAATTGACGAACTCACTGTTAAACTAATTAGAGAGAAAGGGAGGGAGGGAGAGAGAGAGAGAGAGAAAGAGAGAAACCAAATGAAAAAATTAGAGATGATAAGGGAGAGATTACAACAGATAGCACTGAAATTGAAAAAAAAACATTTTGAAAAACTGTATACCAATATATAGGAAAAATAGAGATGCACAAATTAATGGACATATATGTTCTACCAAAAGTTAACAAAGATTACAATAAAAAATGAAAACAGATAAGTAATAAGAAATGAGATTAAAAGAATAATAAAAAATTCCAACAAAGAAGAGCCCAGAAATGGAAGATCACTGCTAAATTTTATCAAATTTTAAAGAAGAACTAAAACAAATGATCCTCCATAAAATGGAAATGAAGGGAACCCTTTCAAACTCACTCTATGAATCATGTATTACCTTGATATAAAAATCTGATAAGGACATAACAACAAAAAGAACTATAGACAATATTATTGAAGAATGTAGATGAATATTCTCAATAAAATGTTTTCAAATTGAATTCAACAGAACAATAAAAAGATCATACACCATGATTGAGTTGGTTGAATTTTAGGAATACAAAGATGGTTCAACATAAGTGCTATGGTTTGGTTATAATGTGTTTCCCAAAAGCTAATGTGTGAAACAATGAAGGAAAGCTTAGAGGTGAAATGATTAGATTATGAGAACTTTAACCCAGTCAGTAAATTAATCCCCTGATAAGGATTAACTGGATGGATGTAGGATTAGCCAGGTAGGGTGTGGCTGGGGGAGGTGGGTCATACAGGGCACTGGGGTATATATATTGTACCCGGTGAGTGGAGTCTTTCTATGCTTCCTGGTGCGAAGTCTTGGGCTACTTCTCTCCACCACAGTCTTCTGCCCTAATGTTCTTTCTTGCCTTGAGCTCCAAGGAATGAAGTTGGCCTTTTGTGGAATGAGAACTTTGAAGCTTAAATAAACTTTTTCTCCTCTATGTTGTTTTTGTCAGGTCTTTTGTTCATAGCAGTAATAAAAGTTGAATAAAACAACAACAACAAATCAGTAAATGTAAGAGCACGTGAATAGAACAAGAATAGAAATCATCAATCTCAAAAAATAGATGAAAAAAGACTGATAAAGTTCAACAATCCTTCATGATAAAATCCCTGAACAAATTAGATGTAGAATGATCATACTCCAACATATTAAAGGCCATACATGAACAAATCTATAGCTAACAGCATACTATATGAAGGAAAAACTGAAAGCTTTTAGAGGACTAAAATCAAGGATGAGACAAGGGTACCACTGTTGTTATTCTTACTAGAAATCCTGGCCAGAGCAATTAGGCAAAAGAAAGAAATAATAGATAAAAGTAGGAAATGGGAAAGTAAAATTCCATGTAAAGACTTATATCATCAGTAAATTATCCCTTTTGCTCATGATATGATTCTATACATAGAAAATCCTAAAGATTCCACCCCATTTTTTATATCTGATAAGCAAATTAAGTAATGTGGCAGGGTTCAAAATAAACATACAAAAATCAGTATTGTTTCTATACATCAATAATGTACTTACTGAGAAATCAGGAAAGCAACTCCATTCACAATAATCTACACCCACACAAATATGTAGGAATTAGCCTTATAAAGATATGAAAGACATCTATGATAAAAATTAGGAAATACAGAAGAAAAAACTTGAAGAAGATACTAGAAGGTGGAAAGACCTCTCATGTTCATGGAGGGGAAGAATGAATATTGTTAGAATAGTTATACTAGCTTAGGAAATCTACAGGTTCAATAAAGTCCCCTGAAAGTACTAATGATATTCGTCCAAGAACTAAAAAAAAATCCTAAAATTCATATGAAAACATAAAGGCAATAGCCAAAGAGATCCGAGATCCTAAACAAAAAGAGCTGGAGATTTCACAATACCTGATTTCAGTACTGTAGAACCACAGTAAAAAAACCCAACACAGTTTGCCATAAAAACAGGCTCATAGACCAGTGGAATAGACCAGATGACTTAGAAATGAATCTACATATCTTTAGCAATTGATTCTTGACAAAGGGTATAAAAATATACATTGGAGAGTGGGGCTAAGGTTATAACTCAGTGGTAGAGAGTTCACCTCTCATATGTGAGGCACTGAGTTCTGTCCTCAGCACCACATAAAAATAAAATACAGGTATTGTGTCCATCTACAACTAAAAAAATTATATATATATATATACGTATATATATACATATATATATATATATACACACACACACACACACACACACACACACATTGGAGAAACAACAGCCTCTTCAACAAATGTTGCTTGGGAAAACTGGGTATTCAATGTAGAAGACAGAATTTAGATTCTTATCTCTACCTTGTTCAGAAAATCAACTGAAAAGGGACCAGAGACCTTAATGTTATCTTGAAATTACTAGAATAAAACAGGAGAAACACTTCAAGATGCTAGCATAGGAAATATTTTCTGGATAGGAGTCCAATAGCTTTGGAAATAAAAATTGACAAATGATATTAAATTAAAAAGCTTCTACACATGGAAGAAAGTGATCAACAGAACAAAGAGAAAGCCTACAGAATGGGAGAAAATCCTTACCAGCTACACATCTCATAAAGAATTAATATCCAGAATATATAAGTCCTCAAAAAACTTAACAACAACAACAACAACTCAAGTAGTTGAGTTTAAAAATGGACAAAGTATTTGAATAGACACTTCTCAAAAGAAGTACAGGGCTGAGGTTGTGGCTCAGTGGTAGCGTACTTGCCTAGCATATGTGAGGTACTAGTTTAGATCCTCAGCACCATGTAAAATAATAAATAAATAAAATAAAGTTATTGTGTCCACCTACAACTAATAATATTTTTAAAAAGAAATACAAATAGATAATGAGTATGTGAAAAAATGCTCAACATCTTTAGCCACCAGGGAAATTCAAATCAAAATCATATCAAGATTCTACCTTACTTCAGTTAGAATGATTATTACCAACAAAGAAAAATTCAAAAATTAACAAATTCTGGTGGGGATGTGGAGAAAAAGGTAGTAATATTAATAAGTACAACTACTATGAAAGACAATATGAATGTTCCCTAAAAAACTGAAAATCAATGTACTACATTGTCCAGCTATACCACTGCTGGGAATTTATCCAAATGACATGAAGTCAGCATAGAAAAGAGCCAACTGTATACCCACATTTATTATAGTACTATCTACAATAGCCAAGATATAGAACCAACCTAGGTACCCATCAGTAGAAGAATAGACAAAGAAACTATCACACACACGCATACAGAGAGAGAGAGAGAGAGAGAGAGAGAGAGAGAGAGAATATTATTCAGCTGTAAAGACAGAATCGGGAGACATCATGTTGAGTGACATAAATCAAACATAAAAAGACAAAACAATTATCATGTTTTCTCTCATAACCAGAAACCAAAAAATATAGACCTGGATGTAGAAGAGGGACTCTTAGGACTGGGAATGAGTAGAGAGCCAGGGTAGGGGGAGAAAGGGGTAGGTGAGAGAGGGTAGAAGGGAGGGTAGACATGATTAATGCGTGGTATCTGCATATATGGAAGTGTCACAGTGAAACCCATTAATTTGCACAATTAATATTGTTAGTAATAATAAAAAAGTTATTTTGGGCTACTACTAGAAGAGAAAGAAATCTTAAGATAAATTGGATCTTTAGTACTGAAATTGTAGAATGATAAGCAGTCCCATAGCATTTATCCTACCATTTCCAAATTTTAAGTAGCTCTTCATATTTTATTTCACTACATGACATGCATTCGAGTTGGGTAAATGTGGCAGATTCTGAATTTACTGAAAAATTACCTAGTAGCAATTTTGAATTCAGCAGATATCATTATATTAGTAACTTTTCATTATTTCTATGAATTAGCTGATACTTCTTTCTAAGTGTCATGTTCTTCTCTATTATTGAAGCACAATCTATAGCTACTCTTGTTTTAAATTCATCTTTTAATCAAATGTGAAGCTGTTGGTCTTTTTCATGGATTATTTCAGTGATATTAAATAATATTATTATCTTCTTTTAAAATCATACCAATTCAAGGCACTTAGGCTTAAATTAAATTAAGGGAAACATTTGGTTTGATATAAATGAACTTAGACATTTATATGTGCAAATTGGCTAACTATATTTCTAATAGCCACTTCTTTCTGTATCTGGCCTAGAATATGGAAACAGATATAGTAGTAATTATTTGAAATGTTTAAAAATGTATTATACTGGAAGTTGTGTCTGGCAAACCTGAAGGACATAATGCAATTGACACTGATTGACCCAAAGTCCCTACTTTGAAAATTATCAGCCAATCTACTCGAGAAAAATAAATAAAATGGAAGTACTGTGTAAATCCCACATTTTAGTTCTATGTATGTATTTTATTTCTTCAGTACTGAGGATTGAGTACAGGGGAGTTTTACTATGAACTATATCCGCAACCCTTTTAAAATTTTTAAATTTTGAGACAGGATCTCACTAAGTTGCTGAGGTTGGCTTGGAGCTTGAGAGCACGCATCAGCTCATGGAATAGCTGTGGTTACAGGCATGTGCATGTGCATCCAACTTAAACTCCATATTTGAAAAAGACACTTAATTTTAATATTGTTAACTTTAAAAATAAATGTTCTTTTGAACCCTAATCCTAAACCTAAGCTGAATACTTTTGGAACTTATAAAGGCTAGGAATTATTCAAGTTTCAGATGGTGGGATTGCAATGAGTACACAGGGCATTCAATAGAAATCCTGAAAGGATTATGCTTTAGTGGTGGATGCTGAGCTAGCCCAAAATAAAGGTAATTTCACACTCACCCCAAGAAAGCATAAACACAAGCCTGAAAAGTATGCTGATCTAATGTACAATAAACATTTATCAGGGTGAAGTCCAACATTCTGTAAAGGAATCAAATAAAATCCAGCACTCAATAATATAAATTCATAGTGTCTGGCAGATAAAGAATTACTAGACATTTTAAGAAAGCGGTGTGCATGTGTGCATAGGTATTAAATATGCTCAGTGATTTAAAGGATAATGTGAATATAATGAGAGAGTCTGTATTAAAAATGAACCAAATGGAACTGAGATAAAACTTTAATAGGATGAAATAATCTACAGAAAAAAGATTAATGATTTTGAACACAAAGCAAAAATATTCATAATGAAACAAAAAAGAAAACACTGAAAAGAAAAATGAACAAAGCCACAGTGACATGTCATTTCATTTCAAAATATAATATTCTCATTCTCTCTCTCTCTACCCCTCCCCAGCCACATACACAACACACACACACACACACACACACACACACACACCACACCACACACACATACAGAGTTTCTGAAAGAGAATGAAATGGAAACAAATGTAAAAAAATGGTGGCCAAAAGATTTCCCAAGAGTAATACCTACAGATATAAGAAGTTTGAAAAAAGCCAAGGATGATACACAAAAAAGGCCATAACAAAGTCATTTTAAAATTTCAAAACTATTGATAAAGAGAAATTATTAAAGGCAACCAGAATAAATCAATGAAATTAATTGCAGATAAATGTTAGAGAAAACTAAAGAAGCCAAAAATGGGTTTCATGAAAACTAATCAATAAAAGTGATAAATCTCTATATATATTGGTCAAGGAAAAAACTGAAGGGAACTAAGTTGCCAATTTCAGGAGTAAAAGTAAAAACCTAACTAGAGATCCTGCAGACTTCTGAAAAGTTAAAAGGTAATACAAACAGCAATATCCCAGTACATTTAAGAATCTAGATGATATGGACAATTTTCTTGAAGGATACTTTGTCAAAAATGATTTAAGAAGAAATAGAAAACCTAAATAGCTCTATATCAATTTTTAAAACTTAATTTTTAGTGAACAACTTTCCCAGGATGAGAACCCTAGGCCAAGAAATTATCACTGTTGAATTCTATCATACATTTGAGGAAGAAATAAGAATGTCAATTCTATACAAACTACTTCTGTATGATTTTACAACTTTTACTTTACAACTCTACTTCCAACTTTTATATTACTTTGACACCAAAACTAGACAAAGATATCACAAGAAAGGACAACTGTAGAAGGATATCCTTTATGAACATAGGTGTAAAAATCCTTAACAAATATCATCAAATGAATCCAGTCTGTACGTAAAATGGAAAACACACCATGACAAAGTTAACTTATCTTAGGAAAGCAGAGTTGACTTAATATTCAAAGATCAATGTTAACAAAATAAAAGTAAAAAACCATATGCTATACCCATAAATGCAGAAAAAGCATTTGACAAAATTTAACATCCATTCATGACCAAAAATTACTACAAAGTAAAATAAAAACTCTTAAAAAACTAGGAATAGAAGAAAACTTACAACATACAAATTGTTGTGTGTTTTATATAACTAGCATAATACTTAAAATTGAAAGACAATACTGTCCCCATAAGAACTGAAAGAACACAATGGCACCCACTCCTACCTCTTCCACTAAGAGGTATGCAGAAAAATAAAACCCTAAATATCTCTCAACCAGTGAATAGAGAAATAAAATGTGCTATATTCATTCAGTGGAATATTACTCAGTATTTAAAAGGAACAATATGCAGAAAACATGCATAAATCTCAAAAGCATTGTGATGTATAAAAGAAGTCACAAACAGTACAGAATCTATCATTTCATTCATCTGCAATTCCAGGGAAAGGCCTAACTAGCTTGTGATGACAGAAAGCTTATTAAAGGTTTTGTAAAGGGTTGGGAGGTAAGATAATTGACTTCAAGGAATTAAGAAGGAACATTTCTGGGGTACTGAGAATCTTCTATATATTAGTTATATGGTACTTTTTCCTGGATATAAATGATCTCAATAGTGTTGGTTATGAAACACTTCAAAATATAATTACCATGGAAGATGTGCTCAAAGAAAAAAGATGCAAAGAAAACATAAGAAAAATTTAATGCCATGAGAAACAGTCAATAAAGGATGTAGAATAAATTGTACCAAACTCAAACGAAATTGGAGATTTGAACTGCAGAGTAAAATATATGGATACACACACACACACACACACACACACACACTCCATTTTATACATTTATCAGATCTTTTGTCAGCTTTGAAAGACAGTATATTTTAGGGAGTTTTGAAAGTTATACTCTCTTGAAAAATAAATCTGCCTTTGTTATAGATTATAATATGGGATTATTTCAAGCATACCTAATAATATGTTTATATGCCCTCCATGCATGCTGGAAAGGAAGGTGTACAACCATTTCATGAACAAATATTAATAAGGGACATTGTATGTGGAACATGATCTTAACAGTAGTTTGGAATTGTAAAAAATTATTTGGTCTTTCATCTCAATCAGTTTTTAAGCTTAGTTTAAAAGACCAGACCAGAAAAGAATAATGCCAAAGATTTATTTTGAGCACAGAAAGCATGGGATGTCCATGTGACAATAGAGTTCTAGCAGTTCAGAAAGAAAGAGATCACTAGGTCACTGTTTCCTAGAGTGTGAAGCAGGCACACTGGAGTTTCCCTGGATGTTTCAATTGTTACACTAATGAGCTTCAAACCAAGGAAGTCATTCCCTTGGTCAATTCTCTTCCAATTCTCTGGAAATTATGTCAAAGAGAGAGTGTAAATTTAATGCAAGCACATCTTTAATGTCTCCTTAATATTTTCTACATTCCTCTTCTTTTTACAATTAGAAAGCAGAATCAGGATCAGGATGTCTAGCAGGATATAGTATCTAGGAAAAACATTAAAATATAATTAGTTTGCATTTTATTCTCTTTAAGATATCTTCTGTTTATAATCAATAAATATTTTACAATGATTGTGCTGAGTTTGTATCTCATGTACAAAATCTCTGATATATTCTACTTCTCCCACCATTATATTACTTTGAAAATCCACGAGGGCACAAAACGGTGTAAAATTATGTAAAAGTGACAAAACCAGAAACCAAAACCAAGCAAACAAAATTTGATTAGGCAATTTTTTATAAAAGACAGACATTATTTTCGTGATTGAAAATCAAAAGCTTTAGTATGTGCCTTTAATTTTTTTGCTACCATTTTTTTTATAAAAATAATGCAAAATGGAAAACATATGTATATACATACATATTCCTTCAGCAAAACAAAAATTCTTCCAAACTTCTGCTTTAAAAATCCTGACTATACTGATTTGAGTCTGACTCATTGTTGTTCCTTTAAATTTAAGAAGTTGTACTTCTTGGGAACTTGTAAGAAAAAGTCTATTTTTATTCTTGGTGGATTCTGATGTCAATACATTGAATGTCCTAAAATTCAGGTTTGCATATTAAAGCTATGCACATGGCTATTTTATTTTTTTTATCTTTTTTAATTTATTGTTGGTCGTTCAAAACATTACATAGTTCTTAATACATCATATTTCACAGTTTGATTCAGGTGGGTTATGAACTCCCAATTATACCCCGTATACAGATTGCTGTATCACATCAGTTACCCTTCCATTGATTGACATATTGCCTTTCTCGTGTCTGATGTATTCTGCTGTCTGTCCTATTCTCTACTATCCCCCCTCCCCTCCCCTCCCCTCCCCTCCTCTTTTCTCTCTCTACCCCTTCTACTGTAAATCATTTCTTCCATTTGTATTATCTTGTCTTACCCCTCCTTTCCTCTTATATGTCATTTTGTATAACCCTGAGGATCGCCTTCCATTTCCATGCAATTTCCCTTCTCACTCCCTTTCCCACCCACCTCTCATCCCTGTTTAATGTACATCTTCTTCTCAAGCTCTTTGTCCCTACCCTGTCCTTGTTTACTCCCCTTATATCAAAGGAGTCATTTGGTATTTGTTTTTTAAAGATTGACTGGCTTCACTTAGCATACTCTGCTCTAATGCCATCCATTTCCCTCCAAATTCTATGATTTTGTCATTTTTTACTGCAGAATAATACTCCATTGTGTATAAATGCCACATTTTTTTTATCCACTCATCTATTGAAGGGCATCTAGGCTGATTCCACAATCTTGCTATGGTGAATTGTGCTGCTATGAACATCGATGTAGCAGTGTCCCTGTAGCATGCTCTTTTTAGGTCTTTTGGGAATAGACCGAGAAGGGGAATAGCTGGGTCAAATGGTGGTTCCATTCCCAGCTTTCCAAGAAATCTCCATACTGCTTTCCAAATTGGCTGCACCAATTTGCAGTCCCACCAGCAATGAACAAGAGTGCCCTTTTCCCCGCATCCTCTCCAGCACTTATTGTTGTCTGACTTCCTAATGGCTGCCAATCTTACTGGAGTGAGATGGTATCTTAGGGTAGTTTTGATTTGCATTTCTCTGACTGCTAGTGATGGTGAGCATTTTTTCATGTACTTATTGATTGATTGTATGTCCTCCTCTGAGAAGTGTCTGTTCAGGTCCTTGGCCCATTTATTGATTGGGTTATTTGTTATCTTATTGTCTAATTTTTTGAGTTCTTTGTATATTCTGGTTATTAGGGCTCTATCTGAAGTGTGTGGAGTAAAGATTTGTTCCCAGGATGTAGGCTCCCTGTTTATCTCTCTTATTGTTTCTTTTGCTGAGAAAAAACTTTTTAGTTTGAGTAAGTCCCATTTGTTGATTCTAGTTGTTAACTCTTGCGCTATGGGTGTCCTATTGAGGAATTTGGAGCCTGATCCCACAGTATGTAGATCATAACCAACTTTTTCTTCTATCAGATGCCGTGTCTCTGATTTAATATCAAGCTCCTTGATCCATTTTGAGTTAACTTTTGTGGATGGCAAGAGATAGGGATTCAGATTCGTTTTGATGCAAATGGATTTCCAGTTTTCCCAGCACCATTTGTTGAAGATGCTATCCTTCCTACATTGCATGCTTTTAGCCCCTTTATCAAATATAAGATAGTTGTAGTTTTGTGGATTGGTTACTGTATCCTCTATTCTGTACCATTGGTCCACCCACCTGTTTTGGTACCAGTACCATGCTGTTTTTGTTACTATTGCTCTGTAGTATAGTTTGAAGTCTGGTATCGCTATACCGCCTGATTCACACTTCCTGCTTAGCATTGTTTTTGCTATTCTGGGTCTTTTATTATTCCATATGAATTTCATGATTCTCTTTTCTATTTCTGCAAGAAATGCTGTTGGGATTTTGATTGGCATTGCACTGAACTTATAGAGAACTTTTGGTAATATCGCCATTTTGATGATGTTAGTTCTGCCTATCCATGAGCAGGGTATATTTTTCCATCTTCTAAGGTCTTCTTCTATATCTTTCTTTAGGGTTCTGTAATTTTCATTGTATAAATCTTTCACCTCTTTTGTTAGGTTGATTCCTAAGTATTTTATTTTTTTGGGGGATATTGTGAATGGAGTAGTTGTCCTCATTTCCGTTTCAGAGGATTTGTCGCTGATATACAGGAATGCCTTTGATTTATGTGTGTTGATCTTATATCCTGCCACTTTGCTGAATTCATTTATTAGCTCTAATAGCTTCTTTGTAGACCCTTTTGGGTCTGCTAGGTATAGAATCATATCATCTGTAAACAGTGATAATTTAAGTTCTTCTTTTCCTATTTTTATGCCTTTAATTTCTTTCGTCTGTCTAATTGCTCTGGCCAGTGTTTTGAGGACTATGTTGAACAGAAGTGGTGAGAGAGGGCATCCCTGTCTTGTACCCGATCTTAGTGGGAATGCCTTCAATTTTTCTCCATTCAGTGTGATGCTGGCCTGTGGCTTATCATAGATGGCTTTTACAATGTTGAGGTATGATCCAGTTATCCCTAATTTTTCTAGAGTTTTGAACATAAAGGGATGCTGTACTTTGTCGAATGCTTTTTCTGCATCTATTGAGATGATCATATGGTTCTTATTTTTAAGTCTATTGATGTGGTGAATAACATTTATTGATTTCCGTATATTGAACCAGCCTTGCATCCCAGGGATGAATCCTACTTGATCATGGTGTATAATTTTTTTGATATGTATTTGAATCCAATTCGCCAGAATTTTGTTGAGGATTTTTGCGTCAAGGTTCATTAGAGATATTGGTCTGTAGTTTTCTTTCTTTGAAGTGTCTTTATCTGGTTTCGGAATCAGGGTGATGTTGGCCTCGTAGAACGAATTTGGAAGTTCTCCCTCTTTTTCTATTTCCTGAAATAGCTTGAAAAGTATTGGTGTTAGTTCCTCTTTAAAGGTTTTGTAAAACTCTGCTGTATACCCATCCGGTCCTGGGCTTTTCTTAGTTGGTAGTCTTTTGATGGTTTCTTCTATTTCCTCTATTGTTATTGGTCTGTTTAGGTTGTCTATATCCTCCTGACTCAATCTGGGCAGATCATAAGACTTAAGGAATTTATCTATGCCTTCACTATCTTCTATTTTATTGGAGTATAAGGATTCAAAATAATTTCTGATTATCATCTGTATTTCTGAAGTGTCTGTTGTGATATTGCCTTTTTCATCCCGTATGCTAGTAATTTGGGTTCTCTCTCTTCTTCTCTTCGTTAGCATGGCTAAGGGTCTGTCAATTTTATTTATTTTTTCAAAAAACCAACTTTTAGTTTTGTCGATTTTTTCAATTGTTTCTTTTGTTTCGATTTCATTAATTTCAGCTCTGATTTTAATTATTTCTTGCCTTCTACTTCTTTTGCTGTTGTTTTGCTCTTCTTTTTCTAGGATTTTGAGATGAAGTATGAGATCATTTATTTGTTGGTTTTTTCTTTTTTTGAGGAATGAACTCCAAGCAATGAATTTTCCTCTTAGAACTGCTTTCAATGTGTCCCATAGATTCCGATATGTTGTGTCTGTGTTTTCATTTGATTCTAGGAAGTTTTTAATTTCCTCCTTAATGTCTTCTAGAACCCATTGATCATTAAGCAACCTATTGTTCATTCTCCAGGTGATGCTTGATTTTTCCTTCCTTCTTTTATCATTGATTTTCAGTTTCATGCCATTATGATCAGATAAGATGCATGGTATTATCTCTACCCCTTTATATTGTCTAAGAGTTGCCCTGTGACATAATATATGGTCTATTTTTGAGAAGGTTCCATGTGCTGCTGAGAAAAAAGTGTAACTACTTGATGTTGGGTGGTATAGTCTATATATGTCAATTAAGTCTAGGTTGTTAATTGTGTTATTGAGTTCTATAGTTTCCTTATTTAACTTTTGTTTGGAAGATCTGTCCAGTGGTGAGAGAGGTGTATTAAAGTCTCCCATGATTATTGTATGGTGGTCTATTAGACTCTTGAACTTGAGGAGCGT
The DNA here is from genome assembly GCF_045843805.1 of Urocitellus parryii. NCBI lineage: Eukaryota > Metazoa > Chordata > Mammalia > Rodentia > Sciuridae > Urocitellus > Urocitellus parryii. Next base: position 69,883,800 of record NC_135531.1, on the reverse strand, counting down.
TTGCTTGATGAACATAGCAGCACCCTTGTTTGGGGCATATATATTTATGATTGTTATGTCTTGTTGGTGTATGGTTCCCTTGAGCAGTATGAAGTGTCCTTCTTTATCCCTTTTGATTAACTTTGGCTTGAAATCTATTTTATTAGATATGAGTATGGACACTCCTGCTTGTTTCTGCAGTCCATATGAGTGGTATGATTTTTCCCACCCTTTCACCTTCAGTCTGTGAATATCTTTTCCTATCAGATGCGTCTCCTGTAGGCAGCATATTGTTGGGTCTTGTTTTGTGATCTATTCTACTAGCCTGTGTCTCTTAATTGGTGAGTTTAAGCCATTAACATTTAAGGTTATTATTGAGATATGATTTGTTCTTCCAGCCATATTTGTTTATTGATGTTACTAAACCTGATTTGTTATCCTCTTTGACTACTTTCCCCCCTTTACTGTCCTACCTCCCATTGTTGGTTTTCAGTGTTATTTTCCATTTCCTCTTCCTGTAATGTTTTGCCAAGGATTTTTTGAAGAGATGGTTTTCTAGCTGCGAATTCTTTTAACTTTTGTTTATCATGGAAGGTTTTAATTTCATCTTCTATCCTGAAGCTTAATTTCGCCGGATACACGATTCTTGGTTGGAACCCATTTTCTTTCAGTGTTTGAAATATGTTATTCCAGGATCTTCTAGCTTTCAGAGTCTGTGTTGAGAGATCAGCTGTTATCCTGATTGGTTTACCCCTAAATGTAATCTGCTTTCTTTCTCTTGCAGCTTTTAAAATTCTCTCCTTATTCTGTATGTTAGACATCTTCATTATAATGTGTCTAGGTGTGGATCTCTTATGATTTTGCACAATCGGCGTCCTGTAGGCTTCTAGGATTTGGGATTCTGTCTCATTCTTCAAGTCTGGGAAGTTTTCTTGTATTATTTCACTGAATAGATTGCTTAATCCTTTGGTTTGGAGCTCTGTGCCTTCCTGTATCCCAATGACTCTTAAGTTTGGTCTTTTGATATTATCCCATAGCTCTTGAATGTTCTGCTCATGGTTTCTTAGTAGACTTGCTGAGCTATCTATGTTCTTTTCAAGTTGAAATACTCTGTCTTCATTGTCTGATATTCTATCTTCTAAGTGATCCACTCTGCTGGTAGTATTCTCAATTGAGTTTTTAAGTTGGTTTATTGTTTCCTGCATTTCTAGTATTTCTATTTGTTTGTTTTTTATTACCTCTATCTCCCTGTGAAATTGATCTTTTACTTCCTGGATTTGTTTGTCAATGTGATCTTTCATTGTCTGATTTTGCTGTCTCATGTCTTCCTTGAGACTCCAGATCATTTGAAGCATATATATCCTGAACTCTTTATCTGATATTCCATCTGTTGCAGCTATTACCTCTTCTAAAGTTGTGTTGACCTGCATTGCTTGTGATCCTTTCTTTCCTTGTCTTTTCATACTGCACGTGCTTCTTTCTGCTTGGTGCAACTGTTGTGTTTTTGAAATTTACCAGCCTGAAATCACCTGTTCTGTAGCTGAATGAGCTGAGATCAGTAGAACATGGGGATGATTACATCATCTCTCAGATATGGCGGCTGCTGTCCTCCTCTGTGGTCCGACCAGTGTCTGGAACCAAACTGGACCGCTTCTCTCCTCTGTCTCAAAGCTGAAACTCAGCCCTAAGCGCTGCCAAAGTCCTAGCGCCAAACCGCTAGAGGCAGTTCACAGACTCAGGCCTGCGGGGCCCAGTCCAGCCGCCTCCGTGGCTGGCGGGATTGTGTCCCTGCTCTGCGTTGCTCCAGACCGGCTGGAGGGAGGGGGGTGGTAGGAGTGTGGATCCTAACGCTGAACCACCAGAGGCAGTTCGCAGACTCAGCCCTGCAGGGCCCAGATCAGCCGCCGCAGTGACCGGCGGGATTGTGTCCCTGCTCCGCGTTGCTCCGAACAGGCTGGAGGGGGGTGGGGTGGTAGGAGTGTGGATCGTAGCGCTGAACCGCCTGAGGCCGTTCACAGACTCAGCCCTGCAGGGCCCAGATCAGCTGCCGCCGTGACCGGCGGATTGTGTCCCTGATCCGCGTTCCCGAGATTCAGTCGCCTGGGACAAACTGACCCCTCACACAGACTTACTAGTTATCGGCAGGTCTCCTTTCAGTGGAATATTGTTAGAAGATCCTCAGCAGGTCCCATGCAAGTGTATTTATGTGTCTCTCTGATCCCGTTACTGCGGAGGTATAGAAAATGCTGCCTGCTCGCCAGCCGCCATGTTGGATCCTCTTCATGCACATGGCTATTTTAAAAACTGAATGGGATAGAGCTAACAAGTAATATTTAAAAGCCACAGGTTATTAAGCTTTGTTAAATATTGAGAACCAGTTACCATTAAAAGTGACCATTCTAATGGTAATATTTATTTCACTTATTTTTTGAGAAACAAATTGCAAAACTAGTCTGACATTACATACTTAATGATGCCTAATATCTTTGATAAAGAGGTGAGATAGTTTCAAAAATTGATGAAAAGGTTTGAAAACAACTTTGCACAACTTTAACAAAAGATTGTATTATACTGTTTCCAAATTTATCTTAGTAGAATTTCTCTACTTAAGCATCCATATAATACTGATATTGTATTGTATTGTGTGTGCCTGACTAGAAATTTTGGGAAATTTCCTCTATTATATAGCTTAATTTTTACTAACTGTGCAAACCTGAGAAAACAAGTTTGGGTACTTTACTTCCTTAGAATAATCTTGCCTTTTCTGTTTTTTTTTTTTTCTGTTATAAAAAGTTGTGGAAGCAGGTGGATTTATTCCTGTGTTCCACTTGGAACAGAATTAACTCTTCCAATTTTCTCAGACATTTTATTTAATCACCGTCTAGGAGAGATTCTCCCCTATGTCCTACCTATACCCAACAGGGACATATTCATGGACTTATCTGTATCCACTGTGTGTAGTAAGTTTTAAGAAGGGAAAATAATTTCCTCTCATATCTGTAATGACTTTTTTAAAAAGTCTGGAATAAAAGTATTTTAATATAGAAAGCTACTTTAGCTCATTTTGTAATAGTCTCTTTTAAATTGTCTGATATCATATTGAGCTTACAATTAATCAAGGGATACAACTGAATATTAAAAGTTATTGAACAATCAGAAAACAATAATGCTCAATTCAGTGAGAACACTGTTCTAATGTTTGAGATTTGTGAAAGGCACTAGGATCTTTTCTCCTGTCCATAGAATTTTAGTAGTAACTAAATTAATTAATCACCTAAGAATGAAATTGATTGAGACAGAAGAACTGGCTGATATCACATAAAATACAGATAAGGTTACCAACAACAAAACACGTTAAATATACTTCATAGTAGTTAACAGAATTTTGATATGTTTATTCAGTTGCTGTGGGTAATTGTTCCATTAGTAAAAGTTTTCTTTAAGTTCGACTAGAAAAAAACTTCATTTGAAGTCAGTTTTAGTTTATTTCTGATGAGGTTGATCTCTCTTATTCTTTTTAAAGCCTTCATTCATTGGTTAAGCTTTCTCTACCTTTTTGTTCTTACACTGTCAAATGGTCTCACCGTAAAGACTATTGAAGCATAAAGACATATTGAATTAAGGATCCTACTTCCCAGAAATCCTTTATTTGAAGAATTAGGAGGTTTGATTTAACACATTTTATCTAGGTAACAGTACTATTCTAACTTACAAAATATTTAAAATAAAATATATTTAAATTAAAATAAAGAAATAAAGGAGCTTAATGCCTTCAAACATAAAGAGATAGAAACATTAATTACCCCAATTTGATCAGTGCATATTATATACATGTCTTGGATATCACACTGCACTCTGTTCATAAATATAATATATAAATATATAATTATCATGTGTTAATCAAAATTTTAAAACAAGTTTAAAGAGAAAGAAATTATGACTACCTCATTTGATCATTACACACATATACATGGATTGAATTCTGACATTGTACGTACCCCATAAACTGATACAATTAAAATAAAAAATAAATTAAAATCTAGCTGGTGATTTTTAAATTATGTTTTCAACTTGTTTAGCTTTGTCCTTTAATTGTCATAGTTTTAGGTTTAAAAGGGAATCTTTAAAATGAAGATAAGTAAAATTGTTACAAAACATATACATGTATTTTATTATTATTATTTTTGGGTGCTGGAGATATAATCCAGTGCCTTCACATGCTAGCCAAACACTCTTAACACTTAGCTATATCCCCAGCTCTGATTTGGGTATCATTGTAATGATGCCAATGGTACAGGCTGAGATGGTGCTGAGGGTTAACTAATGGAACTGAATTGAATTGTTTAACTTTAAGCCAGAAAAAGCTTGCTATTAACCAGCAAGTAAAAAGAAAATACTTATTTACATGAAAGACATTTAATGAATATTTGTGAATTCTATTAAATATTTCCCATAAGTTTTTTTGTAATATAACATTGCAAGAAAAACCTTTTTTGGTGATTTCATGTTGAACTCAATGTTTTATTTATAGTGAATTGGAAAATTCATTTTAGAATAAATCACCACCTGGTGGCACTGTTTACTAAGAAATTGTTAAAGCATGGGACAATCACAGGGCTCAGTGTCCTTTATGTGGCTGTATCCTTTTGTGTTTGTGGAATTGGTCATCTTTTTCTATTGTTAGTGAATACTTGAGTTTTAAGGGTGAAAATATTAAATTCTTTTTATTGTATAAACCATTTTATGTATATATAGCCTATTGCTGTGTGTTTCATAATCACTGAAAAAAATCTTAGAAAATATTGTTGGACTGTTGCTATAATCTGTTTTTTTGTGTGTGCATTTGCTTATACCTAGAAAGCACCAAAAGAAAGTGAAGAATAAATATTAGTTCAAAGTTAGATTTTATACCAATGTATATTTTGCAGATTCTTAACAGTGGTTGGAGGAAAAATGGTGGGGTAAAGCAATAGACCAGTGTTCTAAAATGGGAAGCCAAGGCACTTCAGTGTGGATATAGTACACACATAGTTCACTGAACACTGAAGGACAATTTCAAGGAAATGTTCATATAGTACTTCCCTCCTCTTTTACCACCACATTGCCTTTTCTTCCTTCAAATCCCTCAATGGATATTTTATATCTTGTTTAAATAATGAACTCAGATATTTGGATGTTAAAATGTACATATGTTTGGAAAATTTTTTACTCATTTTCCACTTTGCTTTCTGTGAAATAGCCTATACATGTATCTTGCACAAAGCTCTAATTTACTACTTGATTTTATGATCTTGAGATCCACAGCAAATAATCTTCTTAATTTACACATTTAATTAGTACATAAACCAATTATGGGCAACTAGATGCATATTAATTCCACAGAAAGGGAAAACTTGCATGTAATATAAACAATTCCAATGTTAAGAAATTAAAGTTTAGTTCCCTGATGTCAGGTGCATAAGCTTTAGTAGGTCAGGGATTGTCATCTATTGGGTTCACTGATGTGCCCAAGGACCAACCTGACATGAAGCAGATATTCAATAAATATTTTGGATGAATTCAAATGAATCTTTGAATTCCTGGCAACGTAACAACAACAACAACAACAACAACAACAACAACAACAACAAGCTTGATTGTTAAAAAAATATAGTGAAAGATAGCATGATATTGAAGTAAGACCTAGAAGAATGAATAAATAATTAATTTAATGTAAAAAGTTATAATTCTAATTTCTGGGTCTTTATTAAGCAGAGAATATGTTTGTTATAACATTTTAAAATCATGTAGAGTAAGAATGTACTGAAATTGCAGTTTATTATGTATAAAATAAACACGTTGAACATATCCTCTATGAAGGTGCTTTACAAGGAGTACATATTATTTGGAAGAAATGTTTTCTTGCAAAGAAATGAAGAATAATATAAGGTCATTGGTAGAAAAGAAGAACCTGAGAGTTTTGAACATTAATATGAGTAAGACTTGAATCATGAGGCTGTTGGAACTTGTGGATTTCAGTGCCCTGACTTGGGTATCATTGCAATGATGCCAATAATGAAGGCTGAAACAGAGTTGAGGGTTAACAAGGGAACCGTTTTGACTTCAATAATGTCTTCCATCTTTATTTTATTTTGGTTGTTGTCTGTCTAGGCAGCTTCCTGTTTGCTTTTACTATTTTTCTTTTTTTTTAACTGACAATAAAATCGTCTCCCAAATTGAGTCCATTTCACTGGGTTGTGCACATGGAAGCTTTTTGCAAGTGGGTAGAGACAACAAATTTTAGTTCTGGTCACTGGTGTGGTTGTGGAAGATCAGGGAGAAGGCACATACTTCATCAAGTCTGCTTTTCTCACTTATTGGTCTTCCTCTTATTTCCCAGACCAAGCTGGCTCTCAAATTTCTCTTCCTTCCTGTTATAAATAATTGATTCCAGGGCAGCCTCCTTCAAAAGCATGTACATCTTAATAGGAAGGAATTTTTAAAAAATGAATGATTTGTGTGTGTGCGTGTAGCAGGTATGAGACATACTACAGAAGAGCACAGGCCTTGGAACAGACTTTCTGGACTGGAACTTCACTTTTTGCCAAATCACTGTGTGATTTGAGGCAAATTATCTGACCTATTTGAGTTCCATTTTCCTCATGAGCAAAATCATATCTAATTGATGAGAGGATGAATGTGTAAAGGTAAATATTTTAGAATAGTACCTGGTACATAATAAGTGCTATTTGACCTCTAAGAGCAGTTTTAGGCATCAGCATATGAAGAGGGAGCATGATGTGGACTTTGGTGTCTCCCATAATTCATGTCATTGTATCACCAATAAGTAGCCTAAGGTCTCCTGCAACTATGCCTTGCGTTTAGTTGGGTTATTATCAACTGTTCTTTCTGACTTTGAAGGAGCTTAAAAAACAATAATAGATTTTGATCAGAAAACTTTCCTTGGTACATGGAAACAAATGCTCTAAAGGTGCTTGAAGCTTATTATACTGAAGGAATATCTAATATTAATAATATATTCCTCAAAATACTTTTTAGATAAGCATTAACAAAGTTTGCCACAGATAAGTTTTACATATGCTTCCAATGTTTAAACATAACGTTATGCTACAGATAAGTATTATACACATTTCCAGTGTTCAAACATATCATTAAAACTCCTTTAGCACCGGTATTGGTGATCAAATATGAATTTTTCTTATAAGGGAAAACTTGACATTTTCTGTATTTTTATTATTAGTTAACAATAATGAATTTTTTTTCCTGGTACTGGGGATTGAACCCAGGGATGCTCAACCACTGAGCTACACTCACATCATTTTTAATTTTTTATTCTGAGACAGGGTCTAAATTACCCAGGCTGGCTTCAAACTTGAGATCTTCCCACCTCAGCCTCCTTAGCAGCTAGAATTATGGCATTAGCCATATTCCTGGATACCTTATTATTTTCATTTGCATTTTTCTAGGTTTTAGAAAATGGAACTGTTTTCATTTGATACTAAGTTGACTTTCCTACAAAATTCATTCTGTAATATTTAAATAATTTTCTATTGACTTGCTGATCATTTTGAGTTAGTAAATCTATAACTTTCTTGTGCCTCTTTTCAATAGGAATATAAGGAAGTAAGGATATATATGCAATAAGAGCAAAAATATTCATAGAGAATGTGAAATACTAGAATAATGGAGAACAAGGGCTTATGCTTATCTATATCCCAGTAACAGACTACAGCACTGTGTCATAAGTCATAGCCCATTTCCTTGTCACTACTTGTTGCATAATTTATGAGGCCCCATTCAAAATGAAAATGTGGGTCTCTCGTTAAATATTTATTTAGAATTTCAAGATGGCAACATGAGAGCATTAAGCCCAACACAGGTCGAACATTCACGGAGTTGACCCTTGTAATTGTATTCTGTTCAGGTAGAGGGGTAAGTTTTGAATTGCTCTTCCTAATCTTCAAAAATAAGTGAGGTTCTTATGAACTGAATATCTATTGTGTGATGTCCAATTGCCAATTACTTGGTAGACACTGAGAATCTGGTCTGTGTTTACTTCTTCTGTGGCTTTAAACAATGCTGTAAATACCAAATAAATGACAGTTATTTATATTTTAGCAGAGTATGACCACACTCCCAATCAAAAGGGCTTTGGAAAACTGGGAGTTCATTATTTCCTTAACTAAATTTACTCATTTATTTTAACCTGTGAAGAGTTGTAGACTACTCTTCAGTGCAAAACATAAACAATATGGCTAATATTCTAATCATAAGGGGGATTTTCCTGATAACAGTTTTGACAATTTGACTCAGTTTGATATGAGTTCTTCACACCCTAGATCAGACTGTTAGCCATACACGGAGAAATATGTATGAAACCCAGAGTGCAGTCTATTTTGGAATTCTCGGAGTGGCATTCTTTCCCCCCATGGGAAACACATTTTCTTCCTTCTCTGCCAAGCAGGGAGTAAATTATATTCAACTTTTCTGATTATATAAATCCTGTCTTCATATAGTAACACATTGAGCTCATAATCCCTGGAATCATTTCATTAATGCTGGTTAAGGGATATTGAAACTAGGTATGTTAAACACAGGTAATGCTCTGTTGCATTTTCAGCATGATTGGCATAGGTGCAAACCTTTTTTCTATAGCTTCTCATATGTATTTTTTCTCATTTTGTTCAGGAAATTTTGTTTGCAAAATGTGAAAATATAATTTTTATATGATATAAAGTTATACTTATTACTTAATATTAAACTAATATAGGAATTTGAAATTGTGAATTTGAATCTACACCGCACAATTCTAGCTTATAAGTAATGATCTCAGACAGAGATTAGATGACTTTCTTATGTAACATTTGTTCTAGGTACACTGAGTAGGTTGGTTTGGGGCCAATCTTTAGACGGGCTTCTGTGGATATCCATTCAGCCATCCAGAGAGTATGTGACTTAGACCAGAGTTGATGTGATTCCCTAACTCATAAAGGAATGAAATAAAAGGTGAAAGATTAGAGGTCAGTAAATATAAATCACTCAGAGGCCAAAGATAATTTTTTTTCTTTTCAACCAACTTAGAGAATGATTAGAAACAAATAATAAATGTTTATGAGTATATCTGTTCTTGTTACTCTTACACAAGTTAGAACACTTTTACCTTATGACTTAACACACAACCAACATAAACATTATAACTAGCAACCTACACAACAGGTCCTATTTTTAAATTAGCCATTAACATTTGTGTTCTTACTTGAAATTGCAAAATTAGGTTAAACCCAGCAATTTTTAATTGGGACCACATGAAAGCTACATTTGTATTTGTGTTTAATAGGAACAAGGATGGTGAGGTATGTACAACACAAATGGATAGTTCTGATATTAGGCTAATAGCAAAACAGTTAATAATAAATACTAATTTGAGAAAATATTAATGTTCACTTCAAAATAAGGCAAACACAGAGTTGAGGTCTTAAAACAATACCATGTTATATCTGGTTTATGATAACCTCTTAATAAATATTTGGTCCTTCTGATGGGAGATGGGAATTTTGGTTCACAGAAGACCTTACTCCTTCATTCTTTATATTCCTATGCTGTTATAATTTGGATATGAGGTATCCCCCTAAATACTCATGTATTAGGCAATGCAGGAATGTTCAGAAGTGAAATAATTAGATTAGGAGAACTGTAACCTTATCAGCAGATTAATCCATTTGATGAATTAATTTAATGAATTAATGGTGGTAACTGTAGGCAGGTGGGGCATGGCTGGAGGAAGTAGGTCACTGGGGGTATGCACTTGGGGATTATATCTTGTCCCTGGCTCCTAGTTCTCTCTCGTTGCTTCCTGGCTGCCATGAACTGAGCAGCTTTCTTCTGCCACCCCTTTCACCATGATGTTCTGTCTCACCTTAAGCTCAGAGCAATGGAGTCAGCTGATCATGGACTGAACCTCTGAAACAACCAGAATAAACTTTTCTTCCTTTGAGTTGTTCCTGTTAGGTATTTTGGTCACAGTGATGAAATGCTGACCAATACACATACCTATAGTATTGTCCACTGTTTGGATTTAGATCTCAAATTCTGAACTCAATAGTTCTGCATGTGAATGTTTACAACAGCTATTATTCAGTTGAAATATAACTAAGTTCCATTCTCAACAGTAGATCAGAAAAATGACCTGAAGTTAAGACTGGTAGACAGAAGAATTTTGTGGCTCTGATCAGAATACATTACTCATCGTTTACATCATTTTCTCAAATTAGTACAATATAGTTAATTTGTAAGTTTGTAAAATGTAAACCTGTGACCTAAAAAGCAATCATTTTAATATTAATAAAAATCCTTGAGTATGACATTTGTTCCTAGATGGTTATCATTTTGCAACTGAAGTAAACATTTTAGCTGACTATTTAACCATGTCTGTTTTTTTTTCTGCAGAAAATCATAATTTATATATTTAGACCTCTTAAAAGCATGAGGATGAAAGTCATACTTAAGGATGTAGAAACAGAAAGTTAAAAGGAACCCAAAATCCTTTCAGTTTTTATATTTAAATATTAAATGAGTTTGCATTAAAAATAATTTCTTTTCCTTTGAAACTCTCTATGCATATAATTGAATTTACATATATTTCTTTTTTAGAGTATGTGCAAGTTTATAGAACACAGTAAGCCCCATGGACACTTCTAAGTACATGAAAAAATGGGTGGAAAATTCTTAGAAGAATATGGTATAGTGGGTAGAATTTCACAAGCTATAGGTACTGGATGTAAAATTTAAAATTTTTATTTCTTTTTCTAAAACCACGTTGTGCCTTATGTGAAAAAAGATTAATCTAGGTACAGTTCTAAATTCAGTGAAACTTAGTGAATCTTCATTGTTTTATTTATTACCTTCATTGGTTGTATATGTGGCATGAGGAAGTCTAATAAAAATATTAGTGAGATATCAGTGAGGTGGGGATACTAATTTATTAGCCTAATTTATCTTGGTTATATGCTAGAATCCTTTGAGAAATAAGTAATTTTCTAGTTCTTCAACTGTGCTCTTTCATGCGATGAAATAAAAAAATCAAATATTTCCCACTTAGTCTGCCTACTCTTAATAATTTGCTTAAAATATTTATCTTCTATCAGAGAAGTACCTGTAGATATATTTGATTTTTGCCTTTCTCATCTAATTTTCCTCTTTCCCATGGTTACAGCGCCCTCTACAGTTATACTCAGGAAATACAGGAGGTACATACTGTTAACTGACCCTGCATGTGTCTCAATTCTCTGACATTCATGCCATGTAGAGTAATAGCGCTGATTCCAAATTTCTGGATGATCCAGTGGGGGTCAGATCAATTCCTCTTTGTGACAAAACACACTCATTACTGATTATCACCTGACCTTGACTAATTTGGCTGCTGGCGGTGTCTAAATGAATAAAATTCTTAAGTTTCCCATTTGTTTCCTCTAATGTATTTCTTTACTCTAGCTCCTGAGATCTTAATGTTAAAATGGGTATTGTTGTTAGGGTAGAATAAAACAATTCTATTTGACAAATAGCCTTTCTACTTCTTTTGTATTACAACTCAATTAAAGCCATTCATCTTCATGGTTGTACATAGATTGTCTTTATAAATATTACATGGATATATGAAAAATGTATATTCTGTCCAAAGGGTAAAATATTCTATATATTAAATCAATATTATTAGTTGGCTTATTACATTTTTCATGACTTTACCTGTTTACATTGTCTATTATATTTAGTTGTGAAAAGAGTGTATCAAAGTTGATCACTACAAATTTTCTTTTTTAAAACAATGTGTAGAGTTTCTGTTTTATGGTTCATATAAACTTAAAATAAATTCTATTTGTTATTATTGCCTGATATTTGTCTCCGAATTATTGCTTTTAATATTTGTGAAGGAAAATTATGCCAAACCTGGTCCATGTAAGGTACTTCAAAAATATTTATTTTCTGAAAAGAAATTTGCATTCCTGAAAAAATGCTTAAGAATTTTTTTTTGACAAACTTAGTAGCATTAAGATCTTTTCTTGAAATCCAGTTTGTCACTGACCAAGTTAACTGTCTATCAGTAGCTAATGTTTGTCAAGCAGATGTTCTTTTGTCTTCTAGTTCTTAAGAAATTCTATCTACAAATATTTAATTACAATTTTTAAAAAGTAAATGTCTGTGCCAAGTGTTTAAATTTTTCCATTTTATGTCTCTTTTCTTGCAGCAAGCTTGAAATAAAACTTTGGTACTATATCAAATTTCATGTAAAGATTTTTAATACTTTAAAGACGCTATATCTGCTATTTTGTTCAGCCATAAGCTATGGTCTGGGTATGGTTTGAATGTTCCTCAAGGTTCTATTGGGATGAAAGGCTTGATCCCCAGGGTAGCATTATTGGGAGGTAAGGGAACCTTTGGAAGACGTGACCTAGTGGCAGATTCTTAGGTCACTGAGGAAGTACTCTGAAGGTAGTTCTAATAGGACTCCTTGAGGAGGATTGTTCTGTCTTGAGTTTGGCCTCCATTTACTTTTCTCTGGCTGCCTGTTTAACATATTACTGCTGGCTCTTACAAGTGCTCCTGCCATGGTGCCTCCATTCCTGGCCCCTACCATAGGTCATACCATGGGCCTTTCTGATCCTAGACTTGGACATTCAAAACTGGGCGCTAAATAATTTTCTATCTTCTTTATAAGTATCCTGTATCTGTTATTTCATTAGAATGCTGAAAAGCTGTCTAGTATACCATGCCTGTTTTTTTCTTTTTCTCATTTGCCTGGCAATTATTTGGCTAACTTCCAGCACTTGAAAATAACTTTGAATTACGTGCTTTTTTTTTTTTTTTTTTTGGTTTATAGCTTATTGCTGGTATTCATTTTTTAAAACTGACAGTCTGATTTTAGTGACAGATTTAATCTATTAATATTTAGTGTCATGGCTGATTAATTGATTTTATTTATTCCATCCTAATTTATATTTCTTCCACCTTTTAAGAAAAATTGATCAAGTCATAAAAATGGAGAAAAGAGATTGCTTAGCAGTTTGAACATTCAGTGAAGATCTGGGTCATGTTGTAGCAGGCTCAACCACAATTGTGAGCTTCTCTGGGGATGTTGTACTTGAATTTTCTTAACTGGTCTAATAATTTTTCTGTTGAAGTTCCTACCTATCCTCTTTTGCAGTACTACAGGCTTGCCATGTGTTCAGTTTATTCTGGTTTATTCTCTAGCACACTTTGGCAGGTAGCTCATTTTCTGGAGTACTAGTCTTCCTTTGTTGACATTTTGGTTTGCAAACTACAAGCTTTGGGGGTCTTACAAAAGGTGAGAGGCATTGTGATCTGTCAGGAGAGAGTGGCGGGTTATACTAAGGAATCTCCTCTATTCCCTGATCTCCTCATATCTGCTTTGCCTTAGTAGAAGCAAAGATTCCTCCTACCCCTTGCTGAATGACCCCACTCATAGATCTCAACCAGTTAAACTATATCAAGGATTTGCTTCTTTGTGGCTCTTACTCTAAATTTTCACAGCTCTTCTTTGGGTGTTTCCCTGAGTCACCAGGGGTTAGAGTAGTAGGTAGTATTGCTGGTTTTCTCCACAAGTTTCTCAGAGCCCACAGTTTCATTTCTTCCCAGCTTCCCAAGGAATCCCACCACTTAAAAAAATTGGAAAGAGGAACATAATTTGGAGCTGATGCTGGAAATAAAGACTTGTTCAGATCATCACGTTTCCAGAATCTCATTGAGAACTCAGGTTTTGATTTTAAAAGCCAAGATTTAATTATTTTTTGACCATTAATAATTCTCAAAAAGTGTGTTCCTTCTTGTCTGGCTTCCCAAATTGGTAGCAGGCTACCAGGGGGTAAAAAAGATAGAAAAAGGAGCATATCAATGAGCATTTAATATATCTTACTACTCTATTAATGCAGTCTGTTGTGAATATAAACTGCCAACATCAGTGGTTCAAGGCAGGACTTGTATGGCCACGAGGGGAAAAGTGGCAAACACTGCTACTGTAAGAGGATATTAGACACTTGTTGGAGGTGACTCAGTGGAAGTTATTTAACAGGGTTTTCTTAAGAAAGGGATAGAATTGGGGCACTAATACGGGAACTAAAATTTGAGGAATTTTAGAGAATAAATATTCTGGGAAGATCCAGGGGTATGTTTAAAAAGGAAAACAGAGTTCTAAATCCAAATGGCAATTCAAGAAAAGCAGGACCATGTATATGTCTATTAATGAGAAGAATGCAATTTGAAAATGTCCTGATGGTTCCTGAGCATCTAAGAACCCAAATTCTGTTCCAGCTAAGCCAAGAACTAGCTGGGTAACTTGGGAGTAAATATCTTAATGCTTTTTTTTTTTTTTTAGTTTAATTCATCTGCAAAATGAGGTTTTGGCCATATTGGCCTTGATAAGGCATACATTTAAACACATGCTAAGATACACACATATATCCCTCTCCTCTGCAATCAGCCTCTCTGTTTTGGGTAACTTAGAATCAAGATTAGAAGTGGTGAAAAGGAAGTGCCCTTTTGGTTCAATATATTCCAGCTATGTATAACCGTATAACAATGTGTTTTATCTGGAGGTAGCACATTTCATATTTGGAAATACTATTAGATACTTCCAGCTTTGAGTGGGATGGTGGGTAAAGAAGTGCTCTGTAGCAGGTTCAGGCTAAGGTACAAAAAGTCCTCACACATGGGTCAGATCCTGTGGTGTTAGAGGTTTCTGCAGTAGGAAAAGATGCTGAGTGAGATTGGTGGCTTGTTCTAGTAAGATGATCACAAAGTAGGCTCCTGGGCTTTGGAACAAGGCTTTGCTATCTGTAGTACAGTGTTGTACACTATTCATAGAATAGCTCCTATTGTGTTATTATATCCTAATTGGGGCTAAGTGACCCTATTGCTAGAAATTCCCATTATGAACTAGTTTCTGCCAGACTGACTAAATCAGCACCAGTTTATCATAATATAAATTTGATAGATCTGGACTCAGTCATGAACAGGGCCAGAGATCACAAGTAAAAATATATTAGTAGGTGGTAGAACCTTCCATGAAATCCATTGCTGCTGTCTTTTCATCAATTAATCATTGTCACTGCTGTAGGGGTAAGTGAGATTGTAACTGATGACAAAAGAGGGAAAGATGAAGCTGGAATCATGGAAAGGTTGATTTTCTATGTGGTGAAAGCTAGGGATGAATTACGATTACACTTACAAATACATTTGTAAGTGGCCCTGAAAAATAGTGGGAGTAATGGGAAATCCTTCCAGTGGACAAAACTGAAGATCTGAAGTAAAAATCTCTATGAACTCATAGACAGTGGTGAATGGTTTGACTGACTGGTCAGGGGCATGGAAAAAGAAATACCAGATAAAATTTGAACTGGAAGCATGTAGATGGACCTAAGGAATACATGTTAGTCAGTTTTCTGTTACTATAACAAAATATCTGAGAAATTTGATTTAAAGGAAGAGAGACATATTTTGGCTCACATTTTCAGGGGTTTCAGTTAATAGTTTGGCCCAGCTGCTTTAGGGCCTATGATGAGACAGAACATCATAGCAGCAGGGACATGTGGTGGAGAGAATGCTTACCTCCTGGTGACCAGCAGGCACAAAGAGAAAGGAGAGCTAGAAAGAGGGAGCATGATTGACTTGGGAGATTGGGCTTTGTGTCACAGCAATTCTGGATTATGTGGTTCTAGAGGTTTTGATTTCAGAAGGGAAAATGCTCTCAGCAAGGAACACATCAAGAGTGTCTTTAAACATTTAGCTATGCCTGTTACATAATCAGTTCATGTGTCTTTTTCACTAGACTGGCAAGGCAAAATAACTTGATAATCAGGAAGAGGGAGGACTATTGTTATATAATAGGATCAGTGAAGAATATCAATAGGATATAGAATGTGATAACCTAGGCCATCTCTGGGGTTCCTAATAAGTCTTCTGTCAAATTTTGACATCAATTGGACTAATCAGTCATGACTTAATAACATGATATCCAGGAATACAGACCTCTCAGGATAAAAGTCTTGGTCATCCCATCAAGATATAGGTGAACTTCCTATAAACCATAGGTACCTGCTAAGGGTGCCATAAACATGGAATGGATAGTGTAAAAGGGAAATAAATGATGATATTAGTCAATTCAGAAACTAGTGAAGCCATGTGGAATGTAGTTTATTCCATCATAATTTTTCTTGTAAAGTTTTCTTAGGAAATGAGACCAATCAAAATCCTGGAGGAGTTGCACCTGGAATACGAAACAAGTGGGTCTAGAAGGGCAATGGTGAACTATAGTGGATGCTGTACTTCACCACTAGTACCTGCTTCTGGGATGAAGCTTTCATTTCCTGACTGCTGGGAGTGCTCCCTGCTAATGGCTCATAGCTGAACAGGTTCCTTGCAACTGCCCTCAGCCAAGGGAATTGCTTTGGCCACGACCATGTCTCTTACTGGGGCTTTCCATATCTAATCACTGGTATTTGTGTAGATGCAAAGATCCATAATCTTCTGTTAATTTAGGATATTTCCAAAGCATCATCTGAGCTTCAGAGCTCCTCACGGAAGTGATTGAGACCACCTGTCGCAGGATGAGTACCTCCTTGGCCTAATCCTGCTTCTCTCACTGCATTGGAGGTAGTGCTCCCATAAAACACTTGCACTTAGTCCACTGAAGCAAAGTCTGTGTCCTGTAGAATTAGACCTGCCAAACTAATAATTTAACTTTTAAAATGACAGGAAATGATATGGTTTCTTTGATTTGAACATTACACAATAGGTAGATGTATTAAAATGTCACATGATATCCCATACATATGTTTAATTTTATGTCAATTAAAAAATGACATGGCATGTTAAAATAGGCTCTGCCCAAAACAATGAAGTAAGACTTCATTGATTTTTTAGTAAATGTAACTAGTAAGAAATCAAAAGAGTTAATTTAGTCTCTCTACTGTCTCACTCCTTTTGTGGCCTAAGCAAGATTCCTTTCTTGATTTATAAAAAAATTGATTCAACTTTATAAATCCTAACCTATGAAACAGTGCCCTTTCAGATGGAATGTCTTTTATCTAATAGCCTCAATGAATTTTATCTTATTTTATTGTTAGAATTGACAGAACACTAGGTTGAACATGGAATCATTTATAGAGTACAATATTTTACATACTGTTGCAAGTTAAAATCTATTTCATCAAGGGTAGCAGTATAATGAATTATGTGGTCAGTTGTTTTCATTTGATATTACGGAATTATTAATAGATATGTTGTAAGGGACAAATTATCAAACTTTCATCAGTTTACCAGACAAGAAGAAGTAAGCATATCAGGAGATGTTAGCATGATGCTAGGAAGCACTTAGCAATAGCTGGCCTTACTATCATGACTCTATTCCACTGTATGTTTACACATGGAAATGCAATGCTCAAATTAGTTTCTCCTTAAATATGTACTTTTTAGCTGGGTATGCTAAAATCATGGGACCTGGTACCTTGATTATTCTATAGTAGGTGACTATGTAACAGTAAGATACTACACATTCCAAAATGCTAGAAGAAAGAATTTTCACAGTTTTCACCATAAAAATTGATAAATTCTTGAGGAAATAAATATGTTTAACTTTCTAACATACTGTAATGCATGCAGGTGCCAAAACATTATGTAGTGCCCCACTAATATGTATAATTTTATGTTTTGGGGTATTAGCTAAAAATACATTTTAAAATTAAAAATACAAATAGACCCAAATTTTAAAAAATGAAACTCATGAAGCTCTGTGAAACATAAACACATACCCCTTCCACATACTTACATCCATCATAGAATTCCTTATGTAAGGACACTAACACTACATCCACAGAGAAAATACTCATCAGTACACTTATAATACATAACTAATACAACGTGGCTTTGGCTTAGGAATAAACTACAAATGAAACAGAATGGAGTTCAGAAACAGACCACTGTGTGTATATCGACCTGATTTATGAAAAAAGAACACTGTGGATGGTGGAGACTGTTTTATCTTTTCAATATATAGTGATGGTTTGAATAGGAAGCTATTAGGGAAAAAAAGACCTTGATACTCACCTCATCCCATCCACAAATGTCAATTCTCAGTGATTTGCTCAGCTAAATGTACAAACAAGGGAAATTTTAGAGCAAAATAAAGGTGTGCATTTTTTGTGACCTTGGCATATACAAGGAAATCTTACATAGGACATAAAAAGTGCTAAACATAGTAGAAAAAAATTTAAAACTATATTATATTATTATATTAAAGTTAAGAATCTCTGCTCAACAAAAGATACAGTCAAATGAATAAAGAGGAAACTGTGAACTATGAAACTATGAACCAGGGCAATATATTCACACTATATTTATCTCAAAAGACTTCTGTCAAGAATATATAAAGAACCCCTACAAATAAGCAAGAAGACAGATGGCTCAATTGAAAAATGGGTAAGATTTGAAGAGATTTCATGAATAAGGATATTCCAGTGGCCAGTAAAGGTACAGATAGATGCTTAAATTCATTATTTATAAGAAAAAGGTAAATTGAATCCAGGATGTGAAATGATAATACTTCACAACCATTAGCATTACTATGATTTTAAACCAAATGTTGGTGAAGACACAGAGATACTGGAACTCTCATGTACATATCTCGATTCACAGTTCCAGAATGTGCACAAATACTCTAGCAACAGTGATTCAACTCCTAAATTTATTTAATAACCACTGCACACATTTTCAAATATGCATATTTGAGAATATTCAAGAATGTTCATAGCACACTGTTCTAAATAATCAAACACTGTAAATTACAAAATGTTACTTGATAGCAATAGAATTGAAGAAATACATTAGATGGTTACTAAATAGGAATGCTAATGAATGATCTATATCTTTAGCAACAATGTAGAAGAACTTCACAAATATAATGTTGATGGAAATAATTTTTTATATTTATTTTTAAATTGTAGTTGGACACAATATCTTTACTTATATATTTGTTTTTATGTGGTGCTCAGGATTGAACCCAGGGCCTCACAGGTGCTAGGCAAGCACTTTACCACTGAACCACAACCCCAGCCCCATGAGGGAAATAATCTTAATGTAAAAGATACTTGTTGTATGTTCCTAAGTGTCATCAGCTTCTCATCCACTAGATTTAAGCTGAGCTCCAATCTGTACTGCATCCTGGAAGTGAACTCTTTTGAGTACTTTGTGATGTATTTCATAGATGCAGCATAGAAACTAATAAAATTGATTCATGTAAAAGTCAGAATATTAATTCTATTGATTACATATTGACAGGAAGAGGGAATGATGAGGCCCATTGGAGATTATCTTTTTTTTTTTTATTCTTGGAACTGTTGTATAGATTCCTGTACTTTATGTCAATGCAGTGAGTAATATGCTTATGTCTACTTTTCTTTTTTTGTGTGTGTTACACATAAATAGAACTAAGAAATGATTGTTTTTATCTTTTGAAGAAAAATACTCTAGATTTATTTCAGTAGCACTTGACTCATTCTTAGGTAATATCAGTTATCTTTTTCCTATTTTCAATCTTTTCCCCATACTTTCTTACCCTTATTGTACTCACAGAATTTTTTGTGTTTTCAAATCCAGTAATTCAAGTTGACATGGCCTCAAAATCTTTGTTATTCCTCTCAGTCCTCATCAATCTCTTCTACACTAGAGGTGCTTAGACCTGTGCACCTTAGATTCACCTCCATACAGTGACTCAGTAGGTCTGGGTACCTGATAGGGGTCTAGCATCATTGAACCACCAGACTAGTCTGACAGAGACAGCATTAGCATATTTCTATGTCAGACTTGGCAGCAGAAAGATTAGTAATTAGAATTTTTTAAAATTACACCATCTGTGGCAAAATTATTTACTGATCTTCTAGAGTATTCATTACATTTGAATGCATGTAGGAAAAGAGGAACCTAGCTCTTGAGTCATCCCAGAGAATCTAATAATTTTCATATGCCTATAAATATCTTCCTTGGTACTGAGAGGAAGAAATTACTAGACCACATAGTAACAGTAGCCCTGCTACATTCCCAAATACTTTCTCCCCATTTTCCTGATCTCTCCAAGTTATATATCAAGCCCCTAAAAGTTGGTAGTTTAACCAAGGCTATAGGGTTTAAATAAAATAGTTACTTAGCAACTCATAATTCACACAGTTTACTTCTTCCAGCTCTGTTTCAGAAATCAGAACCATTTGTATCTCTCAGCAGACAATGTAAGTTTTTAAAGTAGAGAGAGGCAATGGCTCCAGCATATACCCAGTGCTGTTCTACAGATAGGGAGGGCAAATCGCCCTCTGTTGCAGTCTGAATGGCAATTTACTTTCCTAAGCATCTTTCATGGACCAACAATTCATAATAGGAAACACCAGCAAAAGAAGAATGCTTTCTCCCTACCCTTTATCAATTATATTTTCATTAAAATTCTTAATAATTAAATGAGAACAAAGTAATTTAAGTTTTAAATAGGTAAAGTATCCTTATTTTACTTCAGGACTTCTAGCATATAGTGATATTTTTTTCCCCCCGAAATGGCTTATATACAGTACTCATTAACAAAATGCCTAGTAATCACTTCTGAAGAAATAAGTATAGAATTTCATGCCTCAATCCACTAGACCCAAACATAACCGTTGACAAGGAGCTATAAGACTCCAGGGGACTTGAAACATGGATGACAGAGCTTTATCCTATTTCCTGATTTCTAGGGTTAATGGCCTGCCTTTATTTTTACCGTTGAAGCATTTTTTCCTCCTGTTTTGCTTATATTATAAAAAGGAAGGGGTTAGAAGCTGAAAAAGAGAGTTCCTGCAACCATTTCCTCTAATGAGAACACGAGTGAAAATAAAAACTATTAGTTAAATGGACAAATTGTTTTTCAAGTGAAACTCTCCAGTCTCCCAGACAAAAACTATTTATACTGAAAGCTGTTTAATGACTTTGATCTAATACTATTTCTCAAATCCATAGGACAGTTCACTTTCAAACAGTTCAAGCCTCAAGTTTATAAAGATGTTTTTTGGAAAGAGTTGCAAGTAATGCTTTCCAAAGATAACTGTGTATTTTATTTTTATTGCAATCTTTACTTAGTTAAGTAACAATAACAAGAGTTACGTAAGAGGTGTTTGTAACATAATTCTGTATTCCTGAAAATACCTAAGAATCAATCAGAATGATCAGTTTGGAACAGAACTCTGTGTCTTTTAGGACACACTTTGAAAACCACTAACATCAGATTTATTTAATATAGTATTAATAATTGGTGACATTTTATTTTTAAAAAACCTTTAAAAAACATTTTTTAGTTGTTGATGGATCTTTATTTATTTACATATGGTGCTGAGAATCAAACCCAGTGCCTCACACATGTTAGGCAAGCACTCTCCCACTGAGCTATAACCCCAGCCCCTGATGACATTCTATTTAATTTCATTCCTCTAGTGGAAGAGGATTCACTTTCTTTCCCCCTTTTTCTTTATCTGTGTTTGTAAAGGGATACACATACACGTTGGTGCACATATATATATATACATACATGGTTTTCAAGGAACAATGGAAGATAAATTTACTAAATGATATAATGTTGTATGAAGTCCTCAAAGAAGAAAGCCATAGCTGAAATCCATTGAGTATACAGGAGGGGAAACTCATTCTAAGCTACATTCAGCAGAAACTGAGAAGTAAAAATATGAAATTGTATTGCTATAAGAAATCAGGGTTCATTCTTTTTTGTGAGACTATGTTTGTCATAGCAGATGAAAGATTGGAAATGTGTGTGCATAGTACATAGTGCTTTTTTCTTTTCTTTCTTTCCATGTGCTCTAATTAGGGAGCTCAAGGTGTTATCTGTCAGATTGTTTAATACAGTTTAATAACATTTGAAATATTCTGTATGCTTGATAGAAAACAAATACATTTAAAGTAAGATTCTAATATAGATTTTGCTGTTCTGTGATCACTCTCTTTCCTTCATCATATTAGTTTTATCTAGGCTAACAAATACCAAGTGGGATCCTATACAGTAGCACCATGCCACTTTAAAGAAAACAATTATATAAACCATTTGAGAACAGATTGGATTTTTACTTTTTAATTAACCAACTTGAGGAACATTTTAGGTATTAACAAAGACTGTCCAAGTCAGGGAGTTTCAACATTTATGTTTGTAAAGAAGGGAAAATAAAGGAATATTTTCAAGTCTTTGGAGACACAGAAGGGGTAAGGAGGGGAGGGAAAGAGAAAGGAAGGGAAGGGAGGGATGGAGAGAGAGACCCAAGAATGTTCATTCTAATTTGGTTTCCATAGTAAACCATCTGTGGGATGATGAAAATATCATCATCACTTTGGAATTTGTTGATCTTATCAAGAAATAGAGATAATCTTCAAAGTTTCCCTTGGCATTTTGGAATCTGCTTTTCTTGAGTTAAATAGGATGTAAGATTTTTTACTTTGGTCTATGTGTGGAAAGATATAATAAGTTAGTGAAGGTATAACTAACTTGTATTTTAGGTTTACTAGTTTTGGGTAGTGTTTGCCCAGCTTGCACAAATCCATTTCTGTGTACATAATATAGAAGGTGGGTGAAACTAATGAAACATAATAGAACAATTAAGTGAAACCTTGTGATAGAGAACTGAAATCATTTTTTAGTCAAACATAGCATGAGTTTTTCAGGCTAGCAAATATAAATATAATTATCTATGTTTGTTAGACTTACCTTAAATTTTAGGTTATTCCTAGGGGATTTTAAATGTCACATTGGCACCATCTATAGATATCTAGAATGAAGTACACCTAAAACCATTACATTTTGTGATAATGCAACACTTCTTTTTATTTAAGGTAAGTAATATCAATTTTAATTCAGCTGAGATACCAAAATGGTAATCAGCCACAACTAATGTTTGCATGCTTAAACTGAAGAACAATCCAGCAGATAGCACTCTTCCTTTTGTCAACTTATATTTATATTATAGATACATAATACATAATATCTATGATTTTAAGTAGATTCTTAAGATTTCTACAACTTCTATAAAACATTTATTTCATGTTTAATGATGAGTAGCAAAAGTTCCATTTTAAATATGTTAGAGTTTTGAAAGAATTGCTTTTTTGCTTTGTTTTTTTTTTTCTTTTAAATCTTCAATACTCAAGTACAAGAGTAATCCTATAATCTATATGGGCTTCATAAAGTAGAAAGTAATAACTTTTTCAGAAGAGTGACCTTGTTAATGTATGGGAAACATGCTTATATTTGAAGTTTTGTTATATGGGATTAGATTTCTTATCAAATTTTATAGGTACAATGATAATATTAATTGGAAAGTGTGACCAAAATTTTTCTTTGCCACTAGGATATTTTGTGTAAGAGGAGGAAAGCACTCACAATTTAATTAGACACATTCAAAGAAAGAAGGATGTGACTGAGCTTATGCTCTTGTTGGAGACAAAGAATAAAACCTTTGAATTTTAAATTTACTTTCAATAAGCCAGTCACCCCAAACCAAAGGCCCAATGTTTTCTTTGATACTGGGATGCTAACACACAATGGGGGAGGGGGTGGGGAAGAATAGAAGTTCATTGGATCAAAGGGGAATGAAAAGAAGAAATTGGGGATGGGTATAGGAAAGATAGAAGAATGAATCTGACATAACTTTCCTATGTTCATATGTGATACATGACCAGTGAAACTCCACATCATGTACACCACAAGAATGGGGTCCTAATCGGAATAAGTTATACTCCATGTATGCACAATATGTCAAAATATACTCTGTCATGTATATCTAAGAAGAAAAAATTAAAAAATAAATTTATTTTCAATCAAATTTTTCAAAACCTTGCTCTTTGACATAGATATCATGAATATAGTAATAGCAATTTGCTGTAAACTAAACCTAAGAAAAAAATGAATGACTTTCAAAAACAAAAGCAAACTCCCTGCACTCATTTTTCTTGCTCTTTTACTGACCCTTACTTAGGGATTTCCTACACTTTGCTCTTTTTTATATATTAGTGTTATTCCAGGAAAAATGAGTCAGATACTTTAATAGAAGAATATTTTACTGAGTAATCTAGTACAGAATTGGATTCCAAACACTTGTTTAAATAAAACCATTTAAAAACATATCATTGAAATTAAATTTGTATCTTCAGTATAGTAACTATCCATTTTTGCTCCATCCCTCCAAATAGTATTCAGATGTCTCTGAGTTGGCATCATTATAATTTTCTACGTTATTTTGTTATAATCATTTTCCTGAATAACATTTGAAATTGATTTAGTGCTTCAGAATTATCACTTTTACTGAGCACTTACTGTATTTTAGATGCTAAACTAAAATTATTACACTGTTTTTTTTGTACTGGAGTGGTTGAACCCAATGGAGATGAGCCATATCATTTTTATGCTTTATTTGAAACTGGGTCTCATAGGGCCTCACTAAATTGCTGAGACTGGCTTTGAACTTGTGATTCTCCTGCCTCAGCCTCCTGAGTTGCTGGGATTATACACATGTACCACCCTGCCCAGCACATCTTCTTATTTGTACAAAATAAGTAAGTGGCAGTTATTGTTTTGTCCTTTCTTAAGGATAGAAAGAATTAAATAATCATTCAGTATCACACAGGTAGCAAGTGATGGATCAAGGATTTGTGAGCAGATGGTCTAAGCTTAGAATTTATGCTCTAATTAATATGCTATGCTGCTTCTGACTACTGAAAGTGTATGCTAAGGAAACAAGGATTAGATAAAGGGGAGAAATAATACAGTTAGAAAAAGTTTATATTTTGGATTTGCACCAATACATTTTTGCTCTCTTTACCTAATTACGCCCTGAGGTTCTTCTTTCTCTGCACTTCAAAATAAGAAACAGCTTACATAATATTCTATAGTCCTTTAGAGGAGTGTTCTTGTCTCAGTCTCAGAAGACACCAGAAATTAAAAAAATTCAGACTTATTTATGGGTAAATTATTTATGGGTAAATCTTTATAACAGGGATCAAACCATGCTTTAAGTCCATCAAACTAAATAAATCTACTACATGGCTGGTCCAACTTACAAAAGAATCTAGTGGCAACTGTGGGTGCTAGATATGAGATAGGAAGGAATCTTATTTGAGACCAGAAATAACCTATAAGAAAAAAATCTGAACAATCTTTCAAAACATATTTTGAAAGACATGGGCTTTAAGAAAAAAGACAACTTTTATTTTGAAAATAATTATTTTTCCAGTTTAAAAATTTTCCTTAAAAATTTTCTCTTAAACCTAAGTTGAGAAAAGCTTAAGTTATATAAAATGGCAGTAAATATATCAGACTGGAACTACCTGACAAAATAGAAAATAGTGCAATTTATCACGGGGCATTTAACAAAGAGAAATCAGCCTTAGTAAGGAAATATTTTATAAATGAGTTTGAGCACCAACATGTGGCCAAGTTGATTGAAATTGTGCTCTGCCTCACCCAAATGTTAATCTATAATTAGATGTGTTTTGTAGACTGTATGAAGATCCTGAAACAGTTACTTTAGGGTGCCTGAATCCATCTTCTGAAATAAGAATGTATTATTTATTGTGTACTTTAAAAATTCACTACTTATGCAATTTTCCTAAGTAAAATTGAGAACAATAAAAATCTTCTCATGTGTTTGGGCCTACAGTTGGCTAATCAACTATATATAGCCAGGAGTGACTTACATGTTTGCTTAACTTAAAACATATACATGAGGGCTGGGATTGTGGCTCAGTGATAGAGCACTTGCCTAGCATGTGTAAGGCACTGGGTTTGATTCTCAGCAACACATATAAGTAGACAAATAAAATAAAGGTCCATCGACAACTGAAAAAAAAACATTAAAAAACATATACATGCATATTAAAATCAAACCTGAGCTATAGAATGGAACCTTTTTCTGAGCATATGTTTACTCTTTGGAATTCTGCCTCTTCTTTCTTGAATAATCCATACATATAAGGTAATTTTAAAAATTCTAGTTTCAGTATCTCACCATCTTTAATGTGTAGAAAAAACTTACAGGTATTTGTGAAGCTGAGAGCAGAATCTCCCTACATTTTTATGATTCCCTTGTTTCCCATTATTTTTACAATAGTTTCACTCTCACCTAATTCAATAACTATCTTCATTTTCTGTCCAAAACTTTACGGTGCCTTTCCAAAGCACTTAACTTAATTTGCATATAACAATGACATTCATATTTTTCACACTCATATTTTTCTAGTTAATGCCAAATTTAATTAAGTTATGTAGTTACGAAGATGATTTCACAGTAGGATACAGATTTAAGCTAAAATATCATTGGTCTAAAGAAGAAAATTTTCTTTGTCTTCAACAGAAAGATCTACTTATTTTAAGGCTGATATGTGGCTCAACAACAATTAGGGTCAGCACCTCTGTCTAGAAGTTCAACCAGTGTTACAAGGTGACTGCTCCCATTCTTGCCATGACACTCAGATTCCAGCCAGCAGCAAAAGGACAAAGAGGAAGGAAGCTGGTGCCACTTCACATTAAGGGCATGAGCCATAATTTGCATGGAGGACCTCAGTGTACTTAGTCACTCTGTTATACCTTGCTGCAAAGGAGACTTGGAAAAGAAGGGAAAAGAAGTCTGTAGACAGATTACCATGTGTTCACTAAAAATTCTACAGTTATTTAAGAACAGGAGAGGGAAGAATGATGACTGAGGACTTTGAGCAGAGCTGTGGACCAGAATGAAGCTTTTGAAACCAGGAAGGTGCCTTAGTAGGTTTTGCTCTGACCCTTGTCTTGTCTTGCCACTCTTCATGGGCAGAGTCCAGCAGGACTAGTCTAACCAGAGTCCAAGAGTGGAGTAGGAACACAGTATAATAACCACAACAGGAACTTCCATTTAGAAGAGAGAAAGGTGAAAAACACAGAACAGCTGTAAGTCAAAATGCTTACAGTCAATGGAGTTAGTTTCTTGTTCAGCCCCTAGAGGTCCAGGTTTCAGCAGGACGTGACTGAACAAGCCCATAATCCCCAGGACTCAGGAGGCTGAGGCAGGAAGATCTTGAGTTTGAAGCCAGCCTCAGCCACTAAGTGAGGTCTTAAGTATTTATCAAGTCCCTGTCTCAAAATAAAAAATAAAAAAGGGCTGGGCTGGGCCTTGAGCACTTGCCTGGTATGTGTGAGGCACTGGGTTTTGTAAAATAAACAAATAAAATGAAGGCATTCTGTCATTCTACAAGTAAAAAAAAAAAAAAAATTTAAAGGCTGGGGATGTGGTTGAGAGGTTAAGTACCCCTGGGTTCAATCTCTAGTACCAAAAAAAAAAAAAAAAAAAGAAAAAGAAAAAAAATGTCCAGGTTTATTCCCTGGGAGAATAACCCAACTATGGTCCACCATGGCCCTCAGCCTTTTTACTTTTTGATTACTTTTTCAGTGGTAGGCAGTATAACATTTCATCCAGCTCTTGAGCTCTCCTTGTTGCTGGTGCTAGGGGTTTGGGACTCAGTGTTCATTAATGATTAAAAAAAAATCATGAGAATTTTATTGCTATTGATACTACAAGACCAGTATGTAATTACTTTATTTCCTAAAAAAAACTTAGTTATATCTGGCCTATTTAATTCTGGTTATTGCCATGTAAGGCTAAAGATCTAGATGTGGATCTAGCTTGTACTTTTATTTACTGACCTCTATGCTCTGTGTAGCCTTTCTGCTTCAATGAAATGCTGGTAACTTTGATTTTCTGCAGCAAGAATCTTATATGAAGTGGCAGCAGACTTAATCTGGTCTTTGCTGTTTGGAACATTCCACATGCTTTGGGCATAAAACAGGTGTTTTACAGAGGAAATGAGAGGGTAGGCTAATTTGATGAATTAGTTGTATTTTATACTTAAAATTCATGTAAATTTGGATTATGGCTATATTTCAAGTACTCAATAGTTACAGAGTGCAATTGTAAATAATCACAAAAGCTTTGGCGTATAACTAGGACATTTTAATTATCAAGTGTACTTTTCCAGGCATTGTGAGGGATAACAGTTGTCATTCATCAAGAAATCTGCTATTTAGTGAATAAGACATACTATGTAGTTATTTCTCAAATCATAAAATTCTAGAGAATACTAATTTGAGTCATTCTTATCGGAAATAAGTAGGTTCCCTTCTATTTCCCTCTTTCTAAATGGAGAATGGTTAATTTTCTTTTTAATTTGAGAAACTAATGGTAGATTCTGGGAAACGTTTACCCATATCCTCTAACCACCACATTCTGTCTTTTGCAAGGAAAAAGTCTTGATAAGCTTGAGGGGCTAGGTCCAAGCCAGGTCAGAGCCTTCTACCATGTATTGATGTATTTGATATGAAATTAGCTTTGGAAAGACTAAATGCTAATGTTGGAATACTGTGGAGAAAAATGCCTCTCACCTATGATTAACTGAAGTTGCTAATGTCATCCTGGTTTGTTTCTCACAAGTTCAGTGGTTCAGGTCTCTGAGATATACTTAAGAAGCCAACTTTCCAAGACTCTACTTCAGAAAGTGTTACCTGGATGGGAGTGAGCAAAACATCTGCCTCTTGGGATTCAAAAGGCCTCCAGCTTCTTGGGTTTATCTTTTAGCTTAGCATTGAAAGAAAATGTAAACAGGGATGAGAGGGGGGAGGGAAAGAGAGAAAGAAGGGAAATTGCATGGTAAAGGAAGGAGACCCTTATTGTTACACAAAATTACATATAAGAGGAGGTGAGGGGAAAGGGGGAAAAAACGAGAGAGAAATGAATTACAGTTGATGGGGTAGGGAGAGAAGATGGGAAGGGAGGGGATGGGAGGGGAGGGAAGGGGAGGGGAGGGGGGATAGTAGAGGTTAGGAAAGGCAACAGAATACAACATACACTAGTATGGCAGTAGGTAAAAAAGTGGATGTGTAACCCATGTGAACCTGCATTATGTATATAGGGTAAAAATAGTTCATAATCCGCTTGAATCAAATGTATGAAATATGATATGTCAAGAATTTTGTAATGTTTTGAACAACTAATAAAAAAAGATTAAAGACAGGATGTACTCAAAATTTTCTGAAGATCCCAGAGATTATATTGAAATAAACTTCTTTTCATTCATCAAAAAAAAAAAAAAAGAAAGAAAGAAAATGGCTCAAGCTTCTTTCTGCATAATAGCACTGTTATACTTCCCCCCTAATTCCCCGTTATTTCAAGGACTAACCTCCTCTAAAATATCTGGGGAAAATAGAGATTGCTTCATGTTTGCTTCTATGCTGTCATCTCAAGGATGCACAATCATGATTCCTCATCCAACCTCATGCTTCTGTTCACATTGTGACCTGTCTTTACCTTGAGTTTGTAATAAAAATAAAGCATGATAAAGTGAGGCGGGTACTGGAAGGTATGGCAGAGGTAGTTACTATTTTAAATAATACAGGCAGGGAAGAGCTCTTTAGTAAATTAACATGTAACCAAGAATTAAAGGAGGTGAGGGAGTGAGCCAGGTAGAGATCTGGGGAAGGTGTTACAGGAAGAGAGAAGTGGCTTGTACAAAGTCCTGCCATGTAGGAGAAACAGCAGGATAGTCAGTACAGCTGGAGTTAGGCTAAGGAGAGTCACAGAGCTGAAGTCAGAGAGGGAGGGGACCCTCAGACTAAGTGATGCCTTGCAGATATGGGTACTCTTTGGGTTTGACACTGAGTGTGGTAAGACGCTGTTGATGAGTCTGAGGCAATTTTTCCTTCCTCCTTTGTGAGACATGTTTAAGAATCCACAACAGAGTTGTGGCTATTCTGCAATTTGTCAAGGCTTGCTCCAGTGTTGTAAGCATATCTGGGAGGGAATAAACAGCTATAATGTCAAGAATAGGCCATTAGAATTTCCTAACTTCCTTATGTTGATAAATAATCCCTAACAGTTTCATCTGGGATATGGTTTACAGACTTCTAGATGAGTCACCAATTTCCAGGCAAAACAGAGGGAAGATGGAACAGTCACTGGAGGGAGATGTCACAAGCTCACATCACGGGCAGAAAAGCAGCAGAATGCTGACATGCTGAGAAACATCTCTTGGGGGAAGATAATCTAAATCACACTCACAAGACAATATACCTGGGGAGAAAACTCCACCAAAAATGTAAGACAGACTATGCTCTCAACCTTTTCTCAGGCTGTGACTATTAAAGATTTATAACTGACTGCAATTAATTTTAGCTGAAATTCAGCCATACAGCCCATTGTCATTACCACACCCACTACAGCCTCCACACAGCTGTGGGTCATCATTATGATCTCTCTTCCAGGAACATTAAGCAATTTGTTAGAGAACAGACATCCAGAAACAAACCTGTGTTAGCTTGAGCCTGTCTTCCAATTCTACAAACCAAACCGTCACTCTCCAGAAACAATGATTCCAGTCCACTTCCTATATCATTTGAAGAAAAACAACACTGACAACAAGAATGTCAAGTTTCAAACACAATGCTAGATTCACTGTGAATTTCTGTAGTGAAGAACGACTACTTTTTAAAGATGCATTTGTCTGGGGTAGCAATATTAAATTTTAACACGTATTGACAATGAAAGTGACAAACTCACTTTGTTTCAGCTCTTTACAAAGTGAGCAATGAAGCTTTAAATCGTTTTGTAAATGAAATTTAAATATACATAATACATATTTATTGGATTAGTTTAATCATTATCCTAGCACCCAAATCCGTTATCACTGACATTTTGGTATAGTTCTCTTTTGTATAATATTTTTTGTCTTGACTTTTCTTTTTGACAATATTGAAAATATCATATGTAGAATTTATATATGCCTATAATTTTACCTTGCCATTTTCCTTGATATGATGTCAAAGCATGTCCTTTGTTTTATAAACTCTTTAAAATATAATTTTAGGGTAAGATTTCTGAAACATTCCATGATTATGATTTCACTGCTAAAATTCTCCTCTAGCCCTCCACCACCTTCAGTACAAAGTTCCAACATCTTTAGGGGAGGATATTAGGCTTGTCATGATTTAACCCTTTTTGAATCCCTAGTTTTTTGCCTTTTCCTTAGTTTCCCAAACATATCTTGATCTCTAGCAAATTGGAATAACTTGCTGTTTTTGAGTTAATATTACTTTTTCATTTTCCCCATAATTTCTTTCCTAAATTTTAATGCCTTCATTATCATTATTGGATTCAAAATTTTTACTTATCTCTAAATACTAAAGTTTTTTAAATTAGATTTTCTGGGTAGCAGCCCTTGACACTCCTCACCCAAACCCATGCAGTTGGTGATCTGGGTCTCCTGTCTCTGAGTCCCCACAGGACACTTCAGCAAAATATGGGTTTCTTCCTCTATACCAGGTGCTCCGTAAGAGTGGGAACATTGTTTTATTTTGCATTTGTGTCAGTGGTTTCAGCATAGTTCCTGGTAAAAAAAGAGGCATTAATTCATTTTGAATGAGCTAATGAACGACCATAAATAAATTATATATATTTAAATTTTTTTTTGTATTTTTAGGTGTCGATGGACCTTTCTTTTATTTTATTTATATGCACTATTGAGATTTAAACCCAGGACCTCACACATGCCAGGCAAGTGCTTTACCACTTAGCCATAACCCCAGCCCCATAAATTATTTTCTTTTATCTGTGCACTTTTACTGAGAGTTTGTCTTCCCTGATATAAAGTCCATATCTTCCAAATTCCAAATTGTCCTTATTTATTGCCATGCTATTGTTGTTATTATTATTATTAACTTACTTACTTTGGGTAAGTAAGAGTTACCCAAAAGTTCTTTGTATTTTAGAGTTCTTTGTATTTTTTTAAATTAAATACTACTTTTATTTTAAAACATAAATTTATCTAACCTTTTTATTACTTAAGGAGACATATACATATATATGTAAACATATGTGAAATATTTATATAAAAATATATACATATAACAGGTAGGGGGAGAGGAGATTTCCACAATCTATGAAAAATATTTTTGATGATGCAAACAATTACACTTTGGGTTTTAAATTATTAAACAGAAAAGAATCAAGCATCAAGTCAATAGAACATGTGCAGAAATGGCTTGGAGTCCTATGAACTCCATAGAGATTTCTTGTCTCAGTTTTAATAAAAGCGTGGAACAGGGTGGGCAGGGTCCCTCCACTCTCCTCTTACTGCTTTGCTCTCTCTAACCAGCAATTTTTGGTGGGCCAGATACAAAATATCTGGAGGGGAGGGATCTTTGCTGCATATGAAGTGAACAATCACTGGTTTGACACTTTGGGCTATTAGAGTCTGTAAACAAGTCAAGATGGCGCCTGGCATTTTGCAGAGGGAGTGGTTTGTGAAGTAACGCCAGCGAGCCATTAAGTGTGGAGATTCCTTATTGGTTGACTGCTGTATCTAGTTTATGTTAATTAAGATAAGCTGTGTGGAATGTATATATACCACTCCTGTCCTACAATAAACGGCTCCCACTCCTGCTGTATCAATGTACACGAGTTGCTCGTCCCCCCCCCCCCTTATTTTGCTGCAGCTGGACTGCGGCATTGGGCCTGAGTTCTGAGCATTTGGTGTAGACTTTTTGGAAGCCTCTTGAGGGTCATTGAGAGAG
This sequence comes from Urocitellus parryii, assembly GCF_045843805.1. Lineage (NCBI taxonomy): Eukaryota > Metazoa > Chordata > Mammalia > Rodentia > Sciuridae > Urocitellus > Urocitellus parryii. The sequence continues at coordinate 69,851,153 of NC_135531.1, read as the reverse complement.
TGAACTTTTAGGCTTATCGGCCTTTGTCTGCCAGCTGCACTCTATCTCCCTCAATTTCTTTGTATTTTTAATGGTAAATTTTTCTAATAAAAGAAGAAACAGCACTGAAATAAGATGGAAATGGAAAAAAGAGAAAAAAAACTGTTGAGGATAACTATGGATTTGCACATTTTAAAGAGCATACTGAATTTCACAGAGAAATATTCAAACTGAACGATGGCATCCATTTCTAGTATCACTATGGTTATGGACTTGGTGGTAGCTGTGCAGGTTTCCCATTTTTATCTGCATCCATGAGGGATAATTATGGCCACCTGTTAGAAATATAGCACTTTTCCTGCCTTGAAACATCTTTCGTAGTAAAAATTCTCTCAGTTCTATGAATCTGTACAGGATAGTCTATATGGATGTGTGTTTAGTTTCAGAATCATGAGCTTGGGATAAACTATTTGATCTTTGATTCAATCCTATTATCTGAAAAAGGACAGAATAACAACATCTGAGCCATGGGACTTTGAGGATTAAATATGTACCTTCATGAAATAACTACTGTATCAGGTTTGTAGTGGTTACTGACTTCAGATGTATTTTATGATTCTAGGTCTATGTGCCTGAGCAGCTGGGTCCAACTTTTACCTGCCAAACTTCTTTCTGAACTGAGGAATCTGCATTTCCTGTATTGGTAGGAAAGGTGGATTGAGAAAGCATGCTAGCAGAAGAGGTGAGAGGATCTTGGCCTATAAGGGATTTTGGAATTGGCTTCCTGGGGCCACAAGAAAAAGTCTTCTTGTACTCTAATGAAGACTCAAACTCCAATAACTTTGTCTTGGAGCATTTAGAACAAGGGGAAGAACTATGGTGTTAGGAGATGGTCAAGAAGAGAATGTAGAAGAAGAAGCATTAAAAATGTGGAGGGCTGGGGTTGTGGCGCAGTGGTAGCGTGCTCACCTAGCACACGTGAGGCACTGGGTTCAAACCTCAGCACCACATAAAAGTGAAATGAAGATATTGTGTCCACCAACAACTAAAAAATTTTAAAAAATGTGGAAACTGATAGGTAAAGGTACATTCTGAGAAGTATCATTGTAAAAGGTATTCCTGATATCCACTGAAAATGAAATAGAACTAGGTTCTAGTATTTGCCTATTCTCTTACACCTGCTATTCTCTTGCAAAATTTTAGTCACCAGAGCTTGATTTTCTCTTTGAGGACATCCCATAATTTTCTTTTTGAGATCTGAGACTATGGTAATATTAGTTTGCCACACTTAAATCCAATCAGATACCTGCGCCTCTCTTACCAATTCTTTTACTTCTCACAAGAGGAGTTTGGGACTGTCAGAAGCATATAGTTATGAGCATGGTTTTGAATGTAATCCGCTCCCTCCCAGTAAATTGTCTTAGGCAAACTTTCCTCAGCCTCAGTTTCTTCATCTAAAACTGAAAAGAGAGATGGTAAGACTATGCTACCTCATAAGCTGTTGTGAAAATTTAATGTATAAATGCATGGAAAGAGCTGAGCACGGAACCTACCCCAAGAGACATGTTTAATATGTGGATTAATATATTCTCATTCCCAATTCATTCTTTCATTTCTTTTTGGTATATTTTCTCCCCTTTGCCTCTTACCTCACCACTTTTATGCTGTAAGCATCACAGATGTTGTCAGTGGCAGCGGAAAGTCCTGAGAGTGAAGCTGTGCTTGGAGTGTGCAGGCATGAGCAGGGTCAGTGGCAGTGAAATTCATTCATCCAGATCAGGCTGCCCCATGTCCACCTGAACAGCCAACAGTGGAGGACTAGGAAGACAACTTGTGGCCATATTTGATCAACTTCCATTCTAAATGGGGAATTAGCCAGAATGGTTTACACATATGAGCATGAGAGAACCCTTCAATATTTTCTTTTAGGATTCTCACAGTATGGAATTCATCTAAAGGAACTTATAAGTTGAACTTGATAATCACATGTGCATCTTTGCTTCAAATGTATCATTAAAGACCTTATAAATGGTGTTCTCTATTTTCAGGTGCTAAAAGGCAGCTATCTTTTTAGACAAGAAAGGAAACATTTAAAATTATTAAAATTTGATAAATAATTAAAATTTAAAATTTATGTACCTACGAGGTTTAAATTTAGAATTAAATGCTAACTTGACTCAGAGCTAGAAGGATTAAATAAATTTATTATTATTTTACATAAGTAATTCATCTTTTCTTAAAAAATTAGTCCAGTATAGGAAAGGATTAGAAAAATAAAAAAGATCCCCACTCAATCATATAATCTGTGCACATTTTATATATGCATTTTCTGGTCTTTTCTTATAATTATATTTCAAAAATATAATTTTATTGACAATTTTTGTATTTTGCTCTTTTTATTTTTTGTTACTGGGGCTTGAACTTGGGCCCCTTTACCACTGAGTTATATCCCTACTCCTTTTATTTTTTATTTTGAGAGAGTGTCTTGCTAAGTTCTTGAGGGTCTCACTAAGTTGCCCAAGTTGGTCTTGAACTTGTGATTCTTATGCCTCAGTCTTCCAAGTCACTGGGAATACTGGTATGTGCCACCCCTCATGGCTGATTTTGCTCATTTTAATTAATATTAATTTAAGTTTGAAAACAATATTCTTAATACTTGTTTAATATTTATTCTATTGCATTAATGTACACTAATTTATCTGTTCTGCAAGTGGAGGCATTAATTTCCTTGTAGGTTGAACATTTAGTTTCGGGTCTTAAACTATGATAAATAAAGTGATTTTGAACATCCTTATACCTAAGTGTTTATGTTCAGGTGGCAGGGGGCTTTGAGGAAAGAATTAAGGTGCCAATGGCTTCAGTGGTAATTTCTATTGTGTAATTTTAATTGTGGAATTCAAGGAAAAAATGTGAATTTCAAAATAAAAGAGAAAAGGATATTCTTAAGAAGAAAAGGCTAGAAATACAGCGATAGCCTCAGCATAACTAAGAATGATGGGAATAGAGATTTAGTAGAGAAGGAAAGAGAAAGGAAGAATATGGCATAGGAAAAAGAGTATTATTATCTTAAAGAGGGAAAGGACTAAGAAGTAGGATCAATATTTATTTAAGATTCTAAATCAGAATTTCAGAATAAATAATGCTACTGATTTTATGATAAGAAAAGTTGATAAACTGTATTTTTATCATATTAAGCTTTAAGAAATGATTAGAGATTTGGTTACACATATTTCTATAAGTGATACTGAATTCTAGGAAGGGTTAAGAAGAAAATTAAGTTAAAACCATCATTATATAGGTGGCTATTAAAATAGTGAGACAAAAAAAGATTCCTTTAACCCACATTGATATAGCACCTATCATGCATAGAAATTGATACAGCACTTATCATGCATAGAAAGTCATGTGATAGGTGTTCAAGCCAGTATAAAAATGAGACTTTAGGACAAATGATGAAATACATAGATACAAAGCTTTGTCCAAAAGAATGAATAAACTATACTGATATACTTCAGTCATAGTAAAGGCTGTAAAGGAAAACACGAGAATAGAAACCCAATTTTTTGTCATTTCTTATAATAATTAAAGAAACAGAATGACCACATGGTGGCGATATTCAACAAGAAATTAGAAAACAGGAAAGCGAACTTTCTTGTTTCTTTTGGCCTGCTAATTCTCTTGGAAAAGCACATTGAAACCGTTAAATCATAAGGAAACAAACACTGGGAATTTAGAGGGACAAATTACTAACTGCTCCATCTACCTCATTTCCTTAGGCCACTTGAATTTTTGAAACATATTGCAATTAAATGAATTTGTGGTTTTTCTGGATTTGGAACAATGGCAAGATTTGAAGATGCTCAGACAGAAAGCTTCCTGCCTTGGGTGAGTGTCTGCTGTGAGGCCCTCTGGGCGGCTAAGCAGCAGAGAACAGAGGCTCTTCTATTTTCTGAAGTTTACATTTGTCAGTTTCTCCAGTGGGCAAGTTCCCTCCATATGGTTGGCAAAGAATGGGTTGGGCATGAGCAATACCGAATCTTTTCCAAAGCAGGCATTGACTGATTTATATAAATGTAAAAGCAAGTGTTTAAAAAAATATTAAATGGGGCACTAACGCTGGAAAAGAAAGAGTAGTTCTACTTTAGTAATTCATAATACTTTCAGTTATTTTGAGCCATTTGAAAATAAATATCACATGTGCTATGTGTCAAAATGTAGATATTTAATTTAAAAATAAACTGTAGTTTTTAAATGCCATTAATAGGATCTTATAAGAATTATAAGACAATGTGGGTTACCCTAGTATTCAAGCTCCATCCTTTCCCTCTTGGATAATTCTTATGGTTTCTTCAAGACCTCTATAGTTCTTTAAAAGGAAATTACATCGGAAATAGAGGCTACAGAGGGAAGGTCTCACAAAAAAAGTTCTCATCTCAATAAAACTTTATAATTTCAACTAGGATTTTCAAAACATTTAGGAAATAACTAATGGAAAGAAGATGGCCAAGGAGACAATTTATAAATAAAGAAAGATATTTACAGGCAAAAATAAGTCAAAACAAGGAGAATGAAAGCTGTTTAGATTTGCTACATGTTTGGGTGAAGAACTGTGTGAAGTTTGGTGACTCTTATAAATTTAATCCAGATGCTGCTATTTGAGTACAATGGGAAAATACCACTTCTTCTCTGCCTCTGGCACATCTGTGTCTGCTTATTCCCCAACCCTCAGACCTGTCCTGCCTGCTGGGTGTGTCCAGTGTGGGTAGAGTGCAGTCTTTCTTACCTAGAACTCAGAGGGGAAGATAAAGGAATGTAAGATAAGGATCATTTACAAAAAGATACAGGATTGAAAAGCATGCAAGGGAATCAAGAAAGAGGAAAAAATAAAAAGGGAATTATTACTGAAGAATAATTTTGACTCTCCCTGGTCCCTGACTGGGACACAGAAAGTAGAACTTGCCCAGGGAGATTGAATTTTCTTGATTCTGGGACCTTCTCAAGCATGGAACCCTATTTTCTGCTTTCTTTTCATTGCAGCTGCAAGAAATGTACCAATTTCCATTCACCATTGAGTTTTGTCTATCTTGTGTAATCTGGTTTCCTGACTCAAAATACTATAATCCACTGATCAGATACTTCAAATTATTCAGTCAAATGGTAGTTGTTTTTCCTGGGCATCTTATTTTGATATCTGACTCAGTCCCTCTTTGAAATATGGCTTCTTTTTGTCTTTTGTGGGTTTCCTCCATCTCTCCTCCTGACTTCCTGAATTAATATTCTCTAACTCCTCTTCAACTCTTGCTCCTTGGTTGTTGACAATCTTCTAATTCTTTGCTGATAAATTTCAAATTCATATTTAGCACCAGCCACTCTCAGAGCTGGAGATTTTGATATCTAATTGTCTATGAAACACCTCCACGAAATTGCCTATTGGCAATTCACACCTAAATGGGTCCCACATGGATATCTGGTCTTTCTTGCTGAGTCCTCAGCTCTCCTGTTTTTCTCCATACAGAGAACACCACCATATCCCAGGCAGAAAATCTAGGTTTATCCTGAGTCCTCTCATAATCTCCACCCCAATTTATCAGTAAGTCTTTGGAATTATGTATATTCTCATTATACAGCATGTCCCATCTATCCTTTTTTTCAGGGTTCATCTTATTGTTTTCCAGAACCATTGCCATAGCTTTATGACCTGGTTCTGTTCTAGTTCCCATTTGGTCCTTCATTCAAACTAGCACCAGACTTAACTTTCCAAAAGACAAATCAGATCCTACTTCAACTTCACACTTATAGTCCTTCCAACTTTCATGAATTCTCATGATCCATAGATTAAAATCCAAAGGTCTTCACATGGCATTTAAGTTTGTTCATGATTTGGTTCTCATGTCACTCCTCCATACATCTAAGCCACTCCTAGACTCCTTATCACCAAGACCCTTTTGAAAACTCCAATATCTCTACTGGCCTACAAGGTAATTAATATTCCCCATTTTTTACATTATAATGATTAAGACTCAGTTCAAATATTAACTCCTATATGACACTGATTTATGTTTAGGACCTAATACATAATATGGATTTTATAACTGTTTTGTTATTTTTCTATTAAGTCAAAACAAGGAAAATGAAAGCTGTTTAGGTTTGCTGTGAAGTTTAGTACATTTACTTTGAATAAACTTATACAAATAATTTGTGTCAGTCATCATTCTGGGCCATAAGAAGAAACAAAAGGAACAAAACTGAATCCCTGACCTCAAAATAATTGCAGTATATTTTAGGTAAACAATGTCTGTATTCTGTCTGTATTATAATGCACTTGACAACCCCTAATACAATTTTGTCTACCATTTTGCCTTCACAAATGGCTGAAATATTATTTCCTGTTCAATGTCAGGTATAATGTCAGGTATACACCAAATGGATATCTCCTCTGTTAGGCCTTAAGGACCTTTCTCAGAATCAGCCTATGCCTTAGTGCTTTCTATTATTTTTCACAATATAACTTGGGCTTGCAGGATGAAATTTGTTTTCTTTGCTTCTTTAAAATTGTCCTATCACCATTTGATATTCTTGGGATTTTTTGTTTACTGTAAACATAGGCAAGTAAATAATTTCATTAGATGGGTTGTACTATTATATGATAACAACTGGGAAACAGAGTGAAGAACATAAATGATGTTCAGAAACTACCAAGTTTAGGAGGATCTTCTAAAATTAATTTAATGTGTTCTGGCACATTCATATCAAAGTAATTGGATATATAGTTTTTCTTTGTTCTTTTATTCTAAAAAATAAACTTACTGCCCATCCCCTCATCTTTCTAATGCTAAAGGGATTGCTTACCAAAATAGTATAATAATAGCAAATAACCATCATCAATTTAGGTACCCTTCAAATTAAGGATGTGATTCATTCACATCTCTGTAGATCTTTAGACACAAGGACCTCAAAGTCCACCTGACTGCTGCCTCACAAGGAAGGTTCAACTTTGGTCTCCACTTTATAGAAACACATTATACTCTTGTTCAGTTTATACTTTTCCTACATAAAACTTGGTTTTGAACTTCTCTGGAAATTGACAGCAATCTTTTCCTCCCTCCCACTTTCTTTCTTTCTTCTGCTATACTGAGGTATAAGCAATAGACCAAAAGACTACACATATTTAATGTACAGAATTTGATGAGCTTGGACGTAAGCATGTACCCAGGTAACAATCCCCACAATCAAGGTAATAGATATATCCATCATCTCTAGGAGTTTTCTTATGCCTCTTTTTTGTTGCAAAATTTAAGATGAGGTCTAACCTCAAAATTTTAAGTGCACAGTACAGTATTGTTTACCATAGGTGCTATGCTGAGCAGCATATCTCTTGAGCATAGACATTTTTCATAATTGAAACTCTACATCCCTTGAACCATTCATCCTTCTCCTTTCTCCCCAGCAACTGGCAATGCTCTACGAGTTTGTCCACAATGATGCAATGGTGGGCAGGGTTTCTTTCCTTTATTTATTTATTTATTTTAGGCTGAATTACATTCTCTGGATGAATATTTTGCAATTTGTTTATCCATTGTTCTGTTGATAGACATTTGTAACCATATCTTGGCTACAATGAATAGTATTCGAATGAACACAGGGATTCAGATGTCCCTTTGAGATCTTGATATCTACCCACCAGTGGAATTGCTGGATCTATTTTTAGCTTTTTGATGAACACTATACTTTTTTCTATAGCAGCTGCACTATTTTAATTTCCTACCAAATGAAGGAATAAAGGGTTATATTTTAGTATGCTTAGTTATGAACTTCACATGAAAGGAATAATGAATTTATAAATACTTTTAAATAAAAATTCTATAATACTACTGAGTTAATAGAACTCAGATATTTTTAGCTTTTCTAGATACAGTTAAAGAGAATCATTATCTATAACTTTAGCTTTATTTATTTATTTATTTATCACCAGGGATTGAGCCCAAGATGCTTAACAACTCAGCCACATCCCAGAACTTTAAAAATTTTTTTTTGTTTTTGAGACAGGGTCTCACTAAATTGCTTAAGTCCTTGTTTAGTTGCTGAGGCAGGCTTTGAAGTTGCAATCCTCCTGGCTCACCTTCCCTAGCTGAAGGAATTATAAATTTGTGCCACATGCCCAGACAACTTTAGCTCTTTTAAATGCAGATAATATAAAATAATAATTTCTTCTACATTTTTAATGATGTTTTATAACTATAATTTATTTGTGTATCTAATTGCTATATCAAATTACATATTGTTCATATTAAATTTTAAAACAATGCGTACAGATAAGTAGTTAAGACTATGTAAACTAGCATTAATTGTTTTTAATACTTACAGATAATCATTCTAGTAAATGCTTACTTTTGGATATAAGTACTATGTTAACAAATTACGGAAACAAAAGCAAAATGAAGCAAAGCGATAACATAAACCTAATGTCACCAATTTACTCTTGCTTCCTATCTTTTAGGAAACATAGAGTCAACACTAAAATTTGTCCCATCAAGTAGAATCCTTAGTTCAGTCCAGGATGGGCTCAGGGATCTGAATTTTGCTGCGCCTGGTGGTACATGCTTGTAATCTGAGGAAGCTGAGGCAAGTGGATTGCAAATTCCAGGCCTATCTCAGCAACATAGTAAGAACTTGTTTCAAAATAAAAAATAAAAATGGCTAGGGATATAGCTCAGTACCTGAGGTCCTGGGTTCTATCCCCAGTACTGGAACAACAACAACAACAAGAATCTGAATTTTAATAAGTACCCTGGTGTGGGTGGGTGTATTATAGTCTGATTATCCTATTCTCATTATCAGATTACATTTGTAAGGTAACTATAATATAGCAATTGGCTTTTAAAAGGGTGTTCATATCAAAATTTCAAATATTATGTCATTGAATATATTCTTATATACTTAATATTCAGTTATTTAATTTAAGCATAGCCTACATTGTCATTTAGAATATGAGCTCTGTATCTAGAATACATGACTTTGAATCCTCATTCTCTACTATTTGGCTTTGTGGAATTATGACCCCTCTTAGGTTGTAATTTACCAGTTTATAAAATGGAATAGGAATAACCCCTTACTTCACAAGATTGATGCCAGGATTAAATGAGTATTTGGGATATTGTAAATACTAAATTAATGTTGGTCATGATTGTTCAGATTACTTTGTGGATTTTCCATTATATGGATTAAAAATCATCTTTTGTATTGATTTATTTTTATTATATACACAGATCTTAGTGTGTACACCTGAGGTTTGTTCACGGACTTGCTGATTTATGCCTGTTATCTAGGAGTAGGCTCTGGTTTAGCATTTGTCTGGGATGAAAGTGTCACAATTTGGAATATTGTCACCTTTAATGTTTTCAAGGTAATCATTTATTTTGAGAGCTCAGAATTCTTGTTTTGGTTGTTTGTTTTGCAGTGCTAAGGATTGAATTCAGGAGCTCATGCATGCTAGGCAAATGTTCTGTCATTGAGCTTCACCCATCTTGAGAGCATAGAATTCTTAGGTAAATAAATATCATTCCATTACACTTAAGGTGGGTTTTTTTTTCCTGTGATGAGAGTATTTCTTTAAGACATGAGATTTGGAGTTTTGTAGATATAGTTTCCTGTGGACTGTGTAATAATCTGCCTCCTATTAACTCTGTACTTCTACTAGTATTTGAACTAAGCTCAAATTCTCAGAAGAGACTCCACCAGTAAAGTGGATGCATTTGCCTCTTGAGCTCAAGATTGGGCTGATAAAATTCAAGACAGTACCTGCTACATAGTGGGATTTGTGACATCTCTCACACAGAGTCAGTTCTGGTAAGCAGGTCAAGAGTATATCTGCATTAATTTGAAAATGTGGATTTCCCTGTCCCTTTATCCTCCCGTTCAGTTTCCTTAAAATAATTTAAGTGACTCCAACACACACATATCTCACCTAAGTGTATTGGCTTTTCTATAATAAGCATATTTTAGAATACGTTTTTTGAATCTAATCAGAGAGCAGATACTGTGACCAATAATTGGTAATTCAGATTCTTAAATTTCTGGTGCAAATTAGTGTAGAAAGTTGATTCCAGAATAGCAGAAGAGTTTGAAGATGTAGAAGTGCTCCCATCCTCCTAGTTTTCGACTCAATTACATTTCTTTTTGTCTCCCTTCCCTTACTTTTTTGGAAGCTGACTTGAAATTCTAAATGATGGGTTTCTCCTGGAATCATGAATGTAGTAAAACATGTCAAGGAGCAAATACAGATTTTTCTGCCTAATCCCAAAATGTCACAGTATGTCATGTAACATCAAACAGCTTGACTCTGTAAAGATAGTACACACAATCTCTTGTCTTTAGAACCTGTGTGTACAACCTAGAATATTATCTTCATAGAAAAATAAAATATAATTGAATATATTTAGTATATACCAACTAAAACTGATCTATAACAAATTGGAGAACTAAACAATGATTTAAAGAAGGAGTTTGTGCATATGCACAAATGCAAACATACTTAATTACAAGCAGGCCAAATGAAACAAGTTTTGAAAATTCTACAGTCTTCTACTTTTCTTTTTAAAAAAATATCTTTTATTTTTATTTATTTATTTTTTATTTGGTGCTTACAATCAAACCCAGGACCTCATGTGTGCAAGGCAAGCACTCTACCACTGAGCTACAACCTCAGCCCTTCTACTTTGCTTGAAGCAAAATTGTATCTAATATCTCAAATGATTGAATAGCTATCAGGGTTTCGTTTGTTTCCCAGAGGTCCCTTTGTGATTCAGTTAAATTTGGATTTCAGATAAACAATAAGTAATATTTTATATTTGTATACATGTTAAGTATTTAGGACATACCTATAATAAAAATACTTATTACATTTCATATTAAAAATAACTATTTTACTACATGTATATCCTAAATACCTCATTATGTTTATATTAAAATTTGTTTACCTGAATTTCAAATTTAACTGGGTATTTTGTGTTTTTATTTGCTAAATCTGTCAGACAAAATTCAAATCAACTTTTAACTGAGTCCTTAAACTTTAGAAAAGAGATTAATTATGGTTCAGCAGATTCTGTCCTGTTTGATAGACACTATGGTGTTTAACTGATTAAAACGGGAAAATTGAATTTTTGATCTCTTCACATGAGCAACATTCAAATCAGTGTAATAAAATTCAAGTACAATGAGAAAGTGTGAACAACTCTTTAAGTTCATTATAATGAGGTTTGGTTAGGAATAATATGTTTATTATTAGAAGCTAGACCTCAGTTAGAACATGAGCAGAATATGTTGAAAATAGATCTGCACAATCTGATCATATAAGAGGTCATTTGATATTGCCATGAGTTATTTTGATAGTTAAGTGGAAGTTATATTTGTTAAATATATTTTTGCCCCCAGGTTAATGATTAGTCTGGGGAATAGCAGCAAATTGAACAATAATATGAGAATTCAGGATAAAACGGCAAGTTGAAACAGAAAGGGTGTACATAGGACACAGTTGAAAATTTGGTACTGGTACCAATTCAGGAATGAAGACTAATGGACCAGAATAGAAAACACCAGAGGAAACCTAACATAAATGTAGCCTTTTAAACAAATGTTGGTGGGAAAACTGGAAATCCATATGTAGAAGAATGAAATTTAATCCATATCTGTGACCCTGCATAAAAGTCATCTCCAAGTGCATCAAAGACCTAAGAATTAGACCCAAGACCCTGCACCTGCTAGAAGAAAATGTAGGCTCAATATGCCAGCATGTTGGCACAGGAATCAACTCCCTTAACAAGACTCCTAAAATTCAAGAAATTTCCCTTCCTAAGATCAAAACTTAGTACTAAAAAATACAAATAACCCAATGAAAAAAAAAAGGGCAAAAGATCTAAACAGAAACTTCTCAAAAGAAGAAATATAAATGGTTAAAAATAGATAAAAATGTTCAACATCTCTAGTAATTAGGGAATTGCAAATCAAAACTATATTGAGATTTCATCTCACTCCAGTCAGAATGACAATCATCAAGAATACAAGTAACAATAAATGTTGGTGAGGGTGTGAGGAAAAAGGTACATTAATACATTGCTGGTGGCCCTGCAAATTAGTGCAACCACTCTGGAAAGCAGTATGGAGATTCCTCAGAAACTAGGATTTGAACCACCAGGTGACACAGCTATCCCACTTCTTGGTATGCATCCAAATGACTTAAACTCAGCATACAGCAATGCAGCCATATCTGTGTTTACAGCTTCACAACTCACAATAGCCAAGCTATAAACCAATCTAGGTAATCTTAAACAGATGAATGTATAAAGAAAATGTGGTACATACACACAATAGAGTATTGCTCAGCCATATAGAAGAATGAAGTTATAGAATTTGCCAGTAAATGGATAGAATTGGAGACTATCATGCTAAGTGAAATAAACCATTCCCCCAAGGTTAAAGTTTGAATGTTTTATCTTCATGAAAGTTGAAAGAATTCTAGGCATCCTCAAGCAAAGAGGAGCCAAAGAGTTTTCATGAAGGCTTATGGGAACAGCTCTAGCTCGTTGACTCAAAAAGCATTCCTAAGCCCTATTCATCAATTTCAGTCCCCTTCCTTTCTGGATGTAAACTAAGAGAACAAAGAGGAAACAATTTCTATGTGTCCATACAACAAAATGGAAGGGCTCTATGTGTCCATACAACAAAATGGAAGGGCTTCTGTGCTCTTTATAATTTTTATACCAAACCATCAAGGTATTTGTGCGTCATTATTTATAGACTGCTCTACATTAGGAATTGTTCCAGTCACTCTCATGGGGCTTGTATGCTAGCTCTAGGTGTGTCTTGTGGTCAGGTCTCTAAATATACCAGCTAGTTGGGAAATACTGAAGCACCATAGGCTCTGACCTTGCCTTCACTCACCCTACCAACATGCAGAAAATAAAATGGCTGAATATTTCCTATGTATCACTGGCCTCTCATGTTAGTGATTCTATTCAATCATCTGGATTTTTAATAGGTCCCCACTGACTTTTTATTAATAAATTTCTACTCATTATTAACAGTTGTTTTATATAATCTTTCTCCAAACTCCTTTCTCCATCCAAATGGAATTTAAAGAAGAGTAAAAGGTACTTGTTTTTACCTTTAGTCCAAGTTAACAGCAAAAAATAATGAAATAAAAAATAAAGCAAGAAATTATTAGAAATAAAAAGCAAATAGTTATGAGTAACAGACAAATATTATATTGCAAGATGGGTATATTTACGTAGGATAGGTGTTTAGTAAGGTCAAAATGACTGAATGAAAAATTACTGAGCTAATATCTCTTGAGAAGATGAATTTTGTGAATGAATGATTACAAACACACTTTAGGTTGTACCATAGTTACTGTGTTTCTATTGCAGTGAAAAACTAGTACAATTAAGTCAGCATAGTTGTACATTCAAAGTACTGAGATATTATGTAAAATAATATCTTTAGGTATCACTATGCTTTATTAACTGTAGTATTCAACAGATTGCCATCACAGAAATGCTTAAGTCAGAATGCCAATGAAGTACTCAGCAAGATGAGAACTTATGTGAAAGGCTTATATGGAGATTATAAAATTAGCTTGAATGATGACCAGATATTATAAAAAAACAGCAAATAACTTTTAAAATATACACTAAGTATATTGAAAATAGGACATAAAATTTATAATTGATATACAAAAATTTTAAGTGATTTAAAATATGTGTATCAGGTGCACGCTATAGTAAAATTACTCCCCATATATATGTCTTCATGATAAATATAAATATGACTTCTTATAATAAATGTTAGACTTAACTTTCCATTAAAGAGAGTTTGTTCTGCTTGTCTATCAAATTATTGGCAAATTGATAAGTAGTAATGACTCATACATTTCAGCATCAAAGTTAATCTTCATTTCATCAATCCAAACTGAAAATAACTTTTAGGTCCAGGTGAGATGGGTATGGAGTCTTGAGTAGAAAGAGTTGGGCAGCCCAGCTTCTCCATTTCCTTATTCTGTGACCTTGAAAAAGGTTTGTAACCCCTATCAATCTGGATTTCCTCCTTTGTAAAATTATAATAACACTGCTGTGAAAAATGTATTGAAATAATTGTGTGTAAAATGTGGAGCTCAGTAGCAATTTACAGCAGGCATTCAGTTCAAACTTGGGAGATGAAAGAAGGAAGGAAAAGTAAATAGATGCTATGTGATTGATGCTTTAGTACCTCCAACGTCTCCTGCCTGTTCTACACAGAGATGGCCCAAGGCCATCAAAGGATGAGAAAAGCACAGGACTGGCGTGTGGGAAATGCATCAACCACAGTGCAATCACTGATATGAAAGACAGTGCTTAAGGTTCTCTGGGGAACACTTGGACATGTCAGAGTTGGCATCATCTATAAGAGACCCTAATTGGTACTGAATCATGACTCTTTCCTTTCTCTCTCTTATGTTGTAAATATTAGGTGTCCCCCAAAAGCTCATGTGTGAGAAGATGCAAGAAGATTTAGAGGTGACATGATTGACTCATAAGAGTCTTGGTTCAGTCAGTGCATTAGTCCTCCAATGGATTAATTGGGCGGAAACTGCAGGGAGATAGGGTGTGGCTGGAGGAAGTGGATCCCTAGGGGGTATGCACTTGGGGTATATATTTTGTTCTTGGTGAGTGGAACTCTCTCTCTCTCTCTCCTGGTGCCCTATACTGAGTTGCTATCCACACCCATGCCCTTCTACCATGATGTTTTGCCTCACCTTGGGCCCAGAGCAATGGAGTTGGCCATCTGTGGAATGAGATCTCTGAAACTGTGAGTTCCAAATAAACTTTTCCTCCTCTAAAATTGGTCTTTTGGTCATTGTAGCAAAAGATTCACTGAAACACTCTTCGATGTGAATAGCACTAAGGTTTTCATCCGTTTATGTTTTCAACTTTCTGATTTTTAAAACTGAATCACAATCATGAATTCAGATTTTTGAATTTAAGTCTATTTTTGCACAAGTTCATTTCCTTCATTAAAATTTCAAAATTGTAAACATACATGGCTACAAAAAACCCACACTATTAAAATATATCTTTTCTCTCATTGGAGGTGAGCAGAAGGAAGCAATTGGGGAACACTTTTCACAATTAGGATCTGAATTTTTGACATCAGAAAGGGCAAAAGGGCGACACACCACTGTCCTAGCTTTATAGAAATCAGTTCGCTTAATTGGGGGAAGATTCTGCTGCTGAAAAACCAAAGCTATTTTTTTCCTTTAAAGAAATAGTATTTTTTGTGGCTCTACTAAGTGCTTTGGCAGCTACTTTATACAGTATTTTAAAATTTAAAAATAAATTCTGGCAATGCTTCGAAAAATTGGAGCAAGCATCATAGATTTTTATGGCAATAGTGAGAAAGAGAGCAGAAGCAAACAAAATGATGCCATTTACTAAGTCTCAATTTTGATAAGGAAAAGAAGCAAGGCAGCAAGATGTGCCACTTCGTGTAACCCAATTCAATCATTGTCAAACATCTCTTGAAATTCCTGTCAATTTTTATAACAAAACCTGCTCTTTCAGTCAATATTTTCTTACTTCTTCAACTTATCACACATCTTCTGATTTTTGTCAATTTATAACATTTTGAAAATTCCCTTTGCTTTTGAACAAGATGTCATTGATGATTTGTTGGCAGTTCTCGCCCTCTAGAATGTGTGTTCTGGTCTGAAATGCTTTTACCTCTGTTCTTCCGATTACCCAATGCTCTTTGCAAACACTGATTACAAATGTCATTAGCTTCAGTGATTCACCTTCAGTTTCTAGTGCTGAAGGAATGGATCATTAACTCATTTTAAAAATTTTCCAAAAAGGTTGGTTCTACCCACTTGTCCTTCACCTAATTATCAACCTGCAAAAAAGGGAAGAAACAGATACCATACTAAATGACATCTTGGACCAGAAAAAAGAATTAGGTTGCCAGCAGAGCATATTTAAAAGAATGATTAATCTCTCTGAATTTGATAGTCAAAACATTTTGACACTAACTGGCAGTTTTAATGATCACTATAATTTAGCTGATGGGTTCATTAATAAACTCCAGGATACTTTGTAACATTCAACACTGTGATCACTCCAGTTAAGGTTACTGAGAACAAAAAAAATCTTTCCTTAGGACTTCTATAACCTGCCATCAGTAATCCAAGTAGGAATCTGTGTGTAATGATATCTGGCAAACAAGTACCCAGGAAGGTTATCCCATCTGCTAGTAGCCATTGGTCCTGTCTTATAGGTGAAATATCCTATAGCATTCTCGAATGACCCACCAGCCAAGAGCCACATATTTTAGTCCCTTAGAAAGGGAAAACAAATATTATCAAATCAGTAAAGTACAGTCATCTTTTAAACCCCATTAGAAAAACAGAGACTTGGTCTTGTTGGTCTTAGTGCAGTAATGTAGGGTGATTTGGTCAATAATTTTGGGAGTAAAGTTCATCTTTGAGGCTTGAGAGGTTATGATTGAGTTCAAATGCAAATAACATTTAATTAATCTACCTCAGTAACTCTCTGATGGTATTAGACAACTCTAAGATTATCTGTGGGCCCTTAGTAACTTAGTCACTGTTATTATGTCAGCTTCTGGACACAGTTCAGGCAGTTTTCAGGGACTGATAGAGGCCATAATATCCACTATTTTAGCAATAGATAGGGGTCATTTGAATAAAAGGATTCAATTTGCCTGGATGTGGAAGAATTGGAAAATGATGTGAGTGAATAGTTGTAACAATATTTTTATTGTAAAATATTTATTCAGTGATTATGATAGAATAATTACTGTACATGTACACCTTGAAGCCGGAAATATAAAGAGGCAAAAATAAGTGTTTATTGCCTTATCCTTCTCTCTTTCCAGAGTAGTAATGTTTTTTCAGGGCCTTGCACATACTAGGCAAGTACTCCACCATTAAGCTACATCCTAGTTCTATAGTCAGATAATTTTAAGCTGGAAAATGCCATACCAGCAAAAGGATCGCCTTTCCTAGCCTCTCTTTCACTATGAAGTAGGATATGGGTGGCAAGTCGTAGGGTTACTCAGCTTCTGGAAGTTTCCTTATGAGATAGCACTCATGAAATCTTCATGATGTGCTTCCTTACCCCTTTCCTTATGCTTCTTTGAATGTCCATTGCCATTTTGGACCATGCATTTGAAGTTACAGGTGACAGAGCAAAGTCACAGAGGATCTCCGTTCCTTTGAGGTGCTGTTCAACCCAGGGTTATCATGTCAGACATTAACAATAGAAAAGGATGACATAAAAACTGTTTATAACCCAACATTTATGAGATTTTTCTGTTACTCATAAACAAATTAATCCTAACTCATATCACAATACATAGGGACCAATTCAAAATTTATGATTAATAACCTCCTTTTCTGTTTGACACATCATCAGTAAATGCCAGATTCTATGTTGCTTCCCATGTCCTCTGTTCCTCACTGTCTATCCAAAGAATAAGAAAGCATAGTTCCATACTTCCAAAGTAGCCTTTACTCAACACACACACACACACACACACACACACACACACACACACACACGC
Organism: Urocitellus parryii; assembly: GCF_045843805.1. Lineage (NCBI taxonomy): Eukaryota > Metazoa > Chordata > Mammalia > Rodentia > Sciuridae > Urocitellus > Urocitellus parryii. The sequence goes on along the minus strand of NC_135531.1, from coordinate 69,833,567 downwards.
ACTCTTACTCATCACTATTCAATATCTATTCTTCATCTGCAGTTTCCCCAGCTTTTTTGACCATAATTGATATGAACTCATAGTGCATTTTAATGGAAGCTTAAATAGAAGTCTGTCTTTGGAACAATGGTTTAACAGAGCACTGACTAAATATCCCTAATGGTGTTAGAGAAGAGCATCAAGGGTTTCAAGGAAAAGACACTAGTTGAATTGAGTCATAAACCTTGAGTAGAAAAGCAGACTATTTTGAGAAGAATATACCTCCAGATGGAGGAAAAGCATGATGAAAGCTGAGGGCATATTTTGTAAGGTGAAGAAGTGCAGCATGTGGAGGAGTGAAGAAGGCTAACTCAGCTGTGATTAAACCTCTGAGGACATTCTATGTCTTGCTGAAGTTCTTGGATTGCTCTCTGGAACACCATTAGGGACATTTAGACGTGGGATGACATGATATTTTTGTACACTAGAAATATTCTAGAATAGGTGATGAGAGGAGTAAAATAAAAAGGCCAACAATAAGGATATTATTGGAGTGTTCATTTATTGAAAGTGGAACTAAAGATGAGAGATTCCAAGATTTTCTGAAAGTCTTCTAAGGGGCTAGGCAGGGAAAATAGAGATATCTGCGAAGAAGAGAATTGTTTTAATACTCAGCATATAGGTAAAAGTTGGAGCCACAAAGTCTTTTAAATCCCTGAGGGAGGCATGTGGATTGGAAAGGATATAAAAGTTAACAAAATCCTGGGATGTAGGTGGAAAAAATAAATATCCTGTAAAGGTATTTTGGTGGTAGCAGTGAACAAAAGTCAGGAAACCAAGAAAAGAGATAGGGGAGGTGGGAAAGGGTTTTTAAAAAAAGTATTTATGATTATTTGATTAAAGTTTGCCTCCCTTATAGAAGACAATAGACTTCAGTATTTTTGTTCACCATTTTATCTTCAGCTTCTAACTGAATGAAGCCCAATACTTATTACACTTTTTTTTAGAGAGAGAGAGAATTTTAATATTTATTTTTTAGTTTTCAGCGAACACAACATCCTTGTTGGTATGTGGTGCTGAGGATCGAACTTGGGCCGCACGCATGCCAGGCGAGCGCGCTACCGCTTGAGCCACATCCCCAGCCCCTTATTACACTTTTATTGCTTATTAAATATGTGATAAAGAAACCTGGATTCATTTTAGACATTATTGAGGCTTAGAACAGACTAAGAGATTATACCAAGAAAAACCCAATTGTAAAACAACGAATAGAAGCAAAACACAATCATAAAAAACAACAATAAAAAAGACATCCTATTTCTGTCTTATAAAAAAATGCTTCAATTGCATTTGAAGCTTCAATTGCATTAGAATTTCCTCATTGTGCCACTATCATATCACTGTATTTGTTGAATTGTGCCTCCCAATTCTTATCTCATCCATAGAACCAAGTTTCTAAAAGTGACTGAAAACCTGGCTAATGCAGAAAGTGAAAACCCCTTGTTGATGAGATTGGAAAGGTGTCATGTTCAATCTATAAATTTTTTTTGAAGCAACAGAAAATTGAAAACATGTAAAAAAATTAAACAAAACCAAAGTATTATGTCTGAGTGGGGAGAGTGAAAATTACATTTAGAAATGTAGATTTATGCTCTGGAGTTTAGAATTATATCCCCCAGCAAACATCAGTACCAAAAAGAACAGAGGGAACTCAGATGAAGGAAATGTTAATAAGAGCTTATAGAAACCAAAAAACAAATTGAGACTGTAAATATCAGATTTACTTTTACTGAAATCTTTGTTAGGAAACTCATTCTAAGACAAAATATAAAACAATAGTTGAGTGCTTTTATGGTTATAAAGGCTTAAAAATTAAACTGCTAGGCATGGAATGTGGAGTACTTTCATTTAGTTTTTAATTCCTCCTACATAGGTGGTCCTCAGATCCAGAGGGTTCTGGGATAAACAAAGCTATGAGTTGTTATTAAAGTTAGAGAGGTTGTTATTTCCATGCAGTTTTATTTCCATCTGACTTGCTTAAGCCTGCAGAGACAACAAAGCAATGTTCAATTTGACCTTTTATAGTTACGTTCATAGTTCATAAAAGTAATAAAATTTCAAAGTAAAATTTTATAGAAAATCTGTTATGTTTACCATTTAACGGGGACAGAGCATACCCCTCTCCAATTCCACCCAATTATCAATGCTGAGGCTCTCTTTCCTCAAAATTACCACTTCTCTGTGTCAAAGGGCTCATCTGCCAGCTGAGGTCCTATGAATGTTATTCTAGATAGGGCCTATGTGATGGTTAATTTTATGTGTCAATTTGACTAGACCACAGTGTACTCAGATATTTGCTTAAACCATATTCTGAATGTGTCTATGAGGGTATTTTTTTTAGATGAGATTAACATTTGAATCAGTAGAATGAGAGAAACAGATTGCCTTCCCTAATGTGGCTGGCCTTCATTAAATCTATGGAGGGTCTGAATAGAACAAAAAGGCTGAAAAAAGGGAGATTCTGCTTTGTACCCCTGTCATGGAGCCAAGATGTCTGTCTTCTCCTGCCTTTGGACTTGGTGTTAGATCAGAATTTATACTATGGGATCTCATGGTTCCCCAGTCTTTGGACTTGGACTGGTACTTAACTCTATCTGCTCTTCAGGATCTTTAGCTTGTTATCTTCAGATCTTGGGACTTGTTAGCCTCCATAACCATATGAGCCAATTTCTTATAATAAGTCTTGCTCTATCTGTATAATGCTATCAGTCCTATTTCTGTGGATAGCTCAGACTAATACAGATTTTGGAACCAAGAATTGAGATGCTGCTGTAACAAATATAAACATGTGGAAGCAGCTTTGGAAGTGGGTAATGAACAGAAGCTGAAAGAGTTTGAGATGCATATTAGAAATGTGGGAATTAAAAGTAATATGGAAATGAGAAACATTATTTGAAACCAAAGGAAAGGCAATCCTTGTTATATATTGATAGGAAACTTGGCTGACCTGTGTTCTAGGGTTTTGTGGAAATAGAAATTATGAGTGATGAAACTGGATATGTGTTTCATAAAGTTTTCTCCTGAATGATTATAGTAAAATGCAAAAGGAGAAAGATGATTTGAAGAAGGAATTGTTAAGCAAGAAGGAATCTGAAATTGGAGATTTGAATATTTTCAGTGTATCATTTAAATTGCAAAAGATAAGAAAGATCATTCTGAAGAAAATACCAAGGATTTTAAGAATAGATATAGTCAAGAATAGATATAGTATTGTACCAGCAAAAGCACTGCCAACTTGAACTAAAGAGGATAGAAGATATAAGCGGAAATAAGAAAAGGCTGTGGGATTCTTTGGATTTGACAAAACAGGACAATGAAGATATTTGGCTGCAAACATGTGCTATTCTTCAAGAACAGGGAAAAATAACACCAAAGGTGTTTCAGATAAGATCAGGGCCATTACCTGGATTTCATCAGACCGGATGACTTCTTTCTGAATGTGGGAGCTTCAGGATCCCAAGGAGTTACCACCACCTCAGTGGGTCTAGAAGGCAGAGGATTAATCCAATGAGAATTACATTCAAGATTTACTATTTGGTGGAATTGAAATTGATCTTGTTAGATTTGGGACTTGCTTGGGGCCTATTATTCTTTCTTTTCTATTTCCCCTTTTGGGATAGGAATGTGGAAATATCTGTTCTATACCTGTCCCACCATTGTATTTTTGGAAGCATATAATGTTAGGTTTTACAGGTTTACAACCAGGGAAGAATTTGCCTTAGGATGAATCCTTTCTCAAGTCTTAATTGCATCTTACCTAGATAAAATTTCAGAAAGACTTTGGACTTCAGACTTTTTTGAGTTAGTGCTAGAATTAGTTATGAATTCTGAGGCTGTTGAACTATACATATTTGCTTGTAAGAAGGACATGAATTTGGGGAGGCTAGGGCAAAATGATATGGACTGAATTGTGTTCCCAACCCTACCCTAATTCATATGTTGAAACCCTAACCCCCAAAATGTGATGGTATTTGGAGAAGGAGGCCTTTGGAAGGTAATTAAGTTTAGATGAAGTCAGGAGGGTAGGGCCCTCATGGTGGGATTAGTGTTCTGATAAGAAGAGATGTCAGAGAGCTTGGACTCTATACTGTGTAAGTATACAACAAGAAATTGGTTGTCTGTAACCCAGGAAGAGAGCCCTTAACAGCAACTGAGTCAGCCACCTCCTTGATCTTGAATTTCTAGCCTCCAAATTGTGATATATAAATTCTCATTGTTTAAGTCTCTCAGACGGATATTTTCTTATGCAATCTGATCAAATACATCACAGCAAATTCTTGGGTCACTGAGTGGAGTATTTAATTCAGAATTTCTATCTGTAGATGGAAGTCATAATTCATGATCAAAGGCACTCTTCTAGGTCCACGTAATGAGTACTGGTCCCCCAACCCCAGTACTGGGCTATGGACTCAGGCGCACCATAGCACTGAGTTATGTCCCCAGCCATTTTTCTTTTATTTTAAAGCAAGGTCTTGCTAAACTGCAAAGGCTGGCCTCAAACTTCTATACTTCCACCTCAGCCTCTGGGGTCACAGGAGTACACCATGGTGCCTGGCTCAGGTAATGAGTAATCTCTACCTGTTTATTGGATATCCACAGGACTTCCTTCTGGGGGCTACTAAGGGTGATGACAGTTTTTCTACAAGGACACCACATGATTATTCATCACCTGCATCTGTCTCTCTCATCTCCACTCCCTGACTTGCTGTGAGGGTTGGGCTCATTGGTTTCTCTTTCCCTAGCCTAGATAAACCTTCATTCTCCTTATGTATGTATACACGTGAAGTAGTCTGTTTCTATGCATTCTTTATTCTGTTTAATTGTGATAACATAAATTCTGTGCTCTGCTTCCCTCAGATCTCTCCTGTGCATTAACTATTTCTATGTATTTTCATGCATACTCTAAAATAATTCTGTTTTTCTTGGAAGCAATACAGACACCTTTAACTCATGTTGGAAAGATTACACAAGGACTAGGGGAAAACAGATATAAATATTAATAATTTAAGATAACCTGCAAATGGCAACATCAATGCAATTGATTTTTCATACACAGATAAGCACTCCTCTGGATTTTAGCTCTACAGTCTGTATATAAAGTCTGCATATAATTTGAACATGGAAAATGAGCATTGTGTATAGACTCTTTCTCTCCATGTATATTATTACATATCTACATGTGTCTCTATCTATCTGATAAATCTCAGTCTCCATTTCCTACTTTCAAACTCTTGAAACGGAAATCCTAACCTCTGTTTTTAAGCTAGACTGTGAAAGTCTCTTTGCTAACCAGCTTGGATCAGGCTGCCCCTCTGATTCAAGTTATGAAGTGACAAACTATAAAGGGAAATCCCAGGGGAGGCTGTGGGCCTGGCAATAGTCAATGTCTCTGATACATCTCTCACATTGACCCATATCTTTTTATTCTATCCCCAGACCAATCTAAGACCCAATCTCTCCTCTTGATTATTTCCATAGCCTCTCTGTTTTTATCCCATTATCATGAGATCTTATCTTCCTAAAGTGTATGCTTTTCTTATCTTTTACAGCCTAAACATTCAGTATTTTACAGGACACAAATTGGGATTTATATGTGAAAAAAAACAAAACCTATCCTGTCTTTAAATAAGACTGATAAACACCGATTTAAGTAATTCTCACTCAATTTATTTCCCAGGATTTCTTAGAGAGGTTAATATGCTGATACGTATTATAGCACTTTCAGGGGGAGATATGTGATATTTCTCAAATTTATTTAAATAAACCCTTTCCCCATGGACAATTCAGTCTTTGTGCAGTCTGCTTTAGCATAATGCTAGCCAACAATATAAAGTAAAATCTGTCACCTGGTATATTTATGTCTTTCACAATTTGTACACTCAGACTTATATACCATACCTGAATTTCCTATTTAGCTTTATAAAAGGATATTTTAACACTACTACTTTGACCACACTACTACTTCAATCATAGTTTTAGTCTGCCTTCCTTCATTTTCTGAGCTTAAAGGCCATATTACAAAATTTCTGTAACCTCTCTAAATCCGTTTCTTATTTCTCTTCTTGTTTCTCTTTCTAGGTCTCAGTCTTCCTGTCTTTTCCCACTCTCTCTTCTCTTTTCTATCCTTTGTCCCTCTGCTTTCTTTTTCTCCAATTATCTTACAAAACTGGTCATTTTTTTTTTTTTTGTCACTTAACCATTGTCTCAATCTGCTTGGGTTATTCTATTATAACAAGATATCTTAGGCTGGGTAATTCAAAAGTAACAGAAATTTACTGCTTCCATTTCTAGAGACTGGGATGTTGAAGATCAAAATGCCAACAGATTTGGCTTCTCATACAGATAGATTCTTCTATGTGTAAGGGGACAAAGGGGCTTGCTCAAGCATAAGGTTACTAATCTAATTCATGAGTGATTCGGTTTGATGACTTAGTCATTTCCTGTCATGGTTTGAATATGTCCTCTCCAATGTGTTGAAACTTAACGGTCTACATGATTGTATTAAGAGGTGAAGCTTGATTTGGCCATTGGAGCTCTTCCTTCATGAATAAAACTAAGGACTTTATCAAATAGGCATCACAAGGCATGTGATTTTTTGGCCCCCTGCCTTCACCACCTGAAGAAACATGTTCCTCCCCTTTAAGAGTGCAACAGGTGTGGACAAGCATGGACCCACCAACTCCTTTATCTTGGTCTTCCAGTCTCCAAAACTGTAAGAAATGAACTTTTGTTCTTTATATACTATCCAGTGAAATAAGATACTTCCCCAGAGGCTCCACCTCTTAATTCTACCACAAAAGTCATTAGTTTTCATCATGAAGTTTGGAGGGACACGTTCAGAACATAGCCACTCTATGACTAAAACCCAAGATGATAGAAGCCATAATCTGTAAAACTTGATGTAGATAATGAGTAATTTGCTCACTCTGGATCCTAGGCCCAGACTAGGACCCAGGTCCGCCCCACCACCAGCAGACCCACAGCAGACTTCAGGCCCGGGCCCAGGAATGCCACTACCAACCGGCAGACCCACTCTAGAGCCCAGGCCATCACCATAGCCCTCCTCACGCAGTAGCCTCAACCTTACAACAGCAGACAGCCTAGAAGCACCTGCATCTCTGAACAGGCATCCCAAAGCCAGTAGAATGCCCTCCCTTTCAGCCCCATCTCTGAAAGAGATTGCATCCATCTTGGGACATCCCCACTGCTATCTCAAGTTACTTCCACTGTTGCCACCAGCGCTTTTAGTTGTAGTAGCATCCCTCGAGGGACAAAGGCAGGGTCTGGAAGCCCAACGTCAAGGTGAGGTAGAGATAATCTGCTCAGGTACTGCAAGATTGTAGGGTAGAGAGTCTAATACCTCAGATCCACACTGCAAGAAAGGAAAACACATAGACAACATGAAAAAAAAAAAAAAAAGGACCAAACAAACCAGGATACTATAATAACAGAATCCATTTGGGGGCGGGGGGAAATACACACACACACACACATACATATATACACACACACATATGTTGTTGATATTTATTTATTTATTTATTTATATGTTTTGCTGATAATTAACTTAGTGTCTCACACATGCCAGGCAAGTGTGCTATTGCTGAGCCATAGCCCTAGGCCCCAGGATAACTTTTAAATCAATGTGTTTATGATCAACAGAGTCATCATAATGATAATGTTAGAAATGAGAAGCCTGAAAATAGGATTTCCTTATGTTGTCTACTTTCTTTCCTTTTACTTCACTGGCATGAAGACATAAACTGTTTATAGGGTAGAGATTTTTTCCTTCTAATTTTGCACACGTGACTTTATCAATGTCCTCCATCATCCTTTCCATTGATCTATTTTCTTCCCATTCCTTAAAGGTCCTTTCTCATGAAAGTAGTTCATCTTGAACTCCTTGAAAGTAAAAGTCAGTAAAAGGAGGAGTGAGGAATGGGGAGAGTTTAATCAATGGGTACTAATTTGCATTTAGATAGGAGTAAGAAGTTTTAGTGTACACAGCAGTTATTTTATACTTACTGTATATCTCAAAAAGCTAGAAGAAAGGACTTCTGTGATGAGGAGATAGATTAACATTATTATCAAATGTATATGTACAGCAAAACATGAGGATACCACAATACTTATACATTAATGTTTTGTGTTTTTAATGTATCAGTTAAAAAGTGAAAAAATAAAAAAAAACAAAAAAGAAAAATTGGGAGATCTTTAATTACATGTGTTTAAAATATTTTGTGTTGAGAGCACAGTTGATATATATATAAAATGTTTTTTAAAAATATTTTTAGTTGTAGACAGACACTTTATTTATTTATTTTTATGTGGTGCTGAGGATGGAACCCAGTGCTTCACACATGCTAGGCAAGCGCTCTACCACTGAGATACAGCCCTAACCTGAAATATGTTTTATCAAATATATTTGAAACCTCCAAAATTATTTTTCTATGTGTAGTGTATAAATATAGTAGATGTAAGTATATATAATATGTGTGTGTGTGTGTGTGTGTAAATAAAATACTAAAGCATGTATGTCTGAGTTTGTTGAGCATTTTTGTAGGCTTTTAGATATTATACCAAGGTTTGACTATATCAATGAAAAATTAAAAGTAGGAAGAGAATAGAATAGTTGACATAGATGATTTTTGATGTGACTTTGAAATTAAAAAAAAAGTCATTGGCTAGCTGAAATAACGGTCAAAGTTAATTAATTCTGTTACAGCAAAGAGAATTCTTCAATCAATAGGCAATTCTTATACAATTTTTAATAGGCTAATTAGAAGAAACAAATGTCACAAAATGTTCATTACCTATTAAAGATGTGGTATCAAATTACTAATTTGAATTTCAAGAAGCATAGGAAGCATGACAACTGTGAGTTTAATTAGCTTTAGTTGATAAATTGCATCTTAAAAATAAAGATTATATACCACCCAAATGAATCCTTTCACAGGAGTTAAAATTTATTAGTGAGTGAGGCATTCACAGACTAATTACAAAAGTTGTGAGGTTATGGATATAAAAGGAAAGAAAAATAAAAAATTCATATATCTTGTCGAAGACATTTTAATTCTTTTTGTGTCCCTGGTGTCTGGAGCAAATGAAAAGGTCACAAGACTTCAGGAAAGAGGGTATTTATTAGTGTTAGCTACTTCAGTGTTTCATCTACTAGAACCTGCCAAGTTGTCTTTTAAAGAGCTTTACCCTTCAAGTTAGATAGCAATTTCATCCTCCAAAATAGACTCTTTACCAATGGATTGCTTTAGTTCTCTTCTTTAAGTTCTATATTGACTATTATGAAATAAAAATCTTCTAGAAGATAGAAAGAAAATCTGTTGCATTTTTGTAATAAAGAGCGAATATCATCATAATTTAAAGGTTTATCTTTATTAATCATGTATTTTCATCATTCAAAAGAAAAAAGTAAAGCATATTTTATAATAATAAACATTTTTAATTTGCCTGAGAAAAGAGATTTGGAAAAAGTATTATTTTTGTTTTTCAAGTTAATTCATTTCCGTGATGACATTTCAATAAAAAGCTATGGCCATGGTCTTCATACCATTGTTTACATTTATATTCCTTTTAAAAATGACAATGGTTAAATTCAACTTTTCTTCATATTCACTAAATGCCCTGTCTGGCACATTTCCATTTCATGACAGATTGTTTTCTTTAGTAGTTCAGTGTCATCACTACCTAGCTACAAACAAAATTACTTCTTATGGAAAAGGAAGGAAGACTCTGAGGGGGAACAAAGAGCCAAAAGGGAGAAAAAAAAGTTTTGAGGTTGTGCAGTCATGTCACTGATAACACTGTATGGTTGGAGTTCAGAATCACAATGAACCAGGGACTGCTTGCTCTCTGTCTCCCATCCGCCCTCTTTTTACATGAGATTACATGAGATAGTTGTCTATTGTGGTTATTCTATATCTATTTCTGCATTTTATGGTCTATGTGTGTGTAGGAGCAAATTCACAAGACTACCATTAGCAAGGATTTAGAAGAAACATATACAAGGATGCTGACCTGAAGAACTTCATTTGTACCCAGACCTCATTTGATAACATAAACCTGAATATTAAGCCTGAAACTCCAATAGACCATTATGAAGCAAGTCATCTCAGTTTCTTTATCTATAAAAAGGGCAAATAAGCCATATCAGTTTGATGGTTGTTTCCCACTATTTTTATGATCATATCAATTGTAATTTTCCATTATTTATGCCACTTTACTATCCTGGCTGAATCAAGGGTTGACTAAATTATCTCATTGGTTACTATATACTCAGTTTGGGTCTTTTAAAGTAACAGATTCCCAGACAATAATAATCTGTTTCTGTTCTTTAAAATCTCTATAAATTTCTATAGTGCTTATTTTAGAGCAAAGTATTCATTGGATGCTTAGCAGATATTAAATGATGCATATGATTGTGCTCATCAGCAGGGTTAGTGTCACTATCAGAGCTACCATTTCTTTTTTCTTTTTTTTTTTTTTGCTTACTAAAATCATCAACAATATGAGTATCTGCTCTTGGCTACTATAATATGACAGGTGAGAAAGCTTATAGCAGTGACCTACTTCAGGGCTTCTCAAGTGACTAGAAACTGATTTCCAACTCACGATGGAACTGAAGAATAATTTACAGTGTGAACTGTCCTTTGGGAGATTTCATCAGCTCACTGATGTAAAAGAGGTCATTTCTATGGTTTGGTTGGAATTTTTTCTGACTTGATTATCTTTGTTTCAGAGGGACACTTTAATGAAAAATAGACCATTGGGCAGCTAAACCGAATGCTTGTATGGAGAACTGAAAGGTGGGCTCCATAAATGAGGGAGGCTTGGTGAATGATTTGGGGTAATTGAACCATGAGGCATTTTTCAGAACTGGGTTGGTGATCATTCATTGTCCTTTCTAAATGAAACCAGAAACTTTCCACAGTCACTTAAGATAGAACTATCTCAGTTAGCAATCGTTTCATTTTCTACTTGCTGGTTCTTTGTAGACAAAAGTAAGCAGTGAACAACTGCAAAATCCTCCATGTCCTTGTTGAAACTCTCCTGACATCTTCTAGTGTCTCCCAAAGAAGGCTATTGCTTGCCTTGGCCTTGTGACCTGTGCATTCCATCTGGAGATTTGAGTGATGAATTTATTCATTTGTCCCAACCATACTATTTTATTTTTTAAATTTATTTATTTATTTATTCTAATTAGTTATACATGACAGCAGAATGCATACTGATTCATAGTTCACAAATGGAGCACAATTTTTTTATTTCTCTGTGCACAAAGTAGAGTCACACCATTTATGTCTTCATAATGTACCTAGGGCAATGATGTCCATCTCATTTCACCATCTTTCCTATCCCATGTACCCTCCCACTCTCTCCCTCCCTTTTGCCCTATCCAAAGTTCCTCTGTTCCTCCCATGCTCCCCTCCCCCATTATGGACCAGCATCCACACTCAATTCTCAATTCTCGAGACTTCTCATACCTAGAAAGAGAACCACAAGGGAATTCTTAGTTGCAGTTTTTACTCAGGTAACCCAGAAACTATGATTCAGTGGCATGGAACGAAGGATATGTCTACTGCCTGGTTTATATAACAAATATAATCAGCTAAAGGAAGCAAATCTGATATTTTATCAAGTTATTTCCTGTTTTGATCCTGTTACTTAAGCAAATTATGTAAACCCAGTCTCTGAAACTAAAGACCATTTTTACAGCATAAATCAAATGTTGTGCTTAATCTGAAGGCTATTAGAAAAAGCACACATATACATGCCCACACACTTACAACTAAACCTATTTCAAAAGTCTTACTAGAGTTAAATGAAAATAGGCATTTCTCTCAATTAGGATGGGCTATTTGACAGCATTATTACTTTCATCACTGCTGATGAAGTCTCTCCATGAACAAACTCTAGTCAGGCTCTTCTGAAACTCTCTTCTCAACTAGATTCTTTTGACTTTTGAAATTTCCCATTCATCTCTGCATTGTCCAATTTTAGCATCTTCCCCTTTAGTCCTACTAATTCAGTTTAGTGCTAATTTTCCTCCCCTGATATCTAATCACTTCACTCTCAATTCAAATTTCTCATTTTCCACCTTCCCCTGGTTGATGTATGATCACCCTGTCCTGCCTTCAGCAAAATTTTGTTAGGTCAGTTTAGCCAGAGCTTCTCCTTATTTCTGATGCTTTTTCATAGTATTTTTCTATCCAAGATCCCCCACCCTATTCCTTGGCTCTGAGGCTTCCCATCTTTCCTAATATTTGGAGCTGAGCCTGATCTCTCCCCTACAACAAAATCTCATACTGGGAGCCAACTTATATGTGTCTTTCAATAGTCTCCCCTTGAATAGTTGTCTGTCTCTTGGGAGTGTCCTGAATAAATGTTTTCCTTAACTCTACTATCTGCCATTCGAAAATTTTAGGATAAAAAGAAATTGTCCAGACACACCTTGATTCTTTACTTTTCTGAGCATTTTTTTCAGCCATAGTGATTTAAATAAATACCTAAGATAATGCTTATATAAAAGATTGGATCTTTTGTGGGACACTAAATTTGCAATGCTTACAAATAAAGGGTAGTAATTTTATAAGTTGAATCCTCTGTATCGCCTCTGACTCAGCAGACTTCTACCGGATTGCTGAGCCAAGGAAAACCAATCCTATTGGCAGCAATGAGAAATCAAATTGCTTCTTATCTTAAAATACTACATGTGAAAATGTCCTTGGTGAAGTCTTTCTTGAAGCTCCGTGACTGTAGGAAGATGGCATAAGGAGGAGCATTAGTGTGGTCCTGACCTCCAGTGGGAATCTGTGTCAGTCTGATGAATGAAGTCTCTTTGTGATAATGTTCCTGAGGCGCTGAGAATTCACTTAGATCTCTTCTGTAACAGTAAAGAGCTCTTGGGAGCCTCAGGGCCTGTTTCCTCTGTTATTTTGACTACTTCTAGGCCAGTAGGCTGAGAGGCAAAGGGGAGTCCTGCTGTCAGCTCAGCAGGAGTCACGCTCAGGGTGTTCTTGCCAGGGCTTGGATTTCCTCCCTGTCAGATGCAAAGGTTGAAGAAGGAAGTCAAGCCATGCTCAGAATTCTCTCTTCTGAAATTTATTCTAAACAAGGTGATAATTTCCAATTAATTCTGCAATTAATATTAATAAGAAGTATCTTTTTCCAAAGCAACGTTGAAGTGAATAGTAAGTAAATGTTTGGTTGAATTTAGAATAATAATACATTCCTTCTTAGGCTTCTGGTCCTTTGCCCAGGAAAGTCAACAAATCAAACATTCTCTTTAGTATACAGACTTAGTTTTTTTCCCATTAATTTTATCAAAATCACTTCACTTATTGGCAATAGGATTTTACAATGAGCCTTTTAAAGAATGTTCATGTTTAATTTCTTAGCTTTTTCTTCAAATATCTCTCCAAACCTATTGTCAGATGGTTTGATGTTAACATGAGATTAGATGTGGGAGGATGACTCATGAGTTTTGAAAACATTCAGAGGAAAAACATTCATTTTGGTTTAATTCATATTTTCTAAAGGTTTTTCTTTTTTTAATTTGGTTTTCTTACTACCTCCCTGAACTCCTTTCAAACTATAATAAATCATGAACTTTGGAATCATGTCAAACTGGGTTTATAAACTGGTCCTATCACTTCACCTTCTTGTAATTTTAGGTAAAATGCACTATTTAGGCAATGAAGTAGTCAAACATAAAATGACTGGTTTCTTTTTCAATTTTCCCTTTTCTTTTTCATTTATTTGCCATAGAGATATTTCTTTCTTTCATTACAACCCACTTTTTATGCATATAAAACAATACATCTACTATCTAGGTGACAAAATAATATATTTAAAAATCATATAGATATAATCAGAATGTAGTTGGGTTGATTGTAGGTCAATTTGTACCACATTCAAAAAAACAGAGCTCATAGTGTCTATCTATCTACCTACCTAATCTTCAATACACACACATTCACATACCATTTCCAGAGTTGTTTTTAACTTTATTTCAGAGCTGTTTTTCTCAACCAGGGGCAGTACTGCTTCCTTGCAGATATTTACAAACATGTGAGAATGTTCTTGGTTATCATGATGAGGAGCACTCTTGATACTTAGTACGTGGCACCAGAGATACTTAGCCTTCTGAAATGTGTGGGGGCAGTCCTGCACACTGAATGTTTTCCTAAAATCAACATCATAATGATAAACTCCAGAGAAAATTCCAGAAAGAAAAAAAAAATTTACTGACACATAATCTTTAAAATTTCTCTCCTTGTCACTTAGTTTCTACCAAAATTCTTGACAAAGATGAGAATCAGCCCTGAAATCTTCTCTCTCAAAAACCACAAAAGGTTTTTTTGGGGGGTGGGTGGGGAGGAGAGGTACCAGGGATTGAACTCAGGGACACTCAATCACTGAGCCACATCCCCAGCCCTATTTTGTATTTAATTTAGAAACAGGGTCTCACTGAGTTGCTTAGCACCTTGCTTTGGCTGAGGCTGTCTTTGAACTCCCTATTCTCCTGTCTCAGCCTCCCAAGCCTCTGGTATTATAGGCATGTGCCACGATGAAAGTCATATTTTGTTTGTTTGTCTCTCTTTTCCTTCCCTAGTTCATTAACTTATTTTTAACCTACTTCCATTTAACCCATGTGGCTTTCTTACATTTTTTTCTTTTTCTCTATAGTTGGCTGGGGAAGCAAGAATCTTTTGTTCTTCCAGAAGCTGGAAGAAGGAAGGGAAAACTTGAGGACTCACCCCTTAATATCTATTTTTATTTGACACAATAGAGATGGGTTTGTTGCTGCTTCCAGCACCTAAAGTCCCCAGGAGTATAAAAGAGTGTCTAAGGGCCATGCTGGGGAATAAGACAGCATGCCACCTGTCAGAACTTTATGTGTGTGCTCCCCAAGGCAAGCTGAAGGACACAAATATTGATGATGACCATTTCCAGAAGCTGAATTTATAATGATACACTTGGGTGGTGTCTTGAGGAATTTGTGCCTCTCCTTTTCTTCTGAGCTGGCCTGCTATGCATGCGTACACACATTTCTGATGCACATTTATGTCATACACATATGGTAATGCTTGTATTTTCTCTGTCATTATTGGCTTTGCTTATAAATGTGCATACTCATGAAATGCAAGTACATAAGATATATATTTCTCATGGTCTAAAATATTTTATTAAAATGGTACACAGATTTATGAAGATAAATTTTCTCCTTGAATAGAAATGAATTCATAACAGTGTCAAAACAATTAAATAATTTTTATTATATTAATGAAAGTCAATGGTAAAGGAGAAGGACTCATGTTTTAACATCATTCCAACTGATAAGGGGAATCTTTGAAATTGTGTATCTCAACATGGTGTACATCCAGTTCCCTGAACCTATACAATGAACACATTAGTACTTTGTATTTCAACAGAGTTTTTAAAAAAGACAGTAGTCCTACATGAATCTATTCATTCTGTTTTTGACTGTGGTTCCAAATTGTAACTCAAAGGAAGGTATACATAATCCATGTGAGGGTAAGTAAGAAGAAACATCACCCCAATATCCATATTTAAAAAAAAATCTTTTATGGTTCATAAACTCAACCTTGATAATCATAGCTTATATTTAGAAAGTAAATGAAAACCATGCATCAAATATAGGGATGTAAGAATATCCTATCAAGAAAAATATCATAAATATACCATATTCTTATTTTTGTTCTCTATACTTTCTTCTGAGATTAATTCAAACTGCAAGAGAACGGTAATTATAGTCATATAACAGAAAAGAATCTAGAGAATGCAGTAACTCTGTTAAATACTAGAAAACTATATAGTGTCTAATTTTTAAATTTATTGTTTCATCAAATAATATTTCTCAGGTCGAAAATAGTACCTCCAGTTTGCAAAATCTAGCATTGAATGTTTACTTTAAAGGGAATTCTTGAGAGGATTCATATGGATATTGCTATCCTTGAATGGCCAATATTCATGTATTCAAATACAGTTGTTGGTTAAAGGAGGATAATAGAAATCTTGTATTAGGTCACCTCAAGCAAGTCAAGTTACACAGTTCTTTTGGTAATAGAGGACCTCTAGATCATTTATTCACTCTAGCCATTATGTCTTCACCAGGACTGCATTCCTAAAATAATGTAGCCGTTGTTATATTTTCTGTAGTCTTACTTTTTGGAAAGAACTTCCTGCATGAAATTGAGATGAAGCAAACATTCATTCTAAGAAGTGAAGTTTATAAAGTTTTGTTAGCATTATGCATGATAATTCTATCATCTGTCCTATTAATGAGTATTAGTTAAGACTATTGCAGTGTCTTGACATGGCTGAATAAAAAGTTATTTAAAATTCTACTTAGAAATGGAATAAAAGGTGAAAACAGATAACTATAATGTGCTGTCCATTTCAAAAACAAGAACAAAATTCTGAAAGTTTTTAAAGAGAAAGATGTTTAACCTGATTCAAACTTACACATTGCATACATGTTCGAATTGTATATATTATCCAACTTATGCATACAATTGTTATGTTTTTGTGTGTCAGGTAAAAAACTAAATTTAATTAAAAGAAAGAAAAATGGAAAGATTATGATTCAGATAGATTTGAAATGAGTACCTGATCATCTTGAAAGATAACTGGTTTAGTAGTTAACGTTTGATTTCTTTTTTAAATTAGCCATTTTTAATTTTACTTTAGTTTTTACACAAATGGAGCACAACTTTTTCTTTCTCTGGTTGTACATGGTGTAGAGTCACACCATTTGTGCAATCATACCCATACACAGGGTAATAATGTCTGTCTCATTCCACTATCTTTCTCCCCTGCACACCCTTCCCTCTTCTCCCTTTCCTCTGCCCAATCCAAAGTTTCTCCATTCTTCCTGCCTGCCCCTTGCCCCATTAAGGATCAGCATCCATGTATCAGAGAAAGAATTTGGCCTTTAGATTTTTAGGATTATTTTACTTGGCTTACATTTAATTTGAGGCATGGTTTAAGCTCTGTGACCTTGTGTAAATCATGGAACTCTGGTAGCTTCCTCATTTCTGAAATGGGGTGGTACCTTTCTTCCCTAATAGCTTTAAGGGAAGGTTATTAGCAGTGTTTGTCTTTCAAACATCAATTACACAACTTTGAGCAGTAACCACAGAAAAAGTTAATCCTGATCATTTTGTGCTATTTTGCACAGCATTGCATCGTTGCACTTGAACTTTAAAAAGTAATTGTTTACTTGCATGTCAATTATTGTTCATCTGTAAGATTCTTGAGGTAAATGGACAGATCTTCTTCACCTTTTTATCCCTAGCCCCTGGAATAAAGACTGGTATACAGTGCAAATGCAGATAACCTATTCACAATACTGGTAAATAAGTTTTTACACTATAAAAGACCATATATTAAGTGTGTTCAAAATTAAATGTTCTCATCTCCATGCTATATTTTCTGAATGCATATGTTTTCCTCTTTGCATATGGTATTGTCTGGCTATAAACTTATTCCCTGAAACCTATTTTAATATTAATGTAATTCTTTATTTGTCCATGTTGAATAAAAAAGAAACTGATCTGAGTAAGTAAATACCTCTACTTTATCTGCTATCAACATAGCTAGAACCTGTAAAAATTATTTTCTATTAATAACATGACAGTATCATCACTTAATGATTTATACATAAAATACAAGATTAGTTAATTTTCACTTCTGATAGTTCATAAAGCATGTCACCATCATAGCATATCTTTGGGTTATAAAAAGGGAGAAGGCAGGAAGGAAGAAAAAAAAGAATGAAGCAAGGTGAAAATCTAATATCTTTTTTTTTTCTATCTCACCATGTACTGACAGAGTGCTATGTTCAGTTTTATAGACAAGATAACTGAGACTGGGAAAGATTAAGTAACTTGTTCAAGGTCACCTATCTGGTTGGTAGCAGAGCTTCTCAAGTAAGTCTGACGTGAAAATCTTGTGAGCTTTCTACCAAACCATTTTATAGTACTCCAAATATATGACTACTTGGTACAAGATAATTTAAATTCTACTCAAAAGAAAATTTACTATAAGCCAAAAACATATATTCTCTTATAGCTATGCATCTTCACCATACATACTTGAGAAAACTATGTTGCAGAAAAACTCTTTCACTTTGCCTTGTGGTCAGCAGAGCACACATATTCATTCTGTGAATATTAATGTCTTTATCTAGCTTAAAGAACTTTGTTCTTTTGTTTTCTGTTCCATCCTCCTTTATTTCAATTAAAGAAGCAAACTGGTATTTGGTATCAAATTAAACTAATAATTTCAACCCCTAGAATTTTTAGCCCCAGTTTATGAGCCAGCGTGGGCTTTGCAGTCCACACATTTTTTTTTTTTTTTAGAAAACTATATGAGAAGTCTATAGAGTATTCTGTTTATGTGATTTTTGTTACAAAATTAGAATAGTACTCTTCAAATCAGTTTCATTTGTAAGAAAAATTTAAAGGTTGACAGGTATAGATTCATGATTTTCCTTCTTTCACACCAAATAATTACACATTTTCTTATTATTCTTTTTGAAAGGTGGCATATTTTATTATTCCACTCAACAGCAATTCCCTTATAAATGTTTGAAGAAATGTCTTTGGAAAATACTAATATTTGAGAAAGTGATTTCTGAGAAAAGTTTTTTCAAGCATGGCCATTTTTAATTAACAGAACTTATAAATCCCCCAGTTACTCCTTTATTAAGGAAATTTTTAGGAACTTGATATGTAGTATGACTCTCTGGAGGAATATTAAATGAAGCATATTTCCAAATGATGATTATGATGATTAGAGGTAGTAGCACCAGCACTAGTAGACACTGCTACTAACATATCTTAAAAGCATAATTGCTTAACTTGAGTGAGCAGCAGGTACGTGCAGGAATTCATTCTCATTCTCTCTCTCTCTCTCTCTCTCTCTCTTTCTCTCTCCTCCTAAAAGCACTACCATCAACAAATAAAAGTACTCCCTTGTGAAGTCATTAAACAATCTTACAGATAAAAGGCCAAAATAAAATTATAATTATGGAAGGAATACTAATAAAAATGTACCACTCACTGAAAATCAGCTTTTATCAATCTTACCTATTTTGTTACATGTAAAATGCTGTATTATATAATTTGGAAAACATAAAGAGTTCTAGTAATTGGCATCTGACTTTTAGGAGCTCAGCCACAGGGAAGGTAGCATATACACATTCATAAATACATCTTAGTGTTAAATAGGAAAGGAGTCAGGGGATTGAGAAATTCTTGGGGACAAATGTAGTCAGGAAAATTTTACAGAAATGCAAGGTTTAACTAGACTTTAAAGAATGTGTGGGAATTACATGGGTGGAGAGGTGGGTAGAATGTTCCAACTAGGGAGATGGCATATGTTAATGATGAAGTGATGACAATGTGAAAATTCTGTTTTGGAGATGAATTTGAGTGGAGTAGAAGCTATTTGTGAGAGTAGGAATAAGGTGGGAAAGAAAATGAGCACAGAAATCAGAGTTAGGTCTTTAGACTTTACCATATTGAAGAAATGATTGCAAATAGTCTAAGGAAATTAGCCTAGAAAGAGTATGCAGTGTTATTTGAAATGTGACAAGGACGAGGGAAGAAAAAATAAAAGAGAAGTAAGGTAAACAATACCACTATGAGCACTTGTGCAGACTGCACACTGGACAGTTCTGGTGTTTCATTATATAACTACAAACTGTATGTCTGTGCACAGCAACTTTGATGAAGAGTGAACGGTGGCATAGTGGAGAATAGAGAGTGAAGCAAATTAGACAGGAAAAGATTTGAATTAATGCAGCCAATTAGAAATCTGCTCAACAAGGTCAAATAATTTCTATCTCTCTGTCTCTCTCTCCCACTCCCCCAGCGCCCCCCCTCATCCATGCATGTTTGAAGTTCAAACAGAAGGCAATGGCAGAATGATTAAGAAGATATACTTAAAAAGGTTTCTGAAAAGGTTGGTACAGAAGGCCCAGATTGAGATTATATTTTCCTTTGAGTCTCAAAGACAGTTATGATCATTCCATTATCATTTCCTTAGGGAACTACCTCAGACAGACAGGTTCCTAGCGAAACATGGAAAAAATTATAGATAAGTCAGGTGCTTCTGATATACCAATTCCTGTCTGGGAAGGTTGAAAAAATGATTTACCTAGATCCTGAGCCTAAGAAGTTGTACCTGTTACAATACTGAATTTAAATATATGGTATTTTAGTATTTTAGAGCCAATAAAAGTAACTTCCAATGAATCTTCTAGCATCTATTTTACTCAATAAAGTTGGTGATATCTTATTAGCCTTATGTTTTGGGTTGGTTAACTTTATGATATATTCAATTATATAACTTCTATATTACCAATTTAGGTTATATTTTAAAGAAATAAATATTTACATGACATTTTTATAACAATTACAATATTATGCTTGAATTTAAAGACTATGTAGACTGGTAAGACTACATAGACTATACAATTGGAAAGAGAACACACAAATTTATTATGCAAAGCTAGTGTAAGCTAACAAGAATTATGGGATCTCAGAGGAGAGAGTAAGTTACCAATGAGAGGCAAGTCTTTTTTAAGAGACAGAGAGAGAGAGAGAATTTTTTAATATTTATTTTTTAGTTTTCGGTGGACACAACATCTTTATTTTATTTTTATGTGGTGCTGAGGATCGAACCCAGGACCCCGTGCATGCCAGGTGAGCACACTACCACTTGAGCCACATACCCAGCCCCAAGAGTCAAGTCTTTATAGAAAAATGTCCTGGACCCTGAAAGCTAAGCAGTGGTACCTATTAAACAGTTCAATTTAAATGTGTACCATAGTTTACTACCAAAAGAACCAAACAATTTGTAGAATATTTTTAGTACAATTTATTTATGAGTTCTATTTAATTCCTAACCAAATTATCATTTTGGACTATCATATGCCTTCATGATAATTATCTAAACTTTTTAAAGTAATGAATGCATAGTATGATAGGAATTCTGAAAAATACTAGGAAAGTATATAGACAAAATACTGAAGTATAGATAAAATATGATCTCGCTGAAGATAAATATTAGTAGCAACTATCATATGTCTTTCCTCTTATGAGTTCATGGCAAGTTTGAATATTTAACATAGTCTTTATATGAATCCATCTCATACTTGATTAGGTTTTTCATTAGAATTCTGCTTCCTAGTTTCCATTACTGGAAATTTATTTTTATTTCTCCATTGAGCACATCATAATTTCTCCAAACTCTCCACATACATGGCAAAAATAGATGATTGCTTGCTTTTCATTGTAGAATAGTAAATTGTTCTATTTTAAATAAAAATTTCTGTAATTAAGAGTTTTTGGTACTTACAACTTGTTTTCAAACCTAAACTGTGGAACACTCATACATGTCTTTTATAATTGGTAAAAAACTTCTTAGGTATGAATTCTCCTCCTTTTTATAAGGTATGTTTAAAGATGAAGTGATTTTTCTTGATTGTAGGTACCCACCTGCCATATCAGGTAACATGTGAGATGTTCTTTCCCAGATTATTACTTTCTTTTTAGGTTTTTGAGATAGCAATTCATCCTGCAATCATTTTATAGTCAGGAGTGGGATGTGATTCTGAGAAATTGCTGCCATGCAATTTCTATGTCAGGAATTTATTAACAATGTTAAGCATACAATGATCTGTTCTGGAACAAATGTCTGCGACTTTTTTCCCCACATTGTTGCTTCTCTGGAGCTCATGGGCAATGCTGGATTCTTTTAATCATGTAAAATAGTCACAAACAGGATTTTGAAAGAGTTAAACTTCCCAGTAATTAGACATTTTACTTTGTTTGTGAGTCAATCTTTTTTTTTTTTTTTTTTTTTTTTTAGAATGAGAGAAAGGGACTATAAAACAGTGGCATACCCCAGGAAACTTTTCCTAATGGCTCAGGTTTGTGGAAGCTTTCTATATCTATAATGCTGGTGGCTCAAATCTACACAAAGGAGCACAAGGATTGGCAAGGACTGGATCATAACTATTCCTTTAAACTTTACCTTTTAAATTTGCTTATACATAAAATTTTTACTTGAAAACTAACATGTGCATGTGGTAGAAATTCAACAAGTTCCATTGACCTTCTTTCTTGAGTCCATTATCAGTTTCCTGTGCATCCTTCCAGTAATATTATTTATACATAGAAATATATTTAGTTTGTTTCTTCATAAATAGAAATCTCATGTTCCCCTTATTCTGCAAGAAATTTTTTGTCTTCCACCTTTAAAATTTATCTTAATAGTATATCTTGGAAATCATCTTATATCAGTGTGTGTATATATTTACATGTTGTTATATTTTATTACTATATGCATTTTCTTTATCTAGATACACTACAGGTTATGTATTTATTCCTTTGTAGACAAACATACAAGTTTTCTTGGCCTTTCGATATTCAAACAGTCTTCCAATGAATATCTTTTCAGATATATAAAATAATAGCTGTAAGATAATTTTTGCAAATGCTGTACCAAAGGAAGACCAAGACACAATTCACGACTGATTGATCTGATGCCAAGATGAAAAGTCTTTTGAGGTTTATCCCAGGACTATAGAAACTGAGTTTAGCAAAACTAGTAACATCATTTAAATGATCAGAAAATTTTGCTTGAAGCGAAAGAGCCAGCTGGATGCTTGGGTCTTTGGGTAAAAGAGAAAAAAGCCTTGGATGTAGTTCAAGTGCTATGTACCTTGGGAGCTATCCAGAGTGCTGAAGATCCACAGCATGAAGCAGTCTGTCCCAGTGGATCAGAAATCTAAAACGCCTGATTTTATGTCTCTTTTTCCTTGACTACTGCCCTTGAGATTTTTAGTACTACTAAAATTAACTATTACTAATCGGCTTCTTTTTTTCCCATGTCCTTAACTCACCTTATTTTTCAATTTACCTCAACCCAAATCCATTATGCCTCTTTTCTCAACCAATTCCAGTTGTGAGCTGCTCTCACCATTTGGTATTAGTATTCCAAGAAAATTAATTTAAAAATTGCAGCAAACTTGAATTTGACTATTTCCTGAAAATGATCTCATTTTACACACATATGCATAAATATACCAATAATATATAAAATACTTTGTTTCATAGAGTGATTCAATATATCTGGCAGCTGAAACATATATCAGAAGATAAAATACTTGAATACATGAAATTTTCTATTGTTTATTTTTGCTTTCCTTCATAATATAAAACCCCCTACTAGAGCTGAAGGACTTTTCTATTCATATAAATCATAATTGTTTGCATATTTCTTCTAAAGCAGAGATTTCAATTTTTGTTCTACCTGTTGAAGGCATGACAATAACCTAAAAACCCCAATGTATTCTGTTTAATTAGTTTTTATATCTGTACAACTTGATACTTTGAGGAGTTATGTGAGAATATTAGAATACCTAGAGTTTTCCACCTAGTAAAATGTCAGAGAAGACATTTTTCATATTTTAAATTATATACCTGGGAATCCTCTCAATAAAAGATTCTGGCTACAGAAGACAGGACAAGAGGAGGGTCTGATATATTTGTCTCATGTAGAGTGGAGGGCTTAGGTGGAGAGAAGGGTAGAGAGAAAGAGTGGTGGTGGAGACAGAGAGAAAGGAAATATGAGAATTGGCTTAAATAAGAGGAAGCTATTGGCTCATATGCCTGAACAGTCTAAGGCAGCCTGTCTGTGTTGACTTCTCTCTAAACCATATGGTCCCTGGAGAGCTGCATGGTAACTACATCCTCCCAATTTCAAATCCAATGAAATATTTTTCCTCAGTTATTCCAATTAAAATCTAAGAAAAACTCTAGTTCTGACTATCTTTACTTTATTAGTCACATTGTTTATCTTGAAATAATTAGGGTGCCCGAGACATTTGATTTGTTGATGGCTTTAGGCCTAGGTCATGCCCATACCTTAAAATTGGTGGGAAAGGTAGATTAGTCCTCTTACAGAAATTTCAGGGGAGTCTTGTCAGATGACAGAGGATCAATAACAACAAAAAAAGGAAAAATAAAACAAAAAATCACGTATACACAACAGAGTAGAAGGTAGGAAATACAAGGAGGAAAACCAAGGAAGGATATTTATTTAACTGTATTATTGACAATAAGAATTAATATTTATTAATGTTTTTATGTGCACTACATTAATTTATCCCAGCAAGAACATTGCAATGTTATCACTTCATATAAATGAAAGCATTATATATTTGGTTTTCAATTTTTCTTCCCATCTCTCAATTAAAAAATTCACTCAAATGGGTAATAGTTGCTCTTCCTCTATTCATAGAAACTTATAAAGCTTTTGCTTGGGGATTAACATTATACTTACCTAAAATATATATGAATACATAGCTTCTCCCAAACTTACCAAAAAACTCTTTCAGGATGTAGAAAACATAAGTAGTGATACTTTTTCCCCCAGAGTGCCCCTTGACTGTTCTCCACAGATGAGATGGTGGGAGACTGGATAAGCAAAACTGGCACATTTTATCATTCACCTGAATCTATCCAAAGTAACAATCTCTATTGAATTCACTTTCAGAATGTGCAACATTTTGTTTATATTGTTTCAAAGGCCTTTTCCCCTTCAGCTTGCTGTTGGAACACAGCAAGAGTCAGTCATTCTATTGGCTCTTTAGGCTGTCAGGGCAAACAGGAAGCCACTTCATATTCTTTGTTCTCTATTCCCATTGATTTTTTTTCCTGTAGCACTATTCTCATTTTGTTCTTGGCACTATTATCTTCTTACCTTAGTTTCATACTTCATCTAACAATCACTTAGGTATGATATTTCAGAAAATTCTTATTCTAGCTTCATATCACAGCAGTATATTTGTAAGGTTGCTGATGGCAATTTTTAAAATATAGGTTTTCCACT
Source organism: Urocitellus parryii (assembly GCF_045843805.1). Classification (NCBI taxonomy): domain Eukaryota; kingdom Metazoa; phylum Chordata; class Mammalia; order Rodentia; family Sciuridae; genus Urocitellus; species Urocitellus parryii. Next base: position 69,808,583 of record NC_135531.1, on the reverse strand, counting down.
TTCTGGTATAATAATGCTTAGCATCTACATACACCAACATCTTATTTTGTATGGTGACTTTCAAGTAAGCAACATCCATAACAAAAATATCCAAAAAAACTCAAACTATTGATTTTAACCTCTTGATAAAAACGGAAAAAATACCCATAAAACTTGTTGTTAGTAATTAGAATTCTTGTCTATTTTATTTGGAATGTATTCTTGTTTTTAAAGGGGGACACAATATCTTTATTTTACATTTATGTGGTGCTGAGAATCGAACCCAGTGCCTCACGCATCCTAGGCGAGCACGCTCCCACTTGAGCCACATCCCCAGCCCTGGAATATATTCTTAAACAAACAGAATATATATAAAATATGGTCAGCACATGTATCTAGAACTTGTTGAGATATGTTTTGTAGGTCATTGACAAACAAGGGAGATGCTACATGGCAATTTAAATTTTTTTTGTCTATAACTTAAACATAAGTTAGAGAAGATTGTGGTTTTTTCAGTAATTCACATTCAAAATGCTGGCATATAAAATAGATGAGATGACTAATTTGTAGGATATAAGAAGTCTGGAAGAGAAGAAACTTCAAGAATTCTACTGAAGAGTAATGGAAAAGTTAAGAAGGTGTTTTATAATACATCTTATTATATTTTAATTATTTCAATTGTGTTAATCCTAAATCCCCCACTATATTGTAATTTCTTTGCATGTCAGAACCATGGACATTTTTTTTTAGTATGTGGTGGTTCTTGTAATTTGGAGATAAAATTTAATAAATCTTGAATACTAGCATACTGGAAAAATAATATAGACCCCCACAAAACAAAACAAAACAAAAAAGAAATGTAAAATATCCATACCTGTGTCCCACTGGAGAACCATATGACAGACTCATCTATAACTTCTCAAGTTATTTGTATGATTATAACAGCATAATATTTATTAACAACCTTTCTTTATTGGAATCTCCAAAATTAATCTTGTATTTTCCATCTTCACCCAAATCCTGGCTCACACCATGGTAATACTATGTGTCAGAAGATAAATTGATATAGATTTTGTGTTTAACTTTCAGATGAAAGGACATGACTAGGGAGGTAATATATAGATCTTCTAAAAGCATGGGCTATGGTGCTAGGTTCCCTGACTTAGGGTCTGGATCAATAAAATATTAGCTGTTTGAACATGAACAACTTAACTGTTCTGTGCCTTTAAATGATATATCATAATGGGGTTTATTTTGAGAACAGAATGGGTCAAAACAGCAAAGTGAAGGTCTGGCATCTATTAAATATCAAATAATGGTAATCAATGATTATAGTTGAGGGGAAAGGGGAAAGCTTGAAATCAACATAATTATCAAAATAAAAATTGGAGACCAAGGTAAAGAGGCAGAGGGAATAGGGATGAGGAAGACTGCAAAGATAAGGAATTTGATGAGATACTTTGTTGAATGGTGGAATCCATAGAATGTGGGGGTCTCCACATCGGAAAGGGGATAAAGGAGAGGAAAGGTGGATGCTTGTGAGCTATGTTCTCTTTATTTTGAGAGAATGGGAGTGCATTATCATGCCTTTTTAAGAATAGCTCATTTCTTTTTAGCACTAAATAATGTTCTCTTGTCTGGATATTCCACAATTTCTCCTACGGACTGGAATTTTGGTTTCCTCAGGTTTTGATGATGGTGAATACAGCTGGTATTAACATTGGAGTTAAGGCCATATAAAAACCTGTACATGGTTTTTATATGGCCTTAACTCTTTTGTGTAAATATAATACTAATGTACTCTACATTTTAAAAGCAAAGTTATACTTTGGGGATACAAAATTTATTATAAAAACTAGGACAATATGAATAGTGAAAAGGGTATTGTTAATGATTATGAAGAGCATTGCAATTTGGGAATATTCCATGCAAATAAAAAATGCATTATCACCCTACTTATAATTTACCCGGTACCCTATACAATAATAATAAGGACAACTGAATTTCAGTTTCTATGAGCATTCCAGACAATCAGTAAATTTCAGAATTGGTGAGGACCTTAGATTTCATCAAGTTGAATTAACTAAGTTTACAGGTAATTTACCTAAGCTTATAGAGAAATCTAGGTTCATGTAAGAATAATGACTTGCTCATAGTCACAAAATTTTTATATGACTTAGGTGATTGACTCCAAGAATTTTTCTACTATAACAATTCTATAAATACTATGAAAGACTAGAATCTTCTCATTAAAAGTAAAGATTTGCTTTTAGATAAGTGACATTCCCATATCATAGATAAAGTGTAATTTTTTTTTATAAGCAAGTCATAAAGATCACCCCAGAACAGAGTTTGATTGCATATTTCAGCATAAAAATAGGACAGTGGGTTGCTATGATTAAGGATCCATTCATGGATTAATGAAGCTTACATTGTGTCATTTGCACGTGAAAATTACTCAGTGGTTCAAAAGTCCTATCTAAAAAGTGCAAATAACAGATTCATAGGTTTCCTGTAGGGAAATATATATAAATTATATGATATTCTCAAAGTATCATAAGCATTTACAAGCTAGGAGTCATTGAGACCTGGAATTCATTTGGAATCAAAGAGCGACATTGAAGCATGAGATGCCTAGAGTATGATTGGGTCATTGTGGGCCCTGGTGGTTAGAGTAAGGAATCAAAAATTTTGGTGGTTCTGAATACTGCATTTTTAAGTGGATTAATTGGTGTAGGACTTTTAAAAGAGCATATAGTGGCAGTATAGGATAGAAGATATAAATTAGAGGAGAAGATGGAGAGTTCCAGAAATTCCCCAAGTCCTATCATCTGATTTTATGGGAAAAGGTGTGGGTTCTAGAACCATATTTCATGGATTAAAATATGAATCCATTGCTTATTGACTTCATAATGAAAAAGTTAGTTAGCCATCTTGTATCTTGTTGTCTTTGTCATTAAAGTGGGGATAGTAATTGGATTTCCCCTTCAACTTTTTTGAATAAATGAGATAATGTGTGCAGCATGTTTGTATGCCTAAATTATTAGTAACTATAACTGATATGTTAGTAATAGTTCATAAATATTAGGTATCTTTATTATTACTTTAATACCAGTCTCAGGGCAAGCAGCGCAACAGGGACCAGAACTGCTTTCCCAATCTAATGGCCTTCAATGCCACATCATTTCCTTCAGTATCTTTAAAATAAGAACACTGTGCATGAATGAGTTCAAGGGCTATTTTCCCTTCTTCTTCTTCACTTTTCATGGGTTGCTAAATTGAGTGAGGAAAGACTTTTCTCTGTATTTGCCACGCATCAGCTAAGAGATTCACAAAGTGTGATATTTACTCATGCCTACGATATTCTTTGACAGCAACTAGTAGACAGGACAACTTCCTTGATGTCCAAATTCAAATACCTTGGTATCCATATCATACTGAGAAGAATTCCTTCGACAAACTTATAGATTATTATATATAAATGTCAAATGATTAAACTACTGAAGTCACAAAGATGGGAGAAAACGTGGCATTAAAATAATAAAACTAAACAGGAGACAAGGCTTGCAAAGCATGACATGGATTAATTTTTAAATGCATTGAGATAAATGGAAATTATCAGCAAGAGAAAAGTGGAACCATCTGGAAATAAGAAACTGAGAGACATTAGCTCAATACAAGAAGGATGCCTAGAGTGAAGAGGGAATAAAGCATGAATATAGAGAAACGGCAGAATAGGAAGAGACAAATTAGAGGAAGGTAAGATGGAAAACATGTATGAGAGCAGTCACAGAGTTTCATAGGAAGATTAAAGCAGTAGGTTGAAACAATTGAGCTTTGGCAACTGGAAAACAGTCTCTGATAATAACAGGCATGACAAGCATGAATCTAGAATGAATATCTGTTCGCAGAGTATTTGTGACTCGTTGATGCAGCAATTTCACAAGAGATTTGAAAAACCATCTGAAAGGAAATTGGGGGTATTGTACACATAGGCTTTTTGTGGCTTATCATGATTATTTACTTTTTGCTATTACATCTAAATGTATTTTAAACTATAGCCATGATCTTCCTTCAAAATTCTGTGTAAATTGTTTTATTCTATATAAAAATCACATCAGATCAGAAATGTGTGGAAGGGATGCTTCTCAGCATTCAGTTTTATGTCCCTGAAGCTAATTCCACTTCCATGCCAAGTAGATGTTGGAAATTTTCCGTTGACTATTACACAAATTTCAAAAAGCCAAACCATTGAGTCAGAGGATAGTTTATGGCCCATTAACAATACATTTGCTTCTCAGAACTGTAAACACGGCCTTATGGATCTTAATGTAATTGTTTAGGATGAGTGTGTTGGCAAGAACTGTTGGAGTCTGTTAACACAGTCTGGAAAGCAACGTGTTTTAAGCAAATCTGCAAAATGTTACCAACTCATTAAGCTAAGAGCTTTATGGCTCAGTGTTCTAAAGCAATTCTGCGAAACACTCTGAACAAGGCTGTATATCCATTTCTGATTCTGCCATAATTTATGTGTATATAAAAGGGGCTACTTTCCTTGTTGCATTACGCTGTTTTATCATATTGTTGACTTTTTCAAAACAGTCTTATTTCATTCGGTTACATAACTAAAAGAGTGCAGAAAAACATTTATATATACCCTATGGAACAGATCTGGCTGTATTTAAATGTAGTATAGAAAAAATGCAAGATTCTTTCAAAACTATGTTGCATAGACGCAGTATTACTACCTCTAGATTTCCACTCTACTGTTTCTCTAAAAAGTCACTTGTGATTGGGAGGATTCTGGATATGATATAGTATATCCTTGTGCTCACTGAAACAACACTTCTATAGCATCCCCAATGGATAGACTAAAATTCTATATGTGTACGTGAGGTAGACTTGATTTAATTAAAATGTTTTCAGTGACAAAGGAAAGAAAAACAATTCAAACAAAGGAACTAGATCTCAAGACTGAAATATGCAATGGTTTCTCATTTGCAGCTTCAGAGGTTCTAAGGTCTCAAGTTGTGTCACCGTCTCTCCTCCCCTTTGTGCTGTGTATGTGGTGTTTGGGATTGGACTCAGGCTTTCATGTCTCTACGACTGGGCCATAACCTCAGATCTCCCACCATCCCTCAATCCTGTCTTTTATTTTTTTATTTTCCAGGTGGCTTTGCTCTCAGTCTGCTTTTTCTTTGTAGTACTGTTCAGGCTCTAGGATCACCTCTTAACAACTCCATAGCACAAAGAAAAATGGTGTTTCTAACAGTTCAAGCCAAAGTTATGGAAAAAAAGTATGTTAGACTGACTTTCACCACGACTTTGCCTCTGCACCAAATACTGTGCCAGGAGAAGAGGAATATATGGAATGTTCAAGTCAGGTCATACACCCACCTAGAAGGGTCCACTAACTGGGATGATTTGGTAATTTAAGTGATCTGGTCTAGATTATGTTCATTATTTTACCTCCCTTTATCTTCAACAGCAGATTGAGACATAATTATTTCTCACACTTGTCTAGTCAATATTCTCCCTTACAATGTCACCAATACTGCTTTAATCCAAATTGTCTTTAATGCTTTTACTGGGACAGTAGCTAGAGACATTTCATTGTTCAGTCTTCACTTATCTAAAGTTTGTATATTGTTGCCAATTCAATCAATTTTATATCCACATTTCATTCCTTACCACCCCATATTGACCTATTCTTACTCCTCTTTAAGATCTATGCAGTCTTTTTCTATCTCAAATTGTACCTTTTCCAATTTGAGATCAATATTGCTCTCATCCTATAATTTTCTCTACATTCATCATATAGTCAGTCTTTACATTAGTTCTTTGATGCTTGTGTCCTCTGCTAGATTGAATGGCAAGAACAATAACCTATTCATCTTTATATTTGCAAAAGTACTGAGCATAACATCTTGTCCCATATTAGCTTTCAATAAATGTTAGCCAAAAATAATTAGTGAAATGCTGAATAATCCAATATAAACAGTAATTGATTTGAGAATGTAATCTTGGCCAAAGTACTCAAGGAAAGACAAATAGATCACTATATAAGATTTCATAACTCTATTAAGTAGGAGCCAGAGGTCAGCATCGGTATCTAGTCCACATTAGGAGACAACTCTTCATGGACATCTTGCATTTCTGGATATTTTATAAGTGTGACACTGTTTGTATTTATTCTGATCTATGTTTTGAAAGGTTGTTTCAATGAAAGTATAGTCTTATAAGATAGAGAAATGCTGCCTTCTTGAGCAAAATATATGAATCCTTATGGTATATTACAAATGGTTCCAGTTTCCCAAGTTTAGGAATTTTCTTCTGCACTGCATGTCAGAGTGTCAACTGACTTGATCCTCTTTACAATATCCTCAGGGACTTGGAACTTAAGCAACTAATATGAGGAAATGCTGACACTTTGTCTACTACTATTGTTGAGAGTAACAAAGCCTTTGTTTCTGATTCAGGTGTCTCTTATGCCTTCAGCTATTAATCCTGAAGCTGTGGAGGGCTAACTTATGAACCTAAAAGTATGGTAAAATTTCAGAATCTTCATAGATCTTAATAGTTTCTGCCATAAATAGGCTTTAGAAGTATATATGTACTTACAGGGCTTTGGCTTTTACAGTGGTATATTTCATGTCAAGTTGAAACTGGTAAGACTCCAATCTTGGTCTTGTATGATCCTACCTGTTACTTTACTTATCTAGAATTGATGTAATATTTTGCCTATAAAATCTGTATAGTAAGAATTAATAAATTGACCCAAAATAGCTACATTAATTGATTACTTATTATGTGATAAGTTCATTAAATGAATGTGTTCATTTTATCAGTAATTAACATCACCATGTACATTGTCATATAAAGAAAAAAAACTCTGGGTCTGTTTCCTGAATTGTCATGCTTATGTTACTTCATACTTAATTAGGTTTTTATTTCTTGAAGTATGTTATCTTTTGATCCTTTATGCTTCCTTCTGTAGCCACTGCTTTTACCATAATCTTCACCCCAATTAACGATATAATCTAAATCCTCTCCTTTCTTCCTACTTTATGATATCGCCACCATTGGCTTTATGTACTGAACAAAGAGTGAGTTTTCAAAATGGAAATCTGAAGAAATAACTTTCTAAAAAAATATATCATTGACTCCCATTGGCCTCTCAATAAAGCCCATACTCCTAAACTACATCTGCATTTAACAGAGACCCCAAATGGCAATGGATTATATAAAACAGAATGGTATCACTTTCTTAGATACCATTTTGATAGACTATGAATATAGGTATGGTGCTCTGCCCAGAAATGTTATTGAGAGAACTAGGTTATTCATGCCTCATTGCTTCACCATCCCTAACACTTGTCTCTCATTGAAAATGTGCATGGGGCATTATACCATGATTGTATTATACAAAGCAGGATGGAGGAAAGAGATAAAGGGATGGATGTACCTTTCTTGTAAATGCATATCTAGAAAGTTTTCCAGATCTCTTCTGTTTATGCTCTATTGGTCATAAATTAATAATATGGTCACACTTAGCTGCAAAGGAGTCTTTGAAAAAAGACTTATTTCTGGTATCCCATATGCCCAGCTGAAAACTGGAGTTTAATTCTTACAGAACAAATGGAGAATGGGTGGTAGGTAACAATAGGAGCATCTGCCACCCTTTACTACCAGGGCCATTCATGATTTGGCTCCTGCTTTGTTCTCTAGCTCCATCAGATAATACCACCCCACTGTGGAAACATTATCAGAACACATCTTACATTGTAAGGTTGTTATTTTTTGTTCATTAGTGTTTAAGTTTGACTTCTTCAACTGGATTGTGAGCTTCTTAATAATCATATTTTACTTAGACACTTGAATTCCAATATCAAATAAAACATTTGCATATAATAGTTGTAGAAAAGTTACTGAATGCCAGATGTGGTGACACATTCCTGTAATCCTAGCAGCTTGGGAGGCTGAGAAAGGAGGATCTCGAGTTCAAAGTCAGCCTGCCTCTAAATAAAATATAAGATAGGACTGGGGATGTGGCTCAGTGGTCAAGTGCCCCTGAGTTCAATCCCCAGTACAGAAAAAAAAGTTAGTGAATGGAAATACTATATTTGTTAACATTAATATCCACCTTTTATGTATGAAATAGGTAATTTCAGAATTAGTTCAGTTGTATGTTTTCAGATCAGCTAGTTTTCCTTTGTCTTCCTATTCTCCATGAAAATAAAGTGTGGAAGGTTTTTGAGATCCCTTCCATTCCTGAATTTCTGAGATTGTATAAAATATAACCATGTGAAAATTTAGTTAGAAAAGCAATAACAATTTTTTATTACTGAGTTCTTCCCAAGGGGCTGGACACATCTGTTTCTCTGGCCTTTTAACCAGTTATTTTTTAATTAACAGTTTTATACTTTCTTTCAAACTTAATCCTCTTCACTTTATTTATGGAAGCAGGGAATATATTAATATAAAAGAGACTTTCATAGGGACCACTCTTAACTGGATGATGATACAAAGGGCTTTTTCTAATCTTTGCAGAGAAATTATGCTCTCAGAATTAATCCTTTAAATATTCTTACAAACAATCATTGTGTTATAACTATAAAAATGGCTATACAACTTTAAAAATAAATGCTTGAGTATAAGGTCTCATTCAAAATGGTAGTGGTGCAGGGAGGGACCCTTAAACACAAGAGAAATTATAAATATTCCATTTTTATTCAAACATATTTTACTTGATATACTCACTGTTCATTTGTTTTCTTCCTCATCTTTGCAGAAATATCAAATAAAAAAAGTGAAATTCCTACCTCTAATTGAAACACACACACACACATACACACACACACACACACACACACAAACACACACACACATGCCCACACTCAATTGGATGTATGAAACTCAGAGATAAGAGGATAAATGAAATTTTATATCTTAGAAAACAAAGTTGGACCTTATTAAACTTTAAAGAAAACATCTTGTGTGAAAAAGATTGCACGTTTGTTTACATGGCCCTGAGGTTATGAAGAAAACTATCTTTTCCTTTTTATATAGGTTCTTGCAATTGTAAAAATCACCCATGGCATATAATATATTGACTTTTGCAGCTTGCATACACCTAATCTTGCCAATACAGTTATTTGAAGTCAAATCGATTTTCCTTGAAAAGCTTAATTGCAATCCTAAAACTGCTCAGCAGACTCACAGCCCAATTGATTCCTGTCTCCCAAAAGGCAACTTTTGGTCACAGACCTCCAAAATGTTAATTGTTTTGGTGAATAACCAAAGCTCTAAGGACCAAAAGGTTGAGGATTGACTTGATGCCTGAGTCAGTTACTCATTTATAATATATTTACTTCATACATATTATACTCATTTATAATATATTTCTACCAAATGATATTATACAACAACCACAGATGCCCTGAGGTTCAATTCAGAATGTTTTCCTTAATTAATTAGCCTCAGTATTTATTTTAACATGAAATGACTTTTTTTTCACCAAAGCTTTTGAAAGCTGAGAGCACAGGTGAAAAAGGTGTTCAATAGTGATGATACATATCAAATGTAAGGCTCAGGGGCAAAGTTGACAATAAAATTTTTGAGTGTAATTTGGTAGATGTTTGAAATTTTCTCACTTCTGGACATCCCTATGAGGGGAGTGGGCAAGAGCACAGTATAATCCCCAATCAGTTTAGAACATTTAACTCATATTCTGATCTTTGCACAAATAATGTTGAGTTTTGTATTGCTGAAAAAGGAAATTGCCAAGATATTGTGTATTAAAAATGAAGAATATAGTTTCTATGATACAGTTTAAAAAAAAGGGAAAATATGATTCTCAATACCATCCCCACCATGAGACAGACAGACAGACAGACACACACACACACACACACACACACACGAAAACAAACTGACAGTGGATTTTTAATTATGCCAATTAGAACTAAGATTCTCTCCTTCTCTCAAAGTTAAAAATATGAGAAAAAGGATATCTATTTTGATATTTTTTTTACCATTTTTTGCCAACCTCAAAAGAAATGGCAGCCAGTGAGATGATTTATGAGATAAAGGTACACTGGTTTATCATATTAAATACATAATCTGCATATATTTTACATTAATCTATTTTTTGCTTATCAATCATAAATAGAAAAATGACTTCATTTCATTTTTCAATTAATCATAAAATGAAATTATCAAAGTCCAAATACCTGAACAGTAAATCTAAGGCCCTTGTTTTCCTTCTAACTCTGCCCTTATTAACTACTTGTTTTGACAATGCTCTGCGAAATAGAAACCATTGACTCATCCATGGCTCTTTTGCTTATTCACTTTTGTATCTTTTGCTAATGTTGATTTGCTTTCCTGGAAAACATATTTTTCCCTCAATTTCAAGAGCCATAGTTTTAAATATATTTCAAATAGTCTTCAAACGTCTCTTCCTTCTCTGTCACAAGTCCACATAGGGAAGGGGAATAACATCAGTTAAGTTTTGAAAAACATTATTCTTCCTATTGTGTGAAGGCCATAAGCACAGAAACAAGGAAGTGATGAAGCTGTTGTATAGTCTAAGAGAAAATGATGACTTGGATGAAGGAAAAATCAGTGGGCAAAGAAGAGAGCAGACTATATTCATACTGTGGAGTGAAATCCACTGATATTGTTCATACATTCATGCAAGCACATGAATATAAAGGAGGAATAAAGGATACTTAATTTTTTAATAATGTAATTTGTGTTTGCCTGAGCAAAAAAAAAAATGACTAGAAAAAAAGAACATATTTTCAGGTAAAATCAAGAAATAATTTTAGGCAATATATTGTAATGTGTATTAGTGATCCAAGTTGATGGAACACAAGATAGTAGGCTTAGTCTGGAGCTTAGAGCAGAGAGTCAAGGCCAGGATTATAAAGACTATAACACAAGAATGCTTAAAAAAAACAACATAAGAATAGAGGCAATCATCTATTGAAGTATGTAGAGAAGAGAGGGCTTTGAAAGGACCAGTAAGGCAAAGAGGAAGAGTTTGTTTTGCTGAAGCAGGAGGAACTGCTGAATTGTGTCTAATGCTTTGGCAAAGCTAAGAAAATATGAAAAAGTATTTACGAATGTTAGTAACATGGAGCTGATCTGTATTTTTGATAAGGGAATTTTCAGGGAATGTTGGGAGTGAAAGCGAGATTGTCATGGGTAGAAGTATGAATTAAAGATCAGGGAATGGAGGAACAGTTAAGAGGAATAACTACAGAAAAACATCAACAAATAGGGCAAAAATGAGTAGACTATGTCTATGGAAGACATTTCTTTTTTTTAATTTGGAGGCACATGGTGTGCATTAATGGAAATTATCCACTAAGGTTGGGTAAACCAGCTATGCAAGAGGGGAAGGAATGTCTCAAGTTAGTGGAGGTTTCAGGAGGACTTTAAGAACCAAACCCAGAGAACAGTGAGAAGGGACTAGCTTTGATAAGAGGGAGACAGATATTTTATTATGAAAAATACGACATATGGGGTGCAGGTAGAGTGCAGATTCAGCACCAAAAATGTGTGAGACTGGAAATCTGATCCCTCTATCTTATCATTGAAATGGTAGTTAAAGTCCTCTAGTGTGGGAGTTGTAGGAAAGGGATCTGAAAAAAAAAAAAAAGAGAGAGAAATTTTGAAAGCTGACTCTCCATGTGGGAAAGTGAGCTTATTGCACAAACAGATGATTTCATGGAACACTATTCCATGCCCAATTGAGATTTGAAATAGAAAGCTTTCAATTTCACTCTGTGAATTTCTTCATTCTCATTCTCATTTGCCTTTATTTGAAAAGACACAAAAGAAGTCAGATTACTTTGAATTATAGTTAATTATGTACATATCTTATTTTTGTATATAACAAAGAAGAGGAAGCAATAAAGGAAACAATAAATATTCACATCTGAAATCCCCACAGCACCAAGCACATTGTAATCCCTAAATAAACTTATGCATTTTTCTTGTTATATTTGTAAATTGGTTAAGGTTATTTATTTAAGAAAGTAAAATGTCATTATTAATCATGATAAAATGAATATAAACAAGGGTACTGGGTTTTTATCAGACATGATAATGCACATTTTTGACATTCCTTTTCTAAGAAGCTTAGAGAATATGTCATACTTAGTGTTTCAAAATAACATCAAGGTATTGAATTTCCAGAGTGACTGTGAAGACAAACAAAGGGTGCTGAATATTTCAGCCAGGAATCCATTGGAATGTAACCGCTAAGGCACTAGGAAGTAAATGCTGAGTAGGGTGTTGAGTTTCTCATTGCAAATGTCAAACTGAATTTTAAAATAGCCGAAATGGTGATGCCTACTTGAAAAACAAAGTGACTTGGTGCTAATCTTGACATAAAAATGTCTGTTTGCATATTAGCAAGAATCCTAACATTTAAAATCTTTACCATAAATTTTCAAGTTGCTATTCAGAATTAACTTTCAGCTAAAATATTGGCATAATTCAAAGTAAGCATAATGGGCTTTGGAAAACATGTTTTCCAGGTTTATTGATTTAAAACTAAAATATGTATGCTTCTCTGTTTACATCACAAAACAACACAGAGCTATGACCTGTCACTTTGGGAAACAAAGCCTGGCAGTTGTTACTGTTTTCCTTTTAATTGGCCTTAAAACAACCCAAATGAGCATCTTCTCAAAGACTCATTCACCTGACAGCTTGTCTTTATATGGAACAAAGAAGTTAAAATAAGAGTCAAAATGAATATGAACAGAAAAAAACTGCTGAGAAGTATTTGGGAATTTGATTTTCTTTTTCCCCTCTTCATGCTGAGAGAGAAACAAGACACATTAATCAATTAACTTTGATCCTGTTAAAGGAAACTTTAAAAAGAGAGTTCTAGGTTTATGAAAGTATATTATAGTATTATTACAGCATTCTGCTTATGCACTTATCAATCACATTATTATAATGACATACAAACCAAAATACCGTCATGTATTCAATTTGTATTTATTGGGTACATATTGTGTGACTGGAAAGATTTTAGGGACTGTAAACAAGAAGAACCAAAGGGTTCTATAAAGAGGATGACTGACAATGTTTAGACTGGTGGTCAGTGAAGGCCTTGCTGAAGAGATGATATTTGAGCTACTATATGAACAATGAAAAGGAGCAGTCCATGCAGAGGCCCCGTTCCAAGTAGGAGCAGTGGAGTTTTTTTTTTATATATATAGAAAATTTTTTACACATAGAGATTTTTAAGGTTCCACTCTTTAGTTTGAGCACCATGAGAGTTCCTAGAAGCTATCAGTTCATAACTAGCACAATCTTCTAATTAGAACATGTTATTTGGGTTGGATGATGAAAACGAATCAATGAACAATGTGATGATGTTGAAGCCATTATCCAAAATTACATGAATAAAAGTTCTTGCAAAGAGTCACAAGGCAAGTATGTAACAGATAACTGGAGTTTAGGAATAATGGTAAGAAACACACTTCTCTTTCATTTGTATTTTCTTTTCACAACAGTGTGAAATAAATGGTGACCTTTATTATTTCTAATCCATTAAGAGTTAGATTAATTGACTTGCTCAAATTTGAACAGATAAAATTGAAGAATCTGACCTAAAACTTATAACTTTCAGCTCCAAATTTAAATTGCTTTCCTATTACAGGAATTTAAAATGACCATGTGCACACATAGGCACACACACAAAAATACTAACATAGGATTTAATTTATAAGTTAATTTACTGTATATCCTAGGAATTTTATGCCTACAATACATATTAATACCACTAGATGACAGTTATGTTTCAGAATGAAATATTGATCTAAAATAAAATATTTGGGGCAATTACAGAAACAATTTCAAGAAATATTTCCTTTATAGAAAAATGTAATATAGCAACATAGGATTGCAGCTGATTCTAGGTAATGAAATTGAAATGAAGGGACATCATGATGAACCTTAATCCCACTCTGCAAGGAATCACAGTGTGCCTGCTCTATGATGAGCTCTTCTCTTCCCTAGACTTTCTAAAAAAATAGAAAAAAAAATTCAATTAATTTTGGTAATTGAAGAGATATTGATCAGTTTCTCCTGTCAACAAATATTTTCTCATGGGATCACTAGCACCCATTTAAGGTTTAATTTTAGATATTGCTGTATTCTCTGATGTGTGGAAATTTGAAGAGCAGCCCTCCGTACCCTGAAGAGAACACTGTGTTCCAGGTACTAGAACACAGTATCATTGCAGAACAGTCCTAATCTTCTCTTTACTGAATGCAACCTAAGGTGAACCATTTCCTGGAACTAACAAACAAGATGGGAAGAGGGAAGATTTTAGTTCAAGCTATGTTTAATTTATAAAAGTACTGAATAGAGAACATTTTTTTCTTTTTTTTTTGATACACTATTATTGGTTCTTTTTAGTTATATATGGCAGTAAAGTCTATTTTGACATAATTATATAAACATGGGCTATATCTTGTTCTAATTCAGACCCCAGTACTTTTCCTTTCCCTTCCCTCTCCCCACCCCCTGCTCCCTTCCCTCGATTAATCTTTCTGCCATTTACCCATAGTTATTTTTAAAATTAATTTCTTGTGGAGGGGGGTGGATAGAGAAGATTTTTAAGGAGTACTCCTGGGAAATAAATCTCTGTCAAGAAAGGACATATTTCTACCTATCAGAGAGAACATTCGGCCTTTAGTACAATATGTCAAAACACGCTGTACTGTCATGTATACCTAACATGTATACCTAAAAAGAACAAATAAAAGAAAAAAAAAGAAAGTACATGTTTCATTTTGCCATTTCTCTCCTCAGACTTCAAATCAGACAATAGCTTTTAGTTTCTCTTTGCTCTAAGCTTGTACTTTGAGTTAAAGTAGTAGTCATTAAATTTACTTTTTCATCTAGGTTTTCTTTTTTACAAACCATAGGTGATGATATCACCAGATGTTTCAAGTAAAGGGTGCTAATAAGATTTTTATTTGGAGACATTATGTCCTAGAGATGAGAATGGATTTGAATTAGCATGGTTAGTTTCCTTCTAACATAGAGGATGTTATTTTATATATTCTCTTGCATAGATCTTTTTAAAAAATCTTCATCAGAATTCTTTATCCTTTCTTCAGTTTGAGGGCTATAATAGAAGTTGAGAGTATTTTCCCTGATATATTAAAAAAGACCCTCAGGATAAAGTCAAACTGCTGTATCAAGTCACCTTGGCAGGCTAGCAAGAGCTTGCTTCAGAAGAGCAGAGTTTGTATTTTGTCCCCCATCAGGATACTACCAAAGGGAACTTTGTGTGTAAATTCACAAAGATGTTCATTAATAAACTGTTATTTCCATTCAGTAATCCAGTAAGACTACAAAACCTGTGTGACCTTTAATCCCTTCGGTGGCATCAGCAGGGTGGGGGCTTTACAAAGAGCTTTTCTCCCAAAGGGAAGAAATGGTGTTCAGGGTGAGACTGCAGAGCTTTAATTGGCACTTTCTGTGGTAGCCACATCAATGTTTGAGATTTTTTTTTTTTTTTTTTGAAATGGAATTTACTTGTTACATGACATTTAACTCTGGACTTAATCAGCAAATAATTATTGATTTTATCAAGGAAATTTTCTATAAGATGGGAAAGAAGATTTGGCTTTAATGTTATACTTTTCTTCTTGCAGAACCATCCTATTGATTGAAAGCTGCCTGTGGGGAGATTGTTCACTCAGACAGTGATGTCAGTGAGGATGAGAGGTTGGGGCTGAACTTTAATTGAGAAACCTTATAAAAGTCACTGAACACTATGTCATCACAGATAGTCAGTGTGATTCATGTGAATACATATGTAAGTAGTGCATTGTTCTTTCTCTTATCAGACAAGAGCCGTGGACTCTCCAGATAAATGCTCTGTAAGGTCCTTAGTGGCCTAAGTTAGTGCTTCTCAAGCATTTCCTTCTTCAAAAGGTGTTGTTCCTGTAATTGAATTTAAAATGCTAATTAAGAGATAATAGCTTTCTTCTTAAGATTCAGTTATACCTTAATCCTAGGAGCAGACCAAGAACAATGTTCCAATCCCCCCCCCCACTCTATAACAAGACTCCAGAGAGTGAATAGCTCATAAACAACAGAAATTATTTCTCACAGTACTCAAAGTTGAGAAGTTCAAGATCAGTGCACCATCAAATTCATTATACATTGGCGCTCATCACCCTCCATGGATAATGATTCTTTCTTGTTATATTTACATGTGGTAGAAGGGGTGAGCGAGACCCTCAGACATGTTTTCTTGTACTGAGGATTGAATCTAAGGGCAGTCTACCGCTGAGTCTATTATTTTGAGACAGGGTCTTGCTAAGTTTCCCAGGCTACCCTGGAACTTGTAGTTTTTCTGCCTTGTCCTTTTGAGTTCCTGGGCTTGCAGGTATGTGGCACTGCACCCAGTATAGATCTTTTATTCTAAGAGATAATTCCCAATTATGAAAGCTCTATTCTTATGACATAATCACTTGCCAAAGATCCAGTCTCCTAATATCATTACCTAGGGGGTTAGGATTTCAACATATGAATTTTGATGGGACAAAAACAGAACCATAGCTGGAATTTTCCCTCTCTTCCTATCTCTACTTACTAATTGGGAAATAAGCAGGGAAATTCTTTCTGACTTTGGGCTTGCTTAGGGTGATAAAGAATGGAGCTTTCCATGAGTGAAAAGGACAGTCTGTGTAATTCCTGGGCTCAGAGGCAAAGCAGTAATAGGATTTCATTAGTAAGGACATTTCTCAAGGAATATTCAGGTTGATGGAAAGACTTGTGTTATGGATAGCTGGCTCAAACTTTATATTCACTTATTTAAGTGTCATTTTATTTAGAATACTTTTAGTGATTAAGCAGAGTTCATTTTAAACATTACTTTATTTTCACCAAAATAACTGTATAAAGTTGGAAACATGCATGTCAGACTTCTAATATATCAATTCAATAATCTCTTTCTTCTAAACTTTCATTAGACTTACTATTTATCTATACAGCAATTAAAAATAGAAACCTATGGTATTCTCTGATAATTTTACTTTTTCTCAAATGTTGGTGTCATAGATGTTTTAAATCCAACAATGTTCAATATACTTTTGGGGATTTAGGAGGTGTTATTTGTTGTAATGTATTGATTGATATACATATATTTTAAATTCCCATACCCACAATTCAAGTTTATATTAAAGTTATTTATTGTGTGCTTATACTGAGTTAATTGACAATGATGCAAAGAATTATTCTTAAGTTAGGATACTGTAGATTAGACTGTGCAACACAAATGCCCTTGATCTCAGGAATTAGACAACAAATGATTAGTTGTTGCTCATGGTATCTATTACAACTTGGTTAGAAGCTCTGTTCCTACATCACATATCCTTACCTGAGGACAGACTAATGGATTACCCAAATATTAATATGACAGAAGGAAAAAGGACTCTGACCCAGAAGTATCAAGAGCAGTCTTTGTGAAATAGAAAAAAAAAAAAGCCTAACTTGAGAGGTGAGAGGTGAGAAAAGAAGGCAGGGATAGGACTTTCCTATGAAGTGGATAAAAATGGGGTATTAATGGGGGGGAGGTGAAAATAGTGTTAAAAAAGAAATAGTGGAGTGTAATTCAGGAGTGAAGGAGGAAAGAAGAGGAGAGAGAAGCAATGATCCACGTGCAGGAAAAAAAAGAGAGAGACGAATAAGTTCAGAAATAAAGATCCTAAGAAGATGAGGGTGTCTGAAATCAGAAAATAAGTGGTTCGAGGAGGGACAGTATTTAATTACAAAAAGGAAGGGGAGCATCAGTGTAAGCGGAGGCTTATCAAAAGGTTTGTGGAAAGGAGAGAATACTGGTTGCGATTGCTTTTTTTAAAAGTATGAAGTCAGATCATCAGCTGAATGGAGGAAAGGGAAAGTGGGTAGTTTTAGGAGAGAATTCAACACGTGAGATAGTCAATTTGAAACATGCTAAAACAAAAATAAGAAAATATGGAAAGTTGACTACATTGTGTTGCATTTGTGACGTGAGATTGGCCTGACTGATTTTAAATTACTCTCCAGGAAAGTTCAGTTGTTTGGGTGCAGACATGAAATAGGAAAATATGTAGATTTAACTAGAGTTGGGGCTTTGCCACAAAAGTAAGATGGGGTAAGGGATATGTTAAACAAACAACTGTAACAGTGATTATGAAGACAGATAATGAGTCCTACATTGGGTACATAGAGAGGTGAGGATATGACAAGGCAGAGGATAGTGCTTAACAGAAAATGCAGTAGTTTGTGGCATTAAATATTTTACACTTGGGGGAAGACAGAGATATAAATAATTAACTTTAAAACACTGTTAACATATTCTATCCTTAGGCAAGTTTAGAGTCTCAAGGGAATAATTAATTCTCTCTGGGGGCAGGGGTTGGGGAATATATATAATATACTTACTGCTCTCTAAGAATTATGCCAAATCTTTAGAGCAGAGGTGGCCTTTTTACTACCTAGGCTGTAAATAACCTCTAGAATT
The DNA here is from genome assembly GCF_045843805.1 of Urocitellus parryii. Taxonomy (NCBI): domain Eukaryota; kingdom Metazoa; phylum Chordata; class Mammalia; order Rodentia; family Sciuridae; genus Urocitellus; species Urocitellus parryii. Next base: position 69,790,051 of record NC_135531.1, on the reverse strand, counting down.
TGGAGAGCCAGTCACAGTCTGTTGAGAGCACAATCAAATTTTTCTACAATTCTCCTTTATTACTAGAAACAGATTATTGTAATCTGGGCACCTGTAGATGCACTTAAACCTCACCAAGCTCTCAAGTGACAATTGAGATGAAAAAATAAGGCCCTATTAAACATGAGATTTAGGGGACAACAGAGGGAAAACATTAAGGATGGAATTTGGAATCCTGTAAGAAATAGAAATATCATGATGATTAAGAAAGAGTCTGGGAGGAGCTGGGGTTGTGGCTAAGCGGAGGAGTGCTGGCATAGCACATGTGAGGCTCTGGGTTCGATCCTCAGTAATATATATATATATATATATATATATATATATATATATATAGAGAGAGAGAGAGAGAGAGAGAGAGAGAGAGAGAGTGAGTGTGAGTCTGGGAGAAAAAATGGTTGTTACTGGAAATAAGAGATATGATGCAATAATGAAGCATGTTGTGGGATCAGGTCAGATGGAAATATGATTTGATGTGCCAGGACTAGAACTAAAGACCAGGAGCCAGGAAAAGAGGAATAATAGCTGACACCATGCTCATTAAGATGTGTCTCTGACTAAGGACCTGTAACGTTTGCCTGTGACACAGATGATAACATGCCCACAGTCCGCTTTAATGGAGGTGTCTGACTTCTTCCCTCACCATTTTCCTAGTCAGTCCAGACTCCTCACTTTCCTGATGTATTTGGGTCTATATCCACCCTCTGCTTTTGCTTACTGTTTTCTTCATCTGAAATATTCTCTTTTTCCTTGATATATTCAAATCTTACCCATTTTACAAGGTAACTATTCCATAAAACCCCATTGCAGACCAAACTGTTGAAATATGACATAACAAATTCTTCCTCCAGGTAAGGGAGGAATACTTGCCATTCTATTAGCCTTTAATTTCTCCGATGGCTAGTGCGGTCTTCCCAGGTGGACTTCCTGGCAATAGCACCATCACAGAAAGAACATTGTACTTGGAATCTCAAATTCCAGCTTCTCCTTCTTAGCTTGTTATTATTCTTATCCAGCTACTTATTATTAGCTTCATGGTGAAGTACAAGACATTTTTATAATCTGTTTTTTTCATCAATGAAATAAGGGTTGCAGTCCTCAACCTCCAAATTTGTGAGGTGGATTATGTGATATGAGAGAGTTTTTAATGTGGAAAACAAAATCTAACTAATTGTGATGGTTTACTTTACATTGCAAATTGGTTAGGGTGTGGTACCCAGATATTTGGTCAAACTTTATTCTTAATATATGTTTCAAAATGATATTAATATGCGAATAGGTGACTCTGAGTCAATGTGATTACCTTTCATAATGTTGAGTAGGCCTCATCCAATCAGTTGAAGGCCTGGATAGAAAGCCTGGTTTCCCAGAGAGGGAATTCTGCCAGAAGACTGCTTTTGGACTCAAACTGTAACTCTTCCCTTGGTCTCCTAAAACAAAACATCCTTTTAGTTCTGTTTCTCTGGAGAACCATGCTGATAAGCTAATCTAAGCAGAAAGTGATTTATTACAGTATATTAGATAGAATAAAGAAGGTCAAGTAAATCAAAGGATTTGATTTTGGATGCTGCATAGCCAGGAACAATGAAGACTTAAGAAAATCCCAAGTATAACACAAATGCCTAACTGCCAAGCAACCTGAAAATGGCATTGTTAGCTTTCTGTTTTTTTTTTTCCCCCCACAGGAAGGCATGTACAAAGAGGGTTCTTGTGGGGCTGAAACATCTGATCTGAGCTGTCTGCTCTAGGTGACATATGAAAGTTACTGGCATTGAGTCTGACAGGAGAAATATACCATGTAACTACAGAATTGTAAACTTCTTGAGGACAGAGACACTTGTCCTCCTTTGCAACCTTTTGAAGTTCCAAACTTCCCATTTCCAGGTCACAGATTCTTTGGTAAGCTATCTTTATTTCCATGTTCTTCCTATTTCCTTCAATACTTTCTACATATATAAAAACTTAATTTCCAAATTTCTCATTTATTCTTGTACTTATATTTTAGCCACTGTTCAAGAAGTGGGCTCCACTGCATTGTTTTATAAAGATGATATTTTTATCAAATGTCAGATCTACTTATTTTTAAATTTGGGGGTCCATTGATTTAAAGTGTGGAACAGACCGATATGGTCATTTTCACAGCATGCTATATCATAGAGACAAATATTGGTTATCTTGGTAATCAGAAAAGAATAAAAGAAAATAAATGTGTGTTTTGATTACTAAGTTAACTGAAATTTAAGACAGAGTTACGGCTATGGTTAACAGAGCTGTCCCCTCCACTGCGTGCTGAACAGAAACTTAATATTTTATACATAAATTGATTTTTATTTTTACCATGGCTCCATTTAGATAAATTCTTCCCACTTAACAGATGAGTGACTGAAGCACTTGTATGTTAAGTAATCTGCCCAAGGCCCTCCCAGGGACAGACCAATAGTGGGATCTCTTAACCCTTGCCTTCTAACATTGACTCCTGACTGAACAGCATTGTTATTGGAGGATTTTTGTTTTTTGATTCCTATATATATGCCTTTGCTTTGATTGGCAAAATTAGAATTGGTAGAACATAATTTCTTAAAGATTCCTATTTATACAATCCAGATATGAACAGTGTTCACTTGATCAGTTGGTTTCTTTTTTTTTTTCACTATTCATCTTAATTTACTTTAGCTTTTTTTCCCCATGTCTATTTAAATTTGAACAAATAAACATGGTCCCAAATAAAGAGAGCCCTCTGACACCAATACCTCTGAGAATATTCATGTACATATCAAGTGAAATAAAGGTTGTGGGAAGAGCAATGTATCATCCAAATGGATATAGCAGAGTACACCTGTGAGACAATCATAGAAATTTCCTTTATGTTGGAAGAAGAATTTAGTTTAAAACCATTTTGAACCGGTTGTTTGGTGCACACCTATAATCTCAGCTACCGTAGAGGCTGAGGCAGGAGGATTGTAAATTTAGGGGATTTAGCAAGACCCTGTCTCAAAATGAGTAAATAAAAAGGGTTGGAGTTATGGCTCAGTGATAAAGCAATTGCCTAGCAGGTGCAAAGCTTGGCTTGAACCCCAGTACTGAAACCAATCAATCAATCAATGTAAAATTAGTTTGATCTTGGGAGTGGGGGTGTGTTTCAGGAAAATTAAAAGTATTCTTGGAAAAAAAAAGTATTCTTGGAATTAAATAAGATTTTCTTAAGGAAAAATTTCATAATGCAACGTGTATGGATCTAAATATAGGTATTAAATACATGTCATATACCCAATCTCATATTTGGCACTATGCAATTTATAAAAGACCCAAAATCTCAAAAATGATTATGAACTGGAACAAAATTATACCAACGAAGTGTAATATGATATTTTTTTTCTCTGAAAGGGTGTTATGTTTTCAGCTCTAATAGTACTGAACTTCAAAATGATAGCCCATATGGCTAAAAATGAGGAGAGACCATTTAAATTACTCATCAGTTTCTTTGTCTTAGGAGATTAATTATCTGACATTTTCTTTGAGAAGTTTACCTTCTCTAACATTTCTAACAGAAGGAGCTTAACAATGAGAAGGGCAAAAGCCTTCCAGGATGACACTACAGAATTTCCATCTGTAAAGTGTAGAGTTGTTTGAATTGGTTGGCCACTGTACTTTCTGAAAAGATGGATGAGAATGAGGAAGTACAGTAATTTGAAGCTATGAGTCTATTGCTTTTAATATTGTATGTTACCTGGAAATGGAAGTTGTGGAAGTGCATTACCAAGAGAGAGACTTCAAAGTAGAATACGAAAGAGAAGAGTTAATTTCCAGAGGGAGTTCTAATCATTTAGTAGGCCTGCCAGAGTGGACTTAGATAATATACAGGTATGCTCAATAATATATTGGATGTTTGCCAATCCTTCAAGCTGAGTTTTCTTACCTTTGGAAGAAAAAGTCTTTTGTGTGTAGGATACTGTTCTTTCTGGAATCCATAAACCTGTTTTATCTATTATCTCTGCTGCAGCAGCAAGAGACTCTTAATTGTGGAATATAGATAATGATAATATTTTAAGAGAGAAGATTTAAAAAAGGATAATTGAAGTGGAATTTTATTTTTTTTAAATAATGGGATATTTTGAAATTCATTTATGGAGATTTCTCATGTTCCATGCTATAATATTGAACTTTTACATGGTTCTTTAAATGTATCAAATTTATACTCCTAGGAAAAACAGTAGGAAAAAAATCAATCTGCCTCATTTTTCCTGGGGTAAAGAGGTCAGGTGTCTTGCCCAAGAGCTAAATACAATAAGTCCGAATACTTTGGAACTTCTGGCTTACTATTATTGATCCAAACACTTGTTTTCCTATTTGTGCATTGTTATACTTCAGTTACAGTAGTTAGGGCTTCCTGGAAACCAGCCTAATGAATTTTATAGGTGTTGGCAATCTGAATAGTTATCCCCGAAAGAGCAAATACACGGGACATCATGTGGGCATGGAAATAAATAAGAGTCAGATGTTCTTTTCAGGATTAAATCATGATACTTGGAGCATGAAAACTAAAAAGGAATTCCCACCTCGATTTTCTATTTTTTCTCCACTCCCTTTTCCCCAATCTTCTGTAGACCCTTATGTTGGTACAATTTTATTCTGAAGAGTTTTTTCCTGAGCTAACTGAGATCACAAATTGGATCCAAATAATTTCCACATTCTGGTCTTTACCTAGTCTCTCCTTGAAACCAAACTTTCTTCAATCTATCCCCTCAGGATATTGCTGTGTAGCTGGTGGTCTCATTTGCTCAAAGTGGAAATGGGTCTTAAACCACTCGAGTCACATTGTTTTTCCTTGGACCTGTGTGTATATTACCTATTCTAGTTGCTCTACCTGTTACAGATATCTGGACTGAAATGGGAATTTTACTTTTCATATTGTTTTCACTATACACAAATCAAAGAAAAAGACAGACTGCGAATCTGCATGTAGGTGGAACTGATGGGAAACTACTCATATCTTGAGAGTGATTCTCTCCCCAGTTACATTATATACTAGAAGTTAGAGTCTACTCTTCATTCTGATATTATTAATCTTGTTATTTTTATGAACTAATACAATTTTACCAAAAATAAAATTATTAAAAATTTAATTGAATGCTATTAAATTAACTTTATATTTTCATTTCACATATGTATTCAAACATATATTCATATTTATATAATTTTACTTCATGATTTTTATTATTCTGAATGTTTTACCATTACATTATTTCTGATATAAGTGAGCATGTTGTTAATGACACACATGTATGAGGAAATTGATATAAAGGGATTTTTTGCATATTCAGGACTTTTAATGAAATACACATAGCTAATATTTAGTTAAAAATGTTTTTTAAAGTAAATGTTATTTCAGGATGAAAAATTAAATCTCCAGTTTAACAATGGGCCTTTTATTCCTTCTAGCATGACTATTGTTTGTATACACTGGCTAGAATTCATCTGTTGTAGTAGATGGAGAGTTATTGGGTTATATGGGGAGAAAGGAAAACAAGATAGGAATGTTTAGAAGGATGATGATGTACATTAGAAAATGTCAATCAGGCTACAACTGAGTTTAATGGGTGGAATAATCTCTAAACCAATGGATTTGAAAAGGTTTCACCCATATATAAATTTTAAAAATGTTGCTTGAATATATATTTCTCAATTAGTTCTTTTTCCTCCCTATCTTTCCAAGAATTGTTTCACAATCAGTCATGACCAATCATGTTGACATTTTATGTGTAAACAGATAGATAAATGGATACTTGGGAACAGCAGATATAAACTAGGACAGTCTTGCCAAAACCAAGGAACATGGTGATCCTTTTAGATGTGTGGAAATCTTTCCACATCCCAACAGAGGAAGAAAACACAACCAATCTCACCTTCAGCTTAATCTGAAATATGTTCTGCCCTCATAACACTTACGTTTAAACTGGCTCTATGTCAAAATATCTTTATGTCAATGCCCAACTCTGGTAAGTGAATATTTATTAAAATTTTCTGAGGAATACTGCAAAGTCCTAAGTGACACTGGTATACATATTAAGACAGTGGGTAAGAGAACGGGCTTTCCTGTGGGATGTATTTGAACACTCATTTCTCCCCTTACAATTAAGCACATTTCTCATATTAAACTCTCTGAATGTCAGTTTTCTCATTTATACAATAGGGGTGGCAATAATGGTACCTGACTCAGAGTTGCTATGCTGATCAAATAAGGCAGGAAAGGACTTAGCAGAGTGTCTGGTGCATAATCAACACATTCTTATTGAGATGGACAATGGGTGTGGGTCCCTGAGAGCCCCTCTTATTAAAGAGTGTATTCAGAAGGCAAGACTCTTACTGATTCTTTACCTAGGACATTTCCCAGAGTTGCCTGTGCAGTGAATAACTAGAGGGGGAGTAAGGTCTCCTTTTGGGACATAGAGTGTGCTTACTTTTTGCTTGCTCTAAAATGCAAGTTCCTTCAAGTGTTCCTTAGCTGCAATGAGCACCCATATCTTCAGCATTCATTTGGACCCTCTTCCTCACTACCATGGACCTTGGGGACAAAGAGACCAACACAAATCTGCTGATACTCATGCTATGTGCGCTGTGAATGATATTATTTTGTCTCTGGTCCATAAATCTTGAGTCTCCTGATAGTATTTCTGATGTAGTAATGGGCCAACTTATTAGTTTTAAAGTAGGTAAAATAAATTCCAAACTCAATAGTTTGGTGAAAAGACTAGGAAGCTGAAAGAGAGAGGGTTTTCTGTTAAAAAGGACAAGCACCCCATAGCTTTGGTTCAGGTATTAGAGGACTCCCTGGGACCTGGGACCCTCATGTAAGTCATGCCCAAGGATGAGAGGGGCACAGTAAGGATCCTCCCCCTCCACACACTTTTTGGTATTTATTTCAAAGACATTACTGTTGTTATTTATAGAGAGATTTCTGTGTTTACAATAGGATATTTCTGTGTTTTACATAGAATATTCTCTGTGTTTTACAATTACAAATTTATTTTTAAATTCAGGAAACTTCATCAAGTTAATGATCAAATAAGCTATGGTACACAAAGTAAAATTCTAAAAATAATATTTTTATGCTTGGAAATACCTGTTAAATAAAAGGTATTATAAGTATATATCTTAATTTTAAAATTTTATTTATTCTAATTTGTTATATATAATAGCAGAATGCAATTAAATTAATATTACACAAATGGAGCACAATTTTTCATATCTCTGGTTGTATACAAAGTATATTCACATCATTTATGTTTTCGTATATGTGCTTAAAGTAATGATGTCCGTCTCATTCCATGGTCTCTCCTACCCCCATCCCCCTCTTCCTCTCCCTCCCCTTTGCCCTATCTAAAGTTCATATATTCTTCCCATGCTCTCCCCATCCCCATTATGAATCATCAATCTTACATCAGAGAAAACATTTATCATTTTTTGGAGGGTATTGGCTTCCTTCGCTTAGCATGATATTCTCCAACTCCATTCATTTACCTGGAAATGCCATGATTTTATTCTCTTTTAATGCCGAGTACTATTCCATTATGTATACATACCACATTTTCTTTATCCATTTATCTATTGAAGAGTTTCTAGGTAGGTTCCACAATTTAACTATTGTGAACTATGTTGCTATAAACATTAATGTGGCTGTGTCACTGGAATATGTTGTTTTTAAGTCCTTTGGGAATAAACCGAGGAATGGGATGGCTGGGTCAAATGGTGGTTCCATTCCCAGTTTTCCAAGGAATCTCCATACTCCTAACTATTGATGGGCCAGATGGTGTGAGGTAAGGATGCAACAAGCTGCTCAAATGGCATTTGGTTATTGTTTGCTCCCCTTCAGGCAAGAGGAGAAAAGGATATTACCATAATTATGGGACAATAAACCCTGGAGGCCAAACTGAAAGGCAATGTATCTGTGGTAATATTGGTTGGAATCCACACTGCTGAAAAAAAAAAATGTGTCAACAGTTATGACCTTGCTATTTGACATAAACCATTGGATGGACTGAAAATTTTAGCAGTTTGTTTTATTCTGTTGCAAATGATCTACTGCATGAAACCTAAATTCCATGCAAACTCTTTCAGTGCTGACACAGCTGCAGTTTTGTACCTCATCCTCCTATGGTCCAAGTTGGCTGGGAGTGAAGACAGAGTGCTTGGCTCAGGGTGACCAAAGCAACTTGAGAACTCTGAGGCAGATGTCACAGTGTGGTGTGCAGGTGTAAAACAGGGTCCCTCAGCCCAGGTTAACAGATGCTGGGAGATGTGCAGGGAGGGAAACAGTGCTATACTCTACTGAAGCAAATATCTGAGATAAGTCAATTATAAAGAGAAAATATTTATTTTGGCTCACAGTTCTAGAGGTTTAAGAATACAATTGGGCAGACCCATTACTTTTAGGTCTCTGGTGGTGGGAAGGGGGCCAGTACATCATAGTGAAAGTGTGTCCCATAGCAAGACCTTTCAATTTATGCCCAGGACATGAAAGATATACACATATCTTTCATGTACATATATCTCTATATATAGATAGATGGGGGGGAGGAGAGAAAGTGAAAGAGACTGGTGTATCCCCTATTCCCCTTTAGGAGCATGCCCCCAAAGACCTAACACCTTCTAGTAGCTTCACTTAGAATTTCTGCCACCTCCCGTAGTGCAAAGCTGGGACAAAGGCTAAACTTTGGCTCTTGGAGGACATTTAATATCCAAACTGTAGCACGGACTGTGGAATGGAGATTGAGGGAGGAAAGGAGCCTCCCCACTCTCGTCTCCTGTGAAATAGTCCCCTCTGCTACCCTGCATACTATACACTCCTTGCAAGGAGGTAGAAGAGTCTCCTGGTACCTATTGCATAACCACTAACCATGTAAGTTCTTGTTATAGTTTGCCTCAGGGAAAATGACAATCAAATTCATCAGATAAAGCTTTGGTTAGACTTACAGTTGCTAAAGGAAGTTAAAAGGATATTGCAAGAGGGGCCCTTTGGCCTAGTGTACTATTTTTTTTCCCCCCTGTGGCTCCCACATCTGAACACATAAGGGAATGATGGGTTAGATGCCAGAATTTCTCTACTCTATGTGCCAGAAAGGTTCTCTTCCTCAGGGACTGTTTTATGTACTATCTCCTTCAGGGCCCCCTAAGAGAAAAAAGACAACAAACAAACAACAAAAAATCCTTGGAAGAGATAATGAAAAAAAAAAAAAAAGGCAGCTTTAAAGTCTCAAAACTACCAAGGACTCCAAGAGGCCATTTTCCCAGTAAAATAGTGCCAGCTGCCTGATACAGCCGCCATATTCACTCCTTTTGAAATGTAGCTATTGGCCTGGTGTTGAATGTGAATGCCTTACTCATGCAGGATTTGTACTTTCTGGTTTGTCATCTCTGCTTTAGGACAGGTCCACTTGAAGGGTATCAATGGGGTTAGGAATCAATAGACCTCACTGGGTAAGTGGCAATGGATTATTCATTAGTAAGGCCTCCCTCCACCACTTGAAGTAAAGCAACTCAAACAATGGGGACCTTGCACAGGTTCCTCTGAGTGATTTGACCTGATGAACAAATACTTCAGCTTTGACATATCATGGTACCCACTGGGACCTGCCACTGTTTAGCCTAAGGCCAAAAACTAAAAGCAGACATGGTCAATCCTCTTTGTGGGCAAACACAAGATCATCTTTGTAGATCTCTGGTCAGTCCTCCCTTTGATGAACCTTGATACATTTTCCATTAACTATTCTATTTCGGACCCTTTCCTAATTAGATCTTCCTGGCCAACAAATACAATAAGATAGTTTGGTCACTGAATGTTACTGTCCTCAGAAATTGTTCATTTCTTTTTGGTTGCCTTCTGGGTAATGACTAGGAAGAAAAGATTATATGCCTCAACATTAAAAAATTCAGATTCTTCCTGTTTACTCAAGCTTCTCTCTTTCCTCTAGCTGCAAGCAAACCCATTGTGTGTTCTGCATATCTCTGGCTTTCTACATTACCCCACAGGAACTGGAGCAAAATTAACAGATCATGCTGATACTTATGTGGCTGGCTGTGCTCTGAGTAATAAAATCGTTTATCTCTGAACTACAAGTTTTGTGTATTCTATGATAATTAACAATAATTTATTAGCTTGTTAGGAGGGTAAAAATCAAATCCCAGACAGAGTGGTGATAATTATTTGCAAGTCTATGTCTGAATCTTATTCTCAGTAAGTATTAAAGTTAATGAAAGCTGCTTTTATTTTGGAATCCTACTTTTTTTCCCCAAAGGCAATAATTGAATGTTATGCATATTGAAAAGAGTCTTTCATGCAAGTTGGTTGTTACCTTTTCTAATTTATAAATTTTATGATTGTGAAAGTGAGATGTTGATGTTAGGGAAAACTATTCTATTACTATCTACTCAAAATTCATGAAAAAATATTCAGTCAAGTAGTACATTCACAATTGAGGATGCTTAAATTAAGGCATGGAGATACTATAATAGAATGAAGATTTAGTAATATCTGGAATTTTGAGTAGACATATTTCTTAAGACTTCTTTCTAAAAAGAATTGCTCTTCTCACAGCTAATATTGAACAGTTACATATGTGCCTTTGAAAGAAAATAAATACTAGACAAGTTGAGGTCTTGAAAAATGTCTGAAGTGCTTCCTTATTGCTGTTCTGGCTGTGTGGTCTTACTGTCCTGCTGTTCACCACCCACTGGTCAATCAAATACAGGCAATCAGCAAAGAGGAGACTCGATATCCAACAGGAGAGATGACATGCAGTTTAAACGGCCATCACATGAGCTGCCTAAGAAAGGCACAACTCTGAGAAAACACACATTTTATATTTGTATTCCTATCTGGACCCTGTGATTTATTGTCTTCATCAGAAAATATCACTTAAAGGGCAAGATTCAATTAGCGAGACAGATTTTGTTTTTTATTTGAAATACATACATAAAATTTATTTGATTAGGAATATGGTACAGCTCTATCTCTACAATTTCCTGAGTATCTACAAACAAGTGATGCTAAAGGTATGCCTTATGCCATGGAGGAATACAAATTTTTTGTTCTTATTCTGGGGTGAAGCCTTTGTTTTCTTATTGATACTGCTTTGCTCTCCTTGTAATTAGTGGACTATAAACCTGATTTAGTAATCCATTCGTGAAGTACAGAACAGAAAAGGGAACTTTGAGTTCTGAATCCAGTAATCACTTTGACCTACCAATGAATGAGAGCCTTACACTTGTAGTTATAAACCTGATAGATTATATACATACATGCATGCATGAATTTACACACATAAACTCTCATACCACTTCTTTTATTTCCATGTTGTTTGATGAGCTTTTATTTGTACCTAATTTTTAATTTGTTATTTTTATATATCTGTTTTGAACTTCTGAAGGCATGTATTTTAAAGGTTACTGCATTCTCTGACTTGTTAATTTTGTAATTTTTTTCTCTTGTGCAATACCTATTAAGTGAAAACTACTATGAAGCTTTATGGGAAATAAAGAGAGGAATAATATAATCATTAGAATCCAGGATTTTATAATCAGAAAACAGAAATTAATACATGAACATTATGCCAGGTCTAAGATATATCTGATATATATATTATAATGGAGATGTCAGACAAAAAATATGCTAGAAAGACAACAGTTCACTTGGATTTGGAAGGTTTGCAAAGGAAAGGTTTTCAAAGAAAGTTGTTTGAAGCTAGGGCTTGAGGGTTGATGGAGAGCCTAGATATTTTATAATAATTATATATTTGATTCTCACAACTTTTGTATTCTTTTAATTGTATTTCCAGAAACATAATTGCTAAAAACAAGTTATTCTTAAGAATATGTCAAGTTTCCTCAAGAATTCTAATTTTTTAGTTCAGGATTTCCAAACACTGTAATCATGCCTACAGAAGTAAACAATATTTACATCATGACTTAATACACACATAGATGTATATTAAACTAAAGCAAAAATTTGACAAAACAATATTTATTCCCATGGTATTAATTTTTATTTTTATTAAGGTATTACTTACATAGTGAAACAAGCAAATCCTAAGCATGCAACTTGACAAGTTTGTACATTGGGGTATATAATACTATAGAGTTAATCAAGAAACAGAACATTTCTAGGCCTCATGAAGGAGGCCTCATGTCCACTTAATAGTCAACACCCCCAGAAGAGATAACTGCTATTTGGAATTTTATCAACATATATGAGCTTTGCTTGATTTTGAAGTATCTGGCTTTTGTCAGTCAACGTTATATCATTGCTGCCTACTTTTAATTATTTTTTTGAATTTATGATAAACTACCAGTAGTTTTTTTTCTTTTGAGATATAATTTACATATTATAAAGTTCACTATTTTAAAATTTTTTTTAGTTGTAGTTGGATACAATACCATTATTTATTTATTTATTTTTTATGTAGTGCTGACGATTGAACCCAACACTTCATATGTGCAAGGTGAACATTCTACTACTGAGCCACAACCCCAGCCCCTAAAACTCACTATTTTGAAGTTTATAATTCAGTTGTTTCATAGGACTGTGTGTATTTTGGTGTATGTAACTTCCTGTTTGTACTGAGAAAATCAGGGTTGGTCAGGAGTGAGATCTTAGGACCTTCTTGGGTCGTTTGTAATCATGTGCACAGTTCCAGACACATGCACAGACTTCCACATGCATGTGGCATTTGAGAATCCTAGGGATGTACTAGAACTTTCCAAAGCCTCTTAGGACATCACATTCCCCAACATTTTAAGTGTTTTTGTTAGCCTATTTTTTTGCCCCAGTTGTTATCTACTGCTTTAGGCATTCCTGATGTTTACCACTGACTGTAATTTTTTAAATTAGTGTAACCAGAGAAAGATCTGTTTTCACTAAGCAAACTCCAATCAGGTCAAATAAATCCAGATTTGTGACTGGGTTTTTTCCAGGAAGTCATCAGAAAGGTCAAATAATGACAATTCCTTGGGAATGTGGTTAAAGCAGATATAATCTAAATCTTTCTGGGTTCCCTTGGAGGGTGTCTAGTCTTCTGAATCTCCTGCAAGTGCAACTTTTGCTTTTCAAGTCTATTGCAAAGGTCAGATGGATGGGTGAGAATAAGGCAAGTTAAAATACTGCACAGTATACTGTTTTGTTTTGTTTTTTAACCAAGATTCAGCCAGCTTTTCATTTGTTGGAAATCTTTGTTTAATTTCAGAGTCCTGAAAAATCTGGTTCTGATAATTTTGCTTTGTACTCATTGCTTCTGTGAAGAATAAAATTTTCAGAGATCCTTACTCCACTATATTACTGACATCATGAACTTATACTTGCTATTTTATTTTTTTACACACTGTAATATTTTAAATTTCCTATTGAAACAATACCAAAAACTGATTTCATGGTCTACTCAACGGTTGCATTCTACATATTTAAAAGTCAAGGCACCTAGTTTACCTAAGGGTATTTATACAGTTTCAGTAACAAGCAGCATACACTTTTGTGGAGCACAAGCTTAAATGCAACAACTTTAGATGGGGCTTGAAAGTATTCAGTAGCATGCAGAGAAACAAAAATTGAGACTACGTTGGATGCTATAGGGTAATTTAGCCTCTCGCCTAGAATATATACCTGGATTATTGTGAAGCAGGAAGCCAAAATAAATTTTGATTCAAATTGTCTATTTGAGCTACCTCACGTTTCTACTTCCATTTTCATACATAACTATTTTATGAGTTGAATTGTGTGCTACTCCCAAATTCATATGTTGAAATTCCAACTACCAGTAGTTCAGAATGTGACTATGCTTGGAGAGAGGGCCTTTTCAGAGGTGATTAAGGTAAAATGAGGTCCTATATATGGGCCTTAATCTAGTATAATTAGAGTCCTTATAAGAAGAGAAAACCAGGACACAGTCAATACAGGGTTGAAAAACCACGTGGAAACAAAGGGACATGGTCATCTGCAGGCCAAGGAGAAAGGCCTCAAAAGAAACAAAACCTGTTGACACCTTCATTTTTGACCTCAACCCTCCAGAACTGTGGAAAGACAAATTTCTGTTGTTTAAGTCATCTAGTCTCTGATATTTTGCTACAGGATCCCTATTAGACAAATACAGCTATTGTGTGTGTGTGTGTGTGTGTGTGTGTGTGTGTGAGAGAGAGAGAGAGAGAGAGAGAGAGAGAGAGAGAGAGAGTGTGTGTGTGTGTGTGTGTGTGTGTGTGTGTACACATTTTGCTCAGGCCTCTTTTCCGCTTGTTTTTTCCCATTTAATCAAAATGACATTGTTTTCAATTAAGCTTTACATATGAGAGACATAAAGCCCTAACTACCTCCTCACTCCCCTTACAGACATCAACAACATGTTGGTATACATTTTGGAAATAATGTGTTTTAAAATAAATTACTCTTTTATCTGCCAATTGGAGTTTTTGTATGAGTTTTGAATAATTTTCAAATCCTGAGCAAAACATCCAGACTACAAGGTCTGCTGAAATAAATGTGTTTTCTTTGTTCGCCTTTTCCCTATCCCATGAAACTCAGCATCCACCCTATTTTTGCGTTAGGTTAAGCTACAGGCTTTACTCTGGAAGCAGATAGTTGTAGAATTGTGATTCCATCTTTTCTGCTTGATCAGTCCTTAAGTTGATGACCCTTAGCATCTTCAATTTTAAGTTGAATTAGATGTACTAAGAGGGAATCGTTTTCCTGGTTTGATCTGCTCAGGTGGTTTTAACCCTATTTGAGTGGTGAGGCTGTTCATTTGGGTCCAAATCATGTGCTCCACCAGATGAGTGAAGGCTTACTCACTTTTACTTTGACCTGTAACCTGCTGTGTTACTCCAATTGAGTTCAGTATGAATGCTCAACATCTTCAAGGTTTCAAGGTCCATAAATCTCAACCACAGTACAAGGAACCACATCTTCTATCTTCTCATGTGGAGATTGTTTTAAACAAAATTATTTCAAAAAGGAAACATATAAACAATAATTATCTTTTAAAATAGTTTCATTAGCTGTTTGTTTAGGTTATTTTGGTGGGAAGAACAAATTGTTTTCCTGTTACATTCAGATGCTTTTTTTTCCCCCTTCTTCATGTCATTTTGATTTATGGGATTTTTTTTTTCATTCTTAATAGCTCAGACAAGTTACAAGCATGGATGTAAAAAGTTGGCAGTGTTTAAAGGGCATCATTTTCACATGTGTCCAGATACTCTGCAAATGAACTACATCATGAATTTGGAGATAAGCATGTCAGAAATTACTAAGCTTTTCTTAAACACTCTAAAACTTTACATACTAATTTATAACATTTGTACTTAGCATGTGTGAGCTGTTGGTTTAGGAACTGACATTTACTGTTGTGGGTGACTATGACTCTTATGCCCCCCAAAAGATAAATGAACTTGATTTGAAATATCTCCTGTGAAATAAACTTCAATTAAAAAAAACAAGGTATAATTAAAATCAATAACAATAACATCTGGATATCTGAGATGTTATTGCTCTTTACTATCACAGCAACAATTACAGATAATATAGGTAGAATGGAGTTTAAATGGTTTTCTACTGATATTTTAAAAAATAGAAAGTGGTCTTAATGAATCATTAAGACTTAAAAAATAAAAAGGCATACGGAAGAGAACTTCCATAGAACAACTTCTATTATTTTGCTTATTTACTTTTTGATTTCACTTTGATCAGTTATCCTAGAGGACTCCATTCTCTTTGAAACCCTCTAAGGAACAAGGACTTCATGGTGGTTCATTAGGATACATGTAAACTCCCTGGGCAGGGTGGGGGTGTGGTAGGGAAAGGGGAGTAAGGTGCTGCCACATTGTTGAGCTTCACAGTGGCTGCACAACAAATTCTGAAGATTCACAGATATGGATTCATATTCACAAGCAGTGAACTGAATAGTAACCTGTACCTTTTCTCCCTCTCTGATGTAAAAAGAGTTTTACCAGACACTGAAACCCTGCAGAATATTCTGGATGTATTCTCAATCTGTTTTGACCAGTTGTACTCACTTGGAAAAAATAAGACACATGAAAATACAAATTTGGAAAAGAAAAAGAAATCTAGAAAATGAACATCTAAGTCTTGAAATATTTGGAATGATGCAAAGACTGATAATATTTAGACTCTGGTCAGGCTCCTTAAGGTTTTACATGGCTAGATATCTATATAGTAGTTTCTTCTGTTCTGTTTCAATAATTAAAGGTTATAGGTTCAAAATAGGCTTGATTTTAATTTGTGAACTAAACAAACTGACCCTGTGTGCAAGGCAAAAGAGAAATCTACTGACAGTTGATTTTCTAAGTAATCTCAAACCAGGGAAGCTATCATTCTAAAATGCAGGGAGATAAGGTAATTAAAAGACCAATGAAGAAGTCTTGATTTTTCCCTCTCTAACAAATTCATTTACCTACTTTGTATCAGTTCTCAAGTCTACTAGCAGGACTTGGTGCAAGGCAAGTCAGTGTCCTGTAGCCCCAAGAAAGAGAAGTCAAGGAGAACAGCATGAGTCTCTAGACAAGTCTGGGAGGTGGCTGTGATGAACATGGGGACAAACCAGCAAGGGAATGGGCACATTTTTTAGGAGCTATGGTTCTCAAGGGTTTAGTGTCCTTTTTTTACCTAGAAGTTTGCAAAGCTAGAATAAATGATCTCAGATTTTGTAGTTCCACATTTTCTGGGCTTCCCATTCAAAACTTACATAAGCTTTCATGCTCCAACTGGCCTGGGTGCACCCCCATGGCCAACAGCTTTCATGGGGAGAATAGGTGGAATTTCTTTTATTCCCTTTGTAATAAGAAACCATTGCTATTTTAAAGAAAAATAAGTCCATGCAATAACTTCCAATCTATATTACTAGCAAATGGCTTTTTTAGCTTTGGCTCAGACACATGCCTCTGATGACCCAGTAGAAACCACTACTTAAAAAAAGTCTTTAAAATACTGTGTCCAAAGCCAGGGTTCACTGCCTTATCACTCTTCAAAACTCACTCTCTCTTTTTTTCACTTTCACTCTTCCATCACCTGTGGCTATTTAGTGAGTGGCATCTTAGTGTGGGCAGCATGCTTGACTGCCTCCTCCTTCCTCTATTCCACTAACTACATTCATTCAAATCACCAGGTCTAGGGATTCTTCCTAAATATCTTTCCTCACTTGGTACACCACTGATAACAAAGTACCTAGGAAACTTTAATTGCCCTTTATCTGGGCACTCCGTCTTCTGTTTCTCCTTTCTGCAATCTGTTCTCTGAATTACAAAATCTGTTTTATCTCTCTTCTACTTTAAATCATTACACTTTTTATTTCTCTAAGAACAAATTAAAACTTCTTTATCCAGTGCAGGAAACTTCTTCACTCATGCTGTTCTCCTTGACTTCTCTTTCTTGGGACTACAGGACATTGACTTGCCTTGCAAACAACTCCTGCTAGTCTCTACTGACCTATCTGGCTTCATCTCTCACCTCTGCTCTTTCCTATTATGTTACCACTTTGAGCTGACGTGACATCACTGTTTCAAGGCTTTTGTACAAGTGTTTAATTTTGCCAAGCCATCATTTACCTTCCTATCACCTGGCTAATCTTCATTATTTTTCATCATTCACCTTAAAGTTTACTTCTTCCAACAACCCTTCCCTAACCACCTCCTCTCTTTCCCAGTAAGTTTAAGCTGGTGACTCTTTTTGATTTTCTCCTACCTGCTGGATTCTGCCAACAAAGCTCCCATCTCTGGAGCAGCCTTGCCTGATAACTTGTGTGTCTCTCTTTTAATTTTCATCTCTTACAGATGCAAATCTATAAAACAGGATTTTTCTTTTTTTCTTTTTTCATCGTAGTTATAAAGATGAATTGCCTGATGCGGAATATGGAATATAGCAACAATTTAAAACATGGTAGATATAACTACTACCAATACTTCTGTGACATGCTGTTTCATTCAGAGTGGACATGGAGACTGCCTTTTCCATTAAATAGTGCAAAAGGATTTGGAAACAGGGTAGAAAGTAGGAATAAAGAAATTAACTGAAATAAATTAAAAGGTTGGTCATGGCTTCTTAAATTGCTTCTTAGACACACTTCAGTACCAGTTGCTAGAATTCAGTACAGCAAAAAATCTCCACTGGGATGCCTCATTTGGAGATGTGGGCTTCCCAGCCCGGCCTGATATGGTTGTCTGACTTTCATGTCAATGCCTATCCCCACCCTGTTTGGAAACATGTCACTGCACATTCTCTGGCTCCCTAACTCTGTCAGAGGGAATGACGGATGTGGTATTGGTGCAACCCACATACACTCACAAAGAGCAAGGCTGAGCAATACGACGGTGAGTAATTAAAAACAACCTCACTCCCTTGGAAACTGCCCCCACCTCCTGCCACCCTGGCCTCTACTATGTTGGCACTGTTGGTCTACAGTTTTCTGGCTGTGCTTTCTGCCAGCTCACTTTAGCTGGCATGGGCACACTACACATTTGGCAGTCTTTGTCCTCATTACTGAACTCCTCTGTGGAGCTGCCAGGCTTTGGTCAAAGGCTGCAGGGCCACTTTGAAGTCCTTCCAAACATTTGCGCCTATGGTTGGGAAGTTGGCTTGTTACAATGTGTACTTTCTCCACTTTTTTTTTTTCCCTGACATGATATATGCTAGTTGATTTCTAATTTTATTTCAGAGTAGAGGTAAAGAAAATAGGAAACATTTTGACCTGCCAGAGAAGGGATACTAACTCTCCATCTGTTCCTATATCACACATTCATGCATATTTCACAAAGAAACAAGTTAGTTATCTATAAAACAGATATAATTTTATATAGATAACTTCCTGAAATATTTAGGTAGAGATGATTAAAACTAAACCAAAAAAAAAAAAAATACTGTTATACATGGAATTTCCTATTTGCAAGTTGGTTTGCAAATGTTGTTTTAATGTTGTTTTCCATAGGATCTTAGTTAGTTGTTTGGAAAATAAAGCACCAACTATTCTGTTTAAATAACAAAATCTGCCTAATTCTCTACTGCTAGCTTAGTCCCATATATCAACCCTTTAGGACTGATGGGGGTAGAACATTCTCTCATGGCATCACTCTTGGAATTTGACAGAAAATAAAGCAGTACTCTCCATGGCGTCTAGCTAACTGCTTTCCTTTTTTCCATTTCCTTTCTAGTTTAGGAACTCAGGACACAGCATGATTTTCTAAAAGCAGCAATGTTTAGGAAATACCTGACACCAACATTGTCAAGCCTCTCCCAGCCACACCCAACCAATCACACAAAGTAACAGACCTGGGGCTTACTATAATTCTCTCTCTCCACTCGTTAGCAATTCCTTTTCTTCTCTGAGGGATGAAGACTGGGTTGTGTTTGCCAACCTAATCATCAATGAAGTATCTCAAACTTCTTTACGGATATTATCAGGTCAATTCTGAAAAGATTTTAGATGGTCTTTTCAATGAACCAAAGCAATTTTGAGATATCCAATTTCCTTATGAATCATGGATCAAATTGAGGATAGATTTCTAGTCTATTCGTTTTCACATTCACAGTTTGTACATTAGGCCTGATTTTCACAGCATGGGAGAGGATTTGTACACAATTGAGGCATTTTGGAAGAGCTGCAATACAGTTGTTTTTTTAAGAAATAGTACCAATAAAAGAGGATACTTAGAAAATGACTTTATCAATATTATTCTCTCCTGTTGCCACAGAACCCTGCATATTTCTCTGTTATTTTAAAAATAAATTTTGTTTTATAATTTTCTGGCATACATAGAATTATGAACTCCTTAAGGATGCTACTTTTTTCATTTCTGTTTCTACAATGCACACAGTATGTACATAATAAATTATTATTTTTAAAAATGGCTGAACAGTACAATGGCACAGAGCTCCATAAAAGATCCAAATGACATGAAACTACAAACACTCCTAAATCAAATCAAAACAAAAACCATTCATGTTTTTCTTATGTACCTCATTGTGCAAATATTATTGTGGAGCATATTTGTTTTAAGAATGTTTACTAGATTTTCATTTCCTGTTTTCAATAGATCTTTCTCATTACTTACAAGAAGTAGCCCTTGACTTTCAGCACACTGAGTCCTCTTTGTTTAATCCTTTGGCATCTCCTTGAGAATCCCTCCTTTTAGGAATAATTGCTAAATCCCAAACGGTAGAGAAGATAAAAGAAAATACAAAAGATTGACTGAGGTATATAATAATTTATAGGATGACTATTTCTAAGATTGGTTGTGATAAAAAAATTGAATTTTGAGGAAACCAGCTTAATTACATTCTTTTACAGATTTAGCAACTGACATCATTACAGCCTAGTATTGGCATTAAGCTCCATTCACCCTTTAGAGCTGGCTGCAAATGAGAAATGCACAGATGAGTTTATCCTAAGAACTGCATCTGGCCCTGGTAGGAATCTTTTTAACAGTAACTGGCATGAAGCTGGGGCTGGAACAGCAGATGTTGCTTTGCAGTTTGGGACTCTTCTCTAAAATCCACTGAAAACATGGGCCTTGTAGCAATTTGGCCAACTCAAATAGAATCTGAAAGCTCTGGTTCTCTCGTAGGCCAGCCCTTGCATCTCTAACAAGACAGAAGTCTGTGGGAATGTGTTGGTCTTGGCCTTTGAGGTTTTCAAACAAAACAAAATTGACACACAAAGCTTATTTCTCTGCAAATGTAGGCAGTAGATGGAAACGTGGATAGACTGTCTCATCATCATCTCTGAACGTAAAAACTGAGTCAGAAAAAAACTAATATTCAAATTTTCTGCATACCTTCTGTTTTCTTCTCAGGATATGAACTACCAGAATAGCATCCTATTCACCGGGTTTTCCTTTGCTTGTTAAGTAGTATATGTGGTTCAGAAGTGTTAACTTCACTGTAGGAGAGCTGTGAGATTAGTATTAAGGGAAAGAATGACAGGAGGCTTCCAGACAGCCCTGCCTGCCAATGTGTCTGGCAAACTTCCACACACCTTTGCCGGTGGGCTCTTAGGGAGTTTATGTAGAGGAATAGGTATCAGGCTGCAAAGCACACCCCTAGCCCATCACTAGAGTAACATCACTAGGTTGTTTTCCTCAAATTTAATGTTTTATTTTGGCAAAGATGACTAAACTAAATGAAAACAAATTGATAGATCTTGACTAGCATACACAACATCTCAAACTTACTCAGCCAACTCTTCAAAATACTCTTCCCACTTAAGTCCTCTGGAACTTGTGTCTAAAATATTTTCAAAGTATTTTAATATATATCATTACTTATCTTTTCAGAATTCCTTCAAATTATTATTACTCTCCTTTTATAAATAAGATCATTATTGATCAAAGACATTAAGTAATTATCTTAAGACCACAAAGAAACTAAGTGTAGAATCAGAAATAATAACTAGGTATAAAATCAGAATAATAATTAGGTATAGAATCGGAATATGACAATAATCTCTTGTTTGTGTAACTTCCTACTCTTTGTTTCCTACTCCTCACTAAAAATAAACAACTTTCTTATATTACATGAAATATTACAGACATATATGACATATTTCTAACTTTCTTTGAGATGACAGATGCTAACTTGTTAAAAGTAACTCAAAAATTTCTAAGATCTATGTTTTATAAGTTCTTTGTTTTACAACTTTTGCTATCTCTTCAGCCCAAGTTCTCTCTTATGCATTTGTCAGTTCTTCCCATTCAACAATACTTTTTTCCTTCTAGGGGCAGATAAGAGTGGGATTTTTGCAATTAGCAAGGATCACTGAATAATGAAAAGAGTGGCAAAGATCTCATTAATTTCAATAGGTCCCTCTCTTCTTACAGATGATAATCTCTGTTGTAGAGTATAATAAGGCAGATGATGACAACACAAGTGAAAAAAAATAATAATTGATAAATTTCAATGATGTATTATGACATTCTGACTCTTTCCTTCACCCACTCCACTAAATTAGAAGTTAGGATAGAATGGAACATGAAGGACCCCTGGACTAAGGATGACCAGGAACTGTTCAAGGATCAGGGATCCAGAAAAAATATTAATCAAGTATCAATTCTTACCCACGTAGGTAACTTGATGGTCTCCACTCTTAGTGCCAGAAAAGTTCCCTCTGACCAGTGTTCATGTCTCCTCATAACTTCCTTCTTCATGTTTCCATGTTAGTACCCCACCACCTTTTCTGGACATGACTTGGTCATCTCTTCAGGGCCTGATCACAAAGTTAAATCTCCTGGATACTATTTATCCTACTAATTAACTCTACTTTTATGGAAGTGCAAAGGTAGAAGTTGCTCCTGAACACCTGAAAAACATAATATTCTTTCCATTTTGTTCCAGCTGTAAATGGAGCCCGCTGCATAAATGGATAGAATAGTGAACTGCGAACATAAATTATAACTCTCTACCTCACTTCTACTTAATGTCTGATTACTTATCAAAATCTGCCACTATCATTAAATTCTGTGGAGGTGGAGGCAATATTTCTCTTGCTTCCTTTTTTATCCCTGGTGCATAGCTCAATGCCCATTAGAGAGAATGAAAGAATAAATAAATAAATAAATGACCAAGGAAAAAACAAAAGTAATATTCTCTGGGAGAATCCTTAGAGATTTTTCATTTATTAATTTATTCAAAACTATATATCTTTTTACTCAGAAAAATAATTTTTCTTTCTGTGAAGATCACAATTTTGTGACCAAGTATTGGCTTTCATAGTGTATATGTAGAGGTTTCTTCCTCCAAAAGACCCAAGACCAATCTTGCATAAACAACAATCTGTCAGCCTGCTGATGGCTTTTGATCAGTTCCAGCTACAACATTGGGCTTCTTATTTCAGTAAAATATGCCTTTACTAAATCATTGTGACAAGCCCACAGTGAGGGTGTTTGCTGCTAACAAAGGACCAGACTCCAAGACAAAGAGGGATTGTACAGAGCAGAGGAAAACATTTGCATCCCAGGATCAAAGCCAATAGACTGTAACCATGCAATCATCTAATCCACTGGGCAGGACAGAGGTCACCTCCAGAGAGGAAATTTTCCATCCCTGCCAACTACAGGATAGAGGAGTTGCTAAAGTACATGAGAACAAGATCCTAGGAGTAAAACCAATTTGGAAATTGGGCAATGGCTCTGGAATACTGATTACCATATACCAAATTGAGCTGACCAGAATTCATTTTCTTATTTATTTGTGCATGTTTTTTTTTCTTTTTCCCAAAAATATCTAAGGATAGTTTTCCAGAAAATATTTTTATCATGGGGATGGTTAAGAAACACATAGGTTAGTTTAGGAAGACCAAAGCAAGGATCATTTGAAATGGGCATATTAGGTTCTTGATGTGTTTTTGCACTTTTGTTTGAATCTTAACATATTTTATATTTTAGGAATTTACAACACTTCAGAGTTAAGCCATACTGAAAACTTAATGCCGTCTTCTAACAAGAACTGGCTTTCATATGTTTCATATCTTTATACTTATGCCTAGTATTAGCCCAAGATTATATATGAGTTTCAATATTTCAGTGAAGGAGAAACCAATTTGTATGTTCTTCAAAATAATAAGGATAAAAAGATAATTATGTTTATTAAGGAAACGTTGGGAAATAGTTTAAAACAGGCATTAAATTTATTGAATCAATATTGAATATATGTGGATGCTAACACAATATGGGAAGGGGAGGGAAGAATACAAGTTCACTGGATTAGACAAAGGGGAATGAAGGGAGGGAGTGAGGATAGAAATAGAAAAAATAGTGGAATGGATCGGACATAACTTTTCTATGTTCATAATGAAACTGATCGGTGAAACTCCACATTGTGTTCAACCACAAGAATGGAATCCTAGTTAGAATAAGTTATACTCCATGTATGTATAATATGTCAAAATATGCTCTGCTGTAATGTATATTTTAAAAGAACAAATAAAAATAAGTAAGTAAAAAGGAAAAATATTGAATAGTGTTTATTATACTTTGAATCAATCTTTTATCTTTTATTAGTTTATTCCATTCACAAAGATGAAACATCTACTTTGTAGTATGTGTCTGACTATAGGACAGATTTCATGTGGGAAATTAGTGTCATATAATATCCATCAACATCTTCTGGATTACATGAAGTCTTAAAAATAAACCCAGATATTATGAAAAATTAAACATATAAATGTATAGAGAAAAATAAGCCAAATTCTCATAAACGTCAAATAGATGTTAACAGTTTTCAAGATTTCATCCTCTTTGTTTTATCTACTCTCCCTCCAATTTTTTGAAGTTTTTAAAGCAAATAACTACATCATATCATTTTACCACTACATACTTGACTACATACTTGTAGAAATATGTAAAATTTATTATGTAACTTAAAATCTATTTTTATGCTTAATAAACAATAAATCATTTGTTTCACCTAATAGTCTATTATTTAAGTTCCTCCACATATTTACTCTTGAATATTATATGAATTTGAAAATTTTGGGAAAAAGTAATTTAAAATAAAAGCAATGATGCTTTTACCAACATGAAATTAGTAAACTTATTTTAAAAAGTTTTTGGTACTGGGGATTAAACCCAGGTCACTTAACCACTAAGTAACATCCCTACCCCTTTTCTATATTTCTATTATTTAGAGACAGGGTCTCACTGAATGGCTTAGGGCCTTGCTAAGTTACTGAGGCTGGTTTTGAACTCATGATCCTCCTGCCTTAGCCTCCAAAGCTGCTGGGATTACAGGCATGTGTTGTCCCACCAGGCTAAATTTACATTTAAAAAGTCTTATTCACTTGAAAAAAACCTTAAATTTACTTTAAAAGCATTGTCTAGTGTGTCATTGTACTCAGAATCAGGTGTCTTTTTTAAAAGTTTTAATATTTGGCTAATTAATTGCTATAATTATATCATTATCCAGAGTATTTCTCCTTTCTTTCTCTTCTTTGTCTCAAATAAAGCCACGTTTGGTTTGATCGCATAAACCTTTGAATGTTATCTACTGATGTTCTCTAGTGTTTAACTTTTGAGGGTGAAGTTTCTGGAAGACTCTTTCCACCCTATCTCCCTGTTCATTTATGCTTCTATTGGAATAATAGACCATGTCAATAAAACTTGGTTTGGGAATATTAAGGAATGCTAATCCTGCGTCAAGAATCACTAAAACAACTTGCCTGGATATTTTTAGTGTCCTTTTTGTTAGGTACAAGTGCAGGCTTTGTTTGGACCTCCTGACATTAGAGAAATTCTGTCCAAATTAACTGCTGTTCTTCAAATCAATCTGAAATCTTTTGAAGACTAAACTAGCAACATCAAAATGTTTATTATTAATAGTTTATTACAAAACACAGTGTTTGCTTCTAAGAAGCTTAGAGTCATATGGAGATTTTTATCTCTACTTCATTAAGATTCATGTAGCTTTGAAAAAAATCCTCTCTACCAAGGGTGTAAATCATTGGAAAAGGGTAATTTTGGTTTTTAGGTCTGCATTTCTGAACTTTGATAGGCTTTGAAGTGAAAGAAGGAAAATTAATCCTTATTAAAATTTAGACCACTTTTTGTAATAAAGAGATGTACACTTGTTTAGTATATTGATACAGCTTATTTTTATGGTTTGTTAGGCCATATCAATAATTGGCTCCTACCAAATTCATTATTCGTTCATTCAATATTTATTGAGTTTCTATTTTGTCCAATAATATAAAGTGTATCCATGAGTAATCTAAATAAGTCAAAATGCTTGGTCTCAAGTAGCTTATCATTAACTATGGAAAACAATGAGGTAATGACTATGAAAGAACAGAAGCAGGCTAACCTGGACAGAATGTCTAGTTTCTTACTGTCCTGCTTCATCGTTGGTATTATCTTGACTTCACATTGCTAAATGATTTGTGGAACCCTGTCTGGGATTTGTTCCTTAGAGGGTGTCTGACACTTATTTTTAGTCTTGCCTTTTCCTTCCTTGTCCTGGCTTCCTGTTCTATCTCTGCAAGCCATTTCCACCTACAGTCTAGACACGAACCACTTGAAGATGCTTCTAGTTCTATGATTTACATGTTTGTGAAAGAATGAGGAAGAACCAGAAGGAGAGGCATATGTCTCATATAAAAGTTGAAGTCTAGATATAGTTCAGAAATTTTCCTGGAGCAAGTTTGTAAAACTATCTCAGTCAAATGAGAAACCCTTTTAAACATTCTAAATAAAAACATAAAAATAATTCATAGCATTAAAGCCCTGGGTTAAATGGATTTAAAATGGATGAGAGAATTCCAGCATCTGGAAAGCCTTGCCCATTCATCAGGTTTGGTGGTGTATGGCTATAGTACCAGTGACTCAGAAGGCTGAGGCAGGAGGATCCCAAGATCATGGCCAATATTGGTAACTTAGTGATACCCTGTCTCAAAATTAAAATTAAAAAAGCCTGGGGATATAACTCAGTGGCATAGTGCCCAGTGGTTCAATTTCTAGCACCATAAACAACAAAGAGAAAGAGAGAGAGAGAGAGAGAGAGAGAGAGAGAGAGAGAGAGAGAGAGAGAGATGAGAGAGAGATGGCAGGGACTTGTCCATCTGTCTGCATCAATGAAAAAGTGAAGACTCAGTTAGGCATATCTTGGTTCCCAATTAGCTTTAACCTAAGGGCTTAAAATTTAAGCAACTCATTTTTACCATTAAAAATTATTAAGATTTCTGTTCATCACTGCTGTGGATTTATGACCTTCTACTAAATGTGATTTACTTTCCTTCTACAGTTCCTCTTTTGTCTTTTCTTACTATGTATATCGAAGAGAATGAAAATCATAAGTGTAAAATTTCATTAGTTTCCTACATGAATGATGCTTTTGATGAAGAATGATTTTCTACTATTAGTTTGGATTCAAATGAGTCAAGAGATTTCCTCATCCATTCCATATTTTAGAATCATACCTTAGCAAAACTTTAATGAAAATGCCACTCAGATAATATTAACCTGGGCATAAAAGGATGGTTTATTAATTTGCTTATGAAGAAGTACACAAGTAACACTTGATTGCATTTTGTTTTATTTTTACAAAAGGGGACAAGGGGAAGAAGAAAAAGAGGAGAATGAGGAGGAAGTACTGGTGGTAGCTGTGAAGAAGTAAATAATTACTAAAGAACAGTTGATTCATCTTGCCTTTTTTTCACCTATGCATAATGTATTTGAAGGGAAATCATTAGCTATAATTTCCAATCTTAGCCTCCCTGTAGTTCATATACAAACTTTGACAGTGGAAACTTGCAAAAGTTTGTAATGATGCATAGCATTTTGTGTGTGTGTGTGTGTGTGTGTGTGTGTGTGTGTGAGAGAGAGAGAGAGAGAGAGAGAGAGAGAGAGAGAGAGAGAAAGAGCGAGCTAGAAAAAGTCCAGCTGAGGTTTAAGAAATCATTCCTCTTATCTGCATGGCTCCCACAGCCCACTGCAGCATGTGTCCTATAGACTAATCCAACCAGAAGTGAAAACACATTTACTTGGAAAAGAAACAACTTGTTATACTTTAAAATAAGATCATGATTCTTTATTGAGAATATAATCTAATTTACAAGGGTTATTACTAACATCTTTTAAAATAAATAATAAATTGAAAGGATAATAAAAATACTCTGGTCTCAGTTTAGTTCAAGGAGGTGCTGATGTGGCATACTGCTTAGGACTGAATGTTCGTGTCCCCCAGATTCCAATATTGAAGCCTTAACACCCAATGTGCAAGCAATGGGGAATCTTTGAGAAGTACCTAGGTTCAAATGAGGATGGGTTTCTTATAATGGGACTAGGGGCTTGATCTCGAGCTTGTTCTCTCTATCCATCATATGAGGACACAGAAAAAAAGGCAGGAAAAACCCTCAGTATGAACCAAATCTGTTGACATCTTGACCTTGGACTTCCTAATGTGTGTGTGTGTGTGTGTGTGTGTGTGTGTTGTTGTTGTTGTTGTTGTTGTTGCTGCTGCTGCTGTTGGCCTGGTGATTGAATCCAGGGCATCCCACATATAAGGCAAGTGCTCTATCACTGAGATACACCCTGGCTTTTGCTTTCTTAATTCAATCTTTCTTCATATCCCTCATAAATTCTTATTTTCTGCCTCATTTTCATGCATCCTATACCTCTGGGGTAGTGGAAACAGTGGAGAATGTGGATTCCAGGAATTGTTACTGGTCTCACCTCTGTCTCAGGCAAGTAACCTATGGAGTCACTTTTCCTCTGTCACTCAGATTCCTCATTTGTAAAACAAGGGAACCACAGAAGATGATTTGTAGGGAATTTTCTTTTCTAAGACTTCCACGAGTCTGTTTCTACTCCTTTTGTTTCTACTGCTATTCAGTTCATTGAGCAGCAGCTCCAGAATCCGAAACATTTCCCTCTGCAATTCTGAATGCTATTCATCTGCCTAAAAATTAATTCCGATTTCAGGAAATAAAAAGATTCTTGAAAACAAAGAGGATGTGGATTATCATCAGGCTTATCTGAGATTAGAGTCCCTTGGAGGTAGTTCTATTTGTTTATGTGTATTCCTCTACTGACAGACATGCCTGCTCCAAGACTTTCTAAGCATGCAGCATCCAGCCTTATATCTCATCTAGTTTTCCATCAGAGAATTCTAAAACACCTTGATCTAGTGCTGAAATGTAACTTAGTACAGATTGCAGTCAGTGAAGTGAGCTGTCACCAGAGGGGATGAACAACTGCAGGAAGCACAGTGATGCACGAAGAATTAAAGGTTACAAACATCCTGTCAGTCTCATCACAGAAACACCACATGCATCCCCAAACACAAGAAAACTCCAGAATTAGAACTCCAGAATTAGAACAGTTGATTCATCTTGCCTTTTTGAAAAATGTGTATTTACATGTACAGAGGTGAGGAGTGATGAATAGTAGACAACAATATTTCTTTGGCAAGTCTTATGAAGACAAACAAGATTGGGTCTCGGAGACATCATTTGTAACATTTATTGAAAATGCATACTGAAAATCTTACCAGCTTTTCCTCTCTTGTTCTTTAAATACACACTTTAAGACTGCAATATGATCATTTGGATAATATTAATTCTGCCTATCCAAGAACATGGGAGATCTTTCCATCTTGTAAGGTCTTCTTTGATTTCTTTTTTTTAAGGTTCTGTAGTTTTCATTGTATATAGGTTTTTAACCTCTTTTGTTAAGTTGATTCCCCCCAAAATTATTTTATTTTATTTTTTGAGGCTATTATAAATGGAGTAGTTTTGCTCATTTCCCTTTCAGAGGATTTGTCACTGATTTGCAGAAATGCCTTTGATTTATGGGTGTTGATTTTATATCCTGTTACTTTGTTAAATTCATTTACTAGTTTAGAAGTTTGCTGGTGGAACTTTTTGGGTCTTCTACGTATAGATTCACATCATCAGCAAACAGTGATAATTTGAATTATTCTTTTCCTATGTGTATCCCTTTAATTTCTTTTGTCTATCTAATTGCTCTGGCCAGTGTTTCAAGAACTATATTAAATAGAAGTGGTAAAAGAGCACATCCTTGTCTTTTTGCAGTTTGTAGAGGGAATGCCTTCAATTTTTCTCCATTTAGAATGATGTTGGCCTGGGACTTAGCATAGATAGCCTTTATGATGTTGAGATATATTCCTATTATCCCTATTTTTTCTAGTGTTTTGAACATGAAGAGGTGCTATATTTTGTCAAATGCTTTTTCTGCATCTACTGAGATAATCATATGATTCTTATCTTTGAGTCTATTGATGTGATAAATTACATTTATTGATTTCTGTATGTTGAACCACCCTTGCATCCGTAGGATGAATCCTACTTGATCATGGTACAGTATCATTTTGATATGTTTTTGTATTTAATTTGCCAGAATTTTATTGAGAATTTTTGCATTTATGTCATTGTAAATATTGAAGTTTTCTTTTCTTTCTTTCTTTCTTTTTCTTTTTTTTTTTTTTTTTGATGTGTTTTTGCCTGGTTTTGGAATCAGGGTAATATTGGCCTCATAGAATGAGTTTGGAATTGCTCTTTTTCTATTTCCTGAAATAAATTGAAGAATATTTGTATTAGTTCTTCTTTAAAGGTCCTGTAGAACTCAGCTGTGTATCCATCTAGTCCTGGGCTTTTCTTGGTTAGTAGGCTTCCAATGGTGTCTTCCATTTCATCACTTGATATTGGTCTGTTTAAATTGTGTATATCATCCTGATTCAATTTGGGCAAGTCATATGACTTAAGAAATTTGTCAATGCCTTCAATATTTTCTATTTTATTGGAATACAAGTTTTCAAAATAATTTCTAATTATCTTCTGTATTTCTGTAATGTCTATTGTGATATTACCGTTTTCACCATATATGTTAGTAATTTGACTTTCCTTTCCTTCTCTTTGTTAGTCTAACTAAAGGTCTGTCAAATTTATTTATTTCTTTCAAAGAACCAACTTTTTGTTTTGTCAATTTTTTCTTTTGTTTCCCTTTCATTGATTTCAGCTCTAATTTTAATTATTTCCTGTATTCTACTGCTTTTGGTCAAAAGCACTATACATATCTAA
Source organism: Urocitellus parryii (assembly GCF_045843805.1). Lineage (NCBI taxonomy): Eukaryota > Metazoa > Chordata > Mammalia > Rodentia > Sciuridae > Urocitellus > Urocitellus parryii. The sequence continues at coordinate 69,759,449 of NC_135531.1, read as the reverse complement.
CGCAATTCCAATCAAAATTCCAAAATGGCATTCCTCATAGAAATAGAAAAAGTGGTCATGAAATTTTTCTGGAAAAATAAGAGACCCAGAATAGCTAAAGCAATACTTAGCAGGAAATTTGAACAGGTGTAGTACTATACCAGACCTTAAACTATACGAAGAGCAATAGTAACAAAACATCCTGGTATTGGCACCAACACAGACTGGTAGACCAATGGTACAGAATAGAAGACAGAGAATCTAACCCACAAAATTACAATTATCTTATATTTGACAAAGGCGCCAAAAACATACATTGGAGAAAAGTTAGCCTTTCAACAAATGGTGCTGGGAAAACTGGAAATCCATATGCAACAAAATAAAATTAAACCCCCCTCTCTCTCTCATGATGCACAAAACTCAACTCACAATGGATCAAGGACTTAGGAATTAAACCAGAAACACTGCATCTAACAGAAGGAAAAGTAGGCCCAAATCTCAATTGGATTAGGCCCCAATTTCCTTAATAAGACTCCTATAGTGCAAGAATTAAAGTCAAGAATCAATAAATGAGATGGACTCAAACTAAAAATTTCTTCTCAGCAAAAGAAATAATCAGTGAGGTGAATATAGAGCCTGCATCTTGGGAGCAAATTTTTACCCCTCACACATCAGATAATCTCTACAGTATATTAAGAACTCAAAAAGCTAAATACCACAAAAACAAATAATCCAATCAATAAATGGGCCAAGGACCTGAACAAACACTTCTCAGAAGATGATATATAATGAATCAACAAATATATGAAATTAGACAAATGCAAATCAAAACTATTATAAGATTTCATCTCATTCCAGTCAGAATGGCAGCTATTAAGAATACAAATAACAATAAGTGTTGGCAAGGATTTGGGGAAAAAGGTACACTCATACATTGCTGGTGGGATTGCAAATTGATGCAGCCAATATGTAAAGTAGTTTGGAGATTCCTTGGAAAACTGGGAATGGAACCACCATTTGACCCAGCTATCCCTCTCTTCTGTCTATACTCAAAGGATTTAAAAATAGCATACTACAGGGACAAAGCCACATCAATGTTTATAGCAGCACAATTCACAATAGCTAAACTGTGGAACCAACCTAGATGTCCTTCAGTAGATGAATGGATGAAAAAAATGTGGCATATATACACAATGGAATATTACTTGGCAATAAAAAAGAATAAAATTATGTCATTTGCAGGTAAATGGATGTACTGGGAGAAGATAATGCTAAGTGAAGTTAGCCAATCCCCCAAAACCAAATGCCAAATGTTTTCTCTGATATAAAGAGGCGGATACATTGTGGGGTAGGGAGCATGGGAGGAATAGATAGAGAAAAGGTGTGGGAGGGTAAGAGATGGGGCATGGGGTTAGACTTGATGGTGAAATGAGATGAACATCATTATCCAAAGCACATGTATGAAGACACAAATGATGTGAATATACTTTGCATACAACCAGAGATATGAAAAATTGTGCTCTATATGTGTAATATGAACTGGAATGCATTCCACTGTCATATATAACAAATTTGAATAAAAGTACTAAAAAAGAAAGACTGCAATAGACAGTGTTTTCTGAGATTTACTTATTATTTTGGAAAAACAAACGTTTGGCAAAGAACTCCTTAAAAACAACCCCAAAATTTACCTTTTCAAGACTTTCAAAACCCTGCCAATAATTTCTTTCAATGTTAGAAAGGAATAAAATATACAAAGAAATATTAAGTAATGATTTTTTCTTAAAATAATAACAGTACAAAATTCTCCTTAAAATATAAACAAAGCTATCATTTTGAATACATAAGAAAAACCCTCATTATTTTGTTATGTATAGAATATAAACATTTCAACTCTTTTTTTTTCATACTCTAGCATAAAGTAACAATAAACACATACCATGCTTTGAGAAATGGCAATAAGATGAGAGTTGATGAAACAAATGCCACATAGTTTAACCTTCAGTGCTATTGATGCAGAGTGTATTTTCTCACATAATGCTGAACAATCCTGAGAGCTTGCTTTGACATTAGAGTCTTAAAGACTATATAGATAAAGGTGATAACAAATAAATATAGAATGGTGAGTAAAATGTTCTTAAATTAACCATTACATTGATGGATGGATTCTATTTTTTTTTTTTTTTTGCTGAGAACATTCATAATACTTCTTCCATACAAATAGTAAAGGAAAAGAATTCTATAGCTCTATACTAGAGATACTTAAATTTCAACATGTATCAGTATGTCTTGGTGGCTGATTAAAACACAGACCACTGGACCTCATGTTCAGTTTTTAATTCAGTAGCTGAGGCTGCTCCTCTGAGAACCCCACTTCAAGAACTACTACTGGGTAGTAGATGATACCTAAAGGTCACTTAGTTCATTTCTCTTTCCCTGAATTGGTGGCAAATAATTCAAGATTCCCAATTCAGGACCACTGACCCCAACAGACTTAATATATTATTAATGTTCTAATTTCAAACACAGCTCAAATAAAGTGGAGGGACTGGAATGTGGGTCAGGAAACCTAAAGGGTAGTGTGAAGAACTGAATTAGAATTGTCTTCCCCTGGTCACAGGAATAGGCAAAGGATTGGCAACAGTACCACCACCCACCTTCCCCTACCTACAAATCCCTTCAGGCAAATCAATCCTGTGATGTTTGGTAGGGACTGCAGTTTTCTCAGCATTTATAAATTTAAGCAGGAAGAAGCTTTGCATTCAGGATGGAGGCCTGAGAAAGGGAAGAGTAGGGGCAGTAGTAGGTGGGTGCTGCCCAACTTCATTTCATTCAGCTCTGTCACCTGGCCTTTAGTAGAATGGCATGAACTAACTTTTGCATTTTTTATATCTTGAAACACTGAAGAACATTGGGAAGATGACTTCATCTACTTAAGTCTTAATTTTCTAATTTGTAAAGCAGGAATGAGAGGAATATCTTCATTGAAGGATGTTTGGAGAATAAATGAGATAATAAATGTATCTGTACTCTAAAATCCATCATAAGCCCAAGAGATGAAAAATAAGAAAGATGTGTCTATGTTGACCTTTCCAAATATACCCAGATATTAATATTTAAGTAGCTAAAACACAGCCAAAATTCTCATTAATAGCCTTCTTTTTGATAAAGCAGGCATTCTAAATTATAAGAATAACATATCCATCTCTACCCTGTCCCAGGCATGAACTGTAACAAAGTTATTTTCATTAAAAAATTCAAAAATGTGCCTTTTAGTCATTTTTTGTTGTTGTTGTTTTTCATGAATGTCTTTGACTCAATATCAAGTCAAGCGCAGGATGACAAATATCTTATTTCTTTATTACTTGACCTTTCTCGCAGAATGATGATGTTGATTATTCACTACTTGAAATCCTAGTTTTATACCATTCACGCTTGCTCCTTTCTCTATGGCCATGTTTAATGGTCTCTCCCACTTTCTCTTGTACCACCACCTTTAAATGTAAGATTCTATACTACTTTTGTCCTTGGATAGCTTCAGTTCTCCTTCTCCCTGCTGTATATCTCTTATGGACTGCAAGTTTGTGTCCTTCAAAATTCATAAGTTCAAGCCCTAACCCCCAGTGTGGTTGCACCTAAAGACAGGACTTCTAAGGAAGTAATTAAGGGTAAATGAGGTCACAATGGTGTGGCCCTGAGCCAACAGGATTAATATCCTTGTTAGAGACACCAGAGGGCTCATTTTCCTTCTGTGTGCATGCACAGAGGAAAGGCCACAGCATATGGTGAAAAGGCAGCTCTCTATGAAATTGAAAGGGAGCCTCTGAAGAAAGCCAATTTGCCAGGACTTGTATCTTGAACTACCTAACTTACAGAATATGTAGAAAATAAATTCGTGCAGTTTAAGCCATTTATCTGTGGCACTGAATGTTATGGCATCCCACAGCTCTAACTCCCATACCTATGCTGGTAAGGAGCAAACTCAGGCCTCTGGCCTTACTCCTCAGCTTCAATTAGGTGTTTAACCAAGTGTTTACAAGTCCTGGGTGACCAACAAGCAGCACACATTCAGAGTCTATTTTTCTGTCCCCTGGAAACTGTACCTTTGCAAGTGTTACTAAACTGTGTGACTCATTCTATCCTCTAAGCAGGAAAGTAGAGAACTGCTTTTTTTTTTTTTTTTTTTTTTTTTTTTTTATAGATCAGAATGTCTGTTCTAAAATCCTCGAAAGAGAAATTCTTCTTTGTAGCTATTTGTCTCTAAAACGGGATTCAAAACTAGGCAAGTCATAGGCATTTAAAAGTAAATAAATGAGTATGTGGGAACACTCATTTTGTCCACTGTAATATGATTTTTGAACCAGGCAGAATGAGTCACATGCCAATCTCTGATGACCATGGAAGTAGATATGGAAGAAGGGAGTATTTTTCTCCCACTTAATCCCTCTCTGGTAAACTTCTAGGGACATTCAAGTTCCACTAGTCTCATTCATAACTGTAAGTTTTAAATTTATAACTTTGTCTTTAGTGTTTAGTCCCACATTTCCCCTTTGGGCTTGCCAACTGACCCTAATTCCCTACTTTAAATCTTAAACTCTCTAAGGACTTTAATATATGGAGTCCAAACTATAGTTTTTCTGTGCCTGGCATCTTGTGAAAATTCTTCCACGTTAGCTGTGTTGTTTGAGACTCAGGTTAGCACTTAGAACAGATTCACTTCAATCCTCTCTGAGGGTGGGGTGAGAGAATTATATGCATATTCCAATAGTAATAATTATGGGTTATGATTATTTACCAAATGTTGCTATGGGCTAGGGATCAGAGTTAAGTATTTTACATATGAAATCTCATCCAATTCATTTTCACATTAATTCTATTAGGGATGCACTGATAATCCCCATTTTGCCCAAGAGGAAATTAAATCTTAGGGAAATTACATATCTTATTCAAGATTATAAAGCTAATAAGTGGTAGAACATGGATTGGAACCAAGTCAATGTCTTACACAACATCTTTTCAAACAGAACTTGAAGTTGCCAATTCTCAACTTAATAGATAAAATCTGAACATCAGATGTGTGATGTGAATACAGATTCCGGTTCAGCCAGTCAAAGCTGTGTAAGTTGCTTGTGTTGCTCCTAGGTTGACTATTCAACTGCTCTCTGGTGTCATTAAAATGGACACAAAGGCAAAAACCAGGAACAGGAGGAGTCTTAGTCCCACAAACCAATATGGAATACAAAGTTTATTCTTTCAGAGAAACGGGATTAGAGGGAGCTGTTTCTGTAGCACATCAGAAGTGATTTAAGAAGTTTAATCACCCTTGGGCAGGGATAGTACTTCCCTTAATGTTTTTCAAGAGGAACGTCATGGGCTGAGTCTTCTGTCCTAAGTGCAGCTGTGGAGCATATAAAATAATTTGCCTGCCATAAAAAGCAGTGGTTTGTAATTGCAAATGTAATGGATTAACCAAATGCCACACATGTGATTCTTAAGGAGTCCATTTAAAATAATAACCTATTTAGGAATAATCACTTAAAGTGTGTCCTCTCTAAGCTGTTCCTGGAGGCAGGACACTTAAATTAGTTTAACAAGGGTGTTGTAAAAAGAAAATTTACAAACTGCTTGCTTTATCACTTTCTTTTATAGTTGATTGTTCTTGCAAATGTATCAGTACTGTTAGGTTAATTTTGTTCTTTTGTCCTAATGTATTTAATAGGAAGAAATTAAATTGTGCTTTAAAGAGACACACATTTTTTTCTGGTCAAACTTGGTAGTGACTTTGCAGGGTCATTTCAGTAAAGGTAGGATCAGAATCTCAAAGGAGGTCAAAGGAATGTCATGGGGTGCCATGGAGAAAGGAGTTGAGAAGTCCCTAAGGAGAATCTTTTCCTTCCTCTAAGAAGACATTTATTTGATGCCCTGTTGTCATGAGACTTCACTCTATTGATGGCTCCTTTTCCTATGTTCTTCTCTGACATCGTCCTCATGATATCTTATCAAAATAAAGAACATTAAAGCTGGGCAAGAAGTTGCTATGTGTGTGTATATATGTGGCTGAAAAAAGAATTTAGAGAAACTAAAGCATATAATATAAATGATTTTGAGAATTTATAAAACAACTTCTATCATATTTTATTTATATTATACCTTACAAATAAAAGTTATATGCAAATATTCAGTAGCACATGAACTTGTCTCCCTCAGTAGAGCATATGGAGAATGATCAAGAAAAATGGTCCAGTCAGACTATTCAAAGAGGTTGAAAAGTTTTATTTTATCATTAAAATATTAAACTTAAATTTTAAGACCCATTAGATTATATTTTAAGCATTTTTATTTAATAATTAAGGGTCCTGAAATTGACACCAGAATTTTTGCAGGAATTCTTAGCCTGGAATTCATAGACTTTTACTTTGCCCCACTAAGGAGTCTGAATATTGATGGGAAAAATATACAGTTTTTACTTTACTAACCTCTAAAATTTATTATTATGTCAGTTATTAAAATGGGGAAAAAGCCACAGAAGTATTAGTGCTTTCTGCAGTTTTGTCAATAGTAGAAATTACCAAGATTTTCATAGCGCATACTGTATGACAACTATTAAAATATTGTTACAATTATTATTACTTTAAAAGTACTGTAGTTATTGAATGTACTTGATTTTCTAACTGATAAAGAAGCACATATATTACTATTTGGATGAACCATGTAAATTGCCCATATTTGCAATTTTTTTAGTTAAAAAAGAGTTTTGTGTGGTTAAGCCTAATTTATTATCATTTTTCATTAAAATAACTTGATACTTATATTTCAGTATATATTCTTATATTTTATTTTATGTGCTTGCTTTCATGTTTTAAAATCATTTTTTTCTAAAAAGGATTCCATTGGCTTTCCAAGCTGCCAAAGTGATTCATGACATGAAAGAAGTTAAGAGTATCAGTGTTTGTAGCCAGGCCTGGGGTTGCATGCCTATAATCTCAGAGACTTGGAAGGCTGAGGCAGGAGGATAGCTAGCCTCAGTAACTTAGTGAGATTCTGTATCCAAAGAAGAAGAAGAAGAAGAAGAAGAAAAAAGGACTGGGAATATAGTTCAGAGGTTAAGCATTTGGTGGCTCAGTAATCCCTTTAATAAAAAGAAGAATGTCAGTGGTGAGAAGTTTGGACTTTTGATAAATTTTGTCACGTAGTACCTCTGAGACATTAAGCAAGTTGTTTAACTTTTCTATGTCTCAGTTTTCTTGAGTGAGGAAAAAATTAAGAATATATAGTGAGTTTCTCATAGAACTAAGGGAGATACTTCATGCTCAGGGATAGAACTCAATAAACATATTACTCCTTTTTCAATGCCTAATCATATTTACTGTTTTAGTCTTTTTGGAAGATTTCAATAAAGGTGTTGTATGTGTGTTTAAATGACTTCAGAGGTATTTTTTAGGGGGGTGGTATTGAATTTTGTTTACCAAAAATATAATACTAAAATCTTACCTCCTCCTACCTCAGAATGTGACCTTATTTGGACATAGAGGTTAACAAATTAAAAGGAAATCATCATGGGAGGCCCTAATCCAATATGATTGGTCTGCTTATGAAAAGGGGCAATAGGAAGAAATGTGGACACAAAGACAGACTGACAGGAAGGATGTGAAAACACATAGGGAGATGGAAGACAGGATTGGAGTAATGCATCTACAAGCCAAAGGATGCCTGAGATTAATGACAAGCCAGAGGTGAGACAACAAATTGCTATATTTTTAAGCAACACAGCTTTTGGTACTCCATTATAGCAGCCTTAGAAATGAAAAAAATATATATCTTTTAAATTTCTCTACCTTTATGTATGCCTTCTATACCTTTGAAACACTATGTTTTCTATTTTCTATTTATATATACACACATATGTACATCTCCATACACTATATGTATATATGTACACACACATTTTGTTATTTGCTTATGAATCCTTAGTCTCATCTTTTTTTTACTTAGCTTAAACTAGAAATTAACATAAAAACAGCTCATGAATAACCATGGTTTTCAGAATCATTATAAAAAGGAAATATTTCATGTACAATGGGAAATGAATTATCCTAATAGCCATTAAAAAGCAACTTATACCAAAGGAATTTTATTCCTCAATGGTTAGAGATTTGTTATGAAACATTGCACATTTAAAATGAAGCCTACAATCACTTTCTGTATAGAATGATGTCACTGAAAGAACTTGCAAATAAAGAATAAACTTTTCTCAGTTCTAAAATTATATCACTGTGATAAAATAGGTGCTTCTCTCAGATAGTGCTATATTCTTGCCACTCTCCTGAAGGTCAGAGGGGTTGCAGGAAATTACTTGTCACCTGTGAAGATCCTTAAATAGGAGCACTAAAACCTGCAAAAAAACTTGACAAGAATTCTTCAAAGAAAGTTTTTAAGAGAACAATAATTCTCCATGTCTAAGATTTGCATGTGTCTGAAACCCATTTTTTCTGGTTTTTAAAACATGGACATAAGCACCAAGTTTGGACATAAGCAATCAATTGTGTCTGATGCCCGATAACCTTAGCTAGGGGTGAGGAAAAGCCTTTGTTTCTTGGGGCAGGATCTGAGTGTTTTTGAATAGTGTAAACAAAGTCTGCTACATATAATTTCTTTTATTTGGTACTTATGTAAAGTTAGAAAAAAGTTACATTTTTTCTTTCTTTTGCTGGGGACACAATGCTTTCTTTCTATTTGAACTTATTTTGATGATGTTTGAATATAAATTAAGAAACATACAGCACATTAAAATATATAATATCATTTATACTCACATTGTCCATTCAGGCAATAAAAAATGTTCCAACTCTAGTATTTCACATGATGGTTGCTATGGTCATGGTGAAAATTCATAAAAGCATAAAGAAAAGTTCATAATATTCTGAGAAAAGATGGTGATTTCAATCTTCAATGCATTAAGAAATCCTTTTAAAACCATGCAATCTTTTAAAAACCAGCTGCTTCCTTAAAAATTCTAAAGAACATTTCACTTTCTTATAAAGGACTACCTCCCTAGGAACTGCCCTCCTGTCCTAAACAATTACGGTCTCCGGAAAATAGTGAAATTATTCTTTCAAATGTTGAATTCTTAGATAGCAGGAGTGTGTGATTCCTGAGAGGGGGAAGACTACCACTGCTCATGTTATGGAGTTGGAAGCTTTCAGAGTGTAGGGCAGGGAGACAGAAGCCCTATAGCGCAGAGGGCTTGCAGAAGGGAAGAGGAAGAATTTCAGTGTAGAGAAGGGATTGGTGACTGTAAGGCCTGTGGATAAGTCACTGAAAGAACTTGCAAATAAAGAATAAACTTTTCTCAGTTCTAAAATTATATCACTGTGATATACATGAGGGATGGGGGAGAGGAGCTACTCGGTGAAGCAGCTCTGGAGCACTACAGAGAAGGTCCTCTCCAGCCCTTGGCTGAAGCTATCTCTGCCCAGGGTGAGGTGGAGTACCTTGAGGCAGGGGAAAGAACCACCTGGGAACAGTGGGCCAAATCTTCCCCAAAGTCATACATGGAACAGTCAAGAGAAGACCCCCAGAATAAAGACTGCTCTGAACCCTGATTGTCAAAGTTTACCAAGAAGCCTTAAAAGAATCAAAATGATTCTAAGTAACTCAACCATGTCCCAAAACAAAATCCAACACTTTTTAGAGGAATTCAGTAGCTTACAGTACTCAAATTGGAAAATTCATATCTAGTATTCAGCTGCTAAACATTACAGAGAAGCAGAAAAATTGTACTCACCCAGAGGAAAAAGGCATCAATTAATGTCAAATGACAGAGATTATGAAACTGTCAAATTTCTTTAAAAAGTGATTACAAATATTATGAATATCAATATCACTATCACAATGAGGTCTACCCAGCCACCACCCTATTTTAAATATTTTCTTCTCCACTGTACTCCCTGTCCATTGCTCCTGGCCTACTTTCCCTGGTGTGTTTTTCTCATAGCACTTCTGTTCCTAGTATTGTATATAAAAGTATTTTTTTTAAATTTAGCACTACATATAAAAGTATTTAAAATCAGTTAAATCTATCCTCTTATTTGTTCAATTTACCATCTATTTCCCCCACCAGAATGTAAGCTCTGTGGGAGCTGGGATCTTCACCTGCCTTATTTACTGGCATAACCCTTCAGCCAAAAATAGTGCCCGGCAAACAGTAGGAGAGCAACAAGTTTGTTAAAGAAAAAGAAATGGTTTATCTTTTTTTATTCATGGAATTGTGTTAAGTTTTTGGAAGTCACAAAGGAATTGGAAAGCATCAGGCCTGGCCATATGCTCTTTGGTGCCAACATAACGCTATTTAGTTACATAAGCCCGTGGCTACACAACTCAAACTTTTTCTTTCTTTGAAAATGTAAATTGAAAATCATTTCATGGAGATCTTTTTTTCTTTTCCCTATGAGCTAAAAATCACTTGAACTGCCTGTGTAATAAAGGATTTGGAGAAATAATGTTGGTTCATGGGTCAAAATATTACAGAAATACTAATGCAATATAAGTGGTTCTCAATGAGAATTGGTTTTAAACTATTCCCTCTTGCCACAGTCCAGCTGGGCAAAATAACTGGGAGGTGACAAGCAACTTGTGAAGGTTGAAGTGGGAACTGCTTTATTGCAGGGAAACTCAGTGGGAACTGAGCGGGCACTCAAGGTAGCGAGAGCCACTTTATTGCAGGACAGCAGAGGTATATATACCTGACTGATTACACACAGCTTGACTCAATTAGCATCATCTAGATACAGCAATCAGCCAATAAGGAATCTCCATCATATTAATGGCTCGGTGGCGTTGCCTCACAAACCACTCCTCCTGGCAAACTGCCAGGCGCCACCTTGACTTTGTTGTGGCCCTCAACATCCTCTATTTATAAATTATTTACCAAAAGAATTTATACTTGCACTAAAAATACACATGCAATAGGACAGCTGCAATATAGATCAGTGAAGAAAATACATAATACCAATTAGAAGAAAGGAAATTATATTTATGGCAAAAAAATAGAAGGGGAAATTTTGAGCATGAAATTTGGTTCTGAGTTTTATTTAAACTTGATAAAGGAAGCATAAGTATGAGATTACTCTTATTAAAAACAAAACAACACAAATGTATGATATTGTCTGTAGAGGTAAATATTTAAATTCCTGGCACTGAATTTCAAGTGAAATTTGTCATATTTGTACATGCACTTGATCAATCTCTTCCCCCTGTACCTTTCTTTTACTTCTCTTCCTCCTTCTGCCCATCCATTTGCTCTAATGATCTCCCTTCTATCATTATTAATAAAAGTGGAAGTCATTATGGTACATTTGTACATGGATTTTTCATAATTTGGTAGATTTTATTTCCCAGTACTTCTTCATGTCCTCCTCTCATCCCTCCCTCAGTCCCCTTCCTATTCTCTATTGGACTCCCTTTTATTTTATTCTTCTTTTTCTCTATCTTCCAGATATGAGAGAAAACATTAATTTCTTGACTTTCTGAATCTGACTTATTCACTTAGCATGTTGTCCTCCCGTAAATGGCCACTTAACAGCAAATGAAATAATTTCATTCTTCTTTATGCCTGAGTAATTCCTTTATCCATTCACCTAAATTTTGAAGAATAAACTAAAGTCCTTAATCTTGCCACAGCTGGACAAAAATTCCATCATATCATTTTCAGTTAACCACAGGAGATCGAAAATGTGTGTTTGCCTATGCTCCTCTAAAATGAGAACAAATGTTTCTAATTTATTCAAATAGTAGAAAAGAGATAATAACTGATGAAAGAAGTCAACAAATTAAAAAATGGAAATAAGATGAAGGAAGAGTAATTGGCTTCACCAAGCTGAAGTGCTTACAGAGGTTAGAGGCCTCAATTACAATGGGAGGGAGTGTGCTCTGGGTTTTCAAATATGAAAGCATTTGCTTGAATGTATATTTTAGCAAATTCTTAGTTCCTCCCCTTCCATTTGGTCTATATCAGTACCTAGGCAGTTGCTTTTATCCCTGTTCAAGAGATATATTCCATGGAGAAAATAAAACAGATCCTGAACTCAGAGTCAAAAGGTAGAGCAGAAGATACAGCATGCAGCTGTACACTGGGAAATTATGTGAATATTTGTGTTCTTAAAAAAAGAATTAACAGTTTCCTTTCCACATTAATTTGCTAAACAATGACAGCCAGGCATAACCCCAGCCACCACCACCATGGGAGGAAATGTGGAGATTCTTGATGTTTATTGTCTTAAAGAAAAATGTGATTCTACACAGAACTTGCAATCATCTTTTACTGCCACATTCTTTCTAATTCATCAAACAGCTGAGAAAAGCCTCCATTATGAAAGGCAGATACTAAAACACAAAATATATTAAAATGGAGAGAAAAATAATAGCAACAAAATTATGAGAAATAGTTGTTTGATTACAAAAAGATGCAAGTTATTATATTAGGAAGACATGGTTCAAGAATAAGAATTTATAGACATTAATGAAAAACATATAAAATAGGTAAAAATAAAAAATAAAATTCTTTTCAGATTTATTTTAAAAAGAGATAGAAGATACAAATTTTCCAGTACCAGTAATGAGAGAATTGGCATCACTAAACATTCCTGAGATGATAGAATGATAGTAAGAGAGCACAGTGAATAATTTGATGCCAATAAGTTGAAAGAACTTTGATGAAATGACAAATTTCTTGATAGAAACAAGCTTTTGAAGCTCAACTCAAGAAATATAAAGAAAACATCAAACCAGAATAGCTCTATTAAAGAAGCTAAATTAGTTTAAAATATTCACAAAAGAAACTGGACTAGATGACTTCACAGGTAAATTCTATTACAAATTTAAGAAAGAGATAATACCAATTATATAAACTCTTCCACAAAATTGAAGAGGAAGCTATTATTTCCAACTCATTGTAAGAGGTCAGTATTATTTCAATAGCGAAACTAAGTCCTCAAATATTTTTTGTAAGGAAATTATAGATCTATAAGTAGATAGATGCAAATATACAAAACAAAATTTTAGCCACTGGGTATATCTACACACAAAAAGATAATATTTTAAGGCCAAGAAAGTTTTATACCAGAAAAGTAAGTTTTTTTTTTAACATTTGAAAGTCAATCATGATAGCTCACTATATTAACAGACATAAGAAGAAAACTACATGATTACCTCAGTGCTGAAATTTCAAAATTCTACATCACAACTGATCTTTCTCAATAAAATTCACAACAAATGGGGAATTTGTCAATCTGAAACAAAAGTATTTAAGAAAAAACTACAATTATCTGCATATTTCATGGTGAAATGACTGAATGTTTTCCCCTTAGTACCAAGAAGAGGGCAAGAGGTCTGCTTTGAAATTACCTCTATTCAGGATGGTGCTGGTGGTTCCATCCAGGGCAATGAGGCAAGATAAAGAACTAGTCCCTATTTTAGAATGGAAAACATACAACTCTCTCTGTTCATAATGATTGTGCAGGTAGAAATTCCTATGGAATCTTTAAACACTCAACTAGATCAAGCAAGACTGAAAAACACATGATCAGGATACAAAATCAGTTCTATTTCTAGCAATATATTTAAATTAAAAACACTAATTACAATAGCATCAAAATTATTAAATACTTGCAGATAAATCTGATAATATGTTTAAACTATAGTTTTCTTAAAAACTATAAAGAAAATATAAATAAATGAAAAAATATCATGTGTATGGGCCAGAAAAATTCAATATTGTATTCTTCTCAATTTGATTTATAGATTTAATGTAATCTCTGTCAAAAATCCCAGGAGACTTTTTTCCTGTAAAAATTAATAAATAAATTCTAGATTTCATACAAAAATGCAAAAGAATTAGAAGTGCCAAAACACTCTGCAAAAGAATGATGAATTTGGAGGATTTAAACTACCTAATCTCAAGACTTATTATAAAGCGACAGTTAGTCATGACATTGTGGTACTGGCATAAAGATAGATGAATGTGTCAGTGGACTATGGTAAAGACTTCAGAAATTGAGCTATGTATAAATCATCAAATAATTTTTATCAAAGGTGCAAAGAAACAATCTTTTAAATTTTGTTGACACGATGGAGAATTTTCATATGCAAATAAAATGAATTGGATTCATATCTTTCATATAAAAGTTAAACACAATAGGCCATAGAGCTAAATGTAAAACCTAAAACTATAAGACTTCTAAAAACAAAGAACAAAAGAGGAGAGAATGTTTATGAGCTTGGGTTTGGAAAAGCATAAAAACATGGTCAGTGAGAGGAAAAAAATAATACTTGGGATTCATCAAACTTAAGAATTTCTGCCTTTTAAAGATATGGTTCAGAGAATGAAAATGCAAGGCACAGACTGAGAGAAGAAATTGTTTGAAAATCTCATATTTTATGGGACTCATACCCACAATCTGTTAAAAAAAACAACAACTCAAATCTCATTTATGAGAAAATAAGCAAACTGGCCAAAGATTTGAACACTTTAAAAAGAAGCAAATGGGCACTTGAGAAATATATACTAGTCATTAGAAAGATACAAATAAAAATTTCAATGAGGTATCACTGCAAACCTTTTTGAATTACCAAAATTAAGACAGACCACAGAGGGTTGGTAAAGATAGTGAACAACAACTTTAGAAAACAGTTGAGCAGTTGCTTGGAAATTTAAACCTGCTCCTACCAAATGACCCATTCATTCCTTTCCTATTTCAGATATCTGAGGACTTTGAATGTTTGCTTTATATATATTATTTGTTAGGAAAGTACCAGGGCACGTTCTTCATCATATTAAGAACATAATCCAGAAGATAAGAAAAAGGTCCAGGATATAGAGGTCCCAGATTTTATAATAAAAGGTAATAATCAGGGAGCATCAGTTTTTTAAAAAAATACGTTATCGATTTTATTTTTTTAAATACAAACAGCAATGGAATGCATTATAATTCTTATTACACATATAGAGCACAATTTTTCATATCTCTGTATATAAAGTATGTTCACACCAATTTATGCCTTTATACATGTACTTTGTTTTTTTTGCATTACAATTCTTAATACACATATATACTACAATTTTTCATATCTCTGTTTGTATATAAAGTATGTCAACATCCAGAGCATCAGTTTTTCAAAGAACAATCCGGGTAGACTAGAGTAGAAATATGGTTTCTAGAATAAAATATTGCATCTGATATATGATAGGTTTAACACTGTGAACATTTTATTGAGACAATTGAAAGGTACTACAAAAAAGAAAAAAGGAACAAAATGAAACCAATGGAAAAAATATGTCACTGATGACAAAAGTTTAAAACTGATCGATAAAAGAAAGACATAATTCACTAATTACTTTAACAATGAATTATCATTTTAATAGTAATAGAAGCACTAAATAATAATTTTACTAATAATTGCTATATATAGGAATGATTAGATGGGGAAGAAATGTTCAAAGGTGCTAAATAGTTTATTATAATGAGTATTTGTTGCAAACTGAGAGTTTAGTTTTACATAATCCTTAGTGTTTTCAGTTGAAGCAGAGTCCTGCAAAGAAGATTAAAGTGACATTTAGCTACTATTGAACACCTTCAAACTCACTTTAATTAAGAAGGCAAGTCTCAGGTCAAATTATGTCACACCTCATTTTACTCAATATATAAATAAGCCTTTATCAGCAAGCAGGTACATAAACAGTTATGATTCAAGAACTTCTTGTCCCTTTAGGTGTTTTGACTGCATGAAGAGTTAGGCAAAGAATGTTTTTGAAGCAAAATCCAGTTAACCTTAAAATTGACCACTGACAATCAGAATCTTTTCATATTAGTCTGTTCTCAGGATCTCTAGGGATTGAGCCTATGATTAACTATAAGGCTATAGACTCTAGGCTTCTTTAGATTATTTTCTTATTATGGTGGAGAAATCAATAAATGATCTCAGCAAATTCACATATCTTGAATACTGCCTATTTTTACCAATGAGAACTTGTGCAAATTTTTGTTTATAAGCCACTATTTCACCTATAAAAACCAATTTATTACATTTATAATTCTAATTATCAAATCCTATGATGTAGTGAGGCAGCAGAGACAAGATAAAAGCATTTTAGGTAACAGCCTCTAAAGAGTTGGTATCCTTATTAGACTGTGTCCAAGATGTGGTTAGAGTAACTCATCACATAGAGGATAGAACTAAATCTCTAAGGAGAAGGAAGATATTATAGATAGCATAGTAAAAGCCAATGGATAAACATGTAAAGTGAGTGAAAAGAACCAGAGATGAAACATATTATTTAGAAATTTGGATGCAAATACCAGAAATAAGCAAAAAGAATTGAAAGTAGTTACCCTGGAGACTGAGGAATTGGGTGATACGTGACAGAATGGCATAAGGAACCCCCACTGATTTTTCTTTGAAGTCTTTTGGTTATGTTGAAATAACTTAAAGCCATACACGTGTATTTCTTTGCTAAGCATAAAATTAATTTGAATAAGATAAAAGGTTAAAAATAAAAGCCAGGATGGAAATCATCTTCTGGGGAATTGAGAAGCACTTTTGCTCCCTTAACTGGGAGGAAGGGATAAAAGCTTCTGGGTCCCTTGTTTCAGAAAAACATTTTGATTGTTCCTGGAATCCACTGATGTATGCAGAGACATTGCTTTTCTCTTTTGAATACAAGATAAAAGATAGATATGATAATAATGAAATTAAAATCACACACTAAATGGAATATAGATGAAGTACCGAATGAAATAAGCTTCGCTTCAAATCACCAAAACTCCACAAAGGATTCAGGATCTTGGTTTGAATTTAAATAAAATAGTTAGAAAATTCTCTATTACAAATGATATGGCTGAGTGAGTATCTTTAGGAAGAGAACTAAAGGGGCAGAATTCATCTGGGTTCAGTACAACCATAGTTATAGAACACCCATTGTGTGTCAGGCATCCTGCCACAGTGGGGGAAGGAGACACAGCTTTTCTTCTCAAGGTGGTTACATCTGTCAGGGAAAAACAGACAACACAGCCCCTCTGTTGATGAAGATCATCCAAGATGTAGATCACTAAAGTTCTCCATACATGACTTTGTACTCTTGCCTGCTTAGGGATAGTTTCCTGTGCTAGGAATCAATGCACACAGCAAACTTCCACTTATGCATGTTCTTCAAGACTTCAGTCAAATTCATAGCCCAGGCTGTGAAGCTTTCCCCAACTTCTTTGACTGATGTAGATTCCCTTCCTCTCTCCCTCAGCTCACAGTTGTTCACACTTCTGTTTCCACACTCATCCAACCAAGCTGTAATTTTTCACCTTCCCAGAATATCTTCCTCCAACAGATGGCACATTATTTTTTTCGAATAAGGATTAACATTAATTATCATTGTTAAATACTAACATAATGCTAAGTATATAGGTGGTCAGTTAACATTTGCTGAATAATTTGTGGGAAATTTATTCTGGGGGTGCTGGTGAAGACTTCTTAGATGACTTGACCTTGAAACAAATTTTAAATATAAGGAGGAAGGCATTTACAGTCAGAGAAGTTAAACATATATTTCAGATAAAAGGAAGAGTGAGTTCAAAGACGGGATGATTGAAACACCATAGAATATTCAGAAAACTATGACTCAAAATGGCTAATGGGAGTTAATTGGAAATAAAGAAAAAGTCTTATGCTACATTTTGTGTGGGCTTGATCCTTTAGGTGATGGGTAACTAGTTAGGTTTAAGCAAAGAAGAAATAAGACCTGTAGTTTTATTCACCAATAAAAGACTTTATTTTTAAACCAAACTACATATATACACATTCATTGTATAAAACTCAAAACATATAAAATGTATAAGAATAAAAAATATAGAAAGTACAAGTTTTTAGAAGTGTCCTAAAATCTCACCACTTTGAGATACCACCATTAACACTGACTGGGTAGCTATTTTTTCATTTATTGCTTTTCTTGTACTCAAATGTGTATAAAATGTATACATTTTACAGAAATTGAGTCTTATATTTTTTATTATATCTTTTTAGTATATCTTTTTATTTTTTATATCTTTTTATTTTTGCTTTTCATATTTTAACTAATTTACTCTTTGCCCTGTTTCTTCCCTTAGGCCTATATAACTAAAACATTATTAATCATGTATTCATAGATTTGTTTGCTATTGTTTGGAAAATTAATTTTACAGACTTTTTACTTTTATCTTTTAACTTTAAAATATATTTTGAAAATCCATCTAGGTTAACTGGCATAGAAACAACTCAGTCTTTCTAGTGACTGCATTGTGTCTTGCAATATGAACGTACCACAGTTTACTCAATCGTTTCCCTGTGGATAGACATTTGATGTGCTTCCAGTTTTGTTTGTTTGTTTTGGTTTTGGGAGGCTGGGGATTGAACTTAGGGCCTTCAGCATGCTGGGCAAGGGCTCTACCACTGAGCTACATTCCTAACCCTTAAAAAAAAAAAAAAAGTATTATGAGACAGGACTTCGCTGAGTTGCCCAAGTTGTCCCTGAAGTTGTGATCCTCCAGCCTCAGCCTCCTGAGTCACTGGGATTAGAGGCCTGTACCATCATGTCCAGCCCATTTCCAGTTTTTGATACTATATATTATGGTATATTAAACATCTTTGTAAATTCATTCTTATTGATTGGTGTTATTTCACAGACTAAACTCTAAATTCTCAAAAAACAAATAAGTTGAATTGTAAGTTTATTAAATTTAATAGGCAATTTCCAGAAATCTTTCTAGAAATGGTTGTAGTAATTCATATTGTAACTCAAATGTATATGCTTATAGCCAGTAGGTATTATCATTCATTTCAAATTTTGCTAATATGATAAAACAATGACATTTTACGTTTTCTTCAGTTTGCTTTTCCCCCCTGATTGCTATTAGGATTGAGCACCATTTTATATATATGCATTGATCATTAAGATTGCTCATCTGTTAACTGCCTATTAATATAGTTTTTCCATAATTCTATATAGTTGGTTTTAGTCAATCTGTAAAAAATTTTTCTAAAACACAGATATTAAAAATCTTTGTGTTTTAGAATAATTGTAACAACTGGAAGGTGGATTGAGAGTGGGCATCACTGGAGACAGATAAATTGCTTAGAAAATTATTGAAAAAAATCTGAGAGATAGGTTGTGAGCACTCAAACCAAGGAACTGGCCATACTCATAGAGAGAAAGAAGATGTGATATAGAACTCTCCATTAGATGTGTCCTAACAAGAGGGTACTCATTACACAGACCTTGGCCTCCCACATTTCAGCTTATACCTCAGTTCCCAAAGAAGGTACATCCTGTGCACTATGAGAGAAAAACTATGATTCCAATCTGAATTGGTGAAAACTCCCCTTTCCAGCCCAAGTCTTGATTATGATCAAAGCAAAGAATCTTTCTAGGTTCTTTGAGAATAGTTACACACATTTATGTCTCTGTCCCACTGAAAGACACCAAACTGTTCTTTGAATATCAGATTTTTAAAATGCATGAGTTTTGTAGGCATGATGGCACATTCTTGCAATCCCAGTGACTCAGGAGACTAAGGCAGGAGGATTGCAGGTTTGAGGCCAGCCTCAGTAACTTAGTAAGACCCTGTCTTAAATGAGTAAATAAGTAAATAGGGCTTGGGATATAGTTCAATGGTTTAGTGCCCCTGGGTTCAATTCCTGATACAAAACACAAAAAATCATGCATTTTCAGTTGACATTTCTATGAAGTATGTTTTCATTAATTTTACTTTTTTAAAATGCGTCATTTTTTTGTGATAAGCTCCAGTAATCAGGAATTTGATTTCTTAACCATAATATTCCATTTTATTATCATGTCCCAGATGAGTTTCCTGAAAGAACTACTCAGTGGTCTTAGGCTTCTTTCTACTGAAGCCCTGGGCACTTGGGTCAGCTGATTCTCTGATCATTGTAATTGTGCTGCCATCCTTACTGGATAGTGAAAAGCTGTAACTAGAAGTCATTAATTCACATTTCTATCTACCATTTGATGTATGATCCACTTAGAAATCTCTAAATAACATTAATATAGATAATGATGATGTTTAGAAGAAATAATATTGAGGTTTTGGAACTGGTGGCTATATTGAGTGAACAATGTTTTGGTAATAAATGAATATGTTTAAAAATCTTTTTGAGCACTGTTAAAAAAAGGAGCTGTTAAAATTCAAAGACTGATTTATTCAGGTGCTTTGATAGCGAGGAAATCAGCATGATAAATGGCTTGAAAATTCTAAGAAAATAACCACTTACTGACGTGTTAGCAATACATACAAATTATTTTATGTAGATTCCTAAGGGTAAATTTTACTATTATAATTCTGGGCATGATGTATCCCCATTACTTTTGTTATATTTTATTCTAAAAGAAGATTCTATAGTATTTCTTAAACAGTCAATATGGTTTTCATGTAATCTTACTAATCATAAAGTGCTTAATTTTCTTAAGTACTTACTCTGCCCACTTAATTGTTTAATTCTCATAACTCCCCCAGGAGAAGTATTGTACTTTCTGTTGAGGAAGCAGCACAAAATGAATATGTTGCCTAGAGTCACAAGACTGTAAGGAGTAGAGCTAGGATTTGCACCCAGGCATGCTTTCTTCTGGCCATTTGCACTTGTCCACAGCACTAGGACATATGACAGTAGTTAGGCCATTTCTGCTATACATCCTTCTTTCTTAAATCAGCACTGGGCATGCAGGTAAGGAATACACCCACAAAGGCACTACCAAATCCATCATTAACACAGTGGTATATAACCTGAATTTTTCAATATAACCGATTCTAAAACAAAATTGCCATTTCCCTTGAAAATTCATGGAAGTAGGAAAGTGCTGTGCAATGGTTTATCCCGGTGATATTCACAGATAATCATGATTCACAATAAGAATTTAAGTAGATATTATCCCTTTCTACTTGTGGCTCTTTCTCCAAGAATATTTTTTAGAGAATACAATTATTAATATTAACAATTATGATTTGCTGATTTTTCCAGTTTCATTTGTGATTGAACATTTTCTACACAGACATCCTGTGAGACAGATGACACAAACACCATCATCCATATCTTAGTAGGTGTGGCATGGAGGGACTAGTGTTATTTTCAGTGAACTCTAACTTGAAAGTGGTGGGGATATGTCTACAACATATCTTTTGACTGGAACATTGTTGATTAGTGAAAAGAACAGCCATTTAATAATGATTTTGGCTGATGTAGACAAATAAATCCTCTTTGCAACAGTACCAACTTAGTGCCCAAACACCACTTGTGCCATGAAGTTCATCACTGTTTTATACTGGGTGGCCCAGAAAAGAATAACAGAAAACCAGTCAAGCTTCATTGAGCACATTTATTGTTCAGTGACAAAGCTGAAATCACTTTGTTCTAACAGTTGACTTTCCACTGAACTCTGAAAAATGTAAGCAATTACTTGATTCATGCTCTTTAAAAGAACAAATGCTTGTTTAGTTTATTTTAACCTTCAGATTTGATCTGTCACCCTAAAAATGCTAATACCCTTAAGCAATTATGGCATTTATCATTTGTTGCTCTATTGTATGTTTCTCTAAACTCCAGATGAAAAAAAAAATAAATTTCTGTTGAGTACTCCTGTATATACCTATTTGGTAGCAGCTACAACAGAAAGTGGTACTCAGTGTTGATGGGGTCTGGCTAAGAAAAGTAATTTTGGACTTCTTCCCTTTCTAGTTTTCATCCTAAAGCTCAGCACAAAATAAAATCCAGGTGGACCAGGAGGGAGTTGAATGTACTTCAGATATATGGTGAATTTCTGGTAGATGTAATTTGAGCAGTTTCTTGATGTCATTCTTCCTTGAAAACAAAAAAAAAAATTAACTAGTTTTAAATTTGGTTAATTTATTGTTTCTTACCGGTTTTGTTAGGTAATAAATTGCTTTTGGGGGGGATAAAACTTAAATTCCCACCTAATATTATATTTTAAACATTTTTCTTGACATTATTTAAGGCACTGATTAAATATACAATGAATATCTTTTCAATAACAACATGGTGAAACAAAGATGAATTGAAGAAGTTAATTCAGCCTTTCCCTGGAAGAACTTGTAATTTGTTTTACAAATGAATACCATAGAATATAAGAAATCAGGAGAATATAAATCAATCTCTCTTGAATATAAACAACCAAGGAAAGCTTCATTATCAGACCAGGAAAGGAAGAATGATTAAATTTCAGTTTTTCCTAAAATTATCAAATTCATAAAATTAAAACCTGAACTGGGAATATGAGGGTTGGGGGGTGTAAAATGGGGGTGTTATTAACCAATGAGCATAAAGTTTCAATTAAAT
This sequence comes from Urocitellus parryii, assembly GCF_045843805.1. NCBI lineage: Eukaryota > Metazoa > Chordata > Mammalia > Rodentia > Sciuridae > Urocitellus > Urocitellus parryii. The sequence goes on along the minus strand of NC_135531.1, from coordinate 69,737,084 downwards.
AAGATGAATATACTAGATATCTACAGCACCACATTTATTTGCAATCAAATAACATATTGTACACTTAAACTTGCTAAGAGGTTAGATCTTATGTTCTTGCCACGATAAAACAATGAAAAGACTGCTTTCTACATGCATACTTAAGTGACAGTATGGAGATTTGTCATATAGAATTATGAGCTATAAAGCAGTTAAAGCTGAGAGGTTATCTATCTCAAATAATGTCATCAACTCTAGAATGTTTAATGTAAAGGTCTAATCCCTGCCTATTTTTAACATAGGCAATATGAGTTTTCAGACAAGGCCATTCCTTAACAAAACAATGCCATACATTTGTGAGGAAATGGTGTTTTCCTTTATCTATTAAAGAGGAAGAACATGTATCTAATCTTTCCAAAATTATATCAAATTATTAAAGAAAAACTAAAACAAAAGGGGAAGCCTAATTGCCAGTGGAATCTGTTGTCTAATTCATCAGTAGTCTATCCTTCATTCTAAAACTTCTCACAATCTCTGTGTATAATTGCTGTGTTAATAGTAGTTACTAGCATTTTCCATTGAGTTAATAGTTTATTGTCTAACAGATTTTTGTACATAGAGTTAAAGGTAGAAGAAAGTTCAGTAAATAATATAAACCAGTCTCACTATTACAGGTTTTCTCTGTAAGGTGATAATTTTTTGAAGGAACCTAAAATAAAAGAGTTGTACCAATTTCATGCTAGTATTTGTATACATTTTCATTTGCTTGGGAAGTCTAGGCTTACAGTTACTCAACAGGAAATTGGACAGCAATTAGATGGAATAACTTGTAGCAAGCAGGCCTAACTCTGAAACTTATGTATACAAAATAAATCAAATTCCTCTTCCACATATTATATACTCAAATATCTGAGGCCAGCAAGTGTGTTTCTAGGCATTATATATTTCCATTGGCCAAATAACTCAACAGGAAATTCCTATTTCTCAGCTTTCAAAATTATCCTTGGAAGGCCTTTAATATCAGAGTGAAATATTTTTGTTATGTCATTCAAAATATTAAGAAAAGTAGAAATTAATGAATATAGCTTCATATCACATTATTTCTTTAGCAATAAAAATCACATAGTTGAGATTTACTAACTCTGCACTCAACTAATCTTATAATTCTATTCCACAAAATCTGCCTCTAAACCTATTATCTCCATTTTCCTCAGATTCAATTTATGTCTTTGGATTTTACTTCAGTAATCCTTGTCATGCTTCGAATTATTAGATTTTTCTTATTTTATATTTTCTTGTATCCTCTTAGATTAAGATTTTGACATCACTGTGTTTGATGCCCATTTTTGGTTTCATATCATTGATGTATTTGTAAAACATGACCCTAATATTTGTCTCATCTAAGTTATTGATATAAATGTTCAATAAGACATGATAAGGTACAGTGTCATGTCATATACCATTTTTAGATTTCCTCAGATTAATATCAATTAATTAATTGATTAAACAGAATCTTTACTTACATGTAAATTAGTAGCTGCATGAACCATTGTATGCATTTTTAGAGACCATTTTTTAAAATAATAAGTTTGGGTTCACAACAAAATTAAAAGGAAGATAGAGATTTCCCATATATTCCCTGTTATGGTTTAGATATGAGGTGTCCAAAAGTTCATGGATTAGATAATGTGAGAAAATTTGGAGATAAAACTATTGGGTCATAAGACTCTTAACCTAATCGGTACATTAATTCATTTAAATGGATTAACTTAGTGGTAATTGTAAGCAGGTAGGGTGTGGCCATAGGACTTGGGTTATTGGGCCTTGCCTTTGGGATATATGTTTTGTTCCGGATGAGCATAGCACTCTCTCTGCTTCCTGATGGCCATGTTCTGAGTCACTTGCCTCCCCACACTCTTAAGCCATGATGTTCTGCCTCACTCTGGGTCCAGAAGCAACAGAACTGGCTGTCTGAATCTGAATCCAAAATAAACTTTTCCTCCTCTTAAATTGTTCTTGTCAGATCTTTTCGTCACAGTGGTGAAAAAGCTAACTAAAATACCCTGTGCCCAAACATGCATAGCACTTTCAACCTCACCATTATCAACACCCCAAGCAGAGTTTGTTATCATTGATGGACCTACACATCATCATTACCAAAAGTCCATAGTTTATATTAAGGGTCACTTTTGATGTAGTACATTCAATAGGTTTAGAAAATATATAATGATATGTGTACTTGACTAATATGTTTTTTAAATACTCTTGACAATACATTATGTACTTTCTTATGCCTTGGTGAATTCCACCTTCATCCTATCTACCATATTTTCCTGATTTATAAATCAGGTTACTCCTTGAAAAATATAGGCCTTTATAAAAAAATCTTTAATTATGAAGACAGATAAAAGCAAAAAAATAATTTACCCATACTAATTTAAGTTACCTTTCATAAAATTTGTTCATTTCTTTTCCACTGGAGACCTCAAGTCTTTATTGATTTTAGAGTTCAAATTTATTTTGTCTTATACACTGACAAAAGATCTAAAGATTCCATTTTTAAGGCTGGGTAACAATTTTGATTGTATCATCAGTTACCTAATATATGAGGATTAATGAGCTTCTGGTTATTAAAGATCATGTATCTTTTTAATATAATAGTACTAATTATAATTGTAGTAATAAATTTCCTCATTTCTTCTCCTAGATTAAATTTTCTTTTTCTGGTTATGATAACAGCTTATCTCTTCTTATTCAATTATTTTCTCATTTATTAGTCATAATTTGGATTATGATGATCTACAGTGTTAGATATGTTGTTAATAAATAACTGGATCCGGGTGTTCATTAATACTTCTCATAGTCTCTCCGAGGACTCTAGCTCAGAGGAGGGTGGTTGTCCTGAGCATAGTTTTGAAAGTACATCAGGGTTTTGTGGGTCTCATTATCATTTCTGCAGTAATTCGTTTTTTGCACTCAAAATGCAGATATCACAGTGTTTTGATATGCTATGCAGCAATAGCATATGTAATTAATTTCTAAGAATTTATACTTACCATAACTGAAGATATAATCCAAATATTTAAAGGAGGGGTCTATATATTCTATCTGACATTTAACAATATTGAGTTGAAATTAATGAAGGTGTTCTTTTCAGTTTTGTAATGTTGATAATCATATTATTAAATCAGCTATAGTAAACATGATAAATACTTTTAATCATTAACATAATACTAATTTTCCAAAAATAAAATATTATGGTGAAAGTTCACATTAAATCTTCTAAATTATTTCATCTACCATATTACCAAATTCAGAATGAACAGCTTTCAGTATTAGATGTTTGTAATATAGTGTTTCCCTTGTATCAGTCTCATAAAAGGCCAGTATAATTGAAATTACCATGCAATCATAATTTCCAGCAAGAGCTGTCTGTTTCTAAACTAGGTCTTGTCTTGTGATTAACCCTGGGTCAGTCTTCCAGGATTGGAGCCTAATAAATAATTCAGAAAGATAATTATCTATCTCTATATATGTTAATGGGCTCCAAAAGGGGAGACAAGAAAAACAGAAAGAATGGAAGGGATATAATCAATGTCTAAGGCATTGGTCCTAATTGAGGGCAATTTTGCTCCTTAGGAAATATTTTTATTGTAAAATTTTAAGGGGAGGTGCAACTGGCATCTAATGGGTTAGGACCAGGGTTGCTACTAAATCCCACTATGTACAGGCATCATTGATTTAGAACTAGTTTTAGATTTTAAACTACACTATTAATTTAATTGTAAGGGCCTGGTATAATGTAGACCTACTTTATGTGGAAAATCAAGGGACTGACCATAGGAGTATACAGCAAGCAGTCTTTCATTTTTTCCTACAATTATGAACAGTCTGGTGAGTGGAGATTGTTCTTTATTGGACAATAACATTCTGAGAACCACAAAAACTCATAAGCAAATGATAAATACACCTCTCCATAATATCTTCATAATGCAATTAATGTCAAAAAAAGGATAACATGTTTTGTAAAGTGGAACAGATGACGGATTAAATATTAGGTTGACCACATAATACATTAAAATGTTTTGTACATATGTGTTTATGCATATTTTTTCAGATATGGATTGTTTTTCCAATTTTTAGAGAAAACTTCTGTAAAATCATTTCTTAATGTGTCTACCAAATTACATCCTCAAACATATTGAGAAAGACTTGGAAACTGCCATGAAAAAATAAGTTTTACATCACTCAACATTTTTGTTTGAGAATAAGGTAATTGTTTCAATGTATCTCTTCTCTCTTCTTATTTCATATTCAAGTTTGTGTCATCTGTTTTTGGAAAAGAATAAATATTCAGTGTTGACACAATGAATATTATAAATTAAATAGAAAATTAAATACATAACTATGGAAAGTGCATCCATTTTGTAAACCCTGGATCTTACTTTTTCAATGATACTCTAATGGGACAGCTTCTGCAACAGTTTTTTTTTACTGCATATGGTTGAGCACCTAATATCTACACAGCCTTGAAGCCCAAGGAATATTAAGGTGAATGAAGTCATAGAGGGCTGAAATAAGAAAAGAAAAGAATCTTTTTATTTTTCAAATGAAAGCTGAAGGGGTTTCAGAAAGGTAGATTGAACCTAAGAGAAAACCAAAGGAGAAAAGTTAATTTCTTTGCTCATGGTCCCATGTATTTTAAGAGGGAAATAAGCAAAATCTACATTAATTGTCTTAGTGGAGTTTTGGATTCATATTTCTATAGTGCTATAGTTTTATAACATAAATATGTATATTATAGCTCAGTAATAAGGGGATGAAAAGCTCATTGTTTAAAGACATTAAGGAATCAGGAGTTATGCTGAAAATACGCTTTTACAAATTCATTCATTCATCCAACTAATGTTTGTTAGGAACATAACATATGCTCTGTAAGTGACACAGAATGCCAAGGAAGATGTCAACAAAAACTTAACAAACACTTTCAGGGACTAGAGTGATGATATTAAAGAGGATCTTTGCTTCTTCTTGCAGAAATGGATCAGAGCACATTGATTTACATTTTAATATAGGAGACCTAAGTTAGGACCTCCCTAGGATCCTTCCATGTTAAAAGACACTGTGCCAGTTGTAAAGATATAGTCTCTCAATCTCATATCCCTTCTCCTCTGTTTTGGGCTTCTGGAACTCAGTTTGCTGCTCTTTCATTTGTTAAACAACGTGTAAGGGGCACTGGAGGGAGTCCCAGGAGGCTGGAGGATTAAGGATAGATTTGTACATGCCAGCTTCCTCTGTTCTTCCCAGGGCTAGTGAGCATCTCTCCAGCCACTGTCTTTACCTGGCAGTTTCCCACCACTTTAAAGACTCAGCCACATGGTGTCCCCTTAGAGGTGCCAGCACTAGCTGGTGGTGTTTGGAGGCCTGACCTCCACAGGGTTCTTCCACCAAACATCTAGGTTTTCAAAATTCCTACATCTTTTCTTTGTTCCCTCAGACCTAGAGTTGGTTGCTGCTTCCTGCAGTTTCTATTTTCATGACACTTTGCTTTGTCTGTCAGTGCAGTTTTCCTATGAGATCTGTAGGAGAGCTTCCTCCTAAGGGGTCAGTGACAATTTCTCTCATTTTTGTTGGTATGATTGTGAGTACTGTGCACATATGAACTGTTAAACATACATCCATATATTAAATACAAGTGGCCCCTTAATGTTCCACTACAGTGTAGTTTCTTCATAAATAATTATACTTCTTTTTTCTTTAATGCTGCCCTGCTACACTTTCAGTTAACTTGAATTCATACGAACATGTTTTTTTTTTTTTTTTTCTGAGAAGGTTTCCAAATTCCGAAACATTTCTTTGTCTACATCTTGATCTCAAGACAGAGTTGACAGAACATCTGATGTATGTGTGAGCTGGTGACAGATACCATGGAACTCTGAAATCAGGGGCTCCATGCAATCTTATGATGTATTTATCACATTTCCCACAACTGTGAATTTTCCCAGGGTACCATAAAGTATAAGAACATAAACATTACTAGTAAATAGAGTTTATGAGTCCTGCTGTGTGCCCTCAGTCAGCTATTGACACTTTTCTCAGTTGTTTAGTTACATGAAAAGAGTTTCTTTCTAATTATCTGACAGATGTATATCAATAAATCAAGTCCTTGGGCAATAACTGTGTAGATAAATTGATTCCCATAAATATTAGAACATGTTATAGGTACATATTCTAGTTATTTATTTTTAAGGTCGATTTGGAATTCCCTATAATCAAGTATGTTTTGATTCTCCTGGTAAGCCTAGAAGCTCACCAAACTACTTTAAAATGTAAGGATTACAGGCCCAAAACCTTCACAGACATTTCCTGAAATCTTATTTTCAACACAAAAGTAAAATAAATCTTTCTTGTTGATATTAAAAATGGAATATAGTAATTTCTTTTCTGAATGAAACTCCAAAAATATTGGTCTTTTCTTGTGAATTTAGTGAAAACCGTCAAAAGTGAAAAAATGCTTAGTTTCTTTGCTGAAATATAATAATTATAGTTATTGTTCTCTGGGTCTAGGGCTGTGGCATTTAGCCAAGGACTACTTTTTGATAATTGTGTTTTGGGTTTTGAAAGAAATCTCATTATTTCTTTTGACTTCTACACTAGAACTTATTATTTTTTCTTCTGTAAATCCAAACTAATTTTTATGTGAATTTTTACAGAGGAGGAAGCAGAAACCACTAAATAGTAATGACTTAATAGTAATTCTTATAAATATCAAGGCTAATAGCCATGAATCAACTTGGTTGGTTTTAGTGAGGTCCAGTATTCACCAGCTAGGTTGGTGGTGACTTGCTTTGCTCCTCAGAGTCCATAATGTGCATTTTTTTCAGTGAGCATTTCTCTAGCAGCTTCCTGTTTAAACCACTTTCTCCCTCAGAGGATGAAATTCGGGGTAGGTTCTTTGCCATGTTCTTTCACACAGAGGAAAAGGAGCAAGGAAATCCCAGCTGTGTGGCAGAAGGAACTTTTAGAGAACCAAGCATAGTTTGTGGATGGATTAGAGAACACAAATGTCAACCTTCACCCACTTCACAGATCTGCTTGGGAATACTCTTCTGTAACAAATAAGACACTGAGGTCACGTGTTTTTAATGACTTCTGGGTAACAGCAATAACCAGAGACTCAGTTAAGAATTTACTATGTGCAAGGCACTAAGGTGACTTCATTCTTTTTGAAGGAAGGAGCAAGGAATAAAGGTCTATAAGGCAGAGAAAGAATAAGGAAAGAGAACTCAGAAGATGTCAGTTACAGATTTACTGAGTATTTTTAAGGCAAAGAAAATATTAGTAATATTACTTAAATTGGCTTATACAAATACTCTGGTAAAATTTAGGAGAAGCCAGTAACTTTGTCAAATAATCTATAAATAAAACTATTCTCAATTATTTATTTTTTCTCATATTCTGTATGTGTCTGAGACAGGAAATCATGTGTTTCAATAAAAATGATTTATGACAAAGATGTTATCCAAACCCATATAAATAAGTTGAAATATAAAATACCTTTCACGTATTATAAAGAAAAATGGGTCTTTAGCAGTTTTGAATAATTGAGATGATAAAATGTCCAAATAATCCATTTGCTGTTTTGCTCAAATTTTATGTATGAGATACCTCTATGAGACATTGTGCTTTTGGAACAAAATGAGCATATCTTTTCTGAACTCACATAATCCTCAGATTCAATAATTCAGCATTCAGTTTATAATATTAATTTGAAAATTAAACATTTATTTTGGAAGACAACAAACACTACCACTTATAGAGTTAAATTTAGGTTAAAAACATTTAAAGGATCAACATATTTGCTGTTATGCCAGTAGACTAAAATTTCTGTCTCTACCTGATGATTTTGTTACTAGAGGCACTTTGATCATGGAACTTGAAAATCTCCTGTTAACAAGTCTTCATTGTCTAAGATGCTAGTTTCTAGATTTTACTTCCTCATTAAATTACTATAGTCCATGTTGGTTCCTCACCGTTTAAACTTGAAGAAGCAGTATATCATTTCCCACTCATCTTTTCATTTTGCAGAAAACTAAAAAGCATAATATTTTTGTTCAATTATGTATATAGAGTAATTTTTTGGTAATCTTATCAGTTTTCCTCTATTACTGAAAGATGTTGAACATTTGGCTCATTATTAATATATGCTTCTGTGCAGAAATCCCAGAGATCAATTTAATTACACTGCTGCAGTTCTTTTCCTTCCAGAACATTTGAGATACAGTTTAGATCATGCAAGTGCTAAGAATGTTAAAATTTTAAAATTATATATATATATATATATATATATATGTGTGTGTGTGTGTGTATGTGTGTGTGTGTGTGTGTGTATGATTATATATATGTATAATGTTAAAATAATGGACTTGGCTGGCCTTTCCCCATGGTTCATGGCAAGTAGTCTATAAAACATTGAAATTTTCTGAGTGATTTGATCTGATAATTCTAGATCTGATAATTCATGTTAATGAGTTGGCATGGGGGATAGCTCCATAGTTATACTAACATGATTATTGTTAGTTATGGATGATTCAGGGTAAGGGAATAGGCATTCCAGAAAGGCCAACCAAGTGGTTAAATAATTAGGACTTTGGGCCATGATAAGAAGAGAGCTGGAGATAAGAGTTCATTTAAACTTGAAGAAGCAGTGTATAATATCCTAATTCAATCAACTGTTAAAGACACTCAATGAGAACCCTGGACATTGAAGTTTGAGTGAGTTTTCCTGGACTGCAACACTTCCAGCATTGTTATTCATTAGAAGAATAATGCTTCCTGAGCATAAGGAAGCTTCATGTATGTATGAAGTCCTCACCCACTGTGTCTCTCACTTTGTCCAATTTTAATTGATATCTTTTTGCAGTAAAAAGCCTATAGATAACATAATGTTTTCTTGAGTGCTCTGAGATACTCTAGCAAGTTATTAAAGCTGAGGAGGTAGTGGGAACTCCTGAATCTGTAGCTATCATTTTAGATGGCTTAAAGTCCCCTACATTTGATGGCTTGTGTCTAAAGCAAGGGAATCTTCAGGAGGACTATAACTTTAATTTCAAGTTTGACAAGCTCACTACAAGATATCAGAAGGAGAGCTCATATTTCAAATTAATTCAACGTACTTTGATAGATATTTGGGTTGTTTCTAAAAATCACCATAAGATTCTCCTTCCTATTCCCCTCAACTACAAGTGACACTGGCCTGAGAATAGCTCATTTTAATTAAGCATTGAGTCAACTCCATTTCTCTCCAAAGATAAACCTATTCTTTGACTTAAAAAAGGTTGATATGAAGATTATCACCTTCTTTAGTGAATGAGTCTTAGGAAAGCTAAGTAGATTGTGGCTTCTTTTTAAATCTGAGCTGCTCATTTTCATGTTTTAGCTTCAGGGTAGGTGTTACCTTGAGAAATAATAACCTGAACTATGCTAGGCCAGTGCTGTATATCACTTTTCCCAGTGTGGAGAGGAAAGCCAAGATACCCTAAGAGCTAAGGCAGGGTTGGACTGTCACATTCTATCTACTTCGAGGATAATGGACCTTTATGCACTTTTTAATTTTAATTTTTTAAATTATTTTTCGCCAACACCAAGTGTACTCCCCCCTCCTTCTATCAACATCTTAACTTCTCTATAGGGGGCACTTCCCTGCTAGAGGTAGACTTAGAGGTTGCAGCATCTATAACCACAGTTACTTTCATTACTGTGGTGCACTGAGAAAGGCACTTGTCACTTACATCTGCCAATTGGGAGCTTTAATTCAACAGGTGACATAAAGTTATGGGGATAGTTAAAAGTCAGGCAGATTTATGTTGGCCAAACTGTTCCTCTTCCTCAGAGTCTGAGTTACTAAAACATTTTCATTAAACCTAACCTTTTCCCTTTTGGTAAGCAGTCAGGGTTTGTTGACCACAGCCAAGAATCCTGACTCACTATGTCTTCAAAAAGTGACTTATAATTGGGCTTAAAGATAAGGTAGTTCCTTAAAATAGAATATACTCTGCTAATAGAATTATGTTCATAAGGGCCAAACTGGTAGTAGAAGGAATTGGAGTTTTAGTAAAATAAGGAGTACTTCAGACATTTAGAAAAATATCTAAATGAACTTGTCAATACTCTGACTCATGGTATAGTATATAAAAGAGTCAGGAATGACACAGAATCAAAAGCCCGGGAACAGAGTATAGGGGGAAATATTGCAATAATTATATTCTAAGATGTTTTAGCCTAAAGAGGAAAAAGTAAGGGATAAGTCAAATTACATGTAAGTTATTATTTTACAGTTTGAAAAATACTTACTAAAGATCTAATACATCTACCTCTATAAAGTTATCATTCTTCTCATCAGAAAATAGAGAATGAGGTCAGAAATAGGAAATTGCTTCCCCCCAAATATTCTATTTAGAAACAATTATTAAAGAGGAGTGGGTGGTTGAAATTTCTAAGGCATATACATAGCAGAATTTTTTTCCACTCTGGGATCGTATAGGTGTAAAAACCTAAGTCAGGAAACTTTGACCATTCTTAATTCTATATAATAATCAAACACTGTCACAATTCAAAAGTTCTCAAAGGAATATACGAATTACTATACAGAACTTTACCATTTGATATGTGACTTAGAAACAGTGGCATCATCAACACTTTGGATTTTATTAGATATCTATGCAGAATCTCAGGTCCTGCTCCGGTTTGACTGATGTGGGATCTGCAAGTCAACAGATGCCTAAGTAACTTGTATAAAAAATATCAGTATAGAGCATACAGCAAGTATTTTATTGAGTTCAAATCTCTCGATTTCTAAGCTACTCTTTACAAGTCAATAAGTCACCATTGGAACATAATTAATCTTCAGTCCACTAGCATTTATTTAATGTAGTGAAGGTCTAGGCTGAAGGAATTAATTAAATGGACAAATTATATTCTGGGTTGAAACTATTTGTCATTCAAATTAATCTTCAGCCTCAAATCTAGACAATAAAAATATTTTAAGCAGAGCCTTTCTGTGCTCAAATTATAGAAAGTAAGAAGAATAAACACTAGAATGCCTTAATGTTAAACATAAGGACTGTATTTAGGCACAAAAATTGAGTTTGATATAATGATACAAGGTAGATACTATATTTAAAACCACACTTTTAACAATTCTAATTTGAAAACTTTTAAATGCACACAAGTTTTCCAGACCCTTCATGATATGCCCTTGTATAATTTCCTTACAATTTGTTATGTATGATGCAAGAATAGTGAGTCAAAGGATCATGACAGAGTTTCAGTATGAGTTATGAAAATGAATGAAGAAATTTTATGGGAAATTTGAGACAATGTTCAAATAACAAAGTACAAGGACTTAAGAATGCCAAAGGGATAGAAAGCTTGACTCCTCTTCAATAGTTCCTGAAACTATCCAGAGCAGTCAGAGGAAAGAAGAAAATTCAAGGGATACAAATACAAAAAGATGAAGTTAAATTATTTCAGTGTGCTGAAGACATGATCCTCTATCTACAATAGTTCCACCAGAAGACTTCTAGAACTGATAAACAAATTCAGCAAAGCAGCAAGATCCAAGACCAACATACAAAAATGAATAGCTTTCCTATACTCTAATGATGAACCTGCTGACAAAAAACAAAGTCAGAAAAACTATCCCATTTACAATCACCTAAAAAAAAAATGAAATCAAATACGTAGGAATAAATCTAACCATGCAGGTAAAAGACCTCTAGAATGAAAACTATGGAGCACTAAAGAAAGAAATTGAAGAAGTTAGAAGATGGAAAGATGTCTTTGGGTAGGCAGAATTAATATTGTCAAAACAGACACACTACCAAAAGCATTATGCAGATTCAATGAAATCACCATGAAAATATCAATGACATACTACACAGAACTAGAAAGAAAAAAAAAACTTCTAAAATTCATTTTGAAAAATTAGAGAGCCAGAGTAGCTGAGGCAATTCTGAGCAAGAAGAACAATGCTGAAAGCATCACAATAGCTTATCTCAAATTATACGACAGAACTATAATAATAAGAACACCATGGTATTAATGTTAACAGGGACATAAAGACCAATAGACTAGAAGACAGAGGCAAACCTACATACACATAGTCATCTGATAGTGGACAAAGACGTATTAAATATATGTTGGAGAACAGATAGCTTTTTGAACAAATGGTGCAGGGAAAACTGGATATCTATATGTTAAAGAATGAAACTAGGGCTGAGGTGGTGGCTCAGTGCTAGAGTGCTCACCTACCACATACGAGGCCCTGGGTTCAATCCTCAGCAACACACACACACACACATACACACACAGAATAAAATAAAATAAAATAAAGGTATTATGAACAACTACAACTAAAAAATAAATATATTTTTTAAAAAGAATGAAACTAGATCTCTCTCACCTTACCCCAAAATCAGATCAAAATGAATCAAAGACATAGGAATTAGACCAGAAACTTTGCAACTATTAGAAGAAACATAGGCTCAACATTCCCATATTGATATAGACACAAACTTCCTTAACAAGATACCTAAAGCTCAAGAAATAAAACCATGAATCATAGTGGAGAAGGCATAAAATTTAAAAAAAATCTTCTACATAGCACAGAAAATGATGAAGAACATGAAGATAGTTCCTACAGAATAGGACATATCTTTGCCAGTTACTCATCCATATGGAATTAATTTACAGACTGTATAAAGAACTCAAAAAATACATTAAAACTGACACCACAGAAGTATATAGGATTATTAGACATTAGTATGAATGATTACAGGACAATGGTTTTGACACTATAGAAGTAATGAATAAATTCCTTGACACATGCAGCTTACCAAAACTGCATCATTCAAAAAAAAAAAAAAGACCAATAACAAGTAACAAAATTAAATCAGTTATTTAAACACACACACACACACAACCATCAGCAAAATGCCCAGGACCAGATTGCTTCCCTGCTGATTGCTTCCCTGCTGAGTTCAACAATTTGAAGATGGACTAATGCCAATTGTCCTTAAGTTATTGCAAAAATTAGAAAAGAAAAAATTCAGACCAATTCTATGAAAAAAGAATCACTGTGATCCCAGCAGGACATGGTGACACTTGCTTGTAATCCCAGCAGCTCTGGAGTCTGAGGCAGGAGGTTCTCCAGTTCAAAGCCAGCCTCAGGGGCTGGAGTTGTGGCTCAGTGGTAGATGGCTATCCTAGAACGTTTGAGGCATTGGGTTTGATCCTCAGCACCACATAAAATTAAGTAAGTAAAATAAAGGTATTGTGAAAAAGATTCTTTTTTTAAAAAAAAAAAAAAAGTCGGCCTCAGTAACTTAGAGAATCCTGTCTCTAAGAACACAAAAAGGAGGCTGGGAATGTGGCTCAGTGATTAAGTGCTCCTAGGTTCAATCCCCAGTACAAAAAAAAAAAAAAAAAAAAAAAGAATTTGAACTGAACTGGAAAATAAGTCAAACTTTTACTGTTGCAGATAACAAATCCATGAAATATAGAAAACCCTAAAGTTTCTCCCCAAATTTATTAGAATAAGCATATTTATCAAATTTGCAGGACACAAAATCAACAAATAAAAAAATCAGCAATGTTTACAATAGCAAGTTGTCTGACATTCATTGTAGTTACAAAGCATGTAACTACCAGAAATGATTTAACCAAAGAGATGAAAATTTTTGCAATAAAAATTATAAAACACCAGGCATGGTGGTGCATGCCTGTAATCCCAGTGGCTCTAGAGGCTGAGGCAGAAGGATTACAAGTTCAAAGCCAGCCTCAGCAACAGTGAGGTGCTAAGCAACTTAGTGAGACCCTATCTCTAAATAAAGTACAAAATAGGGCTGGGGATGTGGTTCAGTGCTTAAGTGTCCTGGAGTTCAATCCCAGGTACCATAAATAAATAAATAAAAACAATGATGAAAGAAAATGAAGCAGACATAAAAAATGGAAAATAAACCCATGTTGATGTCTGGGAAAAACTAATAGATAAAATATTCATACTAACAAATCATTGTACAAGTTAAATTCAATCCTATCAAAACATCAATGGCATTTTTAATGGAATTAGAGAAAATTCAAATTTATATGGAACCATGTTGAGAGCCATCCATGGACTATGTGTGGACCAAACTGGCATCATACCTAGTGAATAGGAAAATCTTGTATCTGAAACTTCCTCTGGCAATACATGTGAATACATGTGAATTTCTATTCATCTTTGCCAGTTCCCTCACAGCACCTGAGATGAGGTGACCTGCTGTAGACACACAGCCTCTTAGAGATGAGTGTATCCACCAAGATGCCAATCATCCTGTTGGCTGCAAGACATCATGAAGCAAGACTCCACTCCTGAAACCTTATCCCTGCCTTTGATGATCTTCCTTAAATAAAGAATCAGACCATTTTTTAACTGTTCTGTTCTAGCTCCTACTAGCACTGGAAGAATCTATCAGATGCTCCCTTAAAATTATAATTCTGACTCTGTCTTTTATTTCTTCACTAATTACTTCAGACTTTATTTACTCAGATGGCTTATCCCCTCCTGCACAGGAAAAATAACTCTGGTGAGATGCTAGCCACCTCACAATAGAACCACGAACAAAGCAAACAAACAAACAAACAAACAAAAAACCCCTCAGAATAACCAAAGCCATCTTGAGCAAAAAGAACAAAGCAAGAGTCATTATATAACTTGACTTCAAAATATATTACAAAACTGTAGTGATCAATGCAGTATGGGACTAACATTAAAACAGAAACATTGACTAATAGAAGAGAATTTAGAGCCTAGAACTAAACCTGTGCATTCACATCCAACTGTTTATCAAAAAAAAGTGCTAATAATGCACATTAAAGACAAGATAGTCTTGTCAAAAAATGTTTCTGGGAAAATTCAATGTCAACATGCAGAATAATGTAACTTGACTCCTATCTCTTGCCAGTTAAAAAATATCAACTCACAATGGATTAAAGACTTAGATGTAAGACCTGAAACTATAAAATTACTAGAAGAAAACATAGGGGAAACCATTCATGATATTGGAATGGGAAATAATTTTTTGGACAAAACCCTTCAATCACAGGAAATGAGCAAAAATAGACAAAAGAAATTACATCAAACTGAAAAGCTTATGCACAGCAAAGAAAGAATCCATATAATACAGGGACAATCTACAGAATAAGAGAAAATATTTCAAATTGTATGTCTGACAAGGTGTTTATATTTAGAAAATTAAATATATAACTAGTACATAAAAATAAAAATTATGCATATACATATATACATACATATACAAACACACCAACTTGAAAGACTATCAAAATCAACCTGAATTTAAAAATGGGTAATAGACTTAAATAGACATTTATAAAATGAGTCACATGGCTGATGGGTATGTGAAAACTGCTCAATATCTCTAATTATCAGGGAAAGGCAAATTAAAATCACAATGAAATACCACATGACCCCATTAAGAATGGCCTTTATCGAAAATTTAATGATAACAAGATTTAGTGAAGATAAGAAGAAAAGGAAAATCTTGCACGCTATTGCTGGGAATGTACATGAGGAGAGCAACTATTTGAAGCAATATCAAAGTTTCCTCAAAAGTTAAAAAAAATTCAGAAATCCATTTCTGGTTATATATTCAAAGGAAGTGAAATCCGAATGTAGGAGAGACAGCTGCATTCCTATATTCATTGCAGCACTATTCACGTAGCCAAGAATTAAAAGCAACCTAAGTGTCCAACAACTGGTGAACAGATTAAGAAGATGTGGTATGCATACACAGTGGAATACACTTCAGCCATTTTCAGAAACATGGATGGAACTGAAATTAATCATGTTCAGTGAAATAAGCCAAGAATAGGAACACAATTACACATGGTATCTGTCAAATATGGAATCTAATAAAGTTGATTGTACAGAAGTTGAGAGTAGAATAGAGGTTACCAGAGGCAGGGGAGAGGAGGAAGAAGAAGAATGGAGAAAGACTGATCCATATGTATACAGTAACAGGGTAACAGGATCAAGCAGTTCTAGTGTGCTATTGTATGGTAGGGTAACTATAGACAACAATAAGGTACTGTATATTCAAAAAACTAAATGAAAGAATTCTGAAAGTTTTTAGCATAAAAATGACAAATGTTTGAGGAGACTAATAAGTTTAATCTGACTTAAACATTACACATGTATATATGTATTGAAACATCATGTTATCCCATTAATATGTATAATTTTTATTTTTATGTACCAATTATAAATGTAATTAAAAAATAAAAAGAATAAAAAACTACTTTCTTGTCTTAAGTATGTCCTGAGTTTAAGACCCCTTTAACCTGAAGCCAATATATTGAAGAGAGACTTGAATACACATACATACAAGTGCAGTCTCATTATTTTGTTAATTTAAATGTCTGGAAGTTAAATATCACAATCACACAAATTCATGGCTCAAAAAAATTGTCATGCAGATTATGTAAATACACTGAAGTTGTTATTAAAACTTTAGGCTTTTATCCATCTATGTGGTTAAAAGTGGGAGAATTTTAAATGCCTAACATAATTTAACTCATTTGATCTTCAACAATTTTGAGATAGTTGCTGTTATTATTCTCATTGCACAGCAGGGCACAGAATTTAAAAACTTGCACAAGATCACAGGCATGCTGGCTCCTGAGCCTGATCGCTCAATCACTTCTCTCTATTGCCTATACTAAAAAGACTTCTATCATATACATATTTTTTCACTGTTAGAACTGAACACACAATTGAAGGAAGGGAAAGAATTTGGGGTAAGGAATTGCTGCCTTGGTTAAATTTTTTTCTACATTCTCTCCATAATTTTCCCTCATCAAAGTGGAGAATGTGAAAATATTTATGCAATAATGAAAACAGATCATTTTATGTGGATATCATCTTAGGAATGAATACCATTTTAATGGCAGTGTTGTTGCCCTTAAGAGTTGGACACATAGTAATTTGTTCCTAAAATGATACATCAAGTGCTAAGTAAGCAGAATGGAAGGAAGGCCTGAAATGAATATAGCAGCTAAATCTATCAAAACCTCAATATCAAAATAATTTTCATAATAAAGTGAAATGCTGTAGTACACATTGCTAGAGACCAGAATATACTGCCCCAAAATATAAGGGATTGGTGACCTGAAGGTTATTATGAAATAGCAGGTACAGGAGTAGCCTGATTCTCCCCAAATCAGGACATATGTTTACAAAGGGATCTGTCCCTACCACCTTTTTACCAAGGAGAACAAAGTTTAGTGACTGAAGACATTTCAGGCTCAGCCTGGAGATGGTACAGAGGAATCTGCAGAAACAGGCTTCATTCTCCATCCTTTATCTGCTATTTGTATTTCCACAAGTTGCTATCCCTAGAGACAAAAAGTTCTTCTCTTCTGTCTTGTTATTTCTCTAAAAACGTATGTTCTTTGTGGAAAAAACTGTATTAGCTAGAATTTAAAGGCACCTCTTTGAGGACTACAATTCCCTGGGTATTGTCCATTTACATAAGAAACACGCATGTTAATAAACTTACTTATTTTTCTTACTAATCTGTCTTATGTTATAGGAGGCCGTTCCCATCAAAAGCTTCTGGCAGTTGAAGAAGAAATTATCTCCTTCCCTTACAACATTTTAAAGCACATTCATATTCTCTCAAATACAATTATCACAACTTTCAGATGTGGGAACTGAGACCCACAGAAAATTTATTATCTGACTAAGGTCACATAGCTAGTAATTAGCATAGCTAATTATCATAACAAACAGTTCTGCTGGAAAAAATAGTGTCAGGACAGCAGGATGGGAAGGGGTGGGGAGTGATAAGTAGAATAAAAGATTACTTACCCTACTAGAAAATTATTTGAGTCTGGAAACCAAGTCTAACACAAGTTTGATTCTCTCATGAGTGCTATTCTTTGGATCTGAAATGTCCCCCAAATTCTCGTGTGTCTACAGCCCATGACACTATTGGGAAGTGTTGGAACACTTAGGAGGTGAGACCTAGTGGGAGATCATCAGGTAACGGGGGTATGCCCTTGAATAGGGCTGCAGGACCACACAGTGTCTTCCTCTATCTTGCTTCCTAACCACAAGGTAAAGTTTTTCTTTTACCTCAAGCTTCTGCCATAATGTGTCACTATAGGTACAAAGCACCAGGGCCAACCAGCCATGGACTGAAAACTCTGAAACTGTGAGACAACATGAAATTTAAACTTTATGTATGTAGATCATCTCAAGTAATTATTATAGTGATGGAATGCTGACCAACACACAGAATAATGTCTTTAATAATATTTTTTAAAAATACGTTTTAGTATTACAAAATTTATACTACACTAGGTTAAAGTCATTGTAATTTAAGACAACTTCCATGCATGAAACAAAGTGTGGGTAAAAGAGGTCAGGGGATGGATGTGATTTATTATCCTACTTAGTGATAAAGGCTAGGAGGGGAGTCAATCCACCAGGAGAACTGAATGAAACTTGCCTACTCTGTGACAGGCAGCTCTAGAAAACAGCTGTTCTCAGCACACAGCCTTCATTGCTAACCTGTTTCATCGGAGTACACACTGGATCCTAAGAGGAGGGGCAAGACAGTGACACTCTTTCCTCTCCCAACTAGCTTATCAGATCTTCCTCTTCCTCTGGGAAGGAGAAAGAAAAGAAGCAGAAAAAGGCAAAAGTGTTGCTCAAATTGTTTTTCTCCACCTAGAAATTCAGGCAAAGGCAAAGGATTTTATTCCAATGAAAACTGTCTGGTTTGTCTATGGTTTTTCTCATGCATGGTAGCCTATAAGACAAGACAGCTCTCTTCAGCGCTACTCCTGTTCTTGAGATAAAAAGCTTTAACAGGTGCAACTTTTAAATGTTTAACTTTCACTTGAGGGTATTATTGACATTTTGTGAGGACTGTGGTTTGGATTCAAGGAGGAAGTAAAGCTCAACCATGATTCCTGGTCACAAAGTATAGTAGGAAAAAGTGACAAAGCCACTGAATTTTAAAGCTCCTAGAATCTGCCTTCTTAAAAATCACCAAGAGATGAGTTTTGAAGTTTCAGGAAAGAAGCCTCCAAATGTATGCACTTGACTATCTTGGTGTTTTTATATGACCTTATTTTATTTTATAATTCCAGAAACCTTGCCAAAATATGCATTCAGGTTTTTTTTTAATATGGTTGCTACTTAAAATAAATTTTATCACAATAGATGTCTTGTACATTCTGGGGTTTCAGATTTAAAAGCTACATCAAAAATATCCTATATTTTCTGATGCATGAGAACTGTGTTGATAAAATTAGTCTAGTATATAAACCATGGGATTTTATGGCTATAATAGAATTATTCTGAAAAACTTGTATAGTAATATCATACCCACTTTTTTTTTTTTTACAAATATGTAGAGACAGCAAAGTGGTGAATTTGTTGACTGTAATACATACATATGAAATGTTGTTAGTTGTGTTGGCAGAGTTAGGCAATGTATTTAGCTCCATTCTCCAATTCCTTGTTCTTACCATTATAATATCAGTTTCTGAAATAATGGATAGAAATTGAGGTGTGAGAAAACGATATCAATTACTCCATGAGAATGAGTATATTTAAGGACTGAGAAAATGGAAAAAATAAAGACAGCTTATTATAAAATATGTGGTCTTTTCAAAACATAATCACATAAAAGTGCCTTAACATTTACAATTTTCTGT
Organism: Urocitellus parryii; assembly: GCF_045843805.1. NCBI lineage: Eukaryota > Metazoa > Chordata > Mammalia > Rodentia > Sciuridae > Urocitellus > Urocitellus parryii. The sequence goes on along the minus strand of NC_135531.1, from coordinate 69,717,317 downwards.
CTTTTTAACATTCTTTCAAAAATTCCTAATTTTAGTATGTCTAATGTAATTAAATTTAAAATTTAAATTTTGGGAGGTGGTAGTGACCTCTCACCCAAACTCTTCCTTTTAGAAATGAGACAGAATTTTAAGCAATTTATTAAATTGTGAAGACCAGAGAGACAGTACATACTGGAGTTAAGAAGAGCAACAGATTTCTAATTTATAGTTCTTTTTGATATTTTGTGCTACTTACATTCCTTTAATGAATTAGCAGAGATAGTTTCCACCTCTCCTTGACCATGCTTTGTGTAGTAAGTAAGTTTAATTCAGGTCTCTCAATTAGTCATGTCAAAAAAGCCTCTCCTCCTCTTCACCATTTTTGAAAGTAAAAAAAAAAAAAAAAAAAAAAAAAACCATGAAGAAGGGATTACTTTGCTTTTCTGGGCTTCTTGTCTTTTAACCTTCCCTCCATCTTCCTGGTACTGCCTGTGCTGTTTGTCAGTGTTTTAAAACTTGGGATAAGATCATTTTCCTTATTCTGTAAAAAGCTCAAAGAAAAACCATGCTATATTTTCTTTGTCATCTTCATGATTCTTCCCTTTCCTTCTTTTCCTTCCTCCTCTGCTTTCTCCTTAATTAAGTTCAAGGCAAGATGGATGCCTTTGTTCTCAGTCCATTGTCCTGAAAATGAAAGCTAAGCTAAGGTCACAAGTGCTTGTTTTAAACCACAGACCTAGTTGTAGATACTGAACATATTGAGAAATAACCCCCTAAAGTTTTCTATTTCTCATTAACTTTTAAAAGGCTTGCTGACTACATGTGCTCATTACACTGAGTTGTAAATGATGTTTGAAGAGAATGATTCCGGCCCACTCAGTGCACAAAGAGAATACAAACAAGCATTTTGCAATTGCTTTTCCAAGGTGATACATGCTATAATATTGAACTGAGTTACTGCTATGAAAGTTTGAAGTCCCAGAAGTCTCAAACTACTGAAAAACAAACATGAAATGAAAATATATAATTTGTTTCATGTTGACTCTCTCACCTCCCACCGACTTATTAAATAGAGGCAAAAGCTTTCTTCTCTAAGATAAAGTACCACATGAAAAACTCTGACTTCTTACTCCTTCCCCCAAATTATCTTCGTTTTTTCGGTTTTAACTCTTCCTCACTCCTGTTTTGTTGTTTTAACTGTTTATTATATTTGCAATAACATAACTCCTCTTGTTATCACTAGAAGCCTTAGTTGTAGCTGAATAATGCAAGCAGTTGAGTACATAGCCCAGACGGCACCGATGGTCACTTCTAGGCACACCGAACTCACTTTATGTTGCCATTTATAATGAACACTGTTATATATTTGCTTATTTACCTATTTATTTTATAAGAACATTGCAGAGTTTTAAAACTTGGGGTAAGATCATTTTCCTTATTCTGTAAAATGCTCAAAGAAAAACCATGCTATATTTTCTTTGCAGAAGTGTTTGGATGATTGGAAGAGTAGTGGCCTAGACAGTCATAATTATAACTATTTCTTATGGTTTTCTGAAAAGAGGATCTGCCATATCAAAAAGGCCAGAAATTCCATTGAAGGTCTTCTTGGAAATAGAAGACTATATTATGAAACTACACTCCCAAAAATAGAAATGCAATTTTGTTGAGGCAAAACCAAAAATAACACCCCCCCCCAAAAAAAAAACAAAAGAAAAAAGAAGAAAAAAAACAACAACACAAGCATCATAAGTAGTGTTTATGTTTAACTCGTTTCTGTGAGATAAGCAGCATAAATATTCTCCTAAATCTCTTAATCTTATAGCATTAAGGACAAAACTGTGTTGGATTATAGTGAAACATAAATGACTCCAGAGAGCACATTTTCATATTGATTACCTAGAAATATCAGATCTCCACATGTAAATGAAGCTTATATTCAGAAAAATTTTCATTTTCAGAAAAATCAGCACTATGTAAAATATGTAACAGGTTTTTTGTTTGTTTGTTTGTTTTGTCTGCTAACATGAGGAAAATTTAAGAAGATATAGGGCAAACAAAATAGTGATGTCTAGCTGACCCTCTGCTAATGAAATTCTGAAAACCAAATTTGCTCAGCAGAGCCCCTGGGCCACATGCCCTCCTGCTGTCTCAGTAGCAGCTATCACTCCTGGGCCCCTGTCCAGTTCCCATAGACTTTCATTGGTCAACAGGAGATGGTTGAGATGGGGAAGTACTGTGGCTTACCCAGATTTATCCTCCATTTCTAAGATTACTGATATTCCTTTGTTGCATGGCTACTGTGCATCTGTCTGCCATTATCAGTAGTAATTGTCCTGGCTCATGTGTCTTTGCTGTACTGGGTTATATCATCCCATTCTACTGATGGCTTTTTCCCCCTCAAGTGTTCAGGCTTCCACTTTGTTTCCAATCTCTAATCCCCCAAATTTGCGCAACACCTGGGAAGATGTATCCAGGAAGTGTACTGTGTTCTCTCATGCCCAGTTACTTATATTCTAAATTCTGCTTCCTCCTCCTGTTTAGGCAGAGCTTGACAAATCACTCTACTACTGAGCTATATCCCCAGTCCTCAAAAAAATAGCCTTTTAAATAAATAAATTTAATAAATAAAATTAGACAATTTGGGAGTAGAGTTAGTACCTGCAGTAAATTAATTGTTAATTTCCTTTCAAGAAGGAAGAACTTTATGCTGCCCCTCCTTATATTTTCCCTCCACCTTTGGAATCAAGTTGCCAGACCTGTTCAGATTTACCATGTTAAAATTTGCAGATTTGACTCCTTGCTCTTTGGTGTTTCTTTGAGCTACTATGATTTTTAGAAAATCAGAGTCCTAAACAAAGTATTAGCAAGATGTAGCCTCTACAGTATACTGAATCAGTTAACCTAAGAACCCCTGCTTTGCTATTTACTGTTGGATGTGTAACTTTGGGCAAAAAAGTACCCCCATGGTAATTGTGAGAATTAATTGAGATATTGTACAAAAAGCACTGATAAAAATCTTTGAAACAACACCCAGTTAGAGGACATCATGGGAAAGTAAAACTCATGATAGTAACAAAAAAGATTAAATACCTAAGAATAAACTCAATAATATATAAAACATATATGAACAAAACTAAAATTCTGAAAAACACAAAGGTAAACTTGAACAAATGGAAGGTAATCTTGGATTTGGTGTCTCACTATCTTAAGGTGAACCCTAAATTAATTTACAAATTGCATAAAACCCAAGAAAATAACAAAAAAGCTTTAATTTGGAGTTAAGTGTAATGTTTAAAATCCATACAGAAAAACTAATGTGAAACTAGCCAGCAAAAGTTTAAATATAAAGAATATGGCAGAAAAGCTGTCCTTATTAGACATTAAAATATAATGTAAGTCCTACATACTTAAAACAATATGGCACTGTCTCATGAATAGACAAACATGTTCACAGACTAAAACAGAACTCATCAAGTACACATGCAAAGTCTGTGTGTGATGAACTGGCAACTCAATTCACAGGAACAAAAATGCTTCTTTTTTTCTGGGTGCATGTGTGTATGTTTTTGTGTGTGCATGTACGGTACTGGTATTGAACCCAAAGTTTTTCTCATGCTTGGCAATTGCTCTACTGTTGAGCTATATCTCCAGTCCTGAAAAATAGCCTTTTAAATAAATAAATTTAATAAATAAAATTAGATGTATCTCTCTTACCAAAGACTAAACTTGCAAATGAATTAGGAATCTAAATGTAAAAATGAAATCCAACAACTATTAGAAAAAAACATGGATGAATTTCCCTTTAACCTACAGTGAAAATCTTTCAAATTATTTTTACTGAAAATTTGGAGGAAACAGAAGAAAAGATTGACAAATTAACAAATTTGAGTATATAAAAATAAAAATTGGGGCTGGGGTTGTAGCTCAGGGATAGAGTGTTTACCTCATATGCATGAGGCACTGGGTTTGTTTCTCAGCACTGCATATAAGTTAATGAATAAAATAAAGGTCCATAAACAACTAAAAAAATAATTTAAAAGATTTGCTGCATGACAAAAAAAAACCCATATCATAAATAGACAAAGAGGGGGGGAATCCAACATGGCGGCCGGCGAGGAAGCAGCGTCTCCAACGTCTCCACTTTAACGGGATATGAAAGACTCATCGAAACAGCTGCAGCCTAGCTACGGAGGAACTTCTACCATAACTTCCTTAAGAGGAGAGCTGCCGTGAACTGGTAGGTTTACTCGAAGTGACAGGTTGCCCCAGAGAAGTGGATCTTGGAAGGCCACGCGGGCACAGAGGTCTAGTCCCCCAACCATCAGCCGCTCCCGCAGGCGGCTCCCCCTGGAGGCCTAGCTCTCGCCCTGGGAGAAGCGGCCCCACCCGCCCGCTTCCTAACCTGGCAGCCACAGCTACTCAGCGATAAAGGTGCCCACGTGGCGGGTGCAGAAGTTAAGTCCTGTAGACGCCAGCCGCCTTTGCAACCCCCGGGAACCCTGAGCGGCTTGGCCCGCCCCGCCTGAACCGGCAGTCCTCCGCCATACGGGCTCCCCCGGGAGGCCTAGCTCTCGCCCTGGGAGAAGCGGCCCCACCCGCCAGGTTCCTAACCAGGCAGCCACAGCTACTCGGCAATAAAGGTGCCCACGTGGCGAGTGCAGAAGTTAAGTCCTGTAGACGCCAGCCGCCTTTGCAACCCGCGGGAACCCTGAGCGGCTTAGCCCGCCCCGCCCGAACCGGCGGGTGCAGAAGTTAAGTCCTGCGGACGCCAACCGCCTTTGCAACCCGCGGGATCCCTGGGCGGCTTGGCCCGCCCCGCCCGAACCGGCAGTCCTCCGCCATACGGGCTCCCCCGGGAGGCCTAGCTTTCGCCCCGGGAGAAGCGGCCCCACCCGCCCAGTTTCTAACCAGGTGGCCTCAGCTACTTGGAGATAAAGGTGCCCTCCTGGTGGGTGCAGAAGTTAAGTCCTGCAGACGCCAGCCACCTTTGCAACCCGCGGGATCCCTGAGTGGCTTGGCCCGCCCCGCCGGAACCGGCAGTCCTCCGACATACAGGCTCCCCCGGGAGGCCTAACTCTCGCCCTGGGAAAAGCGGCCCCACCCGCCCGGTTCCTAACCAGGCAGCCACAGCTACTCGGCAATAAAGGTGCCCACGTGGCGGGTGCAGAAGTTAAATCCTGCAGACGCCAGCCGCCTTTGCAACCCGCGGGAACCCTGAGCGGCTTGGCCCGCCCTGCCCAAGCGGCGGCGGGTGCAGAAGTTAAGTCCTGCAGACGCCAACCGCCTTTGCAACCCGCGGGATCCCTGAGCGGCTTGGCCAGCCCCGCCCGAACCGGCAGTCCTCCACCATACGGGCTCCCCCGGGAGGCCTAGCTGTCGCCCAGGGAAAAGCGGCCCCACCCGCCCGGTTCCTAACCAGGCAGCCACAGCTACTCGGCAATAAAGGTGCCCTCGTGGTGGGTGCAGAAGTTAAGTCCTGCAGACGCCAGCCACCTTTGCAACTCGCGGGAACCCTGAGCGGCTTGGCCCGCCCCGCCCGAACCGGCGGCGGGTGCAGAAGTTAAGTCCTGCAGACGCCAGCCACCTTTGCAACCCGCGGGATCCCGGAGCGGCTTGGCCCGCCCCGCCTGAACCGGCAGTCCTCCGCCATACGGGCTCCCCCGGGAGGCCCAGCTCTCGCCCTGGGAGAAGCGGCCCCACCCGCCCGGGTCCCAACCACGCGACCGCAGCTACTCGGCGATAAAGGTGCCCCCGCAGCGGGTGCAGGAGTTAAGTCCTGCTGATACCAGCCGCGTTTGCAAGCCGCCGGCACCCAGTGCGGCTTGGCCCACCCCGCCTGAACCGGCAGTCGGCCTCCACCATCCGGGCTCCCCCGGGAGGCCTAGCTCTCGCTCCGGGAGCAGCCCCCTGCAAGCTAGGGGAACCTTTGACCCATCGGGAGGTTAGGCCCAGCAACCTGCGGAGTGATAGAGGTGCCCCTCGTACCTGCTGGGTAGGCGGACCTTTGACCGACCAGCAGAGCAGACCTAGGGCCTCCCAGCGTGGTAGACGGATCACACCAATTGGAGGAGGATCACAGCCACTACATGCCCTGCAAGGGTGATTATTCAACTATACAAGAGCAATATAAATAAATAGAGGGAAAATTTCAAAACACAACAGTTTCACCAAGCAGAAAGAAACGCCAGCAGTATGAAAAGACAAGGAAAGAAAGGACCACAGGCAATGCAGGTCAACTCAACTTTAGAAGAGGTAATAGGTGCAACAGATGGAATGTCAGATAGAGAGATCAGGATATACATGCTTCAGATGATCTGGAGTCTCAAGGAAGACATGAGACAGCAAAATCAGATAATGAAAGATCACATTGACAAACAAATCCAGGAAGTAAAAGATCAATTTCACAGGGAGATAGAGGAAATAAAAAACAAACAAATAGAAATACTAGAATTGCAGGAAAAAATAAACCAACTTAAAAACTCAATTGAGAATACTACCAGCAGAGTAGATCACTTAGAAGAGAGAACATCAGACAATGAAGACAAAGTATTTCAACTGGAAAAGAACATAGACAGCTCAGCAAGTCTGCTAAGAAACCATGAACAGAACATCCAAGAAATATGGGACAATATCAAAAGACCAAATTTAAGAGTCATTGGGATACAGGAAGGCACAGAGCTCCAAACCAGAGGAATACACAGCCTATTCAATGAAATAATACGAGAAAACTTCCCAGACTTGAAGAATGAGACAGAATCCCAAATCCTAGAAGCCTACAGGACGCCGAATGTACAAAACCATAAGAGATCCACACCTAGACACATTATAGTGAAGATGTCCAACATACAGAATAAGGAAAGAATTTTAAAAGCTACAAGGGAAAGGAAGCAGATTACATTTAGGGGTAAACCAATCAGGATAACAGCTGATCTCTCAACACAGACTCTGAAAGCTAGAAGATCCTGGAATAACATATTTCAAACACTGAAAGAAAATGGGTTCCAACCAAGAATCGTGTATCCGGCAAAATTAAGCTTCAGGTTAGAAGATGAAATTAAAACCTTCCATGATAAACAAAAGTTAAAAGAATTCGCAGCTAGAAAACCATCTCTTCAAAAAATCCTTGGCAAAACATTGCAGGAAGAGGAAATGGAAAATAACATTGAAAACCAACAATGGGAGGTAGGACAGTAAAGGGGGGAAAGTAGTCAAAGAGGATAACAAATCAGGTTTAGTAACATTAACAAACAAATATGGATAGAAGTACAAACCATATCTCAATAATAACCCTAAATGTCAATGGCTTAAACTCACCAATTAAGAGACACAGGCTAGTAGAATGGATCACAAAACAAGACCCAACAATATGCTGTCTACAGGAGACGCATCTGATAGAAAAAGATATCCATAGACTGAAGGTGAAAGGTTGGGAAAAATCATACCACTCATATGGACAGCGGAAACAAGCAGGCGTGTCCATACTCATATCTAATAAAATAGATTTCAAGCCAAAGCTAATCAAAAGGTATAAAGAAGGACACTTCATACTGCTCAAGGGAACCATAAACCAACAAGACATAACAATCATAAATATATATGCCCCAAATAATGGTGCAGCGGTGTTCATCCAGCAAACTCTTCTCAAGTTCAAGAGTCTGATAGACCACCATACAATCATCATGGGAGACTTCAACACACCTCTCTCACCACTGGACAGATCTTCCAAACAAAAGTTAAACAAGGAAACTATAGAACTCAACAACACAATTAATAACCTAGACTTAATTGACATATATAGACTTTACCACCCAACATCAAGTAGTTACACTTTTTTTTCAGCAGCACATGGAACCTTCTCAAAAATAGACCATATATTATGTCACAGGGCAACTCTTAGACAATATAAAGGGGTAGAGATAATACCATGCATCTTATCTGATCATAATGGAATGAAACTGAAAATCAATGATAAAAGAAGAAAGGAAAAATCAAGCATCACTTGGAGAATGAACAACAGGTTGCTGAGTGACATATGGGTTATTGAAGACATCAAGGAGGAAATTAAAAAATTCCTAGAGTTAAATGAAAACACGGACACAACATATCGGAATCTATGGGACACATTGAAAGCAGTCCTAAGAGGAAAATTCATTGCTTGGAGTTCATTCCTCAAAAAAAGAAAAAACCAACAAATAAATGATCTCATACTTCATCTCAAAATCCTAGAAAAAGAGGAGCAAAACAACAGCAAAAGAAGTAGAAGGCAAGAAATAATCAAAATCAGAGCTGAAATTAATGAAATTGAAACAAAAGAAACAATTGAAAAAATTGACAAAACTAAAAGCTGGTTCTTTGAAAAAATAAATAAAATTGACAGACCCTTAGCCATGCTAACGAAGAGAAGAAGAGAGAGAACCCAGATTACTAGCATACGGGATGAAAAAGGCAATATCACAACAGACACTTCAGAAATACAGAAGATAATCAGAGACTATTTTGAAGCCTTATACTCCAATAAAATAGAAGATAGTGAAGGCATAGATAAATTCCTTAAGTCTTACGATCTGCCCAGATTGAACCAGGAGGATATAGACAACCTAAACAGACCAATAACAATAGAAGAAATAGAAGAAACCATCAAAAGACTACCAACTAAGAAAAGCCCAGGACCGGATGGGTATACAGCAGAGTTTTACAAAACCTTTAAAGAGGAACTAACACCAATACTTTTCAAGCTATTTCAGGAAATAGAAAAAGAGGGAGAACTTCCAAATTCATTCTACGAGGCCAACATCACCCTGATTCCGAAACCAGACAAAGACACTTCAAAGAAAGAAAACTACAGACCAATATCTCTAATGAACCTTGACGCAAAAATTCTCAATAAAATTCTGGCGAACCGGATTCAAATACATATCAAAAAAATTATACACCATGATCAAGTAGGATTCATCCATGGGATGCAAGGCTGGTTCAATATACGGAAATCAATAAATGTTATCCACCACATCAATAGACTAAAAAATAAGAACCATATGATAGTCTCGATAGACGCAGAAAAAGCATTCGACAAAGTACAGCATCCCTTTATGTTCAAAACTCTAGAAAAATTAGGGATAACAGGATCATACCTCAACATTGTAAAAGCAATATATGATAAGCCACAGGCCAGCATCATTCTGAATGGAGAAAAATTGAAGGCATTCCCTCTAAGATCTGGTACAAGACAGGGATGCCCTCTCTCACCACTTCTGTTCAACATAGTCCTCGAAACACTGGCAAGAGCAATTAGACAGACGAAAGAAATTAAAGGGATAAAAATTGGAAAAGAAGAACTTAAATTATCACTATTTGCAGATGATATGATTCTATACCTAGCAGACCCAAAAGGGTCTACAGAGAAGCTATTAGAGCTAATAAATGAATTCAGCAAAGTGGCAGGATATAAAATCAACACGCATAAATCAAAGGCATTCCTGTATATCAGCGACAAATCCTCTGAAACGGAAATGAGGACAACTACTCCATTCACAATATCCCCCCAAAAAATAAAATACTTGGGAATCAACCTAACAAAAGAGGTGAAAGATTTATACAATGAAAATTACAAAACCCTAAAGAAAGACATAGAAGAAGACCTTAGAAGATGGAAAAATATACCCTGCTCATGGATAGGCAGATCCAACATCATCAAAATGGCGATATTACCAAAAGTTCTCTATAAGTTCAATGCAATGCCAATCAAAATCCCAGCTGCATTTCTTGTAGAAATAGATAAAAGAATCATGAAATTCATATGGAATAATAAAAGACCCAGAATAGCAAAAACAATACTAAGCAGGAAGTGTGAATCAGGCGGTATAGCGATACCAGACTTCAAACTATACTACAGAGCAATAGTAACGAAAACAGCATGGTACTGGTACCAAAACAGGCGGGTGGACCAATGGTATAGAATAGAGGACACAGTAACCAATCCACAAAACTACAACTATCTTATATTTGATAAAGGGGCTAAAAGCATGCAATGGAGGAAGGATAGCATCTTCAACAAATGGTGCTGGGAAAACTGGAAATCCATTTGCATCAAAATGAATCTGAATCCCTATCTCTCGCCTTGCACAAAAGTTAACTCAAAATGGATCAAGGAGCTTGATATTAAATCAGAGACACGGCATCTGATAGAAGAAAAAGTTGGTTATGATCTACATACTGTGGGAGCAGGCTCCAAATTCCTCAATAGGACACCCATAGCGCAAGAGTTAACAACTAGAATCAACAAATGGGACTTACTCAAACTAAAAAGTTTTTTCTCAGCAAAAGAAACAATAAGAGAGATAAACAGGGAGCCTACATCCTGGGAACAAATCTTTACTCCACACACTTCAGATAGAGCCCTAATAACCAGAATATACAAAGAACTCAAAAAATTAGACAATAAGACAACAAGTAACCCAATCAATAAATGGGCAAAGGACCTGAACAGACACTTCTCAGAAGAGGACATACAATCAATCAATAAGTACATGAAAAAATGCTCACCATCGCTAGCAGTCAGAGAAATGCAAATCAAAACTACCCTAAGATACCATCTCACTCCAGTAAGATTGGCAGCCATTAGGAAGTCAAACAACAATAAGTGCTGGAGAGGATGTGGGGAAAAGGGCACTCTTGTTCATTGCTGGTGGGACTGCAAATTGGTGCAGCCAATTTGGAAAGCAGTATGGAGATTTCTTGGAAAGCTGGGAATGGAACCACCATTTGATCCAGCTATTCCCCTTCTCGGTCTATTCCCTAAAGACCTAATAAGAGCATGCTACAGGGACACTGCTACATCGATGTTCATAGCAGCACAATTCACGATAGCAAGATTGTGGAATCAGCCTAGATGCCCTTCAATAGATGAATGGATTAAAAAAATGTGGCATTTATACACAATGGAGTATTACTCTGCATTTAAAAATGATAAAATCATAGAATTTGGAGGGAAATGGATGGCATTAGAGCAGATTATGCTAAGTGAAGCTAGTCAATCTTTAAAAAACAAATACCAAATGACTCCTCTGATATAAGGGGAGGAAACAAGGACAGGGTAGGGACGAAGAGCTTGAGACGAAGATTTTCATTAACAGGGTTGAGAGGTGGGAGGGAAAGGAAACGAGAAGGGGAATCGCATGGAAATGGAAGGCGATCCTCAGGGTTATACAAAATGACATATAAGAGGAAAGGAGGGGTAAGACAAGATAATTCAAATGGAAGAAGTGATTTACAGTAGAAGGGGTAGAGAGAGAAAAGGGGAGGGGAGGGGAGGGGAGGGGGGATAGTAGAGAATAATACAGACAGCAGAATACATCAGACACTAGAAAGGCAATATGTCAATCAATGGAAGGGTAACTGATGTGATACAGCAATCTGTATACGGGATAAAATTGGGAGTTCATAACTCATTTGAATCAAACTGTGAAATATGATGTATGAGGAACTATGTAATGTTTTGAATGACCAACAATAAAAAAAAAGAGGTAAAAAAAAAAAAAAAAAAAAAAAAAAAAATAAATAGACAAAGAGATGATAACCGATTTTGCAACATGTGCCACAACAAAAGATTAATGTCTCAAATATAATTTGCAAATATATATTTTGTATATTAAGCACATGAAAAACTCATATATGGAATAATATACATTAAAACAATACAGAGGTACTATTTACCACCAATAAGTTTACCAAAAAATGAAAATATAGCAAGGTAATTTTTTAGGAAAATTTGAGAAAATTTTGCTCTCATGAATGGGAACACAACTAGTACCAGTCTTCTGGAAAGAAATTTGGCAATAACACATTGCATGTTTTATATTTACCTTTTGACCTAACAATCTTACTTCCAAGAATTTATCCTAAAGACACACCTCAATCATGAAAATGTACAAGGTTATTTGTTGCAGCAGTAAATGTTTGTAATTGTAAAGTATACATACATCATGTGGTTTTCTGAAGACATTTGTTGGAAAATAGTTGTACATTCAAAAAATGGAGTAGAATGTGGCTATGAAAATGAATGAGGAATATCACTGAAATAATAAGGAATAATTTCTAGAATTTTATTCAGTAAAAGTTTAAGAAGCAAAAGAGTATATGTTCTATATGTAATAGGCAACTTTGTGTTAAAAAACTAAAAGAGGAGAAAGAACAATGAGGAACCATATGAAAAACTACATATACCTGCTCATTTGTGGGAAAAGACACACAGGAACAATAAACCAGACACTAAGGAGACTGGTTACCAAGAGGAAATGGGCGAAAATGGTGAAAAGAATGTGCGGCCAGAGGGGCTGAGAAGGACTGAGACTTCTGTAAGTACATCTTTATGAAGACTTGTGACTTTTAAAAACTTGTTAACAATGAAAAGTATTTTAAATGTAGAATTTCTAACTCTAATGTTCTTTTTTCTAGCTAGAAATGAATTAACAGAAATTCTCTACTGTGTAGGTAGCATATTGCACAAAATTTAAACTTTTGGTGTGTAATTTCCTGTGAACAAAAATTAAAATATTTTTCCTGTGGCCATTTTTTTTTAAGGAAAAATTACCTTTGACATCTTCTTGTGTCTTTTAAAAGTGCAGTAAAAATGTAAGAAAATGGTGTTACAGATTTTGTCAAAAACACCCTAACATTTACTTAATTGGTCTTTTTTGTCTGAAGAGGAGGAGCTTGTTAAAGGCTGCCACATAGTCACCTCGACAGCTTAATCAGATCCAACTCCTGTGTCTGACTACAAAGTACTTGTAATGTCAGGCTCTCTTTTCATTTTTAGTGTTGTTCCCTGTCATCACCTCCCACACAGTCTTTGCCCTTCTAGTCTTATCTCTCATAAGAGGTTAAGAAAAAGTGGGGGGGAGTTGCTGATCAGCCAGCAGGAACTGTCAAAGCATCAGTCATTCTGGCCTTCCTCCCAAGAAACAAAACAAATTATTCTCCCAGCCAGGCTCCACACTGCCCTCTGGGCTCAGGTCTAAAACCGTTTGAACTCTCCCATATGGCTCTCAACATGTGATTGTGCCATTCCATCAGGAAGCCACTCAAAGGACATTTTCTCAGTTTGATTTATATTTTCCTTTTATCTCTAATATGCTCCCAGGAATACAAAGTATTTCTTTGTCCTATTATGTTTTTCCTGCTTGCCCAGTTTCCTTCTTATTTTATTTTATTTACTTTTTGCTAATTTACATAGTCTATTCATTTACTAGATTGAAGGCCAGGAAATATGCCAGGCATTTTTGTTTGTTCTAGATTTTATAGTGCTATATCAAGCATCCCGTTTTTTATTTGAAGTTGTATGACCTGTGTATAAGTGTGTGTAGCAAACAAATTTCCAAAGATTTAGACTCCATTAACCAACCAAGACTTTGTATTTAAAACATAAGAATTATCCTATAAATAGCTTTCAGAAAGAGGCCATTTATAAATATATAATATTCCAGTGATTGAGGTACATTTACTAAAATGAGGTCGTCATTATTTGAAAACCTAGGGCCACAATGGTATGTGAAACTGGTATACAGTTCACCTTGTTCTTTCTGGTGATATGAATATTGTAACTTAAACAAAACTCAGAATGCAGTCAAAACCATTATTATTAAAAAATTTGCTGCTGAGTCATGTTGACAAATGAGCAGGATTAGAAAATAGACCTTAGACACAGAATGTAGAGCTTGGAATTTCATGTTTAAAAAGCTCAAGGATAGATTTTCAGAAGTCTCAGGGAATGAGAAAAAATTTCTGACCAACAATAAAGATAAAAAAGAAAAACAGGTATGTGAAGAAAGCAAAACTATACTTTCTCGGAGGAGAAAATGGACTTGTGCTTAGTTTGGATTTCTGATTTTCTATTTCTTGCTCATTTTCTTCCCATCAACGTGCTGACATTTGATGCAGCTTCATAGTGAAAGTAACTCTTTCAAGTGGCATTTGGATTTCCTAAGAAGGACCCTTAATGCATTGTGAGAGATCATTTATTTTCAAGGGAAGGAAGGCTCTTCTGCTCTGTTGCCAGTTATTGACTAATCTCAACTCAGAATATCTCCAACTTCTCTCAAACAATTTAACAATATATTGTACAAGGATTAACTGTTTTTTTGTTTGTTTTTTTTTTTTTTTTTTTTTTTTTTTTGCACACAGACTCCGAGATCCTGTGGTTTCTGCTTTACCTTAGTGATGCTGAAATCCAGAAGATGGTCAAAAACAGTGTAGTGGAGAGCGTGGTGAAGATTCATTTAAAATATAATAACATGGAAGATGTCCTGGGACATATGACTATTTCACACACATAGTTACCTAATAAATATACACACACATATACATACATGCATTCATATATAATAGTAATCAACTTTTACAACTCTTATCTGATTAACAAGGTCATGTTCAATTGAAGCATAATGTAAAAGTCACTTTACTTTCTCTCATAGATCCTAAAGTTCTTTACAGAGACAGAATTGGTGAACATGTGATAGTCCACGACATCATCATTAATAATATAATAACTCCTTTTCAATTTTCAAGTAAAGCCAAATATTTTACTTGCTATATGTTCCTTACCTTTAATTAGACTAACTTAACTTTAAATCATCTAAAAGACTTGAGAAACTACATGTGATTTAGATTGGTTTACTCATTCACTTATGGATACTAGAACATTAATTTCATTTCTATCATATCCTAGGTCCTGAAGAAATAAAAGGGTAAAAGGTAGATATGGTTTGTACTTTTGTAAATGTAGAGTTTTAGTCTGAAATGACAAATTAAATTCTGGTAAACTACTAGTAGTATCTTTTTGTTGTTTATCCTCAAGGAAAAAAATTAACGTTTTTATTTAAAGATTAATATAAACCTTTTATAAGTAAGGCAAAAAGCATATATGCATTAGTAATTCAGGGAGTATCCTGTTCTTATAGTACTTATGTCATTTATTACTGTACAGTTGTCTCTCCATTGTACTTTTGTTTAGAAAATTGGCACACATGGCCAAAATCAAGGAAAGTCACATTACCTTGAAAATTCCTTAGGAAGTGCTATGTTAGAAATCAACATGCCATTGCTTCATAAATCTGTCAAACTATCCCAGCCCTGGCCTTACAGCAAATCACTGTTTGGAATTAAAACCCAATGAAGTAATTGGTTGGCTCTGCAGTATCGGTACCCTCGCCCAAAGTGCATCTTTAAAACTTGGTTTCCCATTTAGCTTAGATGATTTTGTTTGATGAGAGGTAGGAACTGAAGCTGTGTGTGAAAATAATGGAATCACATTTGCCATCTCTTATCTATCCTAGGACATTAGGTTGTTGGCGGGAATGATCAGAAACACCTCAGTCTTAAAATTCTCAATCTCTCTCTTTGCCCTATTCTCTTTAAAATTATAATGCTGATTTGGGGGAAAAAAAACTTTAAACAAGACTGAGACAACTTAATTATGCATCTCAAGCTGTTTACTGTTCTGGGGTAGCATATCATTTTGAATCCTACCAAATCATTTTTCAAGTTATACTACAGTAGCCACCAAGTTTACCCTAACCACTTAATCAGGGTAGAGTGATGCTTTGTTTAACCTTTCCTCAGTGAGTAAATATAAATTATGGGCTATTAGTTATTTTATTATACTATAGTGATCCTCCATGTACAAAAGACAAAATAGATTTAGCAAAATCATTATCGTTCTTGATTATCAGTATTCATTTTGCATTGATCTCAACATACCTATCTGCTTGCCTATATCATCTATCTCCTTCCTTTATGGTCTTCTGGGAAACCAGAGAGCCAAAATTTGACAGTATTTGTACAAAATGAAAATAAGTAGATTTCAAACAAGGATCTGAGGTGTTCTGTGAATGTATTGTGTATTAAGATATAAACATGGTGAGCTACAGTTTAGTTGCTCTGAATATGTTTACTGTAATACTCAGGTGAAACTGCCATAGAACTAAAGTGTAACTGTCCAATTCAATTCAAATGTTTAAACGAGTTTTGAGTAGAGATGATCTACAGTGAAAAAAAAATTATCTACAGGTCAAGAAACTTATTCTTTGGCTCCCAGGAGTTGTGCACAGGTTTGTGTGAACATTTATGAAGAATTCAGTTAAAAAGCTACTAATGCTTTCCTGGCTTTCATTCAATATAATTTCTACATAGTTATAGCAGCGTAATCTGCATTAAGTAAAAGTAATTAAAACCAATGATTTCAGGAGAAGGGGAACATTTATGTAACCTATTTATTTAGTAGCATATTTATTTATAGGTATTAAGAATTGTGCACTGTTTCAGTTTTTGAAGATATGAAGATGGAAATTTATGTTCATACCTTCAAGGAATCAGCACATGGCAGAAAAAAGCAAAGAAATCAAGGCAACATCATAATTCTATGTTTGGAAGCAATATTCTGTTCTAAACGTAATATTAGAGAAAACAAACATGAGAATAACCTTTCTTCATGTTTAACCTTTGTGATCTAGAAACTGGATAGAAATACACAGCCATGAGAATAACTGAAGTTATGATCTTAATGGACATCACATCTACAAGAAGGAACAATTCAAAGGGTGTTTAGCTCCTGCCGAGGAGACTAAACCTCTTTTACAATACCAAGTACTGAACCCTGGCCATTGATGGGGAAAGTGGTCCCTGCCCATAAAAAGAGTATAAACACATCTGCTGCAGACAATTTCCTGGGTGTTTTTAGCTTTCTTAACACACCAGCTTACAATTTAGAAGGACATCAACATATCTTGTTCATCTGGAATTGATCCAAACTACCTGGTGGTAACAGACAAGATTTGCAACATTTAACATATGATCTGGGAAGAAGCCCTAGTCATCAATATACAACTGAGTAAGTCCTTAGGGCCTGGGTAGATTCAATAAAAGGTTGAGGAAGGAGAGAGAAAATCTTTCATTCATATAAACCTGCCATCCAAAATTCCAAAGCAAAATCCATTCCCCCAGTCAACGACCAAAATAATAATTTGATTCTGATGGCATGAAAATAACATTGGAGTCTCAAAAAGACATTAAAATAAGTTATGCTGAGAAATATAAAAGAGATAAAGAGATAATATCTATTAAAACAAATACAAAATTATTAAATTTAAAAAAGGCTAGATGTGTTGGGATAGGACAAAGCTCAATTGGCACAACCTAAGGAGCAAACTAGTGAGCAGGATCAGGATGTCACCAGGACCCTCATTCAGTTCACTGGTTACTCAGTCCTGCAAGGAGAGAATAGAGGAAGAGCCATGGGAGATTGACTGAGAAATTTCTGAAGTTTGCAGAAAAGAAAAAAAGGAGTAGTGGGAAAGTTGTATTTGCAGATATGATAGTCAAATATTTTCCAAAATTGAAGACATGAGTACTAAGGTCAAAAGCCCACTTTAAATGCCAAGCAGAATAGCATTAAATTCATTCCAAGATTCTTAATAGTGAAATTGTAGAGTATCAAGAATACAGAAAACACTACGATAAAAAGAGAGAAAAATGAGTTGAATAGCTGTCCAGTAACACCAAATGCCAGAAAATGACAGGACACCAGCTTCAAAATGCTGAGGAAAGATAACTGTCAGCATAGAATTTCATATAAGCCAAATGACTATTAAAGAGTTTGAGCAACTGAGGACATTTTCTTACACAAGAAGACAAAGGGAGTTTATATCCACAGACCATCACAGCAAAGCATTTATTCAGGCAAAAGAGAAGCAGCAGCAACAACAACAGAAAGGAAATGTTAGTTGCAAGAAACAGGAAGAAAAGAAAATGGGCTAAAATCACCCTGAGAAACAATTTTTAGTTTTTTAAAGGAAATTTCTTGAGCTGAGATTTCTAATCCAGTAGCCACTACCTATATGTGGCTAATTAATTTAAAATTAACTAAAATTAAATGAAATAAAAATATCTCTTCCATATTAGTCACCTTTTAAGTTCTCAGTAGCCATTATGTGGACAGAGCAGAAAGAGAACATTTCCATCATTGTTCTTTTAGGCACCACTAGTGAGAGTTTAGGCCACTGCAGGAACCTGGGAACCTGTGTGTTTTACATTCTTAAAGCACCTAGGAAGGATATAAAATCATAAATAGATGATATAAACACTGACTTGAAGGAATCTGCTTAGGTCACTTTAAAAAATCCTGTTTAATGTACATTTTAATCATATATATTTTTCTCAGCCCTATATTTTGTGGGGCCATCAGCAGAAGGAATACACTCGTTTCAAATGTCATACACAAATCACTTCATGCTGCATAAGGTCTTAGGAAATAGTCTCAGTTATAAAAATCTTTAAAGGAATACCTTTAAAACAGTAAACTTGCAGTCATCTTTTTATTCATCATGCTAAAAGCAGCAATATGTGAACAAGGGTGAAGGAAACAATAAATCCTATTGATTTCATACTCATTTAGGCTTATTTTTCTGTGGTAATTGAAGGTTTTATAAGACAAAAATATCTTTGTTTTGAAACTTCAATATAGCTTCTATCATAAATTTATGTTATCCAGCCTTGGATAAGTAGAGGTGGGACTAATTGGCTGCTCTCTAATAGATTAATTAGTCTTCATTTTTTCATAATGTGCATGAAATTTTCTGTTGGTTCATTAATTTACTTACCCATTTATTTCATTCTATTTATTCACTTGCACAAAAATTAAGTTGAATGCCTGCTACATTCAAGGCACTGTGCTAAGTCTGGGAATTTATTATGATCAAGTCATAATCCTTGCTTTCAAGGAGTTTATTACTTATAGCAAGAAACATATTTTAGATTAAATCACATGAAATATCTACATTTGTAGCTAAACAATGGGTGAATATTGGCAATTTCATATGTTGAATTTAAAGCATAGACAATTTTAATTTAGAGTGATAAATCTGTAATAACTGCAAAGTATGCTTCTGCTAACACACTAAATACAGGACCCAAGGTCATTCCGAGGACTTCTTGGAATAAATGAGGTCTATAGAGAGTATGAGAGTTAGGTGTAAGGCAACAGTATCCTCGGTGGAAAAGTGAACCTGCTAGTCAGAGAGACTGTTACAAGTTAATCTGCTCTGACTTGCATGTAAAGTTTTGAGATTCATCTATTAATACTTATTAAATACTTAGTTCATTGTTAAATTAATAAGTGGGAAGCCAGTAACTTGAGGATGCTATGAGTTTCTACATAACAGACTACAACTTAACTTGGTACTGAACAATCCTGAACCTAATTTAGGAGTATATATATTTTTGTAATTAATACCTGGATTTCAGCCAATCACAATTTTCTGAGATGTAGTAAATCACAAGTAACCAACTGATCAGACATTTCCAAATAAGGCAAATACCTCATCACACCATGCCTAATAAGTCAGATGTCTACTGGCAGTAGCCAATCAGGTGATTTTTCTACTTTGTTTCCACATCTGGTCTATAAAGTTCACTCACACTGTGGGGCAAAGCTCTCTAAATCTCTTCTGGTTCAGCCCAATTTATGAGTCATTCTTTTTTTTTAAGAGAGAGAGAATATGAATCTTTTTTTTTTTTTTGTAGATGGACACAACACAATGCCTTTATTTATTTATTTTTTAATGTGGTGCTGAGAATCAAACCCGGTCCTGCCCGTCCTAGGCGAGCGCTCTATTGCTGAGCCACAGTTCCAGCCCCATGAGTCATTCTTTGCTCAAATAAAGTGTTTTTCTTTTAACCTATATAGAACAGTGATGAAAGTTATTATGGCTGGATATGAGGTGTACTCCCAAAGCTCCTGCTAATGCAGGAATATTCAGGGGTAAAATAGTTAGATTATGAGAGCTGTAACCTAAGCAATCCATCCCACTTTGAATGGACTGGGTAGTAATGTAGGCAGGTAGGATATGGCTGGAAAAGGTGAGTCTGCTTCTTTGCTTCCTTGCTGTTGCCATGAGGGGAGCTGCTTTCCTCAGTTGGGCCCTTACTCCATGATGTGCTGCTTCACCTTGGGCCCAGAGCAAGAGAGTCAGCCCTCTATGGAAGGAGACCTCTGAGACCATGAACTCCAAATAAACTTTTCCTCCTCTAAGTTATTCGTGTTGGGTATTTTGGTCACTGCACTGAAAAGCTGACTAAAGAAGAGGGTTTGGTGTTAAGTTTACTAGATGCTAAGGGATAGTAACTTAGAAGAAGGGATAATGAAAGGCAGGAGAGAATAAAGAAAAAATGAGAATAAGAGTGAGAGAAAACTACAGAGTATAGTCTTTGGTATGAGATAAGGGTTTGAGGGTCCATCACATTGAAGATTGTAACTGAGCAATTTACTTGCTCTATCTGAATCTTCATTCTGCACCTTTAGCAATGCAATGACAATTGGAATCCTTATACGCTGTTAGTGGGAACGGAAAACAGTGTAAAAATTCATAAAAAGAATTTAAAATAGAACAATACCATATGATCCAACAAAACATGGATGAGCCCGGAGAGCATTATATGAAGTAAAATAGCACTTGCAGAAGGACAAGTATTGTGTGATTCCATCTGCATAAGGTATCTAAAATACCCAAACTTGTAGAAGCAGAGACTAAAATGGTGGGTGCCAGAACTGAGACGGAGGGAGAAATGAAGAGTTGCTATATTTAATTGGTAGAAAGTTTCAGTTATACAATAAGTTCTTGAGAGCTGCTTATAGTTCACAGCATTAGTAAAATTAGTTGAGTGTGTGAAATTTGGTTAAAAGGGTGGATTTCATACTACCATAAAAAGGCAATGATAATAGGTACAGTATTATTGAAGTGACATAATAAAAAAAAACGAATACATGCAAAGCTGCTAAAACCTTGACTAATGAGGTTTAATAGATTCTCAATACACAGCAGTCATTTGGTAATATTATAAAAGTTCTTACTGTTAAGAGGAAGAGACAACACCTTACCACATTTATAAGCAAAAAGTAACAACTGTGTAAACAGAATGTATTGAGGATACATTCTAAATGATACATAAAGTTGTTTACAAGCTTTTTAATTTTTTTTTAATTCCAGGCTCAGGCTGTAGCTCAGTGGCAGAATATTTGCCTAGCACGTGTGGTGTACTGAGTTTGATCCTCAGCACCATATTAAAAATAATAATAAATTAATTAAATAAAAGCATGCTATCTACAACTACAAATTTTTTTTAGAAAAATCTTAGTTAACTTTCACTTCTACTAATATTCAAGTTTCAAAACAAATAAGTTATAAACAGGGAATATCTTCTACCCTTAATATCTACAGTCACATCTTTCCTACCTCTGCTCACTGTTAACACTTTATTTTTTCCTTTTCCAGGGATTTTTTTTTTAAGCAATCATGTAAAAATGAGGGTTTTACTTATGTTTTCACATAAATGTACCATACTTTACATGAAGTTCTGCCTTTTTAGTTAATATATGATGAATCTCTTTACATATTGTAT
This sequence comes from Urocitellus parryii, assembly GCF_045843805.1. Lineage (NCBI taxonomy): Eukaryota > Metazoa > Chordata > Mammalia > Rodentia > Sciuridae > Urocitellus > Urocitellus parryii. The sequence continues at coordinate 69,695,891 of NC_135531.1, read as the reverse complement.
ATATAAAGTCTCTTTCTTTTTTCATTTCTTTTTCTTTTTTTTAAAACATATCAGAGTGGTATTTCCATTGCCTGAGTGGAAAATAATTTCATAAATTGAACAATATGGAATTGCTGATACTTAATTAAGACCTAAAGAAATGACAGTTTCAAATAATTTATCATATTTAACTAATTCCTTTTTGAAGGACATTTTACATTTCATAAATAAGTTTTATTACAATCTAGTCATTAATTGTTGTCTATGACTATTTTGTGCAGCAGTGTTAGATAGATGTGACACAGATCACACAACCAGTAGACCTAAAAGTATTTACTATCTGAAAAAAATACTTAAGTTCTTTTCTTAAAGAACTTAATTGTTTCCTATTTGAAAAATCTGATGATACCATAAAGGCCTGGCTTTACATAACTGTACAGTTCATCTTCTGCTAATGGAGACAATTGCTAACAGCTATAACATCACTTTTTATACTTATGTGAAAACTTGGAATTGAAAAGATTAATTCTGAACAAAAATCATTGATGTTAATGAAAGTCTTGTCAGCATTTTGTCTTTGGGCACAACCTTCTCAAAGAAATAGTAACTAACATAGGTGCTGATAGTTTTTCAGCAAATTTGTGTCTACTAGTTCTCATGTGGTTAGTGATATTACTATTGTTCCCATGGAAGATAGTAAGTGCCAAAAATAGTTTATGTATATTACATTTTCTTCATTAACTTTCTACAAAATGAAAATTTAGTACTTAATTTTTTATTTAACATGCATTTTCTTTTTTATAGTTCATGTACAGAAAGAACTTCTTGGAAAATAATTCTCAATAGGCTATCAATATTATTACTATCAATAACAAATACAATTTTACATTTACACTACATAATAGTAAATGGCCAAAATACAAAATAACCACTTTCAAATTATTCTCTCAACACTATATACTATAACTTTCAGCTTCTGTTTCACAAAAACATTTTATTTACACCTGTCCTTTGATTTTCCTGGTTTCTCACCTCATAATATATAGGCAGGGGCAGCTGCTTTTATTACTTCCCACAAGACCAAGACATGAAGGGGTTAGCTAGCTGTCCCTAGCTGCTCTTGTTCCTAACATTCTTTGTTTTATTACTGGAAAGTCAGTATGTAGTCCTTGAAAGGAAAATGTTGGTTACCTTGTCCTGAAAACTTTCAGAATAGAGAAAAAGATTATATATCAAAATTAGGATTATATACATTGCAAGTTGATGATATCCATATTCTCCTCTAACTATGATGTAAGGATAGACTCCACGTAATTGTCATGAGAATTCTAGTCATTTGTTGGTGACTTTATAGATGGTTCCCCTTGGAAGGCAGTTCAGCCCTGTTTGCTCCAGTCAGCTGTGCAGGTTAGTGCAGAGTATAGCATAGCCCAGAGCCTCATGGTCCTGCTTCACCAGCTGCAGTCTGTATATTCACATAGCTCTCAAAGAAGATACTTCAAGTGAGGAAATCCTTTTATCCAGGCATCAAATTTACCTTGACAACTAAAGAAACAGGAGTGATAAAATGTTGGCTGAGCAATTTAATGCAGTGTGTAATTTTGAAAGGGATGGAAAAGATGCTCTTTTCTTTCTGAGAAAAGGTATGTGCGACACTAGCCAATTAAGAGAAGTATTAAAATTCCATTCATATTCACATTTCTTTAAAGCACTGAGCTGATGCATAAAACATCTATATTGCCCAACTTCTACATAGGGACAATAAGCCAATGATCTCTGAATTCTACCTTCATTCCCCAAAGGAAGAAACGGATGCCAAGAAAATTTAAGTGACCTGGCCAAAGGATATGATGAATGAGTGCACACTCTAGGACCACAAGATACCTTCTTCCTGTATTTGATTGAAAAATTAATGCCAATTTCTTGTAGCAGGCATGTACAGCTTTGACATTCATAAATATATTTTAATGCATTCATACTTCCTGAATAAGACTGCTTCTGAAATTATATATTCTATAAATTAATCCCTCTCTTTTGAAATACTACATTAACCCCACACTGTGAGGAAATTGCAGCCCCTCCTAAATAGAACATTCTGCCAAGGCTTAAAAGAAAAGGCAAGTGGGTTTTCTCAAAAGCATCTTGATCACATTCTTGCAAACGTGGCCCTTCTAAATATACCTCAGCAAGGACAGTGCACTGATTATGCAAATGAATTCACTGTTTTCTAGGTCACAGCAGGCTGACTTCTACATAGAATATGCCAAGAGGAATATCAGGGGGTTCTTGTTGCCAGAATGTAAATGGCTTCTACTGACAAAATTTGACTGGAAATGAAAGATGTTATGTAACTCTAATCTTCCCACTCACTTAAAAGAGCCATGATCTGAGACTGTTCTGCTACTCCAGAAAAGATGGTTGTGTTGGTTGACTGCCTAGCTAGATGAGTTAGAAAGTTATGAGCTAAAATTTGTTCTTCCTGTTCTATTATTAACTCTGTGTAGTCTTATAAACTCTTTGGGTCTCAGATTCCTAGTGTGAATAATTGTGTTCCCTTTAAAATGGAGGTAGGGAAATATATTTAACTATGATAGTGAATGCCTTGCTCACATATCTAGAGAGAACTTGATCAAAGAATAGTGGCTGTTTAATTTCCTCAGAAGCAAAACAAACACTAGCATTGTTATTATTTTTTATAATAATAATTGAGGTCCTCAGGGGGGCTGATCATTCAGAGGATTTTTGAATATGTGGATTCCCATTTATACTAAAAAGAAAACATGGTTTAGTTGTCATGAAATAAATACTATGCATAGACTAGGTATAAGGCAGAATCAGTTTCTGGTTCTTAATTGTGTAAGACCCTGTGCATGCTCTGAACCTAGCTAAGCCTCAAATAATTCCATCAAAAACCATTATTTCATGAAAGAAGTTTGTTGCTATAGTTAATTTAAAAAAAGACTTTTTTTGTGATGGTGTCAAGTATAGTTGTTGAAAAGTACCAATATCATATTAACATATTTTTGTTGTTCTTCTTTTCTGTCCTTCAGCCTCATTTCCTTTGGGAGAAGATTTCAAAGAAAAAAAAATTGATCCTCTTTCTAGGGAATCTTGCATTTAAAACACAACCAAAATATTCCAAACAAATGTGAAGGTGTAAGATGAACAAATTCTGAATATCCAATATATAACATGATGATTATTGCTAAAAGTAATGTGTTTTTAAATTATACTATTTCCCAAAAGTAACACCGCCATTCATTTTATATGGTACTTTACAATTTACTTTGTGGTTTCACTGATAGTACATTTAATACTTAATATTCAGTGACAATCTGCTTTCAGTATTATCAATCTTCTGTGCATGTAGCTGGACACTTGGAACTGCAAAGTTCTTCCTTATATATTTTTCCATAGAAGTTACGTGCCCTGTCTGCCTGATGACCATGCTTTAGCATAACTATACAATTTGAGTAAGCATCTACAGAATTTGCTCTAAAAGTTTACAGAGCTGCCCTTGATCTTGCAGGTTATGCAGTTTACACTTATTAAAGTGAACATGGACTTGGGAGATAAACTGTTTTTAAAAACTCTGGCCTCTAAAGCTGTGTGATCCTGAGCAAGATATTTTGTTTTTTGGAAACTCAAGTTTCCTGATTGTTAGTGGTGATCATTACATCTAATGCATGTGGTCACTATGGAGATAAAATGAGATCACAGTTTAAGTAGAGCTATCTACTCAATGCCTGGCATGAAGGGATAACTCAATCATGGCTAACTCCCTTTTTCCTTGATTCTTATTTTTCTTCCAGGTGATTCAATATTTTCTTTAGGAACCTTATTAGTCTTCCTTTTGACTGTACCAGAATTTTACCTTTACTCACCTGAAGGAATCAGACTAACTAATTTTGAAGGTGCAATGGAAGAGCATTGAACTCAGAAGCTTTAGTTTACGCCTGTGGGCTCTGAGGGCAATTGCACAGTCTTAGGAAAGTTATATTTGTGCACAACTATTTCCTCCCATGTGAAATGAGGACACTCACATTTATCCTACTGTTTCAGAGATAATTTGTTAGTCTCAGAAATAAAATTATGTGAAAACATTTTAAAATTTTTGAAATAAAATTGAAATGGAAAAAAATACAATTGTATTGTTTATGGTTTTGTCCATCTGAAACAAGTCCTAGAAAAATGAACGATTTCCCCTTAAAATAATGTAATAAAGTAAGAGAGTAATTGTGTCGTTTGCTTTCCAATCTGATAATCTGGTAATTTTTTTTTTCACAAAGACCCCTGGAATTGTAAATTTTTGGTGGGGTAATGATAAACTGATTCAAGTTTCTTTAGGATGCTCCTTGAAGGAACATTTATTATTTGAATCAGGAATTTTCTCACAGTTTTTCAGATCTGTAGTATTTGGGGAAATAATTATATGTCTTTTCATCTTCTGAGTAGTTTGCACATAAATGAAATACCATCAAGGACGTTTTTGTTCTAACTACAGAAGTGGCACATTTCCTCTCCAAGTACTAGATCCAAATTAACAGCAAAGAATTCACATCTCCAAGTTTGATCTGTAGACCTGAGAACCTCTGCAAGAGCTCATCTCCAGATTCATTGCATAACAACAGTTTTGACCCTGCCTGAAATATATAAAGTTTGACATCAGCTGTAGATGAAAACTGTGAGGAAAACAACAGACCCTTGTTCAGATAAGATGCAAAATTTTTCCATTCAAGGTGAATCACTGACACATCTCTTTAGGAAAAGAACTCTGAAAAGTATTGTGGCTGAACCCATCACAATTCAACAAAAATTGCACTTCGGTTCATTTTTCACTTCAAAGTGTGCATGTGTATGTGTTTTTCTCCCCTTTCCATCCACTCATTTTCCCGTCTGCGAATTCCTTTTTACCAGAAGGAGCTTTGGCAGAACAAAGGTGTCAAAAAAAATTCAAGCAGGCAGATACAATATTAGCTGAACACATAATGGGAGTTAGCAGCATGACTCAGGAAAAGATATTTCAGTTATTAAATCCCAGAAACTTTGATAAAAAGGAGGATGCAATAAGGTAAAAGAATGAAAACAAGATTACACAGTTAATAAATTATATGATTTCTTGGTCAATTTTAGTTGTCACTTAGAAGCTGAATTCATTGAAAATCCTTGTATTTACAAGTGACCTTTAAGCCAAAGGACATGGAGTAAGAAGAGTATAGCAGGCATTCCTGCTTCTATAAAGCCTAGTGTTGCCCTTAAAGAAATAAATGAAAAGATGCTGACTGACTACCTACTATGTGCCAAGTGTCACCAAATAAGAGACTGCATTAGAGACTCTGGTGAAATTAATATGTACACCTTTCTAGCAGAATCATTTCTTTTGAGGTAGAAATACTTTCCTATATAATTCTACTCCATGAGTCCTTCCCTGATAACTCCGCTTCTCGTCATCTTCTCTAACCAGAAATAAAAAAAATCAGGAATTAGGCAGAAGTAATGGTCAGGTCCTTCTTATGGTTAGGCTAGTGGAGGAAGACTTTGGAATGTACTTTGGGTATGTAGGAGTTGCGATGTTGGCAAGGAGATGCATTTCTAGCAAAATCAAGTCATGGGTATGTGAGAGTTGCGATGTTGGCAAGGAGATGCATTTCTAGCAAAATCAAGTCAGTCATGCTAGCAAGAAGGATGCAAATCTCTTAAGCAGTCCTGGTTAAATTTTTCTGGTTAAGGTTGTCTGATCTTTACCAACTATTCTTGTTGTTGTTTTTCATTTGGTTTTCCTTGGGGAAGATCAAGTAACAGCTAAGTTTGGATAACTTTTGACTTTCTTTTTTTCTCCTCTCCCTAGGCCCAGAGGAGCAGTCAGTCTTCCATTTAGGCAGAGAGTAGGAAATTTACAAGATATAAGGGAAACATTGGTACAAGAAAATTTCTGAAGGGAGGAACTGTAACTTTGCAAAGGTGTACAATTGTGGAGAAAGAAGCAAAGAAGAGTTGTGGATATTGAAAGAAGCAAAGTTTCTTTCTACCATGTTAGTAGTTAATAATGAGCAGTAAGATGCATGGCAAGGTCACAGATTTTCTTTAAGTTAATTTTAGAGTCTTTAAAACTACTCCCAAGCCAGATGAGTAAATAACTTGTAGCAGATAACTTGTAGAAAAACATTAGGTACAAAGTCCTGGATAATAAAAGATAGAAACAAAAAGAGCAAATTGGGGGCTGGGGCTAAAGCTCAGTGATAGAGTGCTTGCCTAGCACATGTGAGGCCCTTGGTTCAATCCTCAGCACCCCATAAAAATAAATAGAAAAAAACAAATAAAGGTATTGTATTTAAAATTTTTTTTTTCAATAAAAGGACTAATTGGGGAAATACATCAAGAAAGATTAATGCGACTAACACTTGACAAGGTCCACAGAGGTCAGGGTAAAGCTAGGATTTATTGCCAGAGGTGCCTCCTTATATCTTGGAAGGGAAATTTCTTTAGTAGAGCAGGAATAAGCCACTGATTCCTGTATCCACATTGACGTAAAATTGACTTGTAGATGAAGCCCCCGTGAATAGGATGACCACCATGACAGTTCTGGAAAGGACCAGCTAAGGTGAAAAACTCCACAGCTCTACATAAAGAAGGAATTGAACACCAGACTGGGGAGGGGGAGTGCAGAAGGTGAGCCTCAGTCCTTAAGGAATAAATGTGGAAACAGCAGGGTTTCCTTTGTTGTTTTCTATTGGGAGATGGCCCACTTGCTCTTGGGAGTGCTCTTTGCTTGAGCCTTACTTCATTTTCACTTATAATAAAGTTCCCTTGCTTGGATTTGGGTGTCTGTCTTTAAATTTTCTTTCATCACAACACAAGAAATGAGGAGCTTCAACTCCCCACTCTTCTTTGACACTTATTCTAGCGTTGGACTTTAGGAAGAACAAATAAGGGATGAAATAGAAAATGAAACAAAACTCAAATTAGACTCTGAAAGCTAAGAATTGTCCAGTCAACTTCATAGAGTCCTTCTGTGAGACTCCAGTTTTGTAAGGCACAAAGATACAGAGTAGTTAGTGGTAAAGAAAAAATTTGAAAACATAAAATAAGGAAACTTGTGCAAATGTAAAATGAATCTGCATTAATGATTTGAACTAATTTCTAAACAAGGGAAGTGATGGGTATTGAGTGCTGAGCAAATAAGGTTAAGGGGGTAGTTCTATAGACTGTACCCACTATGCTGACAAAAAGCTATTTATCTGAGGCTACTCTGGTTCTGCCTGAGTCAACTAAGTCAACTAAATGTGCTACATTCCTCAGCAAACAACCTGTTACCTACAGGAGAAATGCAGGTCCACTCCCTCTCTGCCTATAAGAACACAAGTTGCCTTGAAGCGGTAACATATGTTACTTCTATACAGACCAGATTCCAGGACTCAGAAAGATAGGATAATTAGAAGCAAAGCCCAGTAACCATAAAATCTGAAAGAACAAGTACCAATTAGAACTGGTCAGTGTGGGCAAAGGCAACTAGAAGTTGCCTTTGGATCTTTTTTTAAATATATTTTTAATTTGTTGTAATTAATTATACATGACAGTAGAATGCATTTTGACACATTATATATAAATAGAGTTTAACTTCTTATTCATCTGGCTGTACATGGTGCAGGGTTACACATGTCACGTAACCATATATGCACATGCTATTACAATAGTAAAATTCCTCTCCATGGAGTAAGACCATGCACAGTGAAGATTTAAAAGTTTGATGCAATCCTACTGTTAGTCAAAAGCCAAGAGATGGACCTGGACAGGACTCTGGAAACAACTAAACAACTGGAGGAAAAGGGGCACATCATCTCTCTCCTGAGAGGGCCCATTGTCTCCCTTTATCCCTGGATAGTGTCCCATTTTGCCTTGTCCTTTAAATAAACTCCTTCTTGCTGCTATGTGTGACTCAACTGAAATCCTTTCTATGAGGTTGTAAAGAATCGGTTGTGGATCTCCACATTTTCCTTAGCTTTGCAGGTGGTAATAGGAAGCAATACAATAAGGTTCAAAATAGAATTTTAAAACTGAGACATACATAGTCAGAAATGCTGAAATGAACTTGCTAATAGAAGCAAAACTGTTTAATATCCTACTGGGCAATACATTGTAATATTTGTTTTACTGTTTCAGCTAGGAGAAATTGAATTTTATTACTACTGGACAAAATTCATTGCATAGTTATGAATAGGAATCTTTCATATTTCCATGGAGAGGAATAACTTGCAACTTAACTCTTAAAATTTAATCTTTAAACCTATAGAATAACCTAGTCAATAGAAAATTAAAATTGCATCCTCCTAGAAAATAAGATTATGCTTGGAAAATCTACTGGATAACAATCAGCATGTCACTGAAAAATCACAATGGTACCTTTTGCCCATTTCTAAATCTGTATTTTGCCCTAATCTTAGACTAAAGGGACAACCTATTTTTTGTGTTGTCTCTGTATGGTTTTGATGTCAGTTTAAAAAATGCTTAATCTTCATAAAGATTCAGAAGTTATGTTCACATTGGAAAGTAATTTTATTTTTGGAACTATCCAAAATTGGGAAAGGAATGATTCCTGTTCTCTAGGCACTAGCAGGCATCTGAAAGTAACCTTACTTTTTTGCCTCTCCTTCTCCTTAGACAGTAATTAACATATTCTATGGAACAAAATAGAATACCTCTTCTGTGGTATTATAAGGAACAGATTTTTTAGAAAATTTAATAGAGCATTCCTACTGGTTACTTTTTAAATGAAACACTTGAGTTCTATGGATCTATAATTTCTATCTCCCCAGCTGAAGGCAAACTCTTTCTATGTTTTTGGAATGATGTAATATGGAGTAGATCCGAAGCTTGATGTCAACTTGGGTGGGAACCAAGATCCTGAGCCCTAATATAAGAGGGTAAGAGATGTAACTGAGCCAGACCTGGAGGGAAGTGAATCAGTACAGCAACTAATGATGTATAAGGCAGTCCAAAACTTTTTGAAAATAATACTTGGCATAACCATGTCAGATGAAATTTAGGAAATAATCATTATTAGAAGTTTCCATAAAAAATGAAAGGATTCCATTTACAACTCATGCTGATGGTAGATGGAGATCTGACCATCTGCAGACTCAGGGAGAAGAATCCAATTTCTTGAAAAGAAGGCTGTTAAGTTTGCTTACAAATACTTGGTAGTTACTCTAGAGTGATCACTAATCAGGATAACTAAGGTCAAAACTATGGAAGGGTAATATTGGTATGAGTCTCCAGTTTGGACAGTGCAGCTTTTTGGGAATAGTGTTCTTTCCCTAGTGAGTTTCTATTTATAGTTGGTTTAAGAAAAATGTGGCAGCAAGGATACAGGGGACAGAGAAGAGCCCGGTGAAAGCCCTAAAGACAAAATTGAGTTTCTTGAATCCTAGGAAAATCCTAGGAATTACCATTTTATTAGAGTGTAGCTGAGACTTACATTAAGAAGATTTTAAAAGCCATAGTAGAAGCAAATATGGGATGAAAGTAGGAGCAGGCTCAAAATTAGGAAATCATAAAAGTCACAACCCAAGATAAAAATCTGGAACTAGCTAACACCTACCTCATTATTCTGCTGTCTCTTCAACTCTAGTAAAATTTTATAACGAAGTATCTTGTTGACCATCCCAAATTGTCTTTAACTGTCTGTTGGTACAGAAAGACCAGAACATGTGAGTTTCCAATCATTCTGCAATGTCTATAAATATTGTTTTTTAATGTCAAATTTTAATAAGTGATCATACCATTTCTTTTTAAAAGTCCTGGCACTTACAGAACTGTTAACTAAATTGCATGTATTTCACTTTTTATAGTTCTCCTCACCTCTTCTTTCATTTTTGATATTCCAAGCTTTATAATTTTATATCTTTTTCCCTCTATTATATTACAATTATTAATTCTATAGCTTTCAAAGTTATGACCTTATATCTGGATCTTCTGTTGATTTAAACCTAAATTTCAGTCTGTACTTAAAACATTAGCTCCACCTTGAGTTCTCTTGCTTTGTAAAACTTTTTTATTATCTATTATTATTTTTATTATTCTTTGATCATGCTGTGCCTCATGTAGCTTATACTGATCCTGCTAAAGATGATTATTAAATATTTGAGAATTTTGTGAGTGGGTTGTTAAATTTGCTGTAGTAGAAGAATTTATACCAGTTAATGAATAGTTTCTGCAGCTGAAATGTCCACTTTATAGACAGGGAAATCCAGATATGGGAATGTTTATTTTCCCAAGATCAAAATGCTAATAGGCTATGGTGATAGAACTAAAATATGATATTTATTTGCTCTAACCCTCATCATGGGCATTTTGTGATTCTTACTTTCTTTAAGAAAAGGTTGAAGTAGAATTAATTCAATAATCCAGTTCCAATTGTTTAATGAACTCCAATATACTGCTTGTAGATAAAAATAACAAATGTAAAGGGGTATGTATATATACATATATATTTATTTAACTAAATATATACTTAGTAAAATGGGAGATATGATGATAAGAAAATTTAGATGCTTCTGTTCTTGAAATAGAGCTCAAATTACTCTTTATAATGATGGTTTCCTTGTACGCATTGCAATTGACGTTTATAGAGTTGGTAAAACTCAATTATGATTATAGAACTTGATAGGCTAATGCCTCACAATGAATAAACATAAAACAAGAAGCTGATATTGCATTTCTATCAATTTTATATCAAAATTATGGTAGATATGAGTTATACTAAAATGCTCAGACTGTATTGTAAAATAGACTTAAAAATACACAATATACTGAGAACTTCTATTATTAATTGGCATTTATCATGAGTAAACTCAACCAGTCAATTCTATACCACTTCCAAACTGCACAAATATTCACTGTAAGCTGTGACTTACTCCCCTCCCATGCTGTTTGCTCTAGAGTCACATGTTTCCCTTCAGAGAGGAGCAACTTGTTCCTCTCAACAAAAGTTGTCACCATCTTTCCTTTAGAGCCAACTCTTGGCAACCTCTCTCTTTCCTTAAACAATCTCAACAGGAAACTCTTATCCCTTCTGAGCATGTGACTCAAACTGACCAGAAGTCCCAGAAGGGATGATCTCATATATTAGATTAATTTTCCTTGCAGCTTGTTTATTCCCTTCAAAGCATCTTTCTATTACAACTATCTATGAGTCCCACTGTATCAACTAATTTCTGGGTCATTTAGTCACACTCCTTTGCATCAAAAGCAAGTTTTGTTCATCTGCCAGGTTAAGAGCAGCCTTCATGTGTTGGGAGACCTTTTTACTCCCTGAGACCTGTCATGGAATTGTTAATCAAAGAACACTGATTATGATTTGAACTTTTCTCTGTCCCCTCATTATACTTTCCACTGCTGAAATCTTGATGCAAACCTCAATTTTATTATTTGTATGAATAATAAGAGCAGTCTCTTTTTTACTGCCTTTGTTATATTTTTAAATTGCATTTAGAACTATGGTTTCAAAATACTAATTGTATCACATTCAACTTACACTGAATGGTTTTTATATTCTTAGGCTTCAGCACTGCTAAGATCAGAATTTGTAAAATATTTGCTCCTTCAAAGACACTCCATTTTTAAAATATTCGTTATTAATAATATCCTTCTGCCTATAACTACAATAAATAGCACATAGAAATATATGAAAAAAATAAATGTACAGCAAATACTACAGTTCAGATATAGCCATTATTAACATGTTGATTTATCTTCTTTAAATCTATACATATTTTCTTGGCCACAAATTGTGATAGTGCAGTGAAATTTCTAAGCCTGGTATTATGATAATTGACATGAGGTTATTCTACAAGGAAATGAAATACATGTCATTTATTCTATTTACAGTAAAATAGCAGGTTGATTTTTCCCTAATTTGGCAATATGACAACTTTTTTAAAAAAAATAACTCTAAATTGATTCACATTTAAATTACCAGTTATATCATTTTGTTCATCCAAAAGCATTTATTCACATTTTCTATGTGAAGCACATAATAGTTTATATAAGAGATGAATAAGGAGGGTTTTTGCTTTCAGGGGACATATAGTTCAAAAAGCAGGCTGTGTGTGTATGGAATAAGTACATAAATTCTGTTTTTTTAAAAAGTAGAATTTCACTAGGGTAATCAGAAGCAAAATGAATACTCCTGGAGAAAGGTAACTTTCTCTCATCCATTGTCATAGATTGGATGTGTATTGGTTGAATTGAGTTTTGAAATGTGGGAGTACACGTGGAGGAACTACTATAAGAAAAGACCAGAGAGAGGAAAGCTGGGAGCATTCTTGGGAAGAATCTTGGCCTCAAGTACATGGTGAGATGTACTGAAAGATATAGCTGGAAAATGGATCATGTTGAAGCAAAGGAGGACCTCAAATTAAGGGAGTAGGTACTTGATAGAGGGGGCAATCTTCTGAGTGTTTTCATTCTGAAAAATGACAAAGCAACAGTTGTGCATCAGGAAGACACCTTCAGTAGAAGGATATAAGGAGGGTACAAGAGGGAAGAGCTTAAGTTGAGGAGAGCAGTTTCAGAGTACTGGTTAGAGAAAGCTAGGGCCAGGATTGGAGAAGAAGCAACCACAGACTAGAAGAAAGGGGAGAACTTAAGAATTGTTTAAAACTGAAAGTGACTGGACTATCTGAATGTAACAAGAAAGGGTAAATATGACATTAGAAATATTGCCAGCATCATAATCCAGGATAACCATTAGAAGGAGACATCCCAAATGGGTAAAAAAAAAAAAAAAAATTAAGGTGATAGAAATTTTGAGGAAAGTTAACTTTTGTTTCGGAAAAATAGATTTAAATATTAACTCAATGTGGAGACATTTTCAATATCAAGTTTAATTTTAAAACTTTCAGAACTTCCTTTTTTGAAAAAAAATTACTTTGGCTACTATTACTATATCTCCTTGAAAAGGGAGTTTAGGACATTGCTCACTGTTCTGCTAATTTCCTTTTTTCACTTCATGCTCTTACCTCTAGGATATTTATATCCTGTAATTATGTCCTCCCTTTTAAGAGGGCACATGGTTGCTTTCTACAGGCCCTTCCCCTGCTTCTGCCTTGTAATCTTCCTATTGTTTTGACTGCCCTGGTTGATCTGGCTAACCACATTCCATCCTCAATGATTACCTTGCCAACACTGCCTTTTCTGCTGGGAGGGCAGGATGCTCACCTTAGAGAAGCAGGCTCAAAATCAGAGTTCACTGGAGTATTTTTTCCATCCTAATTCATGGGGGTGGGTAGCACACTGCAGTTTCTTTGAAATTATTTGGTTTGGAAATCAAAACTTGGGCAAGCTACCATTTTCTGTTGTTATTGAGTGAAATTCTAAAGTTTGATAAGGTAAGTACACATATTTAAATGACCCTAGTTGTTTAAAGGGGTTCTAGTTGTTTAAAGAGGTTTCTCAAAGTTAAAATAAAACTTTTTTTGCAATCCAATGATAATTCCAAACTGAATTATAATTGCCTTTGCCCTGGTCTAGCATTGATTTGATAATGTAGAAGCAAAATACAAATTATTTTTTATAATGGAGTCAATTGTGATTCTGGAGCTGATTTTAATATTGCCCCTGTATGCTTTCTGATAGTTATATACTAAGAAAGAGTGAAAGGGATAGTGCCAACTTGATATTTATATAATTACATATTAGGACACAATTTAACTGGTACTTATATAATATCACATTTGTTTCTAAGGTTTTTCTGTCCTTAATATTAACATCAAGACAATGGAGTTTTTGAGAAATGATAAAACTTGAATTGATATATCTAAGTTTTTCTCTTTTTTAGGTCTTAGATATTGGAAAATGCATTTAATTGAGCAGGATAGTTAATGTCAGTCCAACTTTCCAGAGTTACTGTATCCAATTTTGGACATGCCATGTTCTTTTGCTAAAATGCTCCATTTTCCAGTCCAATGACTTCTTTTTTTTTTTTTTTTTTTTTTTTTATTGGTTGTTCACAACATTACAAAGCTCATGACATATCATATTTCATACATTAGATTGAAGTGGGTTATGAACTCCCAATTTTACCCCAAATGCAGATTGTGGAATCACGTCGGTTACACATCCACAATTTTACATAATGCCCAATTAGTAATTGTTGTATTCTGCTACTTTTCCTATCCCCTACTATCCCCCCTCCCCTCCCCTCCCATCTTCTCTCTCTACCCCATCTATTGTAATTCATTTCTCTCCTTGTTAATTTTCCCATTCCCCTCACAACCTCTTATATGTAATATTGTATAGCGATGAGGGTCTCCCTTCATTTCCATGCAATTTCCCTTTTCTCTCCCTTTCCCTCCCATCTCATGTCTCTGTTTAATGTTAATCTTTTCTTCCTGCTCTTCCTCCCTGCTCTGTTCATAGTTGCTCTCATTATATCAAAGAAGACATTTGGTATTTGTTTTTTAGGGATTGACTAGCTTCACTAAGCATAATCTGCTCTAGTGCCATCCATTTCCCTGCAAATTCTATGATTTTGTCATTTTTTATTGCTGCATAGTACTCCATTGTGTATAGATGCCACATTTTTTTTATCTATTCATCTATTGAAGGGCATCTGGGTTGGTTCCACAGTCTAGCTATTGTGAATTGTGCTGCTATGAACATCGATGTGGCAGCATCCCTGTAGCATGCTCTTTTAAGGTCTTCAGGGAATAGTCCGAGAAGGGCAATAGCAGGGTCAAATGGTGGTTCCATTCCCAGCTTTCCCAGGAATCTCCAAACTGCTTTCCAAATTGGCCGCACCAATTTGCAGTCCCACCAGCAATGTACAAGAGTACCCTTTTCTCCACATCCTCGCCAGCACTTGTTGTTGTTTGACTTCATAGTGGCTGCCAATCTTACTGGAGTGAGATGGTATCTTAGGGTGGTTTTGATTTGCATTTCTCTGACTGCTAGAGATGGTGAGCATTTTTTCATGTACTTGTTGATTGATTGTATATCCTCCTCTGAGAAGTGTCTGTTTAGGTCCTTGGCCCATTTGTTGATTGGGTTATTTGCTATCTTATTGTCTAATTTTTTGAGTTCTTTGTATACTCTGGATATTAGGGCTCTATCTGAAGTGTGAGGAGTAAAAATTTGTTCCCAGGATGTAGGCTCCCTATTTACCTCTCTTATTGTTTCTCTTGCTGAGAAAAAACTTTTTAGTTTAAGTAAGTCCCATTTGTTGATTCTTGTTATTAACTCTTGTGCTATGGGTGTCCTATTAAGGAATTTGGAGCCCGACCCCACAATATGTAAATCATAGCCAACTTTTTCTTCTATCAGGCAAAGAGTCTCTGATTTGATATCAAGCTCCTTGATCCATTTTGAGTTAACTTTTGTGCATGGCGAGAGAAAGGGATTCAGTTTCATTTTGTTGCATATGGATTTCCAGTTTTCCCAACACCATTTGTTGAAGATGCTATCCTTCCTCCATTGCATGCTTTTAGCCCCTTTATCAAATATAAGATAGTTGTAACTTTGTGGATTAGTCTCTGTGTCCTCTATTCTATACCATTGGTCCACCCGGCCTGTTTTGGTACCAGTACCATGCTGTTTTTGTTACTATTGCTCTGTAATATAGTTTGAGATCTGGTATTGCTATACCGCCTGATTCACACTTCCTGCTTAGAATTGCTTTTGCTATTCTGGGTCTTTTATTTTTCCATATGAATTTCATGATTGCTTTATCTATTTCTTCAAGAAATGCTGTTGGGATTTTGATTGGCATTGCATTAAACCTATAGAGAACTTTTGGTAATATCGCCATTTTGATAATGTTAGTTCGGCCTATCCATGAACAGGGTATATTTTTCCATCTTCTAAGGTCTTCTTCTACTTCTCTCTTTAGGGTTCTGTAGTTTTCATTGTATAAATCTTTCACCTCTTTTGTTAGGTTGATTCCCAAGTATTTTATTTTTTTTGAGGATATTGTGAATGGAGTGCTTTTCCTCATTTCCGTTTCAGAAGTTTTGTCGCTGGTATACAGAAATGCCTTTGATTTGTGCGTGTTGATTTTATATCCTGCCACTTTGCTGAATTCATTTATTAGTTCTAGTAGTTTCTTTGTAGATCCTTTTGGGTCTTCTAGGTATAGAATCATGTCATCTGCAAATAGTGATAATTTAAGTTCTTCTTTTCCTATTGTTATGCCTTTAATTTCCTTTGTCTGTCTAATTGCTCTGGCCAGTGTTTCGAGAACTATATTGAATAGAAGTGGTGATAGAGGGCATCCCTGTCTTGTTCCAGATTTTAGAGGGACCAATGACTTCTTAATAATGTGGTCTTGACTGCATGCTCCCTCTTTATATAAGTGATGCTTAGCTGTCCAACTTCTGACTGTCTTGCCCTGTTGTGCATATGCTGGTTTTACAGTGTGGCTGGAGTCTGTACCCCTACTGAGATAAGGCTATTGGAACCAGAAGGGCAGGATTTGTGCTGTATGTAGGGAGTCTGCCTCAGATTAAATGTCAGATTTGTTGGTATTTCTCAGCAAGTGAATCTGAAACACTTAGATTGTGTAACAAAGAGAGCTTTTACTGGTTCCCTCCCCTCCACCAAAAAGTCTCTATCCTAGGTTAAAAAACAAAATAGCTAAACCACAACAGTGTTTTTCCAATAATAATGATTTTTAAAAGCAAAAAACTGCTCATATTGCTTATATTAAAATACAAAATAATCAACCCTCTGTACCACTACATATCCCATTTTAATTATATTTTTTTACTCAATAACTTTTTACTGTTTATTTTTTGTTATTAATCTTGACTCACAGGTCCTGTTTGTCAAGGTTAGTCCTGGGTTTTTGGACTACTTTATAATTTTTTCATTGAGTTGACAGTCATAAAATCAAGTATTTCTCCACAGATGGAATGTTAAAGGGGACATAGTTAAACACAAACCCACATAATTCTAGGTGTCAAATCCTCTCCTAAAGTGTTGAAAATTTATACTTCCATTTCTAAAAATGTTATTGAAACTGAAAAATAAAATGTACCTATTTGTATTTTTAAGACCATATTCTTTATATTTGCTAGTTTCTAAATCACAACATATTTTCAGAGGACAAGAAAATAAATTGTAGAGAGATTCCACAAACAAGATAATAATTCTTCAGATTTCAAAAACCAGATTAATTGATTTATAAATGACAGACCCCATATTGCAATCTATTTTCACCATGATTACAATTATGAGTAAGCCATGCAAAAATGCTATAATAGTCTCTAAAGGAGGATGTGAAAACATGAGATATGGAAAAACTATGCTTTTATGCTGCCATATGACACTGTGAAACTTGGGGCTGTTTCTGTCTGCAGTATTTTCAAGAAATCCTAGAGTCAAATACTTTCTAAGCACTGAATATTCAAAATGTGCATTTTATGTATTAAAGATATAATCCTTTTTAAATCTTTTTTTCTTTTAAACTTGTTTTAAAACAAGTTTTATGTTCTTGCTTGTTCTTAAACCTTTATTGATCTTAAACCTTATTTGGAGCTAGATGGGCTAAATTGATAAAATCTGAAAAGTTATATACTCATTTTCAAGAATACATTTTTTATAATATGCATTTCAATAATTTTTAAACCATGTGTCACAAATAATAATTAGCATAAAACTGGAAATATATAAGTTTATTAACACTTTTCATTCTGTTATGTGACAATAGGAGATTCTAGATCTTGATGTACCAGTATGTCATTGGGATTTAATTCCAATTCAGGGTAAAGACTCAAAAGAATTTTCCAATCTTTTTGTACCAGGGATAGGACTTTTATAGCCCAAGAGGAAATTAAATAAGCCAAAGGAGCCAGGTGAGGAGAATATTTCATATAATATACTTCTCTAAATATTTCAGAACCTGAGGAAATTTGTCTTTGGGTTTCATAAAATCTTTCTTTTTTTTTTCTTTAGCAGCCTCCCAGTCAGTTCAAGAACATTTACTCAGCAACCTTAAACTGTATACCATTATACTTGAGTCTTAATGTATGCCTGAAAAAGCTAATTTATGCCATAGATTCTTGGAGTTTGAGGCTCAGATATTTTAATTAAGTGCGGTATGCATCTCTAAGAATTTTATACAGTTCTATAATGTTAAATGTTATAAAAACTTGGGATGTTGGTGAGGAGCACATCTTCCCACATTATACCCCATAAATGCTATTTGTAGTGGGCCACCACAGTTCTTTGTAGCATTTCCCACCAGGCTGTAGAATTTATTTCTTGACCTTTTTAAGTTTGGACTGACCTTGCAACTTGCTTTGACTAGGAGAATGCAATGAAACAAAGTTGTTAGTAGTGAACCTGAGATTCTGAAAGCTTTTCTCATTTTCACTGACTCTCCTGGATTCCTATAACCACCTTCTTAGGTACAGAAAGCAAAGAGGAGCTACTGCACCTGGGATTAGCCTACAGCAGTCCCTAGGTGACAGTTAGTTATTTGTAGATCGTGAATAAACTCAAGTAATACAAACCTAACGAGGCCCAAATCAGCAGGAATGCCAAAATATTGCATTATAAACTTACACACAGAAATAAATGATTGTTGTTTTATGTTATTAAGTTTGGGTGGAGGGCATGTCTACGGTCATAGGTAACTGAAGTCATTGCTTTCATGGGAGAGAACCTTTATCACTCTGAAAAGTGGTCTGCTTTCACTTGACTCTTCTGTCTTCTTTATAAGGATGACTGTGTGTTTGAGTTATCATAAACTTGGAGGTAGCTTATGAGAAAGGGAAACCTCTAGTCCCAACAGAGATGCTATTAAATACAAATATTGGATTGTAATGTGGCTGTACACTCAAGGGAGCAGATTCTCTGATTTCTCAAAATGCACTGCCTAAAAAACAGTACAAAGAAAACTTCTAGAACTAATAAATGAATTCAGCAAAGTAGCAAAATATAAAATTTACACTCATAAATCAAATGCATTCCTATACGTCAGTGATGAATCCATGGAAAGAGAAATTGGAAAAATTACCCCATGCACAACAGCCTCATAAAAAAATTGGGGAATCAATCTAAGAAAAGAGGTGAAAGATCTTTACAATGAAAACTACAGAACACTAAAGAAATAAATAGAAGAAAACCTTAGAAAATGGCAAGATCTCTCATGCTCTTGGATAGGCAGAATTAACATTGTCAAAACGACCATACTACCAAAAGTGTTATACAGATTTAATGCAATCCCTATTAAAATCCAGTGACATTCTTCATAGAATTAAAAAAGCAGTCATGAAATTCATTTGGAAAAATAAGAGCCCCAGAATAGCCAAAGCAATCCTTAGCAAGAAAAGTGAAGCAGGAGGCATCACAATACCAGATCTTAAAATATACTACAAAGCCATAGTAACAAAAAATGGCATGGTATCGGCACCAAAACAGACATGTAGACCAATGGTACAGAATAGAAGATAATGGGAAAAACCCATCTAAATATAATGATCTCATACTCGACAAAGGCACCCAAAACATACAATGGAGAAATGGTGCTGAGAAAACTGAAAATCAATATGTAGCAAAATGAAATCAATCCCCTCTCTGCATAAAACTCAAAGTGGATCAAGTACTTGGACACTAGAACAGAGACACTGCACCTAATAGAAGAAAAAGTAGGCCCAAATCTTTACCATGTCGACTTAGGAACTGACTTCCTTAATAAGACCCCAAAGCACAAGTAGTAAAATCAAGAATTAATAAATGGGTTGGAATCAAATTAAAATCTTCTTCACAGTAAAGGAAACAATCAGTAATGTGAAGAGAGAGCCTACAGAATGGGAGAAAACCTTTATCATATGCACCTCAAATAGAACATCCCCAGAATATATAAAGAACTCAAATAACACCAAAAAAATAAATAAATAAAACAATAACCCAATCAATAAAGGGACTAAGTAACAGAAAAGACATTTCACAGAAGAAGAAATACAACTGAAATATGAAATATGAAAAAATTTTCAACATCTTTAGCAATTAGATAAATTCAAATCAAAACTACACTGAGATTTCATCTCATTCCAATCAGAAAGGCAATTATCAAGAATGCAAGTAACAAATGTTGGTGAGGATGTGAGGAAAAAGATACACTGATATGCTGCTAGTCCAGTTGCAAATTGGTGTAACCTCTATAGAAAGCAGTATGGAAATTACTAAGAAAACTTGGAATGGAATCACTACTTCACCAAGCTATCCCACTCCTCAGTTTATACCCAAAGGACATAAAATCAGCATACTACAGTGACAAAGCCACATCAATGTTTAAAGCAATTCAATTCACAATAGCTAAACTGTGAAACCACATAGGTGCTCTTCAACAGATGAATGGATAAAGGAACTGTGATACAGATACACAGTGGAATATTAGTCGGCATTAAAGAAGAATAAAATTATGGCATTTGCTGGTAGATGGATGGAGCTGGAGAATATTATGCTAAGCGAAATAAGCCAATCCCAAAGAACTAAAGGCTAAATGTTTTCTCTGATATGTGGATGCTAATTCACAATAAGTGTGTGTGGGGAGGGAAGAATAGAGGTACTTTGGATTAGACAGAGGGGAAGGAAAGGAGGGGAAGGGGTATGGGGGCAGGAAAGATATTAGAATGATTTGGACATTATTACCTTTTGTGCATATACTATTAGTAACTCTACAGTGAAATTCTACATCATGTTTAACCAGAATGACTCTACATCATGTTTAACCATACTCCATTTATATATGATGTATCAAAATGCATTCTACTGTCATTATAACTAATTAGAACAAATAAAATATAGTATAAAGTGACCAGTCAATTTGCAAATGTGCAAAAAAAAGCAATTCCATCACGTGTTTATTTTTAATTTGTTCTATCATTTAATAAAAATTACCTTTAATAAATTTGTTCTTATGTCTTGGCTAAAATTAACCTATTAATTTTGGATTGTAGACTCACATTCTTAGGTCGTCTTTCAGAAGTGAAACTCACTGGCTTTCAGGACACAAGGGTCCATCACTTGCTCTGTATATACAATCAGCAGTACCAAGGGCACTGTCACTGAGTCTCCCTGCTAAGCTTCTATTTTGTGTTTGGTTGCAAGCAAATACTGAGATAAGTCTAAAACTCTTAATAATTGTAGCACCTATTCTGTCTTTATTGCTAAACTACACTAGAGAATATCACAGACAACACATTTCATAAGTATAAGATGGGTACATATAAATCCTTCATTAAAATAGGCAATAATTAAAGAGAACATTTTGGTATTTGACTCTTTACTTAGGTTTCTCATTGAATTTGGAAAGCCTTTAGAAATATGCCTTTCTGATTCACAGAACAGTGAAAACTTATTCCTAGCAAACTCGTATAACTTGCTTGGGGATTTGTTTCAATAGCCCTTGAAACTCTCTTTATTCTCCTTCATAAGCAATTAGTCTCATATCCAGTTCAATATTAAACTGGCATATTATCACCTATAACTACTCTCCTGAACAAAAGCTCTACAGATTACTTTATCTCTTTTATTGCCTCAACACATTTCTTGAAATCTAATTTCTAATAATCTGAATACATTCATATAAATTATTATAACCTAATAACTTTTATGTCCCTTCCCTTTCATAGTGATACTACATTTGTGGGTGATTAAGACCTTTAGTCTCTAAATCTGAAGGTGGGACCAATCAATGAGGAGGATTTCTGGCATCATGTATTTTTGTCCAGGGAGCCCACCATCACCTCCCACATAGCATCAGTTACCTTCCATCTTCATTTTCACATGGAACCCTTTTTTGAAGGAAGACCTCCTGTTTTCTCTTGCTGTATTCCCACCATATCAGTGCCCATTTATAAGTATCTTAGATTCTCTACATACTTATGACATACACTTTCTAAAACTGACTTCTTTGGGGGTAAGAAAGGTGAGAAGGAGGAAGAATTGAGTGTGCATGTGCACCTAGCCTCCAGGATAAATTGTCCTTTTCATTCTGACAGCTCACAATAATAACTCACTGCTATTTTGTGGTTTGCCACCCTGAAATCTGAAGAATAAATAATTCCTTTAATTGTTACTTAAAACATTCAGATTCAACAAAGTCATTTTGTAAATGATAACATCTATTTGGTGCTTGACTGCAGAATATAGGTACATGTAAGCTTTTGGTTGCTATGACAATTTGCATTGGGGTGGAGGGTTGATAAATGCATATAGATTTTTCCCAATATGGGTCTTAAATTTTCTGGGCACCAATAGTCCTACAGATCACTAAACCAACATGAGATCAAAAAGTCAAGAACAATCTTAGGTTAATAATGCTTAACTCAGGACAAGGGCACTACTAGCAGAATCATCTTATATGCACAGGAGAAATTGCTAACCTTGGTTCTGGTGACTTTGAAAAGTGAACAAAGAATGCCAAAATTCTTAACTTTTGGTAACCTACCAAAAGGCAGACTACATTATGGGAAAATGACTCTCAGTGTGATATTAATATTCACAATTAATTTAAACATAAAATTTTGAAATGCTGGTGCCAAGGCCAATTCCAGCTGATGTAATTTTCTCAGATTAAGTTTCAATGAATATAACATTTCAAAGAAAATTATATTGTGATATTAAAGAAAAGGCCTTATTGCAAAGGCAGATCACAGATCCTTCTGTAATAAAAAAGAATAAAAAGGAATACTGATTAGTAGGAATGAATGAAGTTTCCCCTGTGTTAAAGCATAAGATACAGGAGGTTAATTTTTTCCTCACTAGGTTCTATAATTGCTCACATAAATCTCCTCATTTATACATGTAAACTGGATTGCATGTTGTGTGAGGAAAATTAAGGATTCAGCAAGGAAATATACACATTAAATTTATGATTGCAATTTTGGAGTTTAAACTGAAGTTGTACATTCATTTGGCCTTGCAGCCTTTCTCCAGTGATTTCAAACACGGAAAAAAGAAAAAGAAAAAAAAAAAAAACTACAACAAAAAAACATGGAAGGGCCTGAAAGTGAACTCTACTACCCACCTTCATTTTGTATGTATCTGACAGGGTCTGGAAAACTCATCAAAAAATTTTTAAATGTATTTCTATGTTGGACTTTCTCTAGTTGTGTGCTGGAATCACTGCAGCAGGATCATCTGGACTGTTTATCAAAACATGCAGACCCCAGACTACCTTGAATGCTCTGGATCAAACACCTTTGTGGATGGATCTTGAAAAATGCATTTTTAATAAGTTATCGGGGTGATTGTGATGCATGCTGAAGTTTAAATGCCACATCCTTGTGTAACATTAGTGGACAAATATTCTGCCATATGCAATTTTCTAAAATAGTCTCTTAGGATTAATAAATATAACAATGATGAGAGTAGTGATATGTAAGAATTATTTACATATAAGTTGCTTTGACTGTTAGTAGCAAAAGTACACAAAATCTTCATCTCTTTTTCCTTCTTCAACTTTTAGTTCAACACAATCTTTCATTGGTCCAGTCCTGCTTGACAGTCAGGCTTGATAAACTTTTCTAACTAATGGGTATTCTAGTAGGACACCAGGATTCTAGTTTGTTAAAATTCTACACTGTTTCTTTGCCTTTTTAAAAATTCTGTCATTTTAAAGTTCAAATTAATTTCATACTTGATGTTAACACTTTATGAGTATTCACTCATGTGTATTTGCTCCATTGCCCCTGTGGAAAAATACACTAGGCCTGGTTATTAGGGCTAGCTTCTGAAATTGGAAGATTGAAATACAATTTATATTTTTTAAATGTCATATGCTACCCATTCTATATGTTAGTCAAATTAATTTAAAAATGTAATGATAAACTGTATTCTCTAACTCACATAATATCAAACTCCTTAATGACTTAAACCTTTGAATTTTCTTTCCTAAACCTGTATATAACATGAAAGTTTCATAAAGTTAATGAGCATGAGTTTTGAAACAGACAAAAGTAATTTTAAATAGCTGGTTTGTATTTTAAAAAAAGTATTATACTATTTTAAGTCTTAATGCTTTTCCTTAAAAATATTTCATTGCATTTTGTAAATGTATCATTAGACTGGTCTTCTTTCAGGACCAATAACATAATTCACTTCAGACACACTTCCAAGAAGATAAAATCTCTGAAAAATGGATTGCTAAAAATGTTTTAAATCCTAATTACAATTAATAAACACTCTAAGTGGCTATAGTACCTGGGGCTAAGGCTGAGGCATACTAGCTCAGAAGCTACAGAAAGTTCACATTTTGTTTTGACCCTTAAAATGGTACTGCCAAGGAACAAATCTAAACAAATGATTGTTTACAAAGCCCTTTCTTAGGTCAGGTCAATATTATGTAATGTCCTTATTCATCTGGCTGAGCCCATTAGCTGACCCTGAATTGAATATCTTTGTCTTTAAATTTGTTAAAAGTTGTAAAAAATCAATGAAAAAATAAGTTGGGTTTTTTTTTGGCTTAGTCATTGTGAAGGATGAATTCTTAGAAATATTAACTTGAAAAATAATGTCCCAATTTTGACACACATCAAGTAAGTATCTATACATTATCTCAAACCTAAGATGCACAGACTGAAAATATTTAAAATACTGAATGGAGTCAGTAATTAAGTGCTCTGCTAAGTTTCTGATTAATTCAATACATGATTTTTTTTTTCTGCTCCAAAATTCTACAATAAATTTTTGTCTAAATGATGTAATCTAGCATTGTTTCTATTTTTTAAACATTATTTTATATAAACATAAATATAAATTTAAAGATACAAATATATTTTTAAAATTTAAATCTATAGAAGTATATTTATTGTTAGCATACTGCACAGCACAAGGCAACATGAAAAACACACTAACAGAAAGTGTTATTAATTTTGACAGTCAACTGCCTTCCTCAATTAATATACCAAGAAAGATTTACAAGCCCATGGATTGTAAACCCAATCAACTCTTGGCCTCCCCATTTCTCTCCACTCATCCATTTCTTGCCAAGGATATCACCAGTTCTTTTAATACTTGTTCCTCTTTAGAGGGCTGACTGCCTTGGTATTGCTTTTTAAAATGAGCCTTTCTTGGGAAAGGTCAAATTTTTAGATAGCAAATACATGTTAAGAAAGTTAAAAATTAAATATTTATACTCAACATCGTTTTCAAGTGATAAAATACATAATTGTGCTGGGGCCTTTATTTGTATTCTAATAATGACTTAGGGACAATATGAAGAATATTTAAAGAAATAGAAATTTAATTTCCTGACATTTCAATCATTTAAATGCAAATGTACTGTTCCACTAACTTTAATTGTATTTCAAGGACAGTGCTCATTATTTCATGAAAAAAAAAATGTGCAGAATCTTCCTTAAATAAATAGGTTACGATCAGATTTTAACAGTGGACAAACTGAGGAAAGTTAACACAGTCTCAAGTCTTCCTTTCTGTTTCTAACTTTTAAATCCATAAATAAGGCAGATAATATTTCCTAATCACCTAATATCTTTTCAAATGTTCAAACAAATTTTCTGCACTGGAAAATAAAACGCAAATTTGAAAAAGGAGTATTCTTGTAAAATACATCACACTGTTGTTATCTTATTCATGAGCATTCCTTTATCTTCAGAGAGAATCAAACCACTAAGCTTATTGGGGAAGTATAAATAAAGATGGCTAAAATTTAATATATACAACATTATATTGGTATGAATTCTAAATGACCATCTACATTGGTTGTTATTACAACCTCCCCTCCTTACAGATTGATAGAAGTGAAAACCAAAATTAAATAAATACATAAAGTATCTTGCTCTTATAGGAAGTGATGGTGTCATGCTTGTAATACAAAGAGTTAACATGCATGGTTCAGACCTTTAGTCATTGTTCTAGCACATGACAAGCAAAGCATTTCTATTTTACTTATTGATTCATTTTTAGTTTGGGGAAATACAGTAATTAGTAATAGCATCTCTGGAACCTGAGAAAGAGGATTATGATTAATGTCAGGTTTCCTACAAGCAGAGCCTGAAGTGAGAATTTGCATTAGTGTTCTGTTGCTGCTGTAACAAATTACCACAGACTTTGTGGATTAAGACAACACAAATGTATTATCTCATAGCTCTGGAAGTGAGAGTCTCATTGGGCTAAAATCAAGGTGTTGGGATGGGATGCAGTTCTCTTGAGGCTCTGAGGAGACTCCTTTTCCAGCTTCTGGAAGCTGCCTGCATTCTTTGTTTCATGGGTCCCTTTCCACACCTTTAAAGATCTGAACATTCTTCCATAATTACCTCTTCTTCTGGCCTCTTCTTTTCACCTTTAGGGGCCCTTGTTATTATGTTGGGTCCACATGGATAATCTGGAGTGATCTCCCTATTTCAGTTGATTAGTAATCTTAATGTTGTCGTAATTTTTCTCCTTTACCATGTAAAGAATAACATATTCAAACAGAGATAGGAAAAAAATGTGTTCTATATGTATAATAAGAATTGTGATGCATTCCGCTGTCATGTATTTAAAAAATAAAAGCAATTTAAAAAATAATAGATTCATAGGTTCTGGGGACAAGAATGTGGATATCTTTGAGGGCCATTATTCTGTGAACCAAGGATTCTTCCCGGTTGTCTTACTAGAGACTCCTCTCAATAGAAGAAAGAGGGAAGCATGATAGATTTGAAGAAAAAAATATAAGCCAAGATATGAACTCAGCTGGAGACAGGCTTCAGCCTGATCCTAGTGGACAAAGCAGTACACCATAAAAGTTAATTCAACTTGAAGTGGTGAGTCTGGTTGGAGCAGGGACATAGGCCATAAGAAGAGGTGGCTCCTCCCATTTGTCTAAAGGTGAATAAAAGGAAAACTTCAGTAGATGGTAATACTCATAGCAGCTGGCACTTCTGATAAAGGGGATGAGTAGGACAGCAGCAGTATCCACTATAGACCCTGTGAAGTGTTGAATTATGTCCTCACCAATAGAGTATGTGGAAGTTTAAACCCTTGTTATCTCAGAATTTTCACTTATTTGGAAATGAAGACTTTATAGGGATAATCAAGTTAGGCCCTGATCCAATAGGAATATTATCTTTATTAAAAGAGATATGTGGATCCAGAGACAGGCATAAACTGAATTCAGATGATGTAGAAGCTGTGGAGAATGCAAAGAGAGGACAAAGATCTGGAATGCTGCATTTAAGCCAAGGAACACTTGAGGCTATCAGAAGGCAGGAAAGAGGTATGCAACAGTTCTTTCCATGGTGCCTTCAGAGGGGGCATGACCATGCCAGCAAGTACCTTTATGACAAACTTCTACCCTCCAGAACACTTCAACAACAACAACAAAAAATCTGTCGATTCAAGCCATACACTTTGTGATCCTTGGTTACAACAGCTCTAGGAGACCAATGAAAACATGAAGTCACAAAACCTAAAGAAGAGCAATTTAGCAAGCAAGTAGCCATTCTCCTGAGCATTTCTTTCAATGGGTCTTCTTTCATACTGTCAAGTGAGAATATTTAGGATTTCCTATAGCTCAAATAACAAATAATTAATATAGACTTTTACCTAAAAACTAATAGAATAGGGCAGGCTCTCTTGTGATCCTTGTTGCTCCATCTGCCAATTTTGTAAATTACACTTCTGGATTTCTGCCCTTCCCTGCAAGTGCTCTAATAGTAGATCCATAGCCTTTTATGTTATGTGTTACATAACTTTCTTACCTAAAAACCAGTTAGTTCTGTAAAGATAAGTTTCATACATATTTATATCCATCATATCTAGCATATAGCCCGATTTTACAGAAACTTAAAAGGCAATAGCTTTTCTCCATCTTGGGAGTCCCCCAAATATAATACACTAATAGTACATTTTTTTACTCACAAATAAAAATAAAATATAGGAAAAAAAAGAGGAGTCTGAGATATATTTGTGGTCAGCAAGGAGATAATGATTGAATCAGCCCAAATCACATGGTTTCTACAGGTCTTGTCCTTGGCCCCAGGGAGCAATCTCAGAAATAATTGCATTATTTTCAGAGAAATTATAACTGACAGGCTCAGGAAATAGAAGTAAAATTAGAAGTAACTTTAGTCCAAACAACCCAGGGATGCCATAATAGTTTAACATAGTTGGGAGAAAAAAAATCAAACAAATAAAATACTTGGCCTTTGTTGGGGGAAAATAATGTTTCCAAAGCTTTGAAATTATATGATTGTGTGCTCCTATGAGACATTAAATTCTACCACTCTTAAACCAGTCATTGTGGTATAAACACAGCCTATGTCTTATGCTGACCTAATACTACTTTAAATCATAATTGAATTACTTAAATGTCTTCTACCACTGTACCAAAGGGAGAACCATGGGACTATTAAGAATAACTTCTAACGAAATGTCCAGGATGCCATCATTTCTATTCCAATTCAGGCAGCAAATAAAAGGCACAGTTGCCAAAGCCAGTTTTCTTTTACTGACCTTTACATAAATGTTATCCACATAGGAGAAGTGTATAAGAATCTTAGTAAAAGAGGAGGTGATTTTTTTTTTTAAATTGGGATGAGGAGGCTCAGCCCATTGTTTTATTTTTTATTTATTTATTTTTTTTTTTTTAGAGAGAGAGAGAGAGAGAGAAAGAGAGAGAGAGAGAGAGAATTTTTAATATTTCTTTTTTAGTTTTCGGCGGACACAACATCTTTGTTGGTATGTGGTGCTGAGGATCGAACCCAGGTCGCACGCATGCCAGGCCAGCGCGCTACTGCTTGAGCCACATCCCCAGCCCCGAGGAGGTGATTTCAATCTGAGTTTACCAAACATTTAAAGAAGAACTAATGCCAATTCTTCTTAAATTATTTCAAAAAAACAGAAAATGAGAGTATTCTCCTAAACCCATTCTATGAGATTAGCAGTACTCTGACACCCAACCAGACAAGGACAAGAGAACGATACTCACAGGACAAATATCCTTGATGAACAGAAATGAAAAAACTCAACAAAATACTATTAAACCAAATCCAACAGTACATTAAAAAGATTATTTACCATGATGAATGGCATTTATCCCAGGGATACAAGGATGGATCAGCTTATACATATCAATAAATGTGGTACACCACATCAACAGAACAAAGGACAAAAAACATATTATCATTTCAAAACAAGTAGAAAAGACATTTGGTGAAATTCAAAATCTCCTGATGATTCAAAATCTCCTGATGATTAAAACTCTGAACAAACTAGTTATAGAATAAACATATGAGAGGCTATATATAATAAACCAAAAGCTAATATCATACTGAATAAGGAAAAGTGGAAAGCTTTCTAAGATTGGAATATGACAAAGATGCCACTTTCACCACTTTTATTCAATGTAGTGCTGTATGTTCTAGCCAGAATGCTCAGACACAAGAAAAAATTAAAAGGCATTAAATTGGAAAATAGGAAGTCAAATTGTCACTGTTTGCAGATGACATGATGTTATAAGCAGAAACCCTCCACTAAAATAAAAAAAGGAAGAGAAAAAAGTATTAGAATTAATAAATTCAGCAAAATGCAGGGTACAAAAGCATCATACATGCATCAGTGGCATTGCTGTGTATCAATAGTTGATCATCTGAAATAGAAATAAAGTAATCCCATTTGTAATAAATAGCTAGAGAGAAATAAGATACTAGAAATGAATTTAAACAAAGAGAATAATATCTATAATGAAAAGTATAAAGCACTGATGAAAGAAATTGAGGAGAACGTAAGTAAAATGAAATGATACACTGTGTTTATGGACCAGAAGAACAAATATTACAGAAATGTACACACTAGTATGCTGTTTTTTATGTCCTTTGGTCATAGAACGAGGAAAGGGATAGTTGGGTCAAATGTTGGTTCCACACCCAATTTTCCAAGAAATCTCCATACTGCTTTCCATATTGGCTGCACAAATTTGCAGCCCCACCAGCAGTGTATGAGTGTACCTTTTCCCCCACATCCTTGCCAACACTTATTGTTGCTTATATTCATAATAGCTGCCATTCTGACTAGAGTGAGATGAAATCTTAGTTTTGATTTGCATTTCACTAATTGCTAGCAATGATGAATATTTTTTCACATATTTGTTGATTAATTGTACATCATCTTCTGAGAAGTGCCTGTTCAGGTCCTTGGCCCATTTATTGATTGGGTTATTTATTTATTTTTTTGGTGTTTAGTTTTTTGAGTTATTTATATACCCTAGAGATTAGTACTCTATCTGATGTGTGAGGGGTAAAGATTTGCTTCCAAGAAGTAGGCTCTCTATTCTCCTCACAGATTGTTTCTTTTGCTGAGAAGAAACTTTTTAGTTTGAGTCCATCCCATTTATTGATTCTTGATTTTAATTCTTGTGCTACAAGAGTCTTATTAAGGAAGTTGGGGACTAATACCACATGATGGAGATTAGGGCCTACTTTTGCTTCTATTAGACTCAGGGTCTCTGGTTTAATTCCTAGGTCCTTGATCCATTTTGAGTTGAGTTATGTGCATGGTAAGATATAGGGGTAAACAGTCACATCAATGTTTATAGCAGCACAATTCACAATAGCTAAACCGTGGAACCAACTTAGATGCCCTTCAACAGATGAATGGATGAAAAAATGTGGCATATATTTACAATGGAATATTACTCAACAATAAAAGAGAATAAAATCATGGCATTTGCAAGTAAATGGATGGAGTTAGAGAAGATAATGCTTAGTGAAGTTAGCCAATCCCAAAAAACAAACGCCAAATGTTTTCTCTGATATAAAGAGGCTGATTCATAGTGGGGTAGGGAGGGAGAGCATGGGAGGAATAGATGAACTCTAGATAAGGCAGAGGGGTGGGGGGGAAAGGAGGGCAGGGAGTTAGAAATGATGGTGGAATGTGATGGACATTATTATCCAAAGTACATGTATGAAGACACGAATTGGTGTGAATATACTTTGTATACAACCAGAGATATGAAAAATTGTGCTCTATATGTGTAATAAGAATTGCAATGCATTCCACTGTCATATATAAATAAAAAAATGCTCACACTACCCAAAGTGATCTACAAATTAAATGCAATCCCTTTCAAAATACCAATGACATTCTTCAGAGAACCAAGAAAAAACCCTTGAATAACCAAAGCCAACTTAAATAAAAACAAAACAAACAACAACAAAAAGTAGAGGAATTGTATTATCTTATTTCAAAATATACTCCAAACCTGTAGTAATCAAAACAGCGTGGTACTGGCATAAAACAAACACATAGACCAATGGAACAGAATAGGGATCCTAGAACTAAAGACACATCTAAAGCCAATTTTTTTTCAATAAAGGGGCAAAGAACATGCCTTGGAGGGGGAAAAAAGCCTTTTCAATACATGATGCTGGGAAAATTGATTATCCACATGCAGAAGAATGAAACTAGCCCCCATCATCTCACACCAGTTACAAACATCAGTGGATTAAAGACTGAAACTATGAAACTACCAGAAGAAAACAGAGGAAACATTTCAGGACATCAGAAAAGGCATGGGTATTTTGGAAAAGACCCCAAAATCACAGGAAACAAAACAATAAAAAATGTGATTGCATCAAAATAAACAGCAAAGGAAAACAATCAGCAAACATAATAAAGTAAACCTACAGAATGAAAAAAAATATTTGCAAACTATACATCTAATGAGGAGTTGATATCTGGAACAAAAAAGGAACCAAAAAAAACTCAACAAAAACAACAACAACATAAAATTAAATGGGCAATAAATCTAAATAGACATTTCCAAAAAGAAGACATATAAATGGCCAATAAGTATATGAGACAATGCTCAATGTTTTGAATCATCAAGGAAATTAAAATCAAAACCCTAATGATATTACTTCATCCCGTTAAGAATGGCTGTATGTGAATCATAAATATTGGTAAGGATGTGGAGATAAGAAAACCATTCAATATTATTGGTAGGAATATAAATTAGTTCAATCTAAAGGAAAATAGTATGGAAATTTTTTTAACAACTAAAAAAAAAAAAAGAATCATCACATGATCCAGCAAACTGAGTATATTATATCCAAAGGAAATGAAATCAGTATGTGGAAGAGACACCCGCACTCCCATGTTTATTGCAGCACTAGTACATAATAGCCCCCAAATGGAAGCAAGTTCAGTATTTATCATCTGATGTATGGATTCAGAAATGTGGCCCTTCTACACAATGTAATACTATTCATCCATAAAAAAGAATTGGAGCCTACTAATTGCAGTTACATGGATGGAACTGAAGATAGTTATGTTAATGAAATAAGTCAGACACACACAGAGTTACTGCATATCACTCATACATGGAAACTAAAATGTTGATCTCATAGAAGTTGAGAGTGGAATGTGGTAAAAAGGACTGGATAAAGTAGCCAGGGAGAGGCAGATGGGAAGAAGTTGATCAATGGGCGCAAAGTTACAGTTAAAGGGAAAGAAATAACTTGTTGTGTCATTAGGGTATAGATAGCAATGGACTTAAAAAAAAACAGAAGAAAGGATTTTGAATGTTTTCATCATTAAAAAATGTTAAATATTTGAGAAGGCAAATATGTTGACTTAAACATTATACAAATATACATGTATCAAAATATCACATACTACCTTATAAAAATGTGTAATTGCTATGTTTTTATGTATCAGGAAAAATAAATTTAAATTAAAAATATATATTTGAGTATTTGCTTCATAACATTTAGAAATAATAATCACCACAAATGGTTTTATACCACTCCGCACAAATGATAGAATCTGGAGGAATTTGAAATGTCTAACTATCTAGCTAGCTAGGTTTCTGTATCCCAGTTATATTTCTTTAGGCTCTTGATGTATTTTTTCTTAGATTCCCAAATTCATTGTCACAGATATATAGAAAGGGTAAAGTTTAGAATTATTTTAGAGAATAGTCACGTATTCAAGAGAATAATAATACATGCAAGTTCAAAAGGGGAAACATTATTATTGAAATGTTGAAGTCACAAATCAGATTTTTCTACATCTATTCAAATAGATAATTATAGAATTCATCTATGGGTTCATCCTTGTCATTTTTGGAGAGTCAATGTCTAGATACACAGATGGGAGTCCACTCTCTCTACCTCTACTGCATAACCTCCTTCTTTTCAGCCTACACGTCTCTTCTCAGCTGCACCAAGCCCCTCTGCATCCTGTCTCATATGAACCAATACTTCTTCAAATGTTAGAGCATTTTGTACTAAACTCTTAAGAGTCAAGGCACTGAGAATCCCTGTGCGACTGTATCTAAACCCCACAATTGGCTGTTTGATGTATAAATATTTGTGCACAAGTATGAAAACACATTAATATATTTTCATTAATTTCTTTAAAAATCTTTTAACTAAAATTATAGTCTATGAAAACATCTTCAAGTGTCAACATTTGATGATCCTCAGGGTCTTTTTCCACTACATTTTTAAATGTGGGAGAGGAGAGGAGTAGGCTCGTTAGTTATTAACATTGGTGACTACTACTTCCTTTAATGATATTTTGGTTGAACAAAGGTGGAAAACTTAATAAGCATAATATCTCTCCCTGAGTTTAAAGACTGGTAACTCTCAAGTGCATAGTAAATCCAAACTACCTTGTCAAATAACTCAGGACCTATTCCAATCTCCAAGATTAACTTGACATTCAGCGTCTCTCTGGAGTTAACAATATATACCTCAGCTGACTCTGAGGTTACTGTTCTGAGTAATTGGGTTCAGAAGTTATGTTTAATTGTAAAGATCAGGAGTTATCTTTTTTCCCAACATTTAAAAAATATTTAAAAATTAACAAATGACTACTTTACTTGGTTTTTCTGAAATTTTACATTTAGATGTCATTGAGCATTTTTTCAAAGGAATTCTGCTATAGATGATGAAGTTTAAAATGATTCCAAAGAAACAAACCTCATGGAAGGCAACTTGGTTATATTATCAGAACTATGAATGTATAACCATTACCTAACCATTTCTGGGTCAGGACATTATGAGAATTTATGTCACAGAAATACTAGTATGTGTGAGGAATGACTAAAGTATAAGCTTATCCAATTTTGCATTGTTTGATACTTGCAAAGATGGTAATATAAATTTCCAAAATTAGTGGAGTAATTAAACAAATTATGATATATTCATACAGTAGAATATTATGTAACTATAAGAAAGGAAAGCTATTTATAGACTGATGTGGGTACATCTTCAAAATGGATTGCTAAATAGAACAAAGGTACAGGACAGTTTTCATGAAAAGCTACGTTTTGTGAGAAAATGGTTGAGATTAAGACAGTATATTTATAATTGTCAAAGATCCATAAAGAATGCCAAGAAATAATTATTATCTTTGTGTTGAAAGAGTTGGCAATTAATGTTAATTTTCATCTTTGTAATGATTAAGCAATGCAAAATTGAATAAGCTTATACTTGTGTGATTTCTCACACATTATTATTGTGTCATAAATGGACATATATTTTGACATATTATACATACATACTTCACTGTCATGTATACCTTAAAAAATTTTAATAAATGATATATACAGTGGATTCAGATAGGAGGGAGTCTTTTTCACCATATTTATATCTTATTTATCTTGCAATTTCTTTTACCTGCTCAAATGTTTTAGAAACCTGAAAAAAAAATGAAAGGTTTAAAAATGAAATAATTCCAGTGTAACAAAACATACTAGGGTGATTGAAAACTCTTTCATTGCCTAATATCTAGTCATTCACGCTATACAAACTCAGCTTAATTTAATCACTTTCTAATGCAAACATATCAAAACATATTTTACCTCCAAAATGTGTAAAGCATACAATTATTTGCAAAGTAAAACTAAAAAATTTTTTTAAAGAGTGTATTGAAAAGGTGGTCACCTCACACACAGCTAGTGTTTGGCTAGCTAGGAAAAAACTTCCATGAGATTCTATGGAGAAAATCATATCATCATGGTCCAGAAGACTACTTCTTCAAAGATAGACTGCTCTGTCTGAGGTACTTTCCTCCACCCTACACAGGGATTTTTCTGTTCCTAGGCTACTTCAACAACAATATGTTTAAAATGGACAAGATCACTTTTCACCTTTTTGTGAATCATGACTTTTAAAGCCTTGTCAGTTGCTTTACTTCCATGTCACCAACAGTGTATTACTTCTTCAATTTTTAACACTTTAACATATACATAGGGAGCAAAAACAAGGGATTCAACACTGAACTGGTTATTAGGAGGAAGAAAGTATAAGGTGTGTTCCTGCCACAAGAAGGTTACGATCAATCACCTTGTCTTCATCTTTAACCTAAGAAGTTTCTTTTGTTAAAAAATATTGAGACACTACTCAGTTCCAAACATAGGTTTTTCAATTTAGTTTTTTTGTTGTTGTTGTTATTTTTCACAGTGCTGGGGATTAAACCCAGGTCATCATGTATGCCAGGCAAGTGCTCTACCGCTGAGCTATATTCCCGGACTTTATTTTGTTTCTTAAGCCTCAAATGTTTTCCACCTCTCCGAGTTCTCCTTGATAGCAAAGCCAGATATCTTTTATAGATCTAATTTTCTGTGCCAGTCATAGGGCTTATGCCTTTATAAATATAGAAAGGTACAAACTTACGGATCCAGAAATGTAACTTTATGTTTTTCTATGACTGAATATCTATTTCAAAACTCATTCCACTGGTGGCAAAGATGAAATCCTAATTTTTGGATGAAGTCAGTCTACTTAGGGTTTCTTCCACTCTTTTTCTTTGCAAAAATTGCATTTTTATTAGGCAATAACCTGTGACAATCATTTGTGATACTTAATGTAGTGTCCGGTCTTTGGAATGACAAAGTATTTTGTCCTCAGCCACTTCCCATACAGGCTGACTTCCCCTGAGCTCTTCATTGTCTCATTTCTATTTGATGATCATCATTCTCTTTTCCTGGAATATCCTAGTGCTACTTGACTCTTTGGCACCTGCTGTTGCATTTTCCAATGGATTGCAATAGCCCTCAGGGTCCAGTCCTCCCAAGGTCCCCTCTGCTCCAGTGCTTATCTTCCTAGAGATCAGTCTAGTTCCCGGTATGTGCAGAGTGATATTTATCAGCTCCAGAATCCTGGGTCTAGACATGACATGCAGTACTTTCAACCCTGCTACTCTCCCAGCATGTTGACATTTCCTGTAATCAGAGATTACCAAATATATCTAGAGGAACTAATATCTTCCTCTTACAGACATGGAGGGATATGTCCTCCTTCCTAAATATTCTCAGAATATCTTTCTCAGTCACATAAGTATTCACCTTTTCAATTCACTTATTTTTCTCCTTCCTAGGGAATGCTTTACCATCTGTGATATAAAAAAAAATCTAAATCAGCAAATATTCTTTTGAATCTATTTGGTGCTCATATAATAAGAAGGAGCTTTTTGTTTTGTTTTGACTTTTTGCTAAATTCTCCCTAAAAAGGAAAATACATTAGTTAATACATCAAAATATTATACCAGATGCACTGGTATAATTATTAACTCATTTACTCCTCACAGTAACCCTATAAAACATAGGTACAATGGATAATCTCTTAAGGAAACTGAGGCCTGGCTGTCTTCTCAGTGTTGTGAATTATCAAGGGAAAGAGGTAGAATTGGACAAGATCTCTCTGTTCCCAGAGATTTTGCTCTTAAACCATTATCTTTTCTATAAAAAATAATTTTTTTCTCTAACTTCTTAAGAAAATCATACCTTTCTTGCTTAAATGGTTCTATACTCATTGCGTAGGAATAAAACATCAAGAATTATTTTCATTTTTGGCCATTAAGCATGTCTGTCTGTCTCTTTTTGGTTTTTATGGTATACAGATTTTATAGCTTTTGACTTCAGTCAAATTCAAATCAATGCTATTAGTTTGCAAATATATTAGTGTTGCTTCTTTTGTATTCCGTGTTTTATTGGCAGATTTTTGTTTTGCTCAACCTTGAAACATTTTTTAAGTAAAAGTTTTATACAAGTGTCATTGTATTCTTTCCTCAAGGAGACTACTCCACCCCATATTTTTTTCTTCCCTGAACAAAATGTAAATTTAGTTTTTTACCTCTCTGAATAGTGTTCTTATGGAAGTTGCTGCAAGAACAGTTCAGGGGAGTTTATAGTATTAATAGTGGTCCTTCCATCTTTGAGCCTGTCTTTTTTTCAACAGTTTATCAAGGAAAATTTACAGGCAAAGCACAGCATGTGTGAGGAGCCTGGACTCCTTAGTGCAAAATAATTTCTCTTGTGTCTTTTATCTTCATGATTAGGATTATGTAGATGGATAACCCAAAGCAGAATGCTTTTCTCCAGTATGTACCCCAACGAAGGGTTTGGAAATGGAAGAGGGGAAATGAAGGAAGAAAAGAGAAAAACTGGGGTAAGGACAGGAATGGAGGAAAAAAAAGCAGGGGGAAGGAAGAATGGAGAGGAGAAGCGGGGTGGAACACAAGGAAGAGTTACATGGAAAGTGGAAAACCAGAGTAGAGCTTTAAGGGGAAGGAGAGCAAATCTCTCCGAGGAAGTAGGAATCCTAGAACCACCTGGAATGCTACAACTGATGCATTTCTATAATCCACCAAAGGAAACACCAGGCAAACAATCTCCCATTAAGCAAATATGGTGGGATCCAAGCAGTTGTGCTTTTAGAAGTAATAGACAAAAGAATATCCCAGCTCTGGGTTCAGGGTTGCTTTTCAAAGAAAGAAAAGTACAGTTCCTTTCTAGGGACCTGGAAATTATACTTCAGGTGTCTGAATCGAAGAAAGCATAGATGGAGACATGTCAGGGAGTGATCACAGTAAAACTAGCCAGACTGTCATCTAAACTATGCAGTACAATCATTGTTCAAGTCAATGAATACCGATGTGTACCTACTATGCGTCAGTTGATATTTTCAGTATTGTAAATGTAATAGTGTTTAACACAGTTCTCAGCCCTCAAGAAACACAAAGCCTGGTTGTGAAGGTTCATTTATGACCCTTAACCTGGATTAAAAAACTGAGGTGGCACAGAAAATGCACTTCCGGTTCTGAAGTTAATTAGTGTTTTCTGTTTGTAGATATACAAACAACAGTTTATCCCTTAGGGGACAGATTTCATTATTTACTCTTTTGTTCAGTCAACAGTTGAACAAGTCTGTGCCAAACACTGTGAAATGTGGTAGGATAATTTATGTAAATTTCCCTACAGGAATCACCTTTGTGGGGGAAAAAATATATCCCTTTGGAGATTCTTATTTAGAAGAGAAATATGAATTTTTACCATTTACTGTAGGAAGGCTTATAAACAAAGGAGTTTTGGAAATCCTTCTGTAAAAAGTACTAAGAAACAAGTAGATATGGAAGGCAGAATCCAGAATTCTTACATCTTCTCAAACTTCTTTGATTAGATTTTTCTCTGAAATTTAAAAAGGTAATTCAGATTGTTTTATGTTTCAGTTTAATAGGACTATAAAATAATATCACTGTTTTCTTTTTTTGTTGACTCTGAAACTGACTTCCAGAAATTCTAAAAGCATCATTTCTAAAATATTCAGAGTATCATATTTCCAAGGTGATTTAAATTACAATATGTATGTTTTTTAAAAATATTAATTTTTTAGTTGTAGTTGGACACATACCTTTATTTTATTTATTTATTCTTATGTGATGCTGAGGATTGAACCCAGGGTCTTGCACGTGCTAGGTGAGCACTCTACCACTAAGTCATAACCCTAGCCCACAATATTGTATTCTTTTTAAGTTTTGTTATCAGGAAAAAATACTTTGAGACACAAGTTTTAGTTATAAGTATATGAATTTTGAAACTAGTAGAAACCCTTCAGATAATTTCTTTATATAAAAAATCATGGGAAAACTGAATCCAGAGAGCCTGAGTTTCTTAAATTCATAAAACTAGAACCAACATCATCTAATCTAAAAATATGCCATTTCATCACCTATCCTGTCCTTTTGCTGC
The DNA here is from genome assembly GCF_045843805.1 of Urocitellus parryii. NCBI lineage: Eukaryota > Metazoa > Chordata > Mammalia > Rodentia > Sciuridae > Urocitellus > Urocitellus parryii. The sequence goes on along the minus strand of NC_135531.1, from coordinate 69,656,929 downwards.
TAAAAGGAAAAACAAAAGGTCTTCCATAGACTTTGAGCTTCACGAGGAGCATGAGGTTGAAAATCTTTAAGTTATCATTGCATCCCAAGTAGGCAGCACGGCCTGGATTGCTGCACGTGGAAGGGACCATCTCCTCTCACTCCATCACACCAAGTCTACAGTGGAATGACTGCCATTATTACCTTCTCTCTTTCCAGCATTTCTGGGCAATGAGCTCAACACTCATCTCAGACTTCCCTCTCCCCATCCCTAAACTACCTTGTAGCTAAAGTCCACTGGGTCCTGTGGAAGCCTTCAGGGAAACTACTGCAAGTGAGTTTCCCATATCTGCAGCATCAATTTCAACTGGGAGCTTGTTAAAAATGTAGACTACCTGATACCCTAGACCTACTGAATCAGAATCTACATTTAACAAGATCCCAGGATGATTCATATGCACATTAAAGTTTGAGAAGCAGTGGTCCAGGGTCCATATCAAAGGCACATCGGACAAACATTTCATTTCTAGTAAAGAGGTAATGGCAAGGGAGTAAATTATATTTTAAGAGAGAAATAGATTGCTGACCTCTTTGAGGGAGATTAATAAAATATTACTTTCAAAGCTATAATTACATTTTCAATCTGCTTTATCCTTTAAAATAGTTTTTTTTTCATTCTGTGTCTAATTTGTTTAATAATAATAAATTTTAAGTCCTAGAAAGATTGATTTGTTTGCTTATTATATTGTTACTTTAAACTACTATAGTTCTGGCAGAAACAATTGCAGTGTAGGACATTTCCTGAGGATTAATGACAAGTTAGAAGAAATAGCTGGCCTGAGACAAGGCTGAAAGCAATTAATCCATTAAATTATTAATTCCTAACATATGCCTTATGTCGAAGTTGTTATTGTTTCATCAACAGAACACTGGGGAAGGAAAGAAAGAAATGGAGATCTATAGATCTTTTCTCATGTTTAGGGCAGTTCCATTTTGGTTTTTGCTAATATTTTCTGAAGACTCTCAGAGAATCACTGCTTTATTCATTAATCTTTCAAATTGCTTGATAATTTCAACACATGATGCAATATAATCTATTGTTGTTACCTCAACATTTCATTTAGTTCACTTTACTGCCCCTAACACATGTAGAAACTGTACTGCCATTTTCAAACTCATTATGCAAATACTACACCTAGGCACTATTATTTAGATTTCCATTAGCTCTCCTCCACCATTAGCCTGGCCTCCTGTGAATCAGAAGTGTCACCTTACATGTGTAGATTTCTGGGATTTGGGGGTTTTGTGTTATACTGAATGGTCTCCCACAGACTCAGCAGAAACCAGTTGTATTTGAATCCAACACTGCATTCTGCCTATTCAAATATTACAGTTCTAATATATCCTATTAAGAAAAATATTATAGCATATGAGCCTTAATAATCATCTTAGAAAATCATTTCATGTTTACAGCCAGAAAATATCTCCCCTTAGAACATGTGCATGTCTGTATGGATGCTGAAACGTGTGTGTAAAGATGTAGATTAGTTCTAGAATAACAGATACGATGCTGCAATCTCAAAAAATTTAAAAGGTGAAAAAAGATCACCATCTATATATCGGGTTTTGAGGAAATTCACATCATATCTATCTACATAGGTAAAGTGGCAAGCTTGCCTTAAATAGAGCTATCTGCCTTCACAGCAATGAAAAGGTATTTGAATTCACTCAAGACTGAGTTTCCCATTCTTTGTATTTCAAGAAAGGAAATCCTGTTTATATGTTAGATCATTCTTTTATTCAAAACACAGAACTTGAAATAAAAAAGGTCATTTTTCATAACAAGAATTTTGCCTGGTTTGTTTACTGTTCTCCCCAAATGAGTTCGTTTAGCCTTGAGTAATGCACAGCTGACCTAAGAGTGTCTGGATAATATAGTTTTTCTGTTCCCCTGTCCATCATGCTAAAATGCATCAATTCTATCTCCATTGCTTCTAAGTATACTTATTAGTTTTAAGGAAAATCTAAAGATTTTCTATCAATGGATACTCATGATCTCTGAGTGCAATTAAATCTTTTGAGGGCCTCCTTCTCATTTGATGTATTTGATCAATCAATACCTATACACTGAGTCTCATGTAAGTGTATTCCTTTATCATTAGATATATACAGATGCAGTTATGATTAACAGAATGACAATGCACTTAAAATTATTCATAAATTAATTTGTCTTTATGTTTTTAATCTAAGTTAATGAATACTTAGTTCAACTCTATGGAAAGAAATTAATCCTTTAGGGAAGATATTTAAAAACTGAATTTTATGATTGAAAATGTGGGTGACAGTATTCTAAGGGACAGAAAATATTCAAGTGTCTCTGTGCCTTCTGCTGGACAGCTGAAATTCCCTGAGCACTATTGAGCATCTGTTCTGTGCCAAGCAGTGCAGTGTGCAAGGCACAAATAGCTGCACCAATATGTGCATGACCTGTGATTGGCCTGAAAAAAGCCAAAATGAGTCCAGACTTGTGAAACCAACATGAGTTTTAATTTTTTTTTTGTTTTTTTTTTTGGCGGGGAGGGTGGTTCTGGGGATTGAACCTAGGGCTTTGTGCATGTGAGGCAAGTACCAACTGAGCTATATCCCCAGCCCCATGAGTTTTAATTTGTATATCTCTGTATGACTCATTTAGTTTTAAGGCAAAAAGATAAGGTGAGGTGCAATATGTAAAGCAGAAATGAATCATGGATTATAGTAAGACTTGATAGAAAGTTTATGTATTGATCATCTAGGAAATTTTCCTTAAATCCACCTTTGAGAAAGACAGTGAGTGAAAAAACAAAGAAACAAACATAGATTAGAGCAACTTCAAGTACACAGCATTTAGTACACATTTAAAACACACTATCCCAAACCACCTTAAAAAGCCTTTGATTTGTGTGTACTTTTTACCAATTGAATAGATTTCTTCAACATTTTTTATATGCTGACATCCAGGGATATTGATCTAAACATATTTTATCAGTAAAAGTAGCTGATGCACTTCAGCACCCAAAGATTTTGTTTTTATCTGAGTCATTCCTGCAAGACTTGTACTTGTTAGTACTATATGAGGCAACAATTTCTTGACATTCATTTAAAGCATGGGGTTAGAAATATTAGGTTCTGACTTAATTAACTCTTTTATTTCAAGTCATAAACTCTTATGGACTCCTACAGATCCTGGTCTTGGAACAAGCCTGAAATCAAGAGTATATTACAGCAAATATTTTACGTGATGTGTATTTTTCACCAAACTCTTTGAATAAATTACCCAAACTAATTTGTTTCATTAATGAACTCATAGATTTTTTTTAGTCAATAAGCAGTAAGTTTATACTTTTAAGTTTGGTTTGGTCAAGTTTATACATCCAAATATTAGTTAAAGTCTTGTGATTGAACTTTTTCTCTTCAGATTGAACTTTTTCTTACATATTATTTAGAGATCTGTGGTTTCAGATATAAGAAGAAATTTGGAAGTGACTAGGATGTGAAGAGTGAACGTTAGAAATGGTAAAATAGTATAACTTTCAGGTTTCTGAAATTTTATATTAACTAGCTATATAGCAGAGCTATTCCTATAACAGATTATTTCACTCTCTTAGAGCCCTGTCCCCTCACTCAGGTTTTTGAGAGTATTGGACATATTGGACAATGGAGAATGGAAACAGATTCAGATATTCAGCATAATAAAGTAGAAAAAGTAAATTAACCAATTGTTTGTTTTATTCATATTAGTTTCCATAATAATCTACAGAGACATTTTGCTGCACTGAGAGATGTACTATAAATCAGTAATATCATTTGGCCACATTTCAGTATGAGGACAAAATAATGAAGAAAGGAGGTAAGGTTAGTGAGATACTGACAGAAGCACAAATCTGACTATCTTCTGTGATGCATCGAAGCAATACTTCTGGGAGATCAGGGAAAAAACTCATCAGAAAATTTTAATTTACTAATCATTGATCAAGAGGAGAGTCCATGGCAGAGCAACACTAAAACCAAGATCTCTTGCCTCCCTATAATTTGATTAGTTTTGTAATCAGGCAATTAAAATATGTACACAAAACTGAATGGGGCATTTGACTACATAGAATAGAAACAATTGAATAGATTAAAATAACTAGTTACTCATCTATTTGTATTTTACTACAAAATAATCAGTAGTAAAACTATCTACTTTTGTCCATTATATAAAAGAAAAATGGTTTGAAAACATTTGGTTTCAACAAGGTATCTGGACATTGAGTGTGACACATTTATTTAATTTCTAATATGTCAGAAACTCCTTTAAGTGTTATGTTGCAGGTGATGAGATTTATGCCTTTGTTCTAAGTTACAAAATTATTGAATTTTTAATACCCAAATTTGCAATAACAAGGATGAAGTATCTAAATCAAAACATAACTTGGATTGTGAATTGTTTAGTTTGTATGTTTTCACTGATCTATCCCATAAGATCATTGTTCCACTTTATTTGATGAACACCCAGTGAATTCTGGGAGAATTAAAGGCCTGTTCCCAAGCCGCTTGTTTTCTAATGAGATATAAAGACTATAGATAAGTACATAGATAAAAATCACAATTATAAAACTGTTAATCAATGATATGAAGGAAATAAACCAAGTAAATACATGAAAATGAAAATAAAGTCACCTGCTTTTGCATCAGGAAGACACCACTTGAAATCTGTGACCTAGTTTAGAGAGAAAACATTGTGGTTGTAATGAGTTTGAACTTTCTAATAAGGAATATGCAAGCTAAGGAGTCACAAAATTACTTTTGACACAAGAAGTAAATCTACAAACACAAATGTAGATGGTAAAACTTAATAGCGCTGTAGAGAATGTTGCAGAGGTCGACACTCTCCTTTAATGAACCATTAACACTTAAAGATATGCTTTAAAATGATGCTAAAATTAGCATATAGCAAAAGGAGTAAGAAAATTTAATGATCAACTTAATAATCTTGCTACAGGGCCCACTATTTTACAAAACTCTGATCCGTAAGTGAGGAATAGTATATAGGTCAAGTGATGGTAGAGCTTTGGGGCAAAAAAAAAATTAAGACATGGCCAAGTTTTAAGCAATGTGTGTGGGAAAAAAATGCTGCATGGTGTTTACTCTTTGAAAAAATGGCTATCCAGTTTTCTTAGTTAATAAGATAGTTTTATTCTCTTGCAACATTATCATCTTCACTTACTAATTTATTAAGAGAAAAACAAGGGATTCTTCATTCAAAATGTCCATTTCTTCATTCAATCATTTATTTATTGAACCAATATTTATTGAACATCTATTTTAGTTCTTTCTAAACCTAATTTTGGTGTTTTAGAAATAAACCATAAGCCATCTAGTGCTTGATTAGCCTAAAGAATTATACACAGGAGAGTTATTTGTATGTATCAATCATGGCCAGCTTACTTGATTGCTATAGATTCCTCTGAGCATATATATGGTATGGAGCTTTAGGTTACTGAGAACTCCTTTAGGATATTGTTTTGTCAGCTTTTTCATACTGTGGCTAAAAAAAAAAACTGACAGGAATAATTTTAGAGGAGGAAAAGTTCATTTGGCATTCGTAGTTTCAGAGGTATCAGTTCATACACAACTGACTCCATAGCTCTAGGCCAGAGGTGAGAAAAACACTGTGGTGGAATGGTGTGGAGGAGGAAAGCAGCTCAGGGCATGGCATTCGGGAAGCAGAGATTTCCATTCACCAAGTACAAAACTTATACACTCCAAAGACACATTCACAGGGTCCTATCTCCTCCAGCCACACCCTTCTGCCTATAGTTACCACCCAGTTAATCTTTATTGGGTGATTAAACCACTGATAGGGTTACAACTCTCATCATCTAATCACTTTACCCCCAAACTTTCTTATATTGTCTTACACATGAGCTTTTGGGGAACACATCATATTGAAACCATAACAGGTACCTGTAGAGTTGTGCTGGGCTTTATTACATTATATAGACACTGGCTAAGACTACTTTCATATTTAGTGGAAAAGTTGATTGTCTGGTTTTTATAAATTTAGCATATAATCATTGTATTTATCATACATTCAATATTTATTTGCTTAAAAATGAATAAATGAAATATTTGGATAAAAATGTATGATATAGTATAGAAGAACCAAGATAGTCTACTGTTACAATTGGTATTTGTTAGTCTCCTACCTAAAGAGCATGTTCAGGCTTTATTTCTACAAAATCAGAAGAATATGGATTTGGGGAAAGAATGAGATAGCAGAAAAATTAATTTTATTAAAAAAAAAAACAGGAGGAGGGGCTGGGGTTGTGGCTCAAGAGGTAGAATGTTCACATAGCATGTGTAAGGCACTGGGTTCGATCCTCAACACCACATAAAAATAAAATAAAGATTTAAAAAAAAAATAGGAGGAAACATTAACTAAAAGATGAAAAAGTTGATGTAACCTAATAATTAGATGTGTACAGAGCTACTGGATAAAGGATGTTGAACAAATATTATCTACCACCCCAGGGAGAAGCAGGGAAGAAACAAATGTACAAAATAGAATGGCATTTGTTTTCTACTTAAATATTTGTTTTTATGTGATTTAAAATATTCCCCTCCTAATGGATCCTAAGTCAAAAATAGGTTAAGGACCAGGTAGAATGTCCCTCTTCAAACCATTAATTAGAAACCTATAAAGTGCTACTCTTATGGATTGTTCCAAAGTATTTCTACTTGAAACCCAGAGCTCTGTCTTTATGTACTCAAAAATTAGAGTTTTTAAATTGTGTTTGAACTATGTGGTAGGCATTTTCCCCTCGAAGGCTTTATAATCTAACATCACATCAATGCTATGAATTACATATTATTAAATATGCTTACTGATGAATTTACTCAGGTTTGAGCATTTCAGCACCTAACCCCAGGTCACTCACAAGTTGAAAAGATCAAACTAAAAGACTGACCACTATTCTTTCCCAAGCCCACGATTTCTTCTTTAGAGCTAGTGATTTGTGTATGTACACGTTTCTGAGCTTCATCAGGAAGGCAGGAAGTATACCGATTTGTTTTTTTTTTTTTTTTTTTTTTTTTATTGGTCGTTCATAACATTACATAGTTCTTAATACATCATATTACACGGTTTGATTCAAGTGGATTATGAACTCCCGCTTTTACCCCGTATACAAATTGCTCTATCACATCAGTTACCCTTCCATTAATTGACATATTGCCTTTCTAGTGTCTGATGTATTCTGCTGTCTGTCCTATTGGGAGTGAGAAGGGAAATTGCATGGAAATGGAAGGCGATCCTCAGGGTTATACAAAATGTCATATAAGAGGTAAGGAGGGGTAAGTCAAGAGAATACAAATGGAAGACATGACTTACAGTAGAAGGGGTAGAGAGAGAAAAGGGGAGGGGAGGGGAGGGGAGGGGAGGGGGGATAGTAGAGAATAAGTATACCGATTTGTCACATCACATATAGATCTTTAGAATGCAGCAATCCAATTGCCTTTCAAATTAGAATCTCTAAAAATAAAGTTGTACTGACCAGCCAAGGTTTCTGAGTCACTATTCAAATTTTAGCAGTAACTTTATCCAAAATAGAGCCTTTATTTAGGAGGAATAGGGAATGAAATATTTATGCTGATAAAGTTACTTGCAAATGCTGAGGCACTAAGCACAGAGAATTTCAATTACTCTGATCCAATAGGGGGTAACAACAGTGGAATCATTAAGAAAGGGCTTATGTACCTGCAAGTAATAAAATATTGTTTTCAGAGATTGAGGTCTCTAAGGCAAATTCCAACTTACCATACAAAATAAATGAGGTAAATAAGATAGAACTTTGTAAAGTTGTTGTCTGTAGTTCCAAATATTAAAGAACTTGAAATATCTATGAAGGTGTATTGGAAATTAATGGTGCATACAGATGCAACTTTTAAATGTCAGTCTTGCAAGGAATGTGAGTGGGATGAGATAATGGAAGTTTATTCATCTTTAGGAATGTACTAGCTCAAAGTAGTCTTGCTCTTCTAAAGAATTATTTATTTTCATGGAAAATATATTAGGTCCATAGTCTACTTAAAGGATGTGTGTGTGTGTGTGTGTGTGTGTGTGTGTAAATGAGTTAGGGATCAGAGGAAAGTGTTAAAATGATTCATTACAGCAAATATTCATTATATTGCTTCATTCTTAGTTAATGATGGCTACAAAAATATGCTCAAAACAGAGCACATCAAAAGTGTAAAAATACATTTAGTAGAGTCCTCAATGTGCATTTTCTTGCTGTTTATTCACTAATAATCTCACTGTGTTTCTTTCTTCTCCAATTATATTTAGTTTACTTTTAGCCTTTTATTCTTCCAAATTTTTATCCAGGGTTAAGTCACTGTTATTCAATTCACTGCAATACAATCATCTTATCACAGGGGCGAGAACAAAAGCTTTCCAAAGAATAGCACTTGAGTCTCACACAACAATATGGGTGAATTACTTCCTGCACTTGAAGCCCAAGCTAAATTCTAAGTATTTGTTAATTAAAGCTGCTACACCTCTCTCACAAAAAGAGATTCCATCTGCTGGCAAATCCAGGCTTACACAGCCACGTAGAATTCCTCTGTTTTTCAATGATTTTTGTCATTTTTTTGAACTATTCTATTAATTATGTTATTTTATTGTTTCGGTTGCTAGTTCCATGTTATCACTGGTACTTATATGTGAATGTTCTTATTAGTTCTCTGCCCTCTATAATGTCTATATTTACTTACACTTATGTTTACATATATCCTAGAATCCAGGCTTTGACACATATTTTGAAACTCAGAAAATGGTTAGAGTGCAGAATATTTGTTTTACCTGGCAACAACTAAGTTTTATATAAATAGATATCTATAACAGCACTCCACCAGTACTATTGCACATGTGCGTGCATGCACACACACACACACACACACACACACACACACTTGTTTAAAAGAATGGAGTCTTTCTATAGTTTTTTTTCTTATGCTTTCACTCTACATAGGCACCTACCAAATACACTGCATTTAGGTGAACCATGTCCATACACTTCAGTTTTTCCCATACCTAGATTCTCTCCAGTATTCAGAATAATATGGCATCACCATTACCAAAATCAAACTCACCCATGCACACACATAACAATGTACCCCTGTACCTAGACCTTCCCATATGAGATGATGCCCCTTTGCTCTGAAATCACCTGTCTCATATCTATGCCCTGTAAGACAAATTTTCACTTCTTACAGTATTTCTCATGTGAGTAAACCAACAAAATGAGATAACTCTTGCTAAGGTACTAAATATTTAATTGTTTTTAAGGACAGGTTGGCTTTTGGCTTCCTCCCACCAGCTGCCAGTATGAGGGATTGAACCCAAGGGCACTTAATCACCACGTCAGATCCACAGTCCTTTTTTTGTATTTTATTTAAAGACAGGGTCTCACTGAGTTGCTGATGCTGGCTTTGAACTTTCGACCTTCCTGCCTCAACCATCCTCCCCCACAGCTGCTGGGATAACAGACATGTATCACCATACCTGGCCATACTGGCATTTTAAAAGCAGCTTTTGTTTAGCTGCACCATTTTAAGGAGTAAATGTTGGCTAGTAGAATTTCAGGCAAAGAGACATGTTATGAAACACATATTTGGAAATAGAAGGAACTTCTTATTTGATAATATCCTCCAATGCCACACATTAAAATAATTCTAAAGCAGAATTATTATGTTTTTAATTATTTTAATTAGAATCATTATATATTTATTTTTTCGGTTGCCTGACTTAGGGAAAATGGGACATGGGTAAGTATAGTGATATGGGAAAATATAATGAAACTAAACAAATCCAATTAACCACATAGTATAGAGTACTTAAGATCCATGCTCAGGTTTTCTTCTCACATGACATGTCCAGCATATCACCTAAACTGTCTCAATCTTGATCTCTACTTCATGTATAAAACAAGTGGCTTGTATTAAATATGACTCTATAATGTTATTCTCTTAGAATGGAGTTCATCTCCATGAAAGAAATGAAAGAAATCATACGTATTAGGAGGGGAACAATTTTTATAAGAAAAATAAAAATTAATCTACTTTTATAAATGGAAGATAAATCAAATGTACTTTCACAGAATCCATGAATTTGAAATGGATACATTTGTAATTTGTTAATTGAGTTAAAGAAGAAAAGCTAGAGGGATCATAAATTAATAGGAACTTTAAGGATGAAATCTGATTGAAATCCAATCTTTCCTATTTCTAAATCTAATTTTATATTGTTTAGAAGTCAATTTATTTCTTAAACAAATGGACCTTAACCCGCCAATTAATCTTGAAGGACAAACAAGTCAGCAACTCACAGAAAAGTATTTTATTTAAATCAGTTATTTGTTATTATGCTGGCATAATGCTTTACTATTTGTTAGTATTCCAATGCTGTACCCCTAGACAAGGCTCTGAAGCAAGGAAATGCTTAGCTGAGAACCTGAGAGAATCCACACTGATCAACACAACGTGATGAGCATACAAAGCATCCTTACCTTGCAATACCTAAACACAATCTGGAAAGCTTTAAGACAAAAAAAAAAAAAAAAAAAAAAGAACGCTGAAGTCCAAGCAAAACTAATTCTTCAGGTTATCATTTCAAAAACAAGACCTTTTCAGGTGAGAAATGACTTTGTCCTTTGTCCATATGCCACATTGTAAAACCAGTACTAAGATTCTAATTCATTCCTATGAGAAAGACTTAGTGTGAGAAAATCAGGTGAGAGGTAATCCTGTTTCTCTTCAACCGGCAGATTATTTTGAGACCTAAAGATCTTTAATGACAAAATTCTTTAAAAGAGTGAGGAACAGGCCCTCATCTTTTACTTTGAAAGGGCAAGATACAGTGATAGACTATAACTGGATGAGAAAATTAAAGTTTCCAGGGCTATCACAATTAAAACTTCTGGCAGAGAATTTAATTGCAAAGTTTTTTTTTTTTTTTTTTTTTTGACTTGGTGAAGAAAGAACTTGAGATAAGGAGAAGCAGCTGACAGTAAATATTTTCAAGGACAATCCTAAGCTAACATATAAATCAATTTCCTCCAGATTGCTTCCATTTCTTCCTTCAATGCTATTTATATAGGTTTCTTTGTCTTGTAGTATAGTTATGTGTGTGATTCGTTACTCTAAATATAGACTTGTCTACCAAAAGGCACTGTCATTCCATTAGATGATCTCAAAGACCTCTGGAAAAGTTGAGAGAGCAATATGTTTGGAAAAGAAATCAAGCTTCAAGATAGTTCCCATTTATTGGAGCTCAGCTCTAAGCACTACAGTGTCTCACATAATTATTATTATTTTCATCAAAATTTAAAGTTTTAATTTCTACTTTAAAATTAAGATCATTGAGATATACCAAAGTTTAATTTCCTTTCCTTTTCCGTGAAATAAAACTAGAAAAATGTTAAAGTAGTAACCACTGCCAGTCTTACTCCAAACCTTCTCTATTTGACTGTCTTGTCCCCTTTTGCATGGGGACACACACACACCTGCGTGTAAGAACAAGCCAACTTTCTCCACCTTAAGGTTGATTGTTCATGCCTGTTATCCAGGACATGGGCCCAGGGTGAGGATCAAAGCCCAAGAAGGCAGATTAGTGAAGGTTGTTGACCACAGCTCAAGGATCAACAATTCTATTTTGTATGGCATCAGTTCTAAATCCCTCAAGCCTTAAGACTTCCAACCTTCTCCCACTCGGTTCATCCAACCTATTTGGACTCTCCACTCAGGCCAATTTCTTTATATTGTTTCATGTCTTAAGTTGTGTTTATTTGTATAATCGAAACTGTTACAGACCCTATTAAAAATTCTCTTCCTTCTGTTCCCAGTTTCTAGCATATCCAAATTCTATTCAATGTTTGGGGCCAACTTCCTAAGGCTTTCTCCAACTCTTTCTGACTTCCTGACTTTTCTCTTTGTACTTCTGAAAACATCTTTGGCAGATATGCTATTTGCATCATTTTCTAAATTGTTTCTGTGCCTTTTCTTATCAATGAAATAGAAGGTAAGAAGTAAACAAAATGCTAGGTCATCTGTTCTCAATAAATACTTATCATGTGAGTGGCTACATTATTTAAGATATCTGAAATACTGTGGAACAACAGATAATTGGATAAAAATAATTACTCCCCAGCCAACTCCATCTTATACTTTAGATTTGCCAGGTTTAGTTATGCATTCATTTTTTCTTTTGTAGTTGTAGATGGACAGAATGCCTTTATTTATTTTTATGTGGTGCTAAGGATTGAACCCAGTGCCTTACACATGCTAGGCAAGCGCTCTGCCCTAGTTATGCATTCTTCTCAATAATTTTTCAGGCCAACTTATAGGACCTCGTGTTTGCATGATGTGAACTCAATAGACAATTCTGGAATTTATTCTCAATAAGAGCAAGCCTTTGAACTTTCATCGTGTTAACTGCAAATTTCTTGATAATTATGTCTAAGGCATATATTACAATTTCTTAGATTTTGAAATATCAGGAAAGAAAAAAGCTTTTGAAAGTATAAAGATTTTGGAGAGGGTTTTGATTTTTCACTGTTCTTTTGTATATGCATAACTTCTAAAGAAATTTTAAAGGCAGCAAAGTAAATGTCAGCCTGGAACTTTGCAGAACTAGCACAGTCTGCAGATGAATATCTTGCACTAGCAGAGAGCTTATTTGAAAAAACTATAATGAATCACTACTTCTGGTCTAGCCTAGATTTATATAATGAGCATAAACTTATGGAAACATACTTGTGACCTCTTGGTAAAACTCTCTTGACATTTTAAATTCACTTCAATTAAACACCATCTGACTCTTCAGTCCCAGGCTGTCCTTGCCTCTTTTTTCTTTCAACTTAGCCATCTTGTGCCTGCTTTCCCCATAAAAGCACAAGTCAGAACTAAGTAGGAATTCAGGAAAGCTGGAAGGCAAGAAAGCTAACTGAGACAGATTATTGTTTCTCTTATTTCTTCCTGCATTCTCCACTGTACCTGGAAAGAAGACAGAATGCAGATGACAGATCACCTTGGGTTTTGTAGTTCTCTTACCCCTTGGCCTAGAGAAACATGTACTCCCTGCAGGCCCTTGTGGCTTCTATCACACAAAGTCCACTAGGAAGTGTCACCAATGCTTGAAGTACATTGCAGAAACCCTGGCTCTCTCTGGTAGAGAGTGGGTAGTCCCTTAATTTTCAAAACATATACTAATTTTAAAATTTTTGGATCTCTCTCAGTGATTATAACAATGTCTGGTATATCACAGGTGCTCAGAACATTTGGTTAAACTGACACTGCAGTTAGTATTCTGGGAAAAAAAAAGTTTTTTCAAGCTCTCACTTCAAAGAAAAATATCTGGTATTTACACCTAACTTTTGGTGGGAAATTTCTGAAAGGGCTTTTCATAATAACTCATATATGTTTGTATGCTCTTATTTTGAGGTAGCAATATTTTTTCATATTCACAAAGTAGATGTGATTTAATAAATTTGTCTAAAATATGCTAAAGCAACAGTAATACTCTTCGCAGGGATATAGTTAACCTTCTTATAATTTCTCAACACATGATGGTTCAGTGAGGATGTCTTTGTCAATAAGTTATCTGTGCCCAAAACTATTGAGGCAAAATATCAACATAGTGGAATGCTATGCTAGTTCCCTTCCCTTATATTTGTTAACTGTAGGTGTTCTCTGTTCCCACCCCACAAAAATCAACATGTTCTATACTAAAGGGGAAAAATGTGGTGGCTTGGTTCTAAAGAAAAATGAGATTAAGTAGAAACATTTACATGAATATGGACACAAATCTTCAGATGATGGCTTTACCTCTATATCCCCTCAATAGCCAAGAGTTAGAGAAACAGTTCTGATATGTCATGTTCTGATGGAGTCATCAAGTGAGCAGACTCTAATGTCTAGCAGTCAGAAGACACTGAATCCAAGGCTAACCAGAAGACAATGAATTCAAGTGTCTCAGGGTCGGTAGGGCATGTGGGGACTCTCTTGGCAACTATGGTCCATTTTTCATTTTCTGTTTGCATCAGAGGAGGCAGTTTACTCTCTGCCCTGTTCCACAGAAAGAAACAGCCACAATTCCCTTAACAAATTTTTATTCTACCAAAGGCCTATAGAAAAGTCTGGATTAAAGCAAAGTCGGTAATTTCTTTTCTACCTTTCTACCTGCTTTCAACATCCTCAGAAGCTTAAATCACCGACTTTATTTCTCCCCATGACAGTGACCCAACCTCACTTCAAACCCAGTCGGAGTCAGGCTCAACACCCTCTGTCTGACTTGCTTTCAAATCACAGAGAACATCCTGGGAAGAAGGGAATTAAAGTGTCTGGCTTGAATCTTACAGGATCTGAAAGGTAGATCTAAGTCAGCTTTCAAGTTTACAAGTTTTATTGCAAGAATCTAGTTAATTCTCTTCACAAGCCTATGTGCCTCACTCAAAGAAGAATAAGAGAAAGGATATATGGAGTGCACAGCCAACTCCTTTGGTAACCTGCTGCTCTTACAGTTCTTTTGTTTATTTCTAATAATTGCCTTTTTAAAAATTGGTGGTGTAACACCATGCAGCAGTCCTGAGAAAATATTTACTCAGGTTATGGGAACGTTTACATGTTGCTTTATGCTGTATGATGATATAGGGTGGTCTAAACTTTTGAGTATCTTGTAGATACTTAGGATTTTATTAGTGTTATGGAGGAAAATGTTGCTTATATCAAATACATTGAATTATTGTGGAAGTGTTTTCTAAGGTGATTTTAAAGTGAAAGCCTTGCACTTAGTTCTAGAATTTGTGAAAAAAAAAAAAAAAATATATATATATATATATATATATATATATATAACTTTTTAAAAATAATTTATTTATTATTCCATTATACATGATGGCAGAATGCAATCCATTTCACATTATACATATTCAGCACAGTTTTTCAAGTCACTGTCCACAAAATATTTTCACAGAATTTGTGTTTTCATACATGTTTAGATAGGGCAAAGAGGAGGCAGGGGAAAGGAGAGGGTAAGGGGGTTGGAATGATGGTGGAATGAGTTATACATATCGCTTTTATTAATCAGAAGTCCTTACTGATAACAATTTACTGAGTGGATTAAAATATTCCAATATCCTAATGCTAGGAATTACCATTCACTTCCTTAGTACTTAGGAAAGTAACTTATATTGCCTTCATTCTTATTTTCAAGACGTAGGTCACAGGAAGATTAGATTAAATTTGAAGCCATAAGTTGTGTCAAACTTTATTTTCAAATACCCACCAAGCAGAACACCTAAAATTAAATTCTAAGTGTCCTTTATGAAGAAGGAGTAATTTTTTTTTGCTTCCCTGGCATAATTAAGGTACATGAATGGTTTTTAAAGTACTTTCCCAAGGCTTTAAATGAATGTGTCCACTCTTTGGATCTTCTTCCTAGTTAAATTATGACAGTTATTAAAAACAGATTTTAATCCTTATATCTTTATTACTTATATGTCCACACAAAGTGAATGATAGATGGGTCCATATACTGTCTTCATAAAATCTTTCCTGAGAAGGTTTTTTATTGAATTCCTAAATGTTATAACACCAGAAAAAAATCATCCAAGTAAAAAATTATTGATATAACAGAATTTTCTCTATTAGTATAGGACAACTAAAAAAGATTTATTTTGATCCAATTTATTCCAAATAACATAAATGAGTACAAGGGTTAATTAAACATGTTTGGAAGAAGAAACCCAGATTAAATAAATATTTAAATATTTGTAGTTGTGTTACATATAATATCCTACTATAGTTTTATGTTGTTTATTTTTTAAGGTTTATTTTCCATTTATGAGGGAGTCTTTTTTCCATAATATTCTAAATTTAAATAGAAATAAATAATTGGCCAATATTTTGTACTACAAAGGGTTATGATAAAATTGGGCCATATGTATTTCAGTGGGACCTCACTATACAAATGTTTTGACAATGCATGTGTCCCAAAAAAAGGCAGGGCCAATTTGGATCATACCCAAGAGGGCACTCAATCACTAAAATATATTGAAAACCTCAATATAAGCCTATTTCCATTGGAAATTATTCACACATCACAGAATTGTCTAACATACTTACATAGCAATATGCTCTTCTTCACAAAACCTCCTTCTGAGCTTTGTGAATCTGAGTATCTGATTTAATATTCAAACACTGGCTAGAAAGCAAATTTGATTTTCCTTCCAGTGGGAGATGAGAGAAAAGCCAGGTAGTATGGACAAACACTGGAATTCCCAGTGTGCTTGCATGAGGCAAGGAAGACTTGAAGTTGTTTTAATGAGGTCAGGGTATAAGGGAAATATAGGCTAGTGACTTCTAATAAAAATGACTGGGTGGTCTACTTTCATAGACGTGTTAAATCTTTGTATTTATCTATTAACTCCACCCTCTAACCCAAAACAAAGATAATAGTGCTCATTTCCCAGGGTTAGTTTTCAATAAGCAAAGTATCTTTCTTACTTTTGACACCTAAATGATATTAACATAAAACTGGAGAGGAAAAAAAAAAGCAACTTTCTCCCAAAATCTCAGACACTTTTTTGCCTGTACATAATAACACTGGGACCAAATTTAACTATGCATTTTCCCATGCTTAATTGTGGTATAATTTTAAGGACCCAGATATTTGTCTCTAACCATATGCATATCTTTTTGCATTTTAATAGCAAGATGAACATTTGGCAGATGATTCAATTCTTTAATGGTGTCATTAAAGATAGGATATGCAATGTAGCTATGCATGGGAAAGCAAATACATTGACCTAAATTTATACTAAGGTACAAGTGAATGAAAAGACAGGGCTTGCAAAAGGCAGGTTTTAAAATGAAGAGTGCATCAGAGTAATAAGTGTAAAATAATGATCACATAAACAGATGGGAGGAGATATACAAAAGGGACATTGAGTACATTAAACTGGCATAAACAGGTTTCAACATAGCACATAATAAATGTTATACACAGTGCCTTTAGCTTTTCCAAATCTGGCATGACTATGTCCTAAGGGCTGTACATAAAGAATACCTTCAATTAATTGATGTTTTTGAGAAATCACCATGAATCAGGCAGTATTGAAGACACAAAAGAAAAAGCACATTCTCTTATCTTGAGCATTTTAGAATCTACTGGGAATAACCTGAATGATTGACAAGTCCAAAAAATAACAATAGAAAATAACATTAGATCACTTTAGTCTATGAAGAGAACAGGTTATTAGCTTTCTGCCTCAATTAACTCTCACTTAACTGCCTCTAAATCAGTAATCACACACAATATCTTATATGATTACGTGCTAATCATATAAAATGCATTTCAAAGGAAATAACAAGTGTGTATATTTTTAAACCAGGTTCTCAGATGAACAATTTTCCAAATGAACCATTATGAATGAATTATGAAAATACTGAAAAATTATAAGCTAAAAAATCTTATGACTTTTGATCACTTTTGATATCAATTCTGGCTATATGGAAACTTCTATGTTAAAAGACAGTTACTAAAACATCTGATCATTTCAGAAGTACTAATTTCATGACTTGCAAAAACAAATTTTTTATGATCATTGAAGATATTCAGGTAAATATGTATTCATAGAGATAAAATAGAGTAACTCACATGACTTTACACATGTTATAAAAAGACTTCAAAATAAATTCTGAATATACAAAACAGTTTTTTTTTTGTCTTTTCTAAAACCAACAATACAAACATATCTTTATACAACTCGGCACTTATTGGTTAACAATGGCCTAAACTTGCCATATATAAAGGACTTTTGATGAGATTCTTACTTTTTAAACTTTTAGTTTTGCATTTGATGTTGCTGTAGCACGTGAAAATCTGTAACATCCTGGCTTCAAGATTAGCCAATAATTATAATATTCATAATCTCTATTTATTAAGTTCTTTTTATGGACCACTGTGCTAACTATACATTTATTAGCCATGCATTTTTCCCAAAAGTTCTCAACATAGATGCCATTGCTATGCTATGTTAATAGGTAAATACACTGTAACTCAAAAACTAATCAAATATGGTCTAATATTAATATTTTCAGTTCCAGAGATCTAGTTCTGATTACTGCCACTTTCATCTCTTTTGGATTTCTTTTTTTTTTTTTGCCCTGAAGCTATTGTTTAACTTTCTTTGTGATATTTCTATCACTTTATAACATCCTCTATGATTTACTGATATGCTTTATTTTCTCTGTTTGTCTTAAGAAGCACATTACACCAGTTCCATTTTTCCAGTTGCCTTCTTAACATCTCTAATAACCCTTTGTCATATGAAATGCAACACGAATACATCAAACTGCACTGAATAGGGCTAGATCCAGTGTCCAGGATTGTAGTTTCACATTCTAGATTTGTTTTTAATATCTGGACAATACCACTTAAAAATCTATGAATTTCAGTCTCTTTGTCTGTAAAGGGGTGATATTTAATTCAACGATCTTTAAAACTCTTTCCCATTTGAAAACTTCATGATTTTTGTATCAAAATTTAATACCTTTTTGTCTAAAACACATTCTTTTTTCTAACTATTCCATTTCATCATTTCATTCACTTCTATAGTGTCTTGGACCTGGATCCATCCCCTTGTCCTAAAATTTATATAGTCTTATTCAAGTTTAGCATTTCTCTATTCACATGTATTTATTTTGTCTCACAGTGTAAATAAAGTCTCCTTTTTCAGCCATATTGTCTTAATTGGGAGCTTAGTAAACAAAACTAACATGAATAATACAAGCCAAATTCTGTGACACTGATTATGATGTATTTGGACATGCGATTTTCCAGGATTGTGAATATAACAACAACAAAAAAATTCAAAATTTAACAAAACCACCATATGAAGAGAAACAGGCTGTATTTCTATATACTAATATAACTGATGATTGATTTCTGAGTCCAAAGGGGAGCAAATGGAGTTTCTTTTTTTCGTCTCTATGTACATGGGCCTTTACACACTGACAAACAAAGAAATAAAACTGAAAATTAAAAAATGGAATGATGATGTGTTCCCTCCTGAGACTTAATGAGAAAAAAGCAGGAGACTCCCTGATCAAGAATAGAAATAGACTCACAGATTCTATGATTCCAGGTACGTTTGAAGCTGTACTCATATTTCAAGTACAATGTTTACATCAAAATTAAAATTGCTGCTTTATAATCAAGGGGCACAAGCAACCATTTTATATAAAAATTACAGAGTGCCAATTCTTTAGGGTCAGTCAGAAAACTAAAGAAATCAAGCCTTATTATAAAGTGACATTTACTTAGAGAGTCTCAGATACCAAGAGGCGGGTTATCTTACCAAGAATGTGTGATTTTTTTCCACAGTAGATTTGGAAATTGATAATTTTAGCCTTATCAACAGATTTGAGCCATTTGCATAACTGGAAACTTTATGCAAAAAGTGAAAAGATTGGCAAGAAAAAGAAAACCAGAAAAGCTGTGGCTAAATCCCCACAATGATAATTTCACTGGCAACAAACACAAATATTACAAGCCATTCGAACCTACAGTTGGACTTAAATCAGATAAAGTTTCGGTAAAGAAAGAGAAACAACCAAAACATTAAAAAAAAACAAAAACCATACATCTAAAAGATTTAGCTGAAACTAAAAAATATGTGGAACTCTTTTTCGCTTAAGCAATTATCATGTAATTCTCCCCCATGAGTATTTAGGAAAAAAGACAAGCAAGTGCATTTATTTGTTCACAAAACTGAAATTACTTGGTTCAAAGAATTACAAACTTCTTACCATATTCAACTATCATTTCATTGAATAAAAATCAGGACCTGAAGTGCTAGCATATTACCTAGTAATCAAGCAACAAAACTTTCTTGGCATTAGTAAATTAGTACTACATAGCATTAATTTCATGCTTGTCTACTCTGGTAAGCTGTGACTGGTTATAGAAAGTTAGAAAGCAGAGTTAAAATAGGGTATAAAAAAATCTCCCTTAAAAATAAGAAAAGATGGGGCTGGGGCTGGGCTCAGTGGTAGAGACCTCGCCTAGCATGTGTGTGAGGCCCTGGGCTGGATCCACAGCACCACATAAAAAGAAATAAATAAATAAAATAAAGGTATTGTGTCCAAATACAACTAAAAAAAATTATTTTTTTTTCTTTTTTTTTTGATTTTATTTTATTTTTTTTTATTGGTCGTTCATAACATTACATAGTTCTTAATACATCATATTACACGGTTTGATTCAAGTGGATTATGAACTCCCGCTTTTACCAAATAGGAAGAGATGAAATAATTGATTTGTGTATGTGTGTGTGTGTGTGTGTGTGTGTGTGTTGCTGGGGATTGAACCCATGGCCTTGTACATGGGGGGCAAGCACTCTACCAACTGAGCTCTATCCCCAGCCCTAAGATGAAATAATTGAAAGCATTTAATGCAATTAAGCAAGATTTTTCATGTTTTCAAACATCATGGTTGTATCTGAGGTCTTCCCTTCAGGGAAAGAAGTTTTAAAACTATTGCACATGCATAACACATCTTTTAAATGATTGAAAAATGACTAGTTGAGATGCCTTGATTTAAGTTGAATTTGGAAAGCTTAGAAATGCATTAGAGTCAATTTCATTCTGATCATATTAATTCCCCAACCTAAAGCTTTTAAAATGTATCTTAAACTAGTTAAAATTGGGGAACATGAAAAAGCACAAGATACAAATCCATAACACATTTGGGGTTTTATTTTTACAAATTAATTTATCTGGTTTTATTTCCCCCCTGATTCTGTTTGTCCACAATGACCTTCCTTATTTTTTTTTCCAGATTTCTTGGTTTAAAGAGTAATATAGCACTGAGGGTCCAGGAGGGTTTTATGCTCTAATAAACTGCTTACAGAAGTGCCAGCACTTATCTGAAGTCACTTTAACTTTATGTTTGCATATCCTCAGGGATATTGCCATTTGTTTTGATGTCCCATGTGCGAATAAAATAACTGCCAGAATGGCATCTATGTGTGCATGGACAATTTCAGCAGATATTATCCTGCCTTTGCCATTGACTCATTTGTAAATCACTTTCAAATATATCCTTCATTCTCCACTAAAATGACCTTGTCCTCAACTCCTGACAGGACTCTAAGACACAAAATTGTCTTCTTCATACTTCATTATCTTTGTAGAAGCTCTTGAGTCACATGTATCAAAAGACAAAGCACCAGTATGTATGTGAGTTTACGCTTGCTTAGCACACTTGATTTTATGTCTATTCTTCATACTTTCCACCTTCCCTTGTTTACTTAAAGGGAAAAAAAGGAGGATTTGGGCATTTTCTTAGAGTCAAATCAAATATGAAAGTTCAATTCAGATTTGTCAAAAATGTATGTTTATCTGAGACAATGAGTAAAGTTCTGGTCACTGCATGCTATAAATATTTGTGTGTAAATATATGAACTCTAGATAGGGCAGAGGGGTGGTTGGAGAAGGAAGGGGGCATGGGGATTAATGATGATGGAATGTGATACACATTATTATCCAAAGTACATGTATGAAGACACAAATTGGTGTGAATATATTTTGTATACAACCAGAGATATGAAAAATTGTGCTCTATATGTGTAATGAGAATTGTAATGCATTCTGCTGTCATATACAAATAAAAAATAAATTCGGGAAAAGTCAATATAAGCCATTTTGTCTGCTTCTCTACAATTGGTGGAAAGGTTTGGAGATAGTGGGCACTGTAGAGCTGCCAATCTGGTTTAATGATATAGATTTGCTAAATGTTTGATTTGAACAGGATGAGCAAGCATTTGAACTTTGTGTTTCAGAAACAAAATGATAAATACAGTCCTATAATGATGATTTTTTAAACAAATTTAAAATGGCTAAAAGCCCACAGAATCAGTAAGATGTATTTTTATTTATCAATTCATTTCCTGCACAATGCTGACAAATTTTCATCAGTTGAACAATTTGCTTAAACAATCTGGTAACCTTATTGAAGTCAAGAAAGTGACTCATCCAAGTTCCTTATTCTTCTATAGAGTAGAATGTATGCTTAACAGAAGAAAACACAGAACCCAGTCAGGATGTGAGATGGAGAAGGAAGCTTGAGGAAAAGACCCACCAGGAGTAGAGAAGGGTAGCAAAATGCAGAGACAGAGAGCAGGGTGCCAGGAGAAGCATGTTTGCTGTTCTGAGGAAAGGCCCTTCAGAGTTAATACCAAGATAGCTTCCCAGAGAAAGGTATCCTGTGTTACCACCTGCAAAGTGCATGGGAAAGGCAAAGTACCTGAGTAATCTGAAATAACCAGGGATAGGGTGGAACACTAAGCTAAGTTGGTGGCACAATTCTTGAGTTCTGTTTGGTAACTTTACCCCAAAGTAGTTCTGGATGCACGTTAATTTATCTCCCATGTCTCAAACTAAAAATCTTCCATATGTCCAGACCTTCAGCAACTAAGTGAATTTAAATGCCACCTGTTTTGAGATCTTTAGGAACTCCCAGCTTTTAATCTTCAGGTGTTTCACTCAACATTTTTCATCAAGAGTTGACTTGCGGAAAACTTCAAAAAGCTCAATGCAGAATTCTCTCAGCCCCAGAGGTAGCTTTAGGCAAACACAGTCTTGCAAAGCTCATTGCATAACACAAGACAATCTTGAGACCTTACCTAGGCCTTCCATCTAACGTTAAAAAACATTTAGGCTTCACTGGATTCTTACACCTTGACTATATATGAATTGGGAGAAAATCTGTACAAACTATTTGTAACCATGTATTTCAAATACCTTAAATTTTAATCTCTAAATCCTATTTAAATATAACATACATATTAGTTTATGCCAGTCACTATATTGTCTAATATAATCCCATTTCTGAAAGTATGCTAATTAACAAAGCCTTAATTGTTAATTAAGATTTTGACAACAAGAGTACTTCTAGTAGGTACCTCTAGAGTATGAATTTCCTAATTAAAATTCCAACAAATCTTTTATACTTAATCCAATCTAAATGTCATACAACATCACACTGTGTATGCTGAAGTATTTTTTTAAAAAAGTATACACATACAGATAAGTTGGACAAAAATCACTGTTTACCTTTCCTACGTATCTTAGATTTAAGTTCTTTTTATAAAAACTTGCCTGCTGAAAATATGCCATACCAGCACATAAAGTAGTACTTCTTTTTAAAACTTATTTTAATTAGGTTTATATGACAGCAGAATGAATTTTGATTCATTGTACACAATTGCAGCACAACTTTACATTTCTATGGTTGTATATGATGTAGCATCCCACTGTATGTGCAGTCATATGTATACCTAGGGTAATGATGTTTATCTCATTCCACCATCTTTCCTACCCCCATCCTCCTTTCCCACCCTTCCCTATCCTCTGTCCCATCAAATTTCCTCCATTTTTCCTATGTTCCCCCCATTATGGATCAGCATCCACTTATCAGGGAAAACATTTGGCCTTTGGTTTTTTGGGATTGACTTACTTCATCTGGCAGGATATTCTCCAACTCCATCCATTTACTTGCAAATGCCATAATTTCATTCTCTTTTAATGCAGAGTAATAGTCCATTGTATATATGTACCACAGTTTATTTATCCATTCATCTAGTGAAGGACATCTAGTTTGCTTCCACAGTTTAGATATTGTGAATTGTTAAAGCATGAAAGCATAATCTTCAAACCTCAAGGGATTCTAGGAGTTCTGAAAACTTCATCTTATCTCCATTTTTTTTATGATTTTATAACTTTGATAACTTCTCTTTACCTCAAATATAGTCTTTCAGTTATTTCTCATGTAAAAACTTTTACACTTGGAGAAGTTAATTTGTTACAGATTTCTAGGCCCCTTATCCAGAAATTCATAATCAATTGGATTTAGGATAAGAGCTAGAATATTTCTTTAAGTTCTCTAAGTGCATTGTTTTGAAGGCAAGTTTGAAAAACCAGGTGTTGGTCTTATTTAGAAACATGGTGAAGGCAAGAACTATATATCTTCCAAATTTTAAAAAATATATATGTTTTTTCTTAAAATTCTAGACTCTCAGACCACAGCCACATACATCTTTGTAAGCAGGTCTCAAATATCACCAAAGAATAGTTATTTTTAACTAACATCTCATATGTTTCTACAATATTTAGCACAAGTACTATGAGTCTCAAAGGGCTCAATACAGATTTCTTAAATTGAATATTAAAGGACATGGCCATAATTTTGATAAATGATTCCATAGACTTTAACAATCTCCACACTTTGGCTGGAGCATCAGCCAAGTGCCTATGTTCATGGTTGAAGAGAAGTTGTATGGGATTAAGGGCAAAAACACAGGCTCTTAACTAAAGAAGCAGAGTAAGCCACAAATCAAAGGAAGATGACAAATATAGTGGGCATCTGATGTTTTATATAACCAACTTTCTATTGCCTATTCTAGCGGTTCTCTAGGTGTGGTCCTTGGACCAGTAACAACAAAAATCACATAGGCACTTGTTAAAAATAAATTCTTGGGACCCACTGCACACTTACTAAATCTGAAGCTGGGAAAGAAACCCAGTATGCCCAAAACTTACACTACTCACTTGCCTGCACTAACAAATTTAACTTTACTAGTCAATTTTGAGTTGGGTTTCTGTTACTTGAAATCAGAACTTGTTTGATTACTACAAATGCATTAGGCAAAGCATACTACAATGACTAAAATATAAAGTACAAGCCACTAAAGGACTAAGCCTAGCCATAGTGCCAAGAGTTCAGGCTGAACAGATACAGAGTCAGACATTGGGATGGTAAAGGAAGATCTTGGGTGTTCCATTACAGTTTGGATACATAAGGGTTTAGGGCCTTGGTGTTTATGTGGATCAAGCTGCTTTAAAGGACCAAAAGAGGGAAAAACAACAACCACTGAGCCTTTCCATAAAGCTTCCTTGTGTTTACTGTCAGAGGTTAAGTGCTAGAAAAGTAGAACCTTTGTCTAATGAAGAATGTTTTTCATCTTGAGAAATAATTATTTGTATGGAAGGAATATCATTTCTATGTTATCTATTTTATGGGAATTTATAAATGGAATACAATAAATAAAAATAGTTGACATATTTTAGTACATTGGATGCATTTGCTATCCAGTTGTACCGGATCATGGTAGCCTGCACATTCAGAAATGGATGGTTTTAATTGTTTGATCAATAGTTTGTCAGATGGTTAATATAGGACTGTAAAACTGACAAATGAAAACCTTTTTAAAAATCAAGTCTTTAAAATAACAGTAGTCAATCAAAAGAAAAGTTTGTGAAAATGGCTTCAGTGATTCTTACCAACCAGCAGAATTTAAAGTACTTCAGGAATATGGAAGGGTCTTCATGTGGCATTTTTCACAAGATATCAGTAGTACCCTTTTTCAATCATTGAGGTAATTATTACTCAAGGTCATTTCAAGTACTATCTCCCTCTCTTGAAATGTGCTTTCCATTTAGTAATGAACAAGGGTTTAACATGGTTTATTGCTAAGAATTATATGATCTTAATCATGCAGATTTTTTTATTTGGATGAATTATTCTAGATACACTGAATCTGGGGCAAGAGCAGGAAGCTTTAGAGATACGTAAGCTTCTCTTTTGGACCCATCTGTGTTACAACCTATATTGCTTTCATCTCTAATATCAGGAAGACTATTATGCACAACACACTTAAAAATAACAATAACATGAACAGAGTATTTATATTTCCCAAATATTTTATAAGTATTCTCATTTATGTTCACAGAAATCCAGTAGGGGTATGTATTATCCCTATTTTATAGACAAGAATATTGATATGCAAAGGGGCTAAGATTTGAACTTTGACTTAAGAACTTGTTCTTTTGTCAATATTGCTTAATAAAATTCTATAGGATACATGTGCTTTTCTGAATACATGAACTTTTATACATATAAATATAACTGGACTATAAGCAAGAGACCATAATCTTTACTATTTTTTTAACCAGTGCCTACCAAGTGTAATGTGGTATTTATCACATAAAAGGTAATCAATAATTATTTATGAATACATAAAGTTTTGAATTGGAGTTTCTGATAGTATAAAATATAGAGTTGATTATAGAGGGTAGATCTACATATTATTGGACAATTCTATGGCATATAACTCTTAATTTTCCAAATGTATGATTTGATATGCATGGAAAATTCTGTAATATTTCATGTTGAAATTTGCTTACTAAGCTATTCTGACCATAGATGCATTGAAGGATTAATTTTTTCCTGATGATCTGGGAACATCAAAAAGCTACTGAATTGTAACTTGAACATTATTTAGCTTGAACTTCCATCCATTGTAAAAATCTTATCTATAGTAAGCATTCTTGACAGGTAATCATTTGGCCTCTGTGGAGCACTTCAAGTGACAGGGAGCCCATTACTACATAAGGCAATCCACTCCATTTTTGAACACCTTTAATTGTTTAGAAAGTTCTATCCTATAGTTAGTGGAAGTTTTCTTCCTTGTTACTTCCTCCCATTGTTCCTAATTTTATCCTTGAGAGTTATTCAGTGTGACTGTCTGGACAGACATCTACATGACAGTCCTTCAAATATTTGAGGGAATAATCATGTCCCTCTAGGTCTTTTGCGCTCCAGGCTAAAAATCCCCAGTTCCCTCAAACATTTTTCATGCTGCATCATTTTAGCATTTTATCAACCAGGTTGACAGAAGTGGATTTACCATAAAACCAAGAGTTTCAGGGCTGTACTCCAGGGGCCCCTTCCACAGATTAGGAGGGCAAAGCCCATGTATTTACATAGGAATAGGTTTTGTAAATCTTGAAAAAGTAAAATATTTAAATCTCAATGGATTAAGTCTGGTCTGACTTTCCAAACTTCAGAGGGTATTGCCAGGTGGCTTTGTATTAGCCCCAGGTGTCTTTGAACTTGGCTTGTTGGAGATATTTTTTAGTAGTTTAGTGGGATGTAACTTTGCAGTTTGCAGTACTTTTTGACTGATAAGTTATAGCTTGCTATCCCAATGTAAGATTGGCTTCCAGGCATCTTTCTGTATCTTCTCTGCTAACTGTCCAAGCAGTCCGATTTAAGGAAATGGAAGATAATCTGGTTAATATTTAAGATTAGTATATAATAAAATGATCTTTAATCTTCTGGCTAATTCATGAAACCATAAAGCAGTATTTCTAAAGTTGACAATAATTGTAGACGTTGACATGACATTACCAATGGATTGTGAAGCTGTTAACAGAGTTTCTAAACAGTCAATAATAATAGTAATAAATTTCAACCAAACATTCTAGAAGAAACACTAAAATAATTGTCTCTGCCCTCTACCAAAAAAAAAAAAAAAAAAAAAAGAAAGAAAGAAAAAATTATAAAGGCGCCATTATACAGAAGTGGTCTGATTCTAGCATCAACTGATGTTTGTTAGAAGTATACAAGTCAATTAATTAATAAAAAATACTGTATTAATGAATTTTGTGACATTTGTGACATTTTTCAGTTTTCATCGTCAAATAAATATTAATTTTATGCTTAGTTTTGAATTTGCAATTTTGTAATTTTAAAAAAGCCCCCAAACTGTGTAACCTGTTGGTGCTACAAAACTTGGATTCTGGACTACCTGCTCTGTTAAATCAGTGCCACCTAAACATAAGTATTACAATGGGAATATACCTCCTTTAACCTAATTCTCTATTTTTAGTGATGGGGGCTTGATTCCATCAGCTTTTCTGGTAGTTTACAGGTTACAGAATTGCTGAATCAGGAACCTCAGGGTTGAGTACAATTCCAAAGGTCAGTTAAAAGCAACACTAATCTTCTGCTTAAATTCCCACAGTCATCAAACTATGGTCGGATATTTCCAGTGACAGGAAACTCATTCTGTCCTGTGGAACCCATTACATCTTTGAACAACTCAAATTTAAGAAGGTTTATGATTGTAATGTATTCCACTGTTGTCATGTATGTAAGAAATAAGAAGAAGGTTTAAATAGTGTCTTTTATTAGATTTGCTGTAAAATTAAATATCTGAATTTTTCACATAAACTTCCTTCATCTATATCTTTTCTTTCACTTTTTAAAAAATATTTATTTTTTAGTCATAGGTGGACACAATATCTTTATTTGATTTTTATGTGGTGCTGAGGATCCAACCCAGTGCCTCACACGGGTACTCTACCTCTGAGCTACAACCCCAGCCCCTTTTCTTTTCCTTTTCAAAATCTACTTTTAACTGACAAATAAAAACTGTATAAATTTATAGTGTACAACATGATGTTTTGAAATATATATGTATATGTGTGTGTGAGTATATATACACACTATATACACTGTGTATAGACTAAATCAAGCTAATTCCATAGGTATCACCTCACATAAAAATTCTTTAAATGTATGAGAACACTTAAAATGACTCTCATCAATTTTCAAGCATATGATTGTTATAACTGTAGGCACTATTTTGTACAATATCTTGAATTTATTTCTACTAATTGAATATTTGTAGCCACTAAACATCTTCCCAGTCCTACACACCTCTATCATCTACTCAGCCCTTGGTACCACCATTCTACTCCCCTTTTCTGAGTTTAGCTTTTTAAAATTGCACATATATAAGTACAATCTGTCTTTTTAGGTGCACTTTATTTCATATAACATAATGTCCTCCAGTTTCATTCATTTTGCAAGTGACATTTAAAAAACAACTTTTTGAGATAATTTTCAATCAATTTTCTCATTTAAAGCATAAAATTCTCGCTTATTTTAGCATATTCACATATCAGTAACCTTTAACTTTCCAAAATATCCTTCAAACAGATTTTTTGGGGGGGAGGAGGTACTGGGGAGTGAATCCAGGGGTGCTTAACCACTGAGTCACATCCCTAGCCTTCCGTATTTTATTTAGAAACATGGTCTCACTGAGTTATTTAGGGCCTTGCTAAGTTGATGAGTCTACCTTTGAACTCAGATCCTCCTTCCTCAGCCTCCAGAGCCATTGGGATTATAGTCATGTGCCACCATGCCTGGCTAGAAATTTTTTTTTTTTAAGAATTTTGACTTTTTAAAAAAATTCCTTTATTTTATTTATTTATTTTTATGTGGTGCTGGGGATCAAACCCAGTGCCTCACACATGCTAGGCAAGTGTTCACCAACTGGGCTATAACCTCAGCCCCTCAAATAGATAGTCTTTTGATAATGGAGTGTAGCATAGTAGCCTGGTCACTGGTGGTAAAAATGAATAAATATTATAGTAATCACTTGTAGAATGCTTACTGTATACCAAGCAGGGTTAATGTATTTATAACTATCATCTTATTTAATAACATTATAAGGTAATGCCATCTTTATCTCATACATATGAAAACGCCATATGAGGCTAAAGTTAGATAACTTGATTAAGTTCATGAAACCAGTAAGTTGCAGAACTGGGATTCATGCTCAGGTCTGTCCGACTCTGAAGTTCATAATTGAAAACAGCAGAATCCACAATCTCCTATGACGTTTGTTAATTGCCAGTAATAAATTCCAGAAGAATTACTAAGTACCAATTACCATGCATAAATCATTTCATGTTAGTACTGTCCTTTGGAAAGTTCAGTAAAATAGATATTGTGATCTCCAACAGAGTTAAAGACATGTAACTTCGGAAAGCCAAGTTTACTTATCTAGTGAATAGTAGAGCTAACGTTTTCATCTGTCTTACTTCATTGGGTTGCAATACTGTGGACTGAGTGGCTTATTTAAACAACAGGAATTTCTCATAGCTCTGGAGGTTGGGAAGTCCAAGACCAAGATTCCAGCAGATTCAATGTCTGGTGGGTGCTCAAATCTAGCTCATAAATGGATGTTTTCTCTGTCCTTGTGTGGCAAAAGGGAGAAAACTTCCTAGGGGTCTTTTTAAAACATAAAACCCATTCATGACTCTACCATTAGGACCTAATCACCTGCCAAAGACTACATCCCTACAGCATCACCTGGAGGTAGAATTTCAACATATGAATTCTGGGAACACAAATATTCAGACCCTAGCAGAATCTAAGTGTACTTAATATCCAAGGCTTTGCCTTTTTTCTAAGATGCTGCATCATCAATTCATTAGCAGGGTCCTTGAGAGTTATCTAGGGTCCTCATAACTGCATTGTCTCATTATTCTGATGCTACAGTTGATCTCTTTGAGGTTTAAGGTTGAAAATAATGATCATGCAGGTCGTGGTAGCACATGACTATAATACCAGCAACTTAACTTGGGAGGCTGAAGCAGGAGGACAGCAAGTTCAAGACCTGCCTCAGCAACAAATGAAGTTCTAAGCAACTTAGCTATACCCTATCTCTAAATAAATAAATAAATAAATAAATAAATAAATAAATAAATAAATAAATGTATTCTTTCATAAAAAAAAGGACTGGGCATGTGACTCAGTAACACCAAAAAGAGAAAACAGCTATCAGGATTGATGTATTGATATATCTGTATGTTCAGATATGTGTATACATCCTGAATACATATGAATGCCTACTTGTATGTGTATACAAATGTGTGTATATATGTCTCCATCTTAGTCATGTAGCCTAAACTGAGTGTATAAGTAAAATCTTACTGCTGACAGACCTCTATTCCAGAGATCTCAGCTCCATGATGAAAAGTTCAGCACACCCCTGCCTAATCTGCTTCTCCACTTTAGTCTGGAAAATTATTCTATTTTGGAGAGTCAGACTCTTGGGGAATATCATTATATATTCCATTTTTAAGTCCTCTAGTTTTATAGTCATCTTAATAAAACATCTTTATGAACATAAGGTTGGACATGAAACAAGAAAGAAGGGTCATATAAGGGAAACATGATACCCAACACGTACAACTAGAAGGTAGGACTGACATAAGTGATCAGTCATTTCCACTGGCTACAAATACCTGTGTGCTTATGAATGTCATCATTAGGGGCAGTTAAATGACTTATTTTCTTAAATAATGAAAACCATATAATATATACTTACAGTATAGGAAAATATTCAATATGTTAGTTTATATTGGAAGCATTTAAAATAGAGAAAACCACACTCTGATATTGATTCTAAGATACTTCAAATTATTTTAGAATAAGCATTCAATTATATTTAGATTAAAACAAAAAATTCCTTTACTGAATTTTTTTGAATCCCCACACAATTTTATAAAATTACTTAACACCACTGTCATGTCAAACAATTGCTTATGCCACTGACTTTTTGAAATATGGCAGTTATTACCATATGGCCAGCAGCTCAGCCTGCTGTCAGGTGTTCTAGCTTTAGTGGCCTAACACATAAGCCAGATTTGATTTTGTAAACTGCAATAATCTCATAGTGCTTTGTTGTTTGATTGTGTTTTAATCTTGCTTAAATGACAATTATAGTCAAATTCTATCTCACTCATAACTTGGCACTTTTCTTATTCGTCTTAACAAGTTGGTTTCCTATCTGGGACAAATTCCAAATCAAAGGTTTTAGATTTAAGTCATTAGGTTCATTTATCAGGATCATCTGTGATCTCTTTACCCTTCAAGACCAAAACAGTCTGTCCTTGGCTTCTAATTTTTTGGCCTTAGGAGAGAATAAAAGCTCTTCTTCCTTTTTGAGTGTCTGTGCCTAACTTCCTAATATTGTTTCTCTGCCTGATTCCAATACTACTTCCATACAAATATTCATGTCAAACGTTTCATGATTTTAGTAGCTTTGCTGAAGAATCTGACCATTAAGGAAATGGCCACCTCATGGAATACAATATCTTCCATTATCTTGGTCTCCTTGGCCTCTTATTTTTTCTCAGCATTTTGCTTTTCCAAAATAACTAGCAATTTTTCTTTTCATCTTTTCAGAAAGAATATTTTTTCCCCTATGTTCAGCCCCTGTACTTGCCTTTCTCCCCAGAGTAAGCCCCTTAACAGACTTCTTTCAAATACAGACTACTCTTTAAAGGTAAATCCAGAAGTATAATTTCAGCTATGCCTTGAATTATCATTTTCCCTATTAGTTACCAATTCTACTTTCTATGCTATTGTTTCCTCAGAAAAATCTGGTGATAAATCTGTTCAAATATTTATAACTAGAATCTAACTACATTTCACCATTTCCCCTGTGCCCATCCTGGTCTCAGCCTCCACTGTTTCTCTTGGATTATCTCCATAATGCCCTAAATGGCCTCCCAGCTTCCACTCTTGATCCCCTACAGACTATTCCCAACCTTCTAGCTTAAAATTTAAAATGGTGTTCTATTTACAACAGAATAGAAGCCTGGGTCTTTCCAATGCCTGAAGGACTCTGGCTTTTTCTCCTTTTTCTAAAGTCCTCCCTGACATGCTCCCATCTCATGGTACTTCATTGCTGGTTGTTGTTGACTTGTTTTATTTGCCTGGAATGATTTTCCCCAGTATAAGGTTGGCTTGCTCCTTCATTAATATCAAATAATTTTTCTGTGAATCCTTCCTGGGTCATTTTATTTACAATTGCTCCCCCTTTACCCCAGACTCCTAATCCTCCTACAGCACTTTAAAAGAAAAAAATATATATTTATTTATTTTTATGTGGTGCTGAGAATCGAACCCAGTGCCCCACATGTACAAGGCAAGCACTCTACCACTGAGCCATAACCCTGCCCTCTGTAGTGCTTGTGACCCTTTAATTTATACCATTATTTGCTTATCTACCCACTCAACCATGTCCACAATATCAATGAGAAGAGTTTTTTAATTGACATGTTTTCAAGATCTAGAATTGTTCTTGGAATAAAATATATGGTCAATAAATATTTATTATATAACAAATCCAATGAATAAGTCATTAAGATTATTTCATATTTATGCCTAGATTTATGCTGAGATCTACCTTTAGCTGAGTACATTAATCAATCCTGTTTAAATTTTGATTAGGTAAATAACTTTATTTATTCATTCAACTACTCTAGGGACAGGCTCTAAACATGTGAACATGCAAATAAACTTTTTTTTTTTTTTTTGGTATCAGGGATTGAACCCAGGTGTGCTTAACCACTGATCAACAAACTCAGCCTTTATTTATTTATTTATTTATTTTGAGGCAGGAGCTCCCTAACTTGCTTAGGGTTTTGCTAAGTTGCTGAGGCTGGATTTGCACTCGAAATCCTCCTGCCTTAGCCCTCTATCCCACTGGGATTACAGGTATGGGCCATTGTGCACAGAAATAAATTAACATATTTATAAGATATGTGCTTTGAAGGGAAGAATCAGTCCAGTGATACTCCAGGAAGATCCAACTTAAAGAGCTGGTCTCTCTCAGGAGGTATCAAACCAAATTGTACAGAATGAGATGTTTACCACTTGGAACAGGGATAAAAGCCTCCCAGAAATGATATAATGCAGCATTAAAGAGCACTTGATAGACTGAAAGAAGTCCCTGTGAATGATCTCTCTGAGGGAGAAAAAGGGTTTCATGAGAGAGAAGTGGACAGCAAGATCAAGGCAAGGTCATACATGGCATGGAATACCATGAATAGAGGTTTACCTTTTCTCCTAAGTGAATCAGGAATGCACTGAAAAGGAGCAATGCCATCATCAATTTGTTTTTTTAAATGGTCATTTTTCCTTCTGAATGGGGAATATATTTGAGTGGATGCATGTGTCATAAGTTCTAGGAACAACTTCAAAAGGATACAAAGATAATTTAAGTTCTTCTTTTCCTATTTTTATGCCTTTATTTTCTTTCGTCTGT
Source organism: Urocitellus parryii (assembly GCF_045843805.1). Classification (NCBI taxonomy): domain Eukaryota; kingdom Metazoa; phylum Chordata; class Mammalia; order Rodentia; family Sciuridae; genus Urocitellus; species Urocitellus parryii. The sequence goes on along the minus strand of NC_135531.1, from coordinate 69,623,121 downwards.
CTAATTGCTCTGGCCAGTGTTTCAAGAACTATGTTGAACAGAAGTGGTGAGAGAGGGCATCCCTGTCTTGTTACAGATTTTAGAGGGAATGCCTTCAATTTTTCTCCATTCAGAATGATGCTAGCCTGAGGCTTAGCATAGATTGCTTTTACAATGTTGAGGTATGTTCCTGTTATCTCTAGTTTTTCTAGAGTTTTGAACATAAAGGGACGCTGTACTTTGTGGAATGCTTTTTCCTCATCTATCGAGATGATCATATGGTTCTTATTTTTAAGTCTATTGATGTGGTGAATTCTATACCTAGCAGACCCAAAAGGGTCTACAAAGAAACTATTAGAGCTAATAAATGAATTCAGCAAAGTGGCAGGATATAAAATCAACACGCATAAATCAAAGGCATTCCTGTATATCAGCGACAAATCCTCTGAAATGGAAATGAGGACAACCACTCCATTCACAATATCCTCAAAAAAATAAACTAAAATACTTGGGAATCAACCTAACAAAAGAGGTGAAAGACTTATACAATGAAAACTACAGAACCCTAAAGAGAGAAATAGAAGAAGATCTTAGAAGATGGAAAAATATACCCTGTTCATGGATAGGCAGAACTAACATCATCAAAATGGCGATATTACCAAAAGTTCTCTATAGGTTTAATGCAATGCCAATCAAAATCCCAACGGCATTTCTTGTAGAAATAGAGAAAGCAATCATGAAATTCATATGGAAAAATAAAAGACCCAGAATAGCAAAAGCAATTCTAAGCAGGAAGTGTGAATCAGGTGGTATAGCGATACCAGACTTCAAACTATACTACAGAGCAATAGTAACAAAAACAGCATGGTACTGGTACCAAAACAGGCAGGTGGACCAATGGTACAGAATAGAGGGCACAGAAACCAATCCACAAAACTACAACTATCTTATATTTGATAAAGGGGCTAAAAGCATGCAATGGAGGAAGGATAGCATCTTCAACAAATGGTGCTGGGAAAACTGGAAATCGATATGCAACAAAAGGAAACTGAATCCCTTTCTCTCGCCATGCACAAAAGTTAACTCAAAATGGATCAAGGAGCTTGATATCAAATCAGAGACACGGCGTCTGATAGAAGAAAAAGTTAGCTACGATCTACATACTGTGGGGTCGGGCTCCAAATTCCTCAATAGGACACTCATAGCACAAGAGTTAATAACTAGAACCAACAAATGGGACTTACTGAAACTAAAAAGTTTTTTCTCAGCAAAAGAAACAATAAAAGAGGTAAATAGGGAGCCTACATCCTGGGAACAAATCTTTACTCCTCACACTTCAGATAGAGCCCTAATATCCAGAGTATACAAAGAACTCAAAAAATCAAACAATAAGATAACAAATAACCCAATCAACAAATGGGCCAAGGACCTGAACAGACACTTCTCAGAGGAGGACATACAATCAATCAACAAGTACATGAAAAAATGCTCACCATCTCCAGCAGTCAGAGAAATGCAAATCAAAACCACCCTAAGATATCATCTCACTCCAGTAAGATTGGCAGCCATTATGAAGTCAAACAACAAGTGCTGGTGAGGATGTGGAAAAAAGGATACACTTGTACACTGTTGGTGGGACTGCAAATTGGTGCAGCCAATTTGGAAAGCAGTATGGAGATTTCTTGAAAAGCTGGGAATGGAACCACCATTTGACCCAGCTATTCCCCTTCTCGGTCTATTCCCTAAAGACCTAAAAAGAGCATGCTACAGGGACACTGCTACATCAATGTTCATAGCAGCACAATTCACAATAGCAAGACTGTGGAAGCAACCTAGATGCCCTTCAATAGACGAATGGATAAAAAAAATGTGGCATTTATACACAATGGAGTATTACTCTGCATTAAAAAAATGACAAAATCATAGAATTTGGAGGGAAATGGATGGCATTAGAGCAGATTATGCTAAGTGAAGCTAGCCAATCCCTAAAAAACAAATGCCAAATGTCTTCTTTGATATAAGGAGAAAAACTAAGAACAGAGTAGGGACAGGGACGAAGAGCATGAGAAGAAGATTAACATTAAACAGGGATGAGAGGTGGGAGGGAAAGGGAGAGAGAAGGGAAATTGCATGAAAATGGAAGGAGACCCTCAGGGTTATACAAAATTACATACAAGAGGAAGTGAGGGGAAAGGGAAAAATAATGCAAGGGGGAGAAATGAATTACAGTAGAGGGGGTAGAGAGAGAAGAGGGGAGGGGAGGGGAGGGGAGGGGGGATAGTAGAGGATAGGAAAGGCAGCAGAATACAACAGACACTAGTATGGCAATATGTAAATCAATGGAAGTGTAACTGATGTGATTCTTCAATCTGTATATGGTGTAAAAATGGGAGTTCATAATCCACTTGAATCAAAGTGTGAAATATGATATATCAAGAACTATGTAATGTTTTGAACAACCAACAATTTAAAAAAAGGATACAAAGATTTTTTTATCAAATAAAAGCATGCAAAATGTAGGCATATAGAAAAATTCGGAATATGAACACCAAAAGTAGATTATAGTCCATATTTCTTTTCCTTCTACTATTTCCCTATATTTCCAAATATTTAGTATTAGAATATCTTCATATTTTTTACTGGGGAAAAGAATCACATAGGTGAACATACACAAAACACAAAAGAAAAAAGAAAAATGAAATGTGGACTCTGCTCTAGTGAGTTTTTAAAGTAATTATACAACTGAGATTTTTAAGAACAAAACTGCCACAAACATTAAATTTAAGTCATATTGGTTTTGTGGGATATCCCCAATTTCCCCTTATTTTAAAAAAGAAATGCATAAAAACATCATGGTGATACATAACATAAATTCAGAAATAATTGCTAAAATGTTCATAGAGCTAAAGATTGATGACTTATTAAAAATTAAAAGGGAGATTAAAGTCCAAAGAAATTTAACATGCTCCTTCTATCTCCTGACAATGTATAAAAAAAGCTATCCATTTTTTGAATCTATGGTATAGGAATCCTCTGTCTATAGTATCAGATATCATTTCTTTGAAATTCTGTGCTTGTGGGGAAATTTTGTAATTAAATGAAGAAGTAGATTTAAGTTTTATTAGTCTGCTGGAAATGAACATACGGGAAGAGGCCTGTCAAGGAAACTGTGGAATTAATACTTACGTAACACACGGTTGCCTAGTGACACATTGTGTGTGTGAGCCTTTTGCTTTCTGGAAAAACGGTTTTTCCAGGCTGGTATAAATCTGTGGAATGTTTTGTGAAATCACTAAATAGTTTCCAAGACCTATAAGGAGTATTTCAAAATGTCTACAATTGTGTTTTGTAGTTTTAAAATGATTAATATTAGTTTCTTTAAAAATAAAATGTCAAATTATATCTTCTTTGCAAAAGTAGCTATTTTTTTCCCCAAATATTCTCAGAAGTTCTCCTAAGCCTTCTACAAACAAGGAGTCCTTCTGCAATATCCTGGTTTGCTCAATAAACAGAATGCTGTGAAAATAACTTGACTGTTATGAAAGATATTAAACCAATAATGAAGTTTGGATGAATTTAATACTCTCCAGCTTACATTTCTTTCTGCCCCTAAATCAAAAGGATTCTCATTATCTTTTTAATTTGTGTTTGTAATCATTAAAATGGGGCTATATGATTTTAGGGGAAATTTACCCAAGTTTCAAATCATTCTTTGCCCCTGAAGGCACTGTAGTCATCGATGATTTCTTCTACATGGATATTGGTTTTGGTTCCTGACTCCTCCAGACATGTTTTCTCACGTAAATAGTGCCTGGGAAAGAACTGGAATGCCCAAGTGACCAATGAATGTCTTCTGGTGCAAGTTTAACTCCATTCATGCATACTCTTGGAATGAACTGAAGGGGGCAATATTTACCAAGAAACTTCATCAGGGAAGAACTTAAGGCAATAATTATGGAATCATTTTCAAAATTATTTAAGATAAAAACAGTTTTTCTTTGCCAGCTGCCACTGCCATTACACACATGTATATATGCACAATGATGAACTGCCAAAGGACTTCAAAGTGCTGAATATCATGAATTGCATTATGGATTATATTAACGGATGACAACAATTGTTTAGTTTATTATGTCCAAATAGTATATTCTGCTAGGTCTGACTCAAGTTCAGTTGACTGTACTAGTATTTCTATCAAATTCAGTTTATGAAAAGTCTTTCACATAATGGACTATGGTTATTCTCATACAGCAACAATGATTCTTCCTTTCAAGTAGCTTAATGTGGATAGTTAGAACAGTAGCCCCGACTCCTTAGTCATGGTTTCACTTTGTTTCATTTACCTATGGTTGACAGCATTCTGAAAATAACAGTAAGTTTCAAATAACTTTCATTATAGCATATTATTATACTTGTTCTATTTTATTATTATTATTGCTATTAATCTCTTTCAGTGCCTAATTTATAAATTAAATGTTATCATAGATATTAAAGCATAATGTGTATAAGGTTCAGACCTATCTCATGTTTCAGGAATCTTTGGACCATCTTGGAATGTATCCCCCATGGATAAAGGGGAGCCACTGCAAAGGTAAATCAGGCCTGAGGGACCACTTCTTCCAAGAGCAGTTTTGCTCTTTCAGATTTCCTCTGGCCCTTATTAGGGAAAGCAGAAATTCTTGCAATAAAATCTTTAAACTTGGACCACAAAAAGTGGTCACCAATTTGTGTCTAAATGGTGATAAATATATCAAATATAGATTGTTACTTGGGAATATTGTGTGAATGAGAGTATTACATGCATACACCTCTCTGTATGTAACATAACACCTTCCAAAATAGAATAACAATCAGCATAGACACAGCTGACACTTTTGATTACCTGCAATCCACCCCCACCCCAAATAAAACAAGCAAAACAAAATAAATAGGACAACCATATGATACAAGTATATTCCTGCTCATTTTACAACAGCAGCCACAGTACCCTTATTTGCCTATTGCAGAAAGCATGGGATTCTTGATAACAATCTACAGGGGAGGAAAAAAAAATACCTGATGTTGCACTTCTACTACTGAACTATTCAATTTATTCCTTGATTTAAAAAAAAGTTAGGATGATTTTGGCTAATAGTATATCATAGATGAAGTCTTGTTGTTTTGGGTAGGAGGCATCTTCAATAGCTTTATTTTTTATATAATAAAATTCTATACAAACAATTTTTGATAAATGAAGTAATAAAAAACAGAGTAATGTTACTACAAGATAAACCAGATAGTTAATGATAATTTTCTCCATAACTTAATTTCCATATCCCTAAAATGGGCAAGTTGGACTAAATTAGCATAGGAAAGAATATAGACAACTCATCCAATACAGTTTTTTAGAACTGAATCCAGGAAGGAAGCCTTGGTTATCCAAAGTCACACTACTAGAGAGTCAGAGTAGAAACCAGAGCCTGGGTTTCCAATTGCCTAGCCAATGTCTCCTCCACCTGAAATACAGTGTTTGGTCCTGGAATGAATGCTGTCTGGCTATGCTAGTTGTCCTACCAGTCAGATCTGAAACAATGGGTCACATTAATAGAAAGGCATGTACAAAAGCAGATGTTGGCTTAGTCAGGCTAAGGACACCACAGTTTCCATGCACACATGGACCCAAATATCCTCTACCAGTCAAGGAGAAATGAAGAAAAGGGTGGGGGGGGGGGGAGGAGGAAGGAAACAGCTTAGGACAGAGAAGGCTAAGAGAAGGACAAGGAGAACACACACATATGACGAGATGGGGTGGGGTACTATCTGGGGGAGGAGGTTTGAAACCAAAATAACAGCAAGAAAAGTTTTCTGTAGATTGCCAGAAATTCATTCTCCGGCTTCCCCTTATTTAATAGATTTTTCTAAGAACCCTTGATTTTCTTTCTTCCTTTGCTTTCTCTTTTCATATGTCTACTCTTCATTCCCTTTCAGCCAAACATCTGTTCACTTTTATTACTTGTTTTGTTTAATTACTACATGTTAAAAATATGTTCCTACTAATTTCACTTTAATTTATTTCTTAATTAGAAAACAGCTTAAGAATTGGCATAGTCCTCCATTAGGCCTGAAAAACTTTTTGTTTATTTTTAAATGGTTTCATTTTATTTTTTTATTTCATGTATTACCAAATAATTTACCTTAAAATTAAGTACCTCTTATAACTACAAATTCAGAGGACATCATCATGTTCCTGAGACATTTTTAAGCAATTATTTATAAAATGACATAGATGTTATAGTCATATAAACTATCTATTCACCATCAAAGGAGACCCCACCCTTTCAGTTTTTCCATTCTTTACCATGATTATTAAATTCCCTCTTATTTCTCCTTTCTGGAAAACACGCTGCTTCTATTAGACACCCAAAGAGATATTACTGTTATGAAGTCACTACTGATTTTAACATTATCAGAAGAATTTTTTTTGATTTAGCTTTCTGTATCTTTTTAAAATGAGGTTAATGAATGTAAGAAGTTATCCTACAATAGAGCATGTTAGGTTATAATGACCATCTGTGAAGCTTTGGATTTGTAACCACACAAAATACATAATACATAACCACACAAAAATGTAGGCAGAAGAGTATTTCTCTCTGACTAAAAAAGAGTGCTGAATTATTGAAAATTATTATAATTATAGTATATGTATTCATGTGGGTACTTTCAAGCAATCACTTCCTGACAAATAATGGCTCTTAACAAGCTTATAAAGTTCATGAGTAATGAAAGTACGTCTGTTTCTTTTCGTAGAATTCTTTATATTCCTTTGTCGTCTCTGGATATTTGTGTGAAACATCTTTAAGGTTAATGACAACTACAAAAATTTAGGAGACAGAATAATCTGGAAAATGGACCATTGAATTTTAAATTCACAGTAATAAGACTTTGGAGGAAAGGATAGAATTAATATTTTTACTGTAATCTGACCACATTTGGGCTAGCTGTTCCAAACTTAAGTTCTGAGTCACCAATGCTAAAAAAGTTCTTCTACAAATGTGCCTAATAGGAAACAGTGTAAGAAAATATCATCAAATATCATAGTTTTTAGTAAAAATATATAAATATTTATAAACAACCAAGACACTTAAAACATTAAAATATATGTTTTGGCTGTGATCTTTTAAAAATACTTATGAGGAAGGGGACATAAAAAAAGTTAGGCACTATAAGATACCTGCAGAATTGGTATAGAAATGTATTCTATATTTATGACATATATATTATTTACGGTTAGGATAGAGCTAAATACCTATATCTATGTCTCTCTTTTTGACTTGGGTTTGTTTGAGAAATCTAATAATAGTATGGATTGAACCTAGGAACTGCCTATATTTTTACAAAAACTCCAGGTTCTGGGTAAGCCGAGAGACTATTCCTCTCAGCAAATCTTCTAAAGACAATTGACCCTGAAATCTTTTTCCTATCACAGTCCTGGATCCCATGCTGGCCCTGAAACCTGTGCCTTCATGTCAGCAAGTGATTTTCACTTGCAGAGACCTTCTAATCTAGCTCATTGTCTCACACATGAACAGAAAGAACGACAGGCTGTTCATTAAGGGACTAAAATAAACTCCCACTTTAACTTTAAAGACAAAAGTGTTAATGTGAAAACAAGCTTTGTAAGGACAACAGAAACTATGGACTATAGAGTGTTGCCACTAAACCATTGACCTAATTCTTTTCCATTTAATATAAAGCCATGCTATATTCCAAGAGAAAATGTTTTTCAGCCTCAATCATATTGATAAAAGTAAACCATAGCACAAAGTGGCTCTCAATATGCTAACATGCCATTTTAATTTTCCTGGAGGACATTAGGTCTGCCTTTATATTTTATGTTATGCTATCCCCTTCCCCAGCAATGAAACAAATCCATGGTGATTTAAAACTGTGCTCATAGACATCTGCTCCTCTGGTAGGAAACTGGCTACATTCATACTTTTCTGATGAAGCAAAGTAGTTCTCTGATCTGTTGGTGAGCATTCCTACCAACAGAAAGTATTGACAGTTTGGCACAACAAGCTAGAGTAAGATTCCATTTCTATAGCAGTACTCACAGGAAATCAAGAAACAGGAGAACATGGTTTATCGGAAATTCTCATTTTGACATTAGCCATCATTTGCCCTTTGCATCTTACAGGTCTTATTGTGATGACTAACACCTTTTCTTCAAGTTATCTTTAGACAGACAGGACGACCAATCAGCTATCACTATCATCACCATCACCACCACCATAACAACAACAAAAGAAACCAACAAATTCTTTTCTCCTAGGTAGTTTTGAGCTAATATATTATGCATCCGACTGGAAATGCAAAAAGCATCTTATTAAATCACATCATAAATGACCCATGTAGAACAGTTTATATTTCATTATCAAGGTGAGGAGGTAGGGGGCAAAATAAATCAAAATGAACACGGCAATAATTGTTCCTCCCATGATATCACCTTAAATGTGGAAGTAATAAAGGAAACAAAATTTAAAAGGAGACTTTTTTTTATTGCTGAACTCTTATTTACAAAGCAAAACTTCTTCATGACTTTGAAATATAGTTAAATCTTATTTTATGTGAAGGGAAAATTTTTAAAAGAACACAAAGTTGGATCTATGAAGCAGGTCCAGGAAATACTAGTAATTAACTCAGAATAATAGGAATGTGAGAAAAAATTAGGTTTTTAAATACAACTTAAACAGGAATTAACACTGATATCAACATTGTTTCCAATATCTTTTGGATTTATAATGATGTTGACTTCATAGGAATGTAATGATCATTATTACAGTAAATTCCTTAGGATGCACATTTCTAAAGAATTGACAATAACATCTTCAGATTCCCAAAGTTCAAATACCTGTTCCTCAAGTTTAAATAGGTATTATTAACTAGTTAGTAGTGTTTAGTGAGATATCAATATTTGCAGTATTATAAATCAAGTAAATATGAGCCAATTACTCAATGTTCAAATAGTTTTTTATAAACTTCATAATAAATTATGAGAACTTTGGAGAACCTTTGTTTTTCTCTACATTTAGGGAAAATAGGTGACACAGCTGTATGATAAGCAAGGTGCTCCTGCACCATCTTGACATTAAAATTATTTTTAAACATGGGGCTCTGTACTTTCATTTTCACTATGCCTTGCTAATTGCATAGCTGGTCCTAAATGGAGAACTGACAAATCTGCATTTAAAATAATCACTGGAGGTGATTTTGATTCAGGTGTCTGCAGACCTCATTGTGACACTAAAGACTGAGAGTAGTTTACTCTGAAGGTTAAAAAAGAAAAAGAAAGAATGGTACTGTGGATACTCTTCTAATTTTCTAGGAAGAAAGGGTTATCAATGCAGAGGTAACAGAAACCATGGGAGATAATAATGATGTTCTCTTGGAGTTCTATTATATCACTAAGCTAAGGGAATACCAACAAAGATAAGAGACACTGTATGGTGTTAACTTGTAATTCTATATTTATTCCATTATGAAAGTGTTACCTTACTCTGCCTCAGATCAAAAACTGTTTTATGCTGGCGAGATGCACAACACCAAAAACATTCCAGGTGCTTCTTTTCTTAGATCCGCTGAAAGCAGATTAATCTCATAAAACTCACCTCAGCAATTCGTTTAAATACTTAATATGAATTCTTAGTTTTGGCTTCACTACTTTTTAACCAGTCTTCGTCACTAATAAGTAGCCTTCCTTGCCTGTGTTTCAGGAACACATACTTCCTCAAAACAATCCAAACCCCTGGGGGAAAGTCTACAATTTATGACAAAGGTATAAGGTTAAGCAGCAAAACAGAGCATGTACATTTATTTGTATTCTGTTTTGCTTCTTTTTTCTCCATCAAGGAAAATAATTTTCAAGCTGGCGAGTCTAGAACAAACATCATTAGGAGGGAATTGAAGTGCAAGATAGGTGCAGAGATAATAAGAGAGTGCTTTACAACTCTAAATTAATTCAAGCCTTCAGGCCCAGATAAATTATATGCTAGGATATTTAAATGACTTGCAGATGTGATCAAGGAACTACTGTTGTAAAACTCCAAGAAAGGATAGAGGGAAAAAAAGGCCCCCAATAGATGGATATGGGCAAATATTATTCCTGTTTAGGTAAGTTTGTGGAAGAGAGAAGAGAAATTGGGTTCCAAATTGAATGCTCCAGACCAAGTTTCTGAATCATGGATAGGCAGTTTGTGAGTGGCTGCCTAGAATGCCAGGACCCTTTCTATGTGGCTCATCATTGAGTCCTCAGGGTCCTTATCAGGTGTGTCCTTAGCAAGGAGGGCTGTGTTTGAAATCAGCACAGATTCTCTGACTAGTAAACTTCAACAAGATTACTTAAAGTAAACTTCAGTTTAAGCTTCACTCTATCAGCTTCATATGCATACTTCATAGGATAGGCCAGGGCAGTCTGTGGAGACAACTCCAACAGGGCAACCTCTTATCCAACGTAACTTACTTTTTCTGATACTCGTCCTTGTGGGTAGTCTGGGTTCTCTACTGGGTGTCATTCTCAGTCCAGAACTCAAACTGACAAAACAGCCACTAACTGCAGCATAGACAGCTACCAAGACAGAGTAAAAATGAAGCCCTTCCAGGGAATGGCAAATCCTCTTTTATAGCTTCCATCTGGCAGCCTGTATCTGCACCCACATTGGATTAGTCTAAGCAAGTCACATGATCATGCCTGCGGAGGTTAGGGGCGGGGTTAGCGGGGTGGGGGTGGGGCGCTGCAAAACTACTTTGTACCCAAGTGAAGAACAGACCTCTGTGGTTCAAAGTACCAGTAATGACTAGAGATATACTATCTGTAAAAAGGAAATCATAGTAGCTATCTGTGAGGATATAAATTTTGTTCTATTATGCTTTTTTAAATTAAGGAATGTCATACCACTTTTTTTTTCTAAATTGCACTAAATCTAATGCTAAACACCTAGGTAATGATAACTTTAATACTATTTCTGGTTTTGATGGGTTTGAAAAGAAAGCAGCATTTATCTCCTTAAGATTGCACAAGTATCTAAAGATTTCCAGCTTGCCTCAGTAGTAAAGAAAGATTATCTTTTCTGTGTGTGGCAGTGGTGTTGCAGTAAACAGGTTGATTGGCATTTTGGCGAACCACACCCATCTGGGAGAAGCTGTGTGGCTCCAGCTGGACTCTCTGTTTCTGGTGCTGTGATAAACTGTGATGGAGCTAGGTAGGAAGCCACATGAACCAGGCATTCTCAAACCAGCAGGGTTGCTCCTGGGAGTTCCCAAAACAAGGCTTTCCTGAATAATGGCTTCAACATCACTTTATTTCAAGCACAGTGTATGGATGGCTTCCCGCAAATATCCCTGCCACAAAACGATAGGGAAGACTGCATAACGTTTTGCTAAGAGAGAGAAAAATAAAAACCTACAGTGGGAGCAAAATACAAGTTAGGGTCTTAAATAAATTGTTTTTAATAAGATTTTAAGATAATATATTTAGTGACTAACAATTTAAGTAGAAGCGAATACAGTAGCTAACAGAGTAAGCTTTGAAAAAGTGGCATTTTTTTTTTTGATGACTGTCAAATCATGGCTGTTTCTGATTGAACAAAATATGGCCATAATTCCATACTTAAAGCAATTACTCAAATAATTTGAAGGATCTATAGTCAATGTGTTCCTATGAATTGGGGAAATAAGGGCTATGTTTATAAGACATAACAAAGACTCTTACATTTGATTTTGCTCCTTCATTTTACATATAAGGAATCATAATACATAAAGATTTTGTTGAAAGTCAGAAACTTTCACATTGTTTCCTTTAGTGAATATTACTTTTCAATTTTATTCCTGATTTTTTCTTTTATTATTTTGATGCTTTAAAAATACACCAATGTGGGGGGGCGGGTTGTGGCTAAGTGGTGGAGCTGCTTGCCTACTATGCGCAAGGCACTGGGTTGGATCCCTAGTACCACATTAAGAAAACAAACAAACAAAAAACCCCAAAAACAAATAAAATAAAGGTATTGTGCCCATCTACAACCTAAATAAATAAATAAATGTAAAAATACATCAATGGGGATCAATTTATTTATTATATTGTGAATTCTCATTGGAAGTTATTCCTAATAACTATAAGTAGAAATTCTATTATATATCCTTCAGTTTTATGCAAATAATTGAAAATCACATGACCAACAAAATACTAATCTTATATTTCCCTTTAGAATTTCTGGGGGAGTTGGGAGAAGAGGATTTAGTATGGAGCAGTACCTGAAGGAAGACTCAGGCACAGGCAGAGCAGTTTGGGACAGGCTGCATTGGAAGTCAGATTGTCTGCTCTCTTAGAATGCCCCAAGACTGGGAGCTTTTGCATTGGACCCCAGTGGGAAGTCTACATACAGCAGGATGCCAATGAATGTAGGGCTTTGGTTCATCTTGGTTTGGTTTCAGCAGGTACCTCTGGAGTTCTTATGGATTAACCTGAGCGAAACTTCAGAGTATGCAGTCCTGCCAATCACTTAAGAAAGCTCAACTAAATTGTTATTGGAGGGATTCCATTCTGGTTTTCAAATTTATTATACTTATTTACTATATAGATACACTTGAAATCAAGATCAACTTCAATATATTATCTTCAAACTAAAGGCTGGCAAGCAATTACAGTCTTAATAGTCTAAGGAAAAAGGCCAAGAATCTAAATACCCCATAGCTTTCTACCTTGAAATATATACTCTCTGGCATTTGCTTTAAATGTCATCAACTCATCAACTAGAATCAGAACTAGTAAGAAGTAAGGAAACCTTTATTTTGATTTCTTTTTAAAAATAGTATTTTCTTTGCATTGTCTTTAGGGAAAATATTTACTTTTCCTAAATGTTTTTATTTGAAGTACATTATTGTTAAATATAGAGAAGTATTAATATTAATATTTCCCCACTTTGTAATTTACCATTTTTTTCCAGATTAAGCCTCCTTTTATTTTACACTATTAATACAGAATCTCCTTATAAACCCAATTTCAATATGGAATTCTATTACATTAGAAATGGGATAAAAACATTCAAAAATTAAAAACTTGAAATCCATGAGTGGGAATTATTTAAATATAGTAAATCTATATGATAAAAGACTAATGATCTTAAACATGACCTGAGAATATAAACACTAATTTAGAAAGATGCTTATGAATGGAAAAAATTCAAACAAATATATTATGATCCCATGCACATTATTAGATAGTTGTATGTGTACATTCATTTTTAAATGTGTACATGATTTCTAGAAGGATACATTAGAAATTAACATAGCTACTTCCTGGGAGTGAGTAGGATTGGGTTGCTGATTGGAAAGGATTCTTTTTCTTTCTCTTGTACCTCACTCTTATGGTTGAAATTTTATATCACTATATCTTTATTGTGTAATACAAATTTCTATTTGCCATTTCCCTATCTTTTCATGGTTCCCATCATGTATTAATATAGTGTGTAAGTGTTGCAAGCAAGATAATTCTGTTACAGAGCTGGGGCCTTCTGGGAAACTAAGGCAGTGCAAAGAACCCCTCACTAAAAAAGTTTAGTGAAGGAATAGGAAAAGGGAGAGGGAATATTCTCAAGAGAGAGAATGGTTCCTCTCAGAGAGCAGAGGGACAGTGTGCCTGTCCTGAACTCCAATTTTATTGAGGATCCTAGAAAAATTTTCAGAGTCCCACCTGGTCTATCTCTTGACTTTTGACTGACAGAAGGGTGACATCAGACTTTCAAATCCTCACTGCCATGACAACTCTAGGTCACTTGGATCCATGCTGACTGGTTCTAATTAGATTCTTAACCATAAATTCTTACAGATTTTATGGTTAGGAGAAATTATGCTCATCTTTCTGAGTTTCAGGATCTTGTAACAAAAGTCTCCCCTTTCAAGGGAATTTGGGTTGCTCTTATCAATTTTATTTTGGTCTTGCATTTCTCCTGCAGTTAATAAGTAGTTTGCTGAGGAATGTGACATAGGCTGTACACTTAGGCTAGGCAGAGCTGCAGATAAATTGCTTCTTTGAAAAGAAAGCATGTAGGGGATCATTACATTGGGCCTGTTTTATAGAATGATTCCCTTAACTTCATGTTCCCACTATCTGCATCTAACTGTTCCCTAACAATTATATCTATAAACAAGCAAAAGATATTCATCAGAGTACATTTTAATATTAATCTTTGAAGAGTTTTTTTTATAATAATATATCCACAACATAATGTGAGAATTGGACTGAGCAGAAAGCAAGGCACAAAATGAATTAAAGCCCTATGGATAAAGATTTATTCATAAGAAATTTTGTTAAGCAGTTTTCTTCATTTGCTAAGGATGGGCTATTGATAAGCTCTGTGCGTCCCCATCGTCAAAGAAAATGGGCAAATATTGTGTTTTAAAAATTCTGTATTATTATTTTGGTGCTAAGACCTAAGAGCAATTTTTGCTTCCATTATACTTCAAACGGATATTTTTCTTTCACAATAATCATTATCAATATGAAACCAGTATGGAATCATCCTGGATGTCCTTCAATAGATAAATGGATTAAAAAAAAAAAAAGCTGTGGCATATATGCACAATGGAATATTACTCAGCAATAAAAGAGAATAAAATCATGACATTTGCAGGTAAATGGATGGAATTAGAGAAGATAATGCTAAGTGAAGTTAGCCAATCCCCAAAAAACAAATGCCAAATGTTTTCTCTGATATAAGGAGACTGATTCTTAGTGGGATAGGGAGAGGGAACATAGGAGAAATAGACGAACTCTAGATAGGGCAGAGGGGTTGGAGGGGAAGGATGGGGCATAGGTTATTATTAATGATGGTGGAATGTGATGGACATTATTATCCAAAGTATATATGTGAAGACACAAATTGGTGTGAATATACTTTGTATAAAACCAGAGATATGAAAAATTGTGTTCTATATGTGTAATAAGATTTGTAATGCATTCTGCTGTCATATATAAATAAAAATAGATAAATAAAAAGAAAGGAAAACAGGAAAGTGTCTTAGATAGAAAAAATTCTTTTTTATTTACATGTGCTAGGTCAGTGCTCTATCACTGAGCCACAACCCCAGCCCAAGAAGAATTCTTAATCTCAATCAATGAGATTTTTCTAGAGTGCCAAACATTGACAAGTTTTTTTTTAATAAATGATTTTTTCTTCTAGTCATATTTGATTACATAGAAGGAAGCATAAATAATAATAGACTTGTTAATGCTAAACTAAAACTGAAGAAATGGTGTTTAAAGGAACAATTGTGGAATGCTGAACTGTAAGAAAATCTAGAAATTTTCTTGATCTACCATCTAGAAAACCAAGGAGATCTATGTTGCTCTGAGAGAATGTTGTAATAGAGTATGATCTTCATTTTCATTCAGAAATTTTGGACTATTCCTATAAATGCTAGCATGTTTTTTATCCATCTCAGACTCAGCTCTTCTTTTCATCATCTGACCTAATAAAAAGCCACAAATCATTTTGAGTGTAAAATCATGTGAAAGGTGAAATGGATGATGTTATATCAAAATGTTTTTGTTTATATGTTAGTTCTTTCTTGCTTCAATTTAATCTTTTAACCAGAACATACTAAATCAGCCATTTCTTCCACAAGATGTTGACTTCACTCTATTCATTACTGTGTGGTTCCTTAAACATAGTGGCTACTTGTTAATTTTTCTCACCTTTATTCTAACTCTGAAATGTCATTTTTTTCCCCTAGGGCTTACAGAAAGAGCTTTAAGAAAATTGATAGATTTTTTTTCCAAGTCCTGATTTTATTTATTTATTTTTGCCAAGTATCTCATATGAAAAAATCTGTTCAAGGGCCTTAGTGTATGACACTACTTATAGAGATAATCTGTTAAAGCTTAAAACAAGCCCCAAGCACTTCCATTTTTGGAAGCTTCTATTATGAAAAAGAAGGAAGAAAGGGAGGACAAGGATGAGAAGGATGGAGAGAAATATTGAAATAGCACTAAATAACTATGGCATGTTTTTAATATTTCACTTATCAAATTAATACTTTAAACTTAAAAATTCATTGTGTTAAAACATTTGAAGATAACTTCAAAAAATATAAATTGGAAGCTGTTTGGGAATATGAAATAGGGACTTCTCTTACCCCTCTCATTTTCCATCCCCTTCCTCACCTTCATCTCTACTCTGGTTTGCTATCTATATTCCAGAATTCTGTTGAGTCATTTTTAAAAATGGCTTAGTCTTGGTTCTCCTGATAGTTCTGATATAAGAAGTGCCACAGAGTCTCTCAGAATTCTCACTTATGGAAAAAATGTGTTTCTAAATTTCTCCAGAATCGTACACAGACACATGAATATACTGCCCAACCAGGGAACTGAAGAAGAGGAGGCCAGAGAGGAGTCTATAAATGTCTGTGTAAATCCGTGTCACAGGTCCATTTTGGTAGATAATACATGTCTTAATACACACACTGTTCTAGTATTCCAGTTGAAAAATCTACAGAAAATGAATTATTAACCTATAATTTAATATTCTACCAAAAAATCAATAGAGTGTTTATATATATCGAAATAAGGTTCCAAAATTTACTTGGGAAAAAAAAAAAGAAAAAATATGTAAGAATGGAAAGGATATTTTAGAGAGAGTGAGAGAAAATGAACAAGAGAGAGAAGAAAGACAAAGAAAAATAAAAGAAGGAATTGACTTATCAAATAATAAACCTTATTACAAAGTCAAAAAAGAGTCATACTGAATGAAAAATAAGCATATAGATTAATGAAACATTATTTCAGAAGTCAAGCGATAAAGAAAAATGCATACGCATACGGGAATATGATAATGACAACAGTAGCATTTTTTCTTCAATATTTTTAGTTACAGATGGGCATAATACCTTTATTTTATTTGTTTATTTTTATGTGGTGCTGAGGATGGAACTCAGTGCCTCGACATGTGCTAGGCAAGCACTCTATCACTGAGCCTCAGCCCCAGCTCCAGCATTTCTTATCATGGAAAAAAAAGAACAGATATTGTTAGGACAGCTAGATATACCTCCATGGAAAATATTTTATGGATACCCACTTAATTTCTCATGTAGAAAAATATATCCAAGATGAAATTTGTATGTAAAGACATAAAGCCATAAAATCAGAAAATAAAATAACATGAGATAACTAGAAAAAGTAATTTTGCATTGGAAAGTACATCCTAAATATGACAAAACTAGAAGTCATAAAAATGTTAATATGACAAAAAAATAAAATTTAAAAAGAAATTTGACAAAAACAAAATAATGTCAAAAGACAACAATGATAAACATTTTTAAATCTTGAAAAATATTTGTAGCACATTTAAAAGTTATTACAGAAAAAGCACTACAAATCAAAAGGACCGATATCACAATAGAGAAATGGACATTTCACAAAAAAGGGGGAAAAATGCTTTTAAGCTTATAAAAAGATGCTTAGTCTCTATTGTTTTCAGTGTTTTTAGAAACTACATTAACATTATAACGTCCACTTATCTAATAATTAAAGATCAAAGGTTTAATATATAGAAATACAAATATAATATAAATAATTACTTTAATATAATATGAAGGAATAGAAAATCTTAACTATTTGTTATACTAATTGGCAATGTTTTTAGGAAATTAAATTAAGCAATATATATCAAAATTCCATTTAGGAATTTATCTAGAGTGTTCTTGTGCTTGTATGAAATAATACTGTCACAAAGATATTCAGTGTTGCAAAATAAGAAGTTCATAACAATGCAAATAACTATGAATAGGAGATCAGTTAAATTATGCTCTATGCACAAGGTACTACATAGCTATTAAAAATAGCAAGGAGATTTATATAGAACTTGTGTAGAAAAACGATGATCATAAAGACAAACAGATATAAATATGGATGTGATAAGGAAGCAAGAGACAGATAAGTATCTTTAATATATTACTATGTGGGTAAAGAAATAAAGAAAAAATGCACACACACATATATTAGTGTATGGTAACTCTGAAATTGCCAACAGTGGTAGCTTCTGCAAAAGGAACAACAGGTGGCTGGGGGCTGGAATGAAAGAGAGGCCTATTTTTTCTCTGTATACTCTTTTGTACATTTTTGTATTTGCTGCTATGGGAATGTTCTACCTTTCAGAAATTTT
Organism: Urocitellus parryii; assembly: GCF_045843805.1. NCBI lineage: Eukaryota > Metazoa > Chordata > Mammalia > Rodentia > Sciuridae > Urocitellus > Urocitellus parryii. Next base: position 69,604,951 of record NC_135531.1, on the reverse strand, counting down.
TCATTAAGTAATTAATGTTTAAGAGAAAGAAAATGAATTCTAAGAAGATGAATTCTAAGAAGATGATTACTACTAAATGTTACATGTGAATACAGAGACAAATACAGAGGCTTTGTGCAAAATTAATTCTACATTTGGAACTCCTTTGGGAAACAGTGATTGAATTAGAATCCATATAGGTGCATTTGAAAAATGCATTTGAAAGATTTCCCCTCCTTCTTTCTTGTATTCCTCTTAGAGCTGTTGTTTGTTTAGAATTCTTTAGAGATGGAGCCAGAATGCCAGACTACACAGGAAAAGTCCTAAATGCCCCTGAATTTAAACTGTGGCTGGCTTCTATGAGGGCAATAATGCAAAGGTGAAAGTGAATCTCTGAAATAAGAACCACATGTAAACCACATAGGTCAACACACCTACAGTCTTTAAGTGAAACAGTTATCATTCTATCAGACTGAATAGAACCACTCCCTCATCAAAGAGAACCTCCTTCCTTTGAGTGTGGTGTTAACCTCCATATATATATATATGGCTTCCACAGCTCTGATTTTTCTTAATGTCTCATAAGAGCATTCACCCCAAACTGCCAAGAAGATGAATTGGAAATGTGCTTATGAGGTACAAGGCTAAGCTTGACTTGTCCTTTCCCCATTTTCTGGAAGCTTAATATCTTTGAACATTTGTAAAAGCTGGCACATGCAGGTTCTTCCTGGCAAGGTCATAGCTTAGGTCACTTTACTGGGAAAGTCTGATATTGGAGGGGTCTTAGGTGAAAACTGAATAACAGCAGGGTATTTAAAAAAAAAAAAATATTTGTTTAGTTGTACATGGACACAATACTTTTATTTTATTTGTTTATTTTTATGTGGTGCTAGAGAGAGAACCCAGTGCCTCACGCACGCTAGGCAAACGCTCTACCACTGAGCCACAACCCTGACTCCAACAGCAGGTTTTAATTAATCATGCACTCAGAATACCTAAATTGAAGGGCCTAGGAAATGCAGATGGTGGAACAGCATACATAGCATGGTCCCTTCAAAATAACAGGGATGCAGCTCCAAATTGCTTTGTGTTCCACACAGCTTGGTATAGCCACATAGCATCCTTTGGCCAAGTGTGTGTGTGTGTGTGTGTGTGTGTGTGTGTGTATGCAAAGTTATTGCAGTATTTGTTCAGTTTGGTCTACTACTTCCTGTGTTGTTTGCCTCTAGGAAAAGAAAAAAAGATATATCTTCTAACACAGATTTTTCCTCCCCTGAGGAATCAAGACTAAGACTAGGCAACAAGCTTAAAGTAAGCCTTTTGGCTGTCAAACCCTTTCATATCTATTTCTTTACCTCAAGCTGTGTTACTTTCCTGGCCCTGAACTTCAGACTCATGGGTTGAATTTTTCCCAACTTTTTTTTTTCTTTTCTGGTTTTCTGGTTCTTTCCCTTTTCCCATCAAAATGTAAGAGCCTTACCACCCATTTCTTCCATGTCAAGTTTTTCAGAAAATAAACAAACATGTATGCTAATGCATAGCTAAAATTCTAATATATGTGCTAATGTTATACCTTCTTATGCCACATATTTGCATTTAAATAGGGTTGTCTGGAGATTTAGTGATTTAACCTAAAAGGATTAAAATGTCTCTCATTTGTATTGCACTTGGTACATTACTTCAAAGAGGTGTTAACAAACAAGATTTTCAATGAAACTCTAAGTCACCCTGAGGCAAAGAGGGAAAGAGAATGGGTCTCCTCCTCCTCCTTTTCCTCTTCCTCCTCTTCTTCTCCCTCCTCCCTCCTCCTCCTCCTCCTCCTTCTCTTTTTATTTTGTATACTAGAAATTGAACCCAGTAGCATTCTACATCTCAACCCTTCTCATTTTTTTTTCATTTTAAAATGTGTAGGCATTTTAATTTACATGTGCACTGTTGATAAGTTGAGGTTCTAAGAAGTTCAGTAGCTGCGTAAGTTACACAGTAAATATTGACTAAGTTCCACGGACTCTTATATCAACATTCTTTCTATTTTATCTGACACAACTGGAAATAGATGTAAGTTGTGTAAATGTGTTTGATCATAACATTTATGTGTCCAGTGTCTCCATCTGGTCATAAGAACTGTAGCATTCAAGGGACAAAATGTAGGTAGAGATAGGTTAGAAATTCTGTTAAAAATGCAGATTTCTGGGCCCCTATAGGGAGTGATGGCTAGCATCTCATTGCAGGGTTCTTCTTCCTGCCTAGGAGGGTGTACGACACTTGAGAACTTAAAGTGTAAAATAATTACTGAAGAACAAAATAAAAAGAGTCAGAAATGAACTTACAAAAGCAGAGCTCCTGATATGTCCAGTCCACACTAGACAAAGGAAAGATGGCTCTTGTGGTTTATTTAAGGGGTACATCAAAGGCAGGGATAAGGTTTCAAGGACAGAGTCTTGCTTCCTGATGTCTTGAAAGTCAGCAGGTTGATTGGAATCTTGGAATGTCATATCCATCTCAGGTGCTATGTGGGACAAAGCAGAGAGAGAGAGGAATTCACAATGTGTCAGGGCAGTAAACCAGAGGAAATGTCCACTGGTCATTCCCAGACACCAGATGTTCCTATCCAGTAGGCTGGATGCGTGGTGGTCCACATGCAGCTCATGGATGGTTCTTGACAGGCTACCACTACTCTTTTTTACTAAATGAGAAACAGAATCTCTGATGCACAAGCCATTTTGAGAATGCATACCGATGTACGTCATTTCCATCCTAAAGATCTCCAGTGTTCACTGGCATCTCATAGTGGTCTAATTTGGCATGCCACTGAAGGTTTTCTACAGTGTTGTCCTAGACAGCATTCATCGTTTGATTCCTTTCTATTTTTTTTTTTCCCGTTTTGATCCCTGCATGTATTCTGCAGTTTTTTACCTCAAGGCTTTTCCAACAATGAGTTGCCATTTCTTCCATTGCCTAATGCTTTGCATTGCTTTTCTTGTCCAGCTGATATTTTTCTTCCTCTGAGCTTATAACAGTCCTTTTCAGGGTAAGTTCTATGTCTTTTAACAAATTCATATAATTACGTAGTCACAACCAAGATGTAGGACAATTTCATTCCTTATAAATTCCCTTATACTTCTTTGTAAGAAACCACTGCTCCCTCCTTACAAACCTTGGAGAATGAGTTTTCCTGCCTCTATTCAGCATGCCATATGAATGGAATCATACAGAATGTAGTGCTTTGAGTCTGGCTTCTTATACTTAGTGGAAAGCATCTTATTTTCATGGGTATTACATTGTGTATCACAAGTTTGTTCCTTTTGCCTACTGAATATTATTTCATTGTGTGAATTTACAATTTGCTTATTCATTCGCCACTTGATTGGCATTTAGGTTATTTTTACTGTTTTGATATTATGACTATAACCATTATAAACATTTGCACACAATTTTTTTCTTTTAATATTTATTTTTTAGTTGTAGTTGGATACCTTTGTTTTATTCATTTATTTTTATGTGGTAGTGCTGAGGATCAACCCCAGGGCCTCCCACATGCTAGGTGAGTGCTCTACTGCTAAGCCACACACTAGCCCCCACAATTTTTTGTTTAAACATTTATTTTCATTTTGCTTGGGGTAGGATTTTGTGGGTTGTGTGAGAAATTTAACTTTATAAAAATGGCTATTTTTCCCTGGGCATGATGGCACACTTCTGTAATCCCAAAGGCTTGGGATGCTGAGGTAGGAGGATTCAAGTTCAAAGCCAACTTCAGCAACATAGCGAGGCTTAAGCAACTCAGCAAGCCCCTGTCTCTAAAGAAAATACCAAAAAGGGCTGGGGATGTTGCTCAGTGGTAAAATGCCCCTGGGATCAATCTCCTCTACAAAAAAAAAAAAAAAAAAGACTATTTTCAAGCTTTTTTTTTTTTAGCATTTATACTAAAATACTAAAAAAACTAGCTGTGTTTGAGAGTTACAGTTGCTTTACATCTTTGTTAACACTTGATACTGTCAGTTGTCTTGCTTTTTGTATTTTTTTACTATTAAAGATTCTAATTGGTATGTAGTAGTATCTCATTGTAGTTTTGTTTGCATTTCCTTAATGATTCATGACACCAAGTATCTTTTCATGAGTTTATTTGTCATTCATAAATCTTCTTTGGACTAGTGTCTGTCCAAATCTTTGTATATATTTCTTATTGGTTTAGTTTCTTATTATTAAGTTTTGAGAGTACTTTAAATATTTTGGATACATTTCTTATTACATGCAAGTTTGCAAATATTTTTACAATTAAAGGCTTGTTTTTTCCTTTTCTCAAAAGTTTCTTTCGTAGAACAAAAGTTTTTAAGTTTTGATGAAACTTGAATTATCCAGTTTCTAAAATGGACTATCTGTGTTTGGTGTAATAGCTAAGAAATCTTTGCTGAAACAAAGACCACAGATATTTTCTCTTTTGTATTCCTCTAAGTTTGTGGGTTTTGGTTTCATATTCTGGTCCATGATCCATTTTGAGTTAATTTCATGAATAGGTTAAGGTTCTTTTTTTGGAAAAACTAATTTTCTTAAATGTAATTGTCTCTGTAACTTTGTTGAAAACAATTTTCTGTGTGTGGTTTTGGATGATCTATCTAATCCACTGATCCATGTGATAACTTTTCTTTTCCTTTGCCTTCTCTTCTTTCTTCTTTGGTTAGCTCTTTACCTCTTTATAAAATATCACTTCACTTATATTGAAGTTATTAATACACCTGTCTTGGCCCTTTTACTAAATTGTGAACTGAGGTAGGCTCTATGTATAATATATATTTGGCTCTTCAGATTGCTTAGCCCAAAGTATCGAGTATCAGGAGCTGCTCTGGACAGAAGCTATGTACACACCTTTAAGTCCTGAGTAAAGAGGTACTGAACAGGTACTGCACCCTGCAATACAATTTGAACTTTACCTCCACTTGGATAAAGAAGTGTAGCTCCAGGAGTGAGCATCACCTGATGGGGTTGGATTACACCCACTTGTTTGTTGTAACTCTACCCCTTGCCCCGTTTAAATAGCCTGCCCCAATAAAACCTGGGTTCAAAGCATGCTCCATCTCTTTCTTGTCTACCTTGCCCCCCTTATGAGAGCTGTGGCTGAGGAGCGATCACTGAACCCAAAGAAAAAGTACTTTCTGTGTCTGTGTCTTTATTTACTCCCCAAATTCACTTGGAGTGATCCTGACGGGTTTAGTCGTGTGTTGTGACAATCAAGATCTGTATTATGCATGGTTTCCAGTCACTTTCTTGTTTATATGGTTACCATCATAGTTTTGTTTGCTTGAGGATAACTTAAGTCAGCAGAGAGACTTATGCAAAGAGAATAATGCATTTCCCTTTTATTCCTAGAAGGATGCAAATAACTGCATGAAATAATGATAACCCATCTTATTAAAGATATGCAAAATGTATTATCTATTATTGCCAGAGCAAATTTCAGAACCACCAGATCCACATAGTATATTTTTTGCTGATAGGAATAAAAGAAGTTAAAAGGAACTCAGACTATTATTTATGGAATATTTTCAAGTGAATGTCAATCTACCCTGGAAATATAATTAACATGAAGCATTAGAAATATAAAGGTTCTTGATTTATGTGTGTATTTATGGAGTATTAACAATATTGGTTGTTTTATAGAAGTGGTAAGAATAAGGGGCCTTTAGCACTCATATTCTAAAACTATTCCGATGATCCAAGTCTTATTGCCTCTGCTGTTTGTACCATCTGAACCATAGACCTTAGTTCCTAATATCAGCATCCTTTAAAAGCTAATTTAATCATAACAGGTTAAAGAGCAAGTGACCTTTTCAGAAATGAGGGGAGCTTTAACAATATCAAATGAGTTGTGTATTTTTATCTGCTAGGACAGATGTTAGGCCATGTTGGCATTTACACAAATGCACAAATAATTTCAACTATGGTTGTTAATTTATAGAAGAACTCCTATTACCTAGTACCTCAATATGATAAATCTTATTGTCACAAAAATGTAGACTTTTGTCAACATTTGCTGAGACATACACTGGAATATTTTCTTCTGGGAAAAGGTCACCTCATGGTGACTGATAGTATACTGACATCATAAAAATGATTTACAGCGTCCAGACACCACTAAACCAACTGTCAGTTTCAGGCAAGGTAGTTAAGTTAGTTTAAAACCAATGATAATCAAGGATCAAAAGCAAGGAGATAGTTTTCCAGAAGTTCCTGGATATTGTGAATGTAATATTTGCATGGCTTGGGGTGTTTCATCTCTCTAATTTCTTGAAAATCATATCCTTTGTCATTTTGAAGTATTTTGGTCTCCTTTCTCTTCATCTGTCAGTCATGGGAATGAAAAGCGAAATGTTTCTGAAGCTTTATTTGACACTCTGTTCCAATATCCAAGAATAACACAATGGGGGCTTCATAAGATCAACACAAAAAAATAAAACAATTACTAAGATTAAAATAACACTTGAGTTACAAAACACATGTGCAAATCTCTTTCTAAAATATTTTTATCATAGAAAGTTTTAGTAAAGTACAAGAAAGATACCTCACACTTCACAATTATACAACTTTGAATATCTTAAATCTATTTCTCACTCCATGTTATTTTTTGTTTCTTTTGTTGCTAGAGTATTTTAAATAGAAGTCCAGGCAAAGCATTATTTTATCCATAAGTACTTTAATATGCCTCTTCAACAAAAAAGAGTTTTAAAGACTATAATCACAGAACCATTATACCTAACAAAATTATCAATAATTATTTTATATGAGCTAATATCTAGTCCATGTTCCCTCAAAAAAATATCACTTTATGGTTGATTTGAATCTGACTGAATACTGACAAGCTTTTCAGCTCACATTTGATTGATATCTGTCTTAAACTTCTTATAATTCATAACACTTTCCCTCTTCCCACTCTTCTCTCTTTAAATATACCCTTTCACCCCACTCTAGGTTATTTGTCATGTAAAATTTCTCATATTTGGCTGATTGATTTTTTGTGGCTTTATTTAGTACATTTACCCAGACATATTTTCTATATGCGGTGTTTGGATCTATAAGCTTAATTAATTTCAGGGATTCCGTTTTAATTTCAGTTTATTTTATTTGGCAAAAACATTTAAGTGGTTCTATGTACTTTACACTGCACCACATCAGGAGATGCACAATGTCTGGTTTTCTCATTTTGAATGATAGTAAGATTGATCAAGAGATTCAGCTTAATCCATCCATTATAAGTTGCCATCAACCTTCTACCTATTAACTTTCAGCAGCCATTGGTCTAGATAAGTTATTGAATTGGATTTGTAAAATGGATATTTTCTAATTCTTATTCCTTCTCTAATAGATTTCTTCTATACATATATTAAAATGATTCATATATAAACTTTATTTTCCCAAATATTTTTTGATATTTTTATTTATCAGAAAACAGGATTGGCCAGCATTTCCTATGGAAAATGAGAAAATATCCCTGATGTTTTAAGATTTCTGACTATAATGAATGTCATTTTACTTATTTATACTATTACTAGGGCAAGAATGCATATATCCAAGTCTATTCTGAAATTAAAGAAACTCTAAAGCATAATCTTAAAAAATCTTGTGATAGCAAATTTTAAAATCAAATAAAGAAGAGAGTGCTCTTGATGTAGGGGTATTAGCCTCCTGAGTATTGTCCTACTTCTCTGATAACCTATTTTATTCTTGTGTACCTCCTCTTCTTTTCATCTCCTATATGTAAGCAATTGTGTTCACTGTTCCTCCTATAGTGAGTTAATTGACTTACAATGTCAACAAAGAATCGCTTCAATTTGTCACTCATTCGTACATCCTTTCTCCAACATCACCATTATGACCTTTTTCCTGTGCTGTGGGTCTGCATTTCCAAGTGTACAATGTCTCCAATATGTCTAAAGCCAAGTTCCAAATAGAATTCCATAATGTTCCACTAGATCCCAAAGAATTTATCTTTTATGCCAATGCTATCATTTTGTCAGTCTCTCAAGCTTAAAATCTTTTTATCACCCTTAACTCCTCTATCTGATTTGTTTTCCACCTACAATTAATCACTAAATCCCATTGGTCGGACTTCCTTAATCTCTTGAATTGGTCTCTTCTCTTCCATTCCCATGGTCCCTTCTCTCATTCCTCTCTGCTAAACTGTCATAATAACCTTTAAATTGGTCTTCAGTCTTTTTCTACTCCAATCAATTTTGTCTACTGCTTTCGGATTACTCCTCCTAATACAGAACACTAAGTACATAATCTTCCTCTTACAAAACCCAGTACTGTTACTTAGAGAATTAGGTGCAAATTATTTTGCTTGGCATTTATGACCTTTGTCTGAATCCACTGTAATATTTGCCCTACTTGCCAGCCAAATTGAATTATTTTTCACTTCCAAATAAACTCCAGGATTTCCTGCCCCTGTTTCTTTATGTTTCTTCCTACTTAGAATGTCCCTTTGCATAGCCCTTTTCCCACCCATAACTATAAAAATGCACTTATCCCTCAAGACATTGTGCAAATATGATGTCCTTCCTGAAGAATTTCCTGCTCATCCTTTTCTTATGTTGTGATATCTTCCCCTCACCCCAAAATCCTACAGCGTTTTATGGATATTTCTCATAGTACAGTCACAACATGTGAACATTTATTGTGAATGTTTTTTATGCAGTAGTCTCCCTTTATCCTCTGGGGATATGTTCCAAGACCTCCAGTGGATGCCTTAAATCATGAATAGCTGTGCTTGGTACTTTCCTATCTACCTTGCAGTTTTGCTGCATAATATTAATGTCTCCTTCCATGTTTTATGCCTTCATGCCTTTTTTGCATAACTACTCTTGTGTTTTGGGTCATTATTAAATAAAATAAGGGTTACTTGAACATAAGTATTGCAATGTTGTGACAGTCAATCTGATAAACAGGTAGCAAATAGAGTATGGATACACTGGACAAAGGGAAGACTCACTTCCTAGGTAGGAAGGAATAGATACTGTAATATTTTATCATTCTATTCAGAATAGCATGCAATTTAATACTTACCAGTAATTTATTTCTGAAAATTTTCACTTCCTGGTTGTTGACCATGTTTGACCACAGGAAGTGAAATCACAAATAATGGGGAATGCTGCCCTGACATTTCCCTTTTAAGAAAAAAGCCAGATTTTAAAATCAGTTCATGTTATTTCTATACTTTCTTCATAAAACATTGCACAGTCTTTGCAGACTACAAAATCTAATAAGTATATGTTAAATTATCTGTAACATGAATTTTTGGTAATTTTGAAAAATCAGTTATACCACTTCTATGAAATAGCCATATTAATGTGTCTACCGTGCTGTCAATGTGCTGGGTGTTACCAGGTATTTGGTTCAGAGAATTAAATCAAAATGTACAGCAATGTTGACAATGAAAACATAAAGCCCTTCTAGTTCCTTTATGTACATCACATGGAAGCTAACTACTGCTCATGTTTTCAGTAATGCATTTTTTATACATACATGGAGTATAACTTATTTTAATTAGTATTTTATTCTTCTTCATTTTTATTTTTATTTATTTATTTTTATGTGGTGTTGAGGATCGAACCCAGTGCCTCACACATGCCAGCAGCACTCTACCACTGAGCTACAGCCCCAGCCCCTAGAATCCTATTCTTGTGGTTGTACATGATAGGGAGTTGCACTGATTGTGTATTCATATATGAACACAGGAAAGTTATATCCTATTCATTTTACTGTCTATCCTATTCCTATCTCCCTTCCCTTCCCTTTATTCCTCTTTGTCAAATCCAATGAACTTCTGTTCTTACCCTCCCCACCTTCCGTGTTGTGGGTTAGCATCCAAATATCAAGAGAATATTCAGCCTTTTGTTTGGGGGGACTGGCTTATTTCACTTTGCATAATATTCTCCAGTTCCTTCCATTTACTGGCAAATGCTATTAATGCATTCTTGCCAAATAATGACTCTAAAAACTATACTCTTTGTTTCTAAAATTCATCAAATATTAAAGGATTCATCATTTTTGAAATTTGATGGTCAAAATCCTCAAATATACAGATTTGTTTTCAAACCCACCAAGGAAAAACAAATAAGTCACAACAAAACAAAGTAGTTCCAGAAACTGAATATCTGTAAATAATTCCTTGGCGATCAACATACACAAGGCCAAGTCACTGGCATTTCTTTTCATTACTGCTTTGCCTTCTATTTTATTTCTATTAACTCTTGTTCATAATGGAGACCTAGGACATTTACTAGACCCCTCTTCAAAAAATTATCTGTATTCTTTCTAGCCTATTCTGTAAAGCAAACAGATGCTTTAGACATTCCTGATTTTCAAAAGCAAATGTTTACACTAGAAGTGGTCTTGAATAATGAAGCTGAAAAGTTACCATAACACAATAATCTCCTTCTTGAGTTCAAGTTGTAGTGATTTACTATATAGTTAAAGGTATAGCAAGCTTTAATTCATAGATTCCCTACCCCATGGGAAGGGGTTAGGTATAGCAAGAAGCTCAAAAAAATGTATCAAATCTGTGTAGTTGTGCCATCAAATGAACAAAGATAATTGGATAAAGAGTCTGTTATTTGTGATAGTTCTCAGAACTAATAGTTTTACTCTTGATGAGCCTAAGAATGACATACTCTGTAAAAGAGCTGGAGAAGGTAAAACTTCAGGTCTACAGTAAGAGGGCTGAGCTATCTCTTATCTTTTCTGGGCTTCTTTTTCTTTGCTGGCTTCACCTCTAACTAGTTAGATGTGTATTGGGAAAACCTAGGTTCTGTGAGCCTCGGTTTCTTTTTTATAAGAGAGTTGAGCCACATGATCATTATGAACCCTCCCACTTAGGGAGAAATATACAATGAACATGTAAATTAATAACATAATTTGAGATAATGGGAAGGGCTGTGTAGAAAACAGTGACTAGAATTGAAGAGATGCCATTTAAGATGAAACTTAAATGATAAGACGACAGCCATATAAAAATGTGGGGGCACAGAGTGCTATGCAGAGAGCACAGGAAATCCAATCCCCAAGGCAGGAAATAGACCACTGTAATTTCTGGGTTAATGACATTGAGGAGGTGAGCCTATCTTAAAGAATTGGGGTTGAGGCTTCAGACCTTAAAGGGAAATTGTTGCAGGTTTTGATGCTAAAGAGTGATCTGATCTGACTTAAAACTGTAAGACAACATGGGGTGGCATGGATTAGGCTTCGGCAGTGACACAATCAATGGCAAGAAACAATGAGACTTAAAAATACAGCACAGAACAAGAAAATAAAGACCTGCTCATAGATTAGAGGTGGGATATGAGGAAAAGGAAAGGCTAAGGATGTCTACTTATTGATTTGATCATATACATGGTTTATCTGTGGTCCAATGCCATAATTTGTATCTTAAATGTCCACCAAAGACCCACATATTAAAGGCTGGGTCCCCAGCTTGGTGCTATGGGGAGATGGTGGAGCCTTTTAGATGGGTCCTAGAGGTAGGTTTTTTTGACCTTGAAGGGGATAGTGGGTGAGTGGTTTTGCTCTGCCACACACTCTTGCCAAGATATGTTGCCATGGACCCAACGTAACAGGGCTAACTGATCATAAACTAAAATCTCTAAAATTGTGAGCCAAAATAAAACATTTTTCTTTATAAATTAATTATCACAGGTATTCATTATAGTAATGAAAATCTGACTAACATTGAGCACCTAATATAAGGGCTTTGCTGTTGGTGATTTGCTCAATTTTCTTTAGTTGTTATGTGGCTGGGTCTCAGAGAATATGTCAATGTTGAAAACACAGACTTGAGAGACCTTAGTTTATAGATAGCATTTAAAACCATGGGACTGTATAAAATCTTAATACTCTCACATTCACCTTTTTTATTATCTAGCTGCAGAAAAATTAGATCAGGTACATTGAGTAATTTTTATTAAATTACTTGCCATGATATTTTGAAGTTCTTTGTGCTGATTTAATGAAGTGATACAGATGGAAAGAGAAGCTATGAAGTGTGCCTCTGAAAATACATGGTTTTAGTTGTAGCTTAATTTAAGTCTTCACTATTGGTACTTTATACCCATGCAGTATTTTCCAGGCATATCTCTACCTAATGTTGTTCTTTATCAGACTGAAAAGGAAAGCACAAGTTTGATCATCTAAATTTACTTCAATTGTGTCCCATTACCATTTAGTTTCTGATCTATTCAAAGCCAATTGATTTCCAATTAAGTACAAAGTTTTCTTTAATTTTAAATCCATTTAATTAATTGTTTTAATTCCAAACCTAACAGAGTTGCAGGGAAATCTTCATTTAAAGTTTATTCTTAATGAAGGAAAACAGAAGATAACAGAACTGGAAACATAAACTTCTGTTGTTAACAATAAGTTCTTTCTCTTTTTAAAAGAATGTTGTGTGTCATCCTTAATTCCCCCTTTTCATTAGGATTCTAAGATAAAGACTTCTGTATATTTTATGTGAAGGTCATGAAAGAAAAAAGACATATTTCCTTACTAGACAAAAAACCTTTATAAATCAATCAGTAAATAATGGTACACATCCCAGTCCAAAAAAAAAAAAGTCAGAAGGGTCAAGAATATAATCAGGCAATTTACATATAAAAGATGGTTAACCTCAATTTGTAAACCTTGAACTCTTGAGTTTGCTCCAGATGGCTTTCTATTTTAGAATAATAAATTCTAATTTTATAAAATCTACATAATTTACTATTTCTTTATTTCAATTTTCTCTTAAGCTATTTCTCTGAGTCTGTTTAGTTCTCCTAATTTATCTCTGATTTTAATCCTGATCATCAAAGTCACTTTAGATCTAAGTAGTAGAAAACTGAGGACATGGATATGGGAAATATTATTGGTATTAATTATCCACCACCAATCCTGAGTTCCCTTCCCCACTTTGTTTTTGTTTTTGAGATTTTTCTAAATCTTATTTTTAATAATTTTCATTTTGCTAGTTTCTACTTGAGCTACTTTAAAATTTTTTCTGCATTTATTATTCTCTCAGTCGCTTCTGCATTTCTCTACACATTAAAATGTCTAAGATTTTCTTGAGATATCCTAACAAGAAACTCGATTCAGATAACCTGTGAACACATTAATTAATATGGAAGCATTTCCTTGAAAGGTTTCTGTTCTTCCAAGGAAAGGACTCTCTAAATGGCATCTTAAAAATGAGAATTTAAAAATTGTTATCTTGGATAGATGTTAGCTGGAGCAAGTAACAAGAAATTTGCTTTTAGTATAAAAACATCCCATTGAGAAAGGTCTTAAGTTGCCCTTGAATATACAGGATCTAGGCATTATAAATTCAGAAGCTCTGAACTAAATTATTGTTTTTCAGAAAGAAAATGATTGATCAGAAGGTTTTGGCCATCAGGATAAGGTTTAGTTTTAAAAATGGAGTTGAGGCAGTTTCCTGGTAGAGGACAGGTGTTAAATAAAGTGCTTCTCCCTCCCCACTCTTTACAAAGATACTTTGAATCTTTTGAGTTAAAAGCCTCCTTTGATGTAGCTTTATGTTATCTCCCTGTCAGATCCAGCTTTTGACTATTCTAACTTTTTACCTATACAATGGTTAATATTTTTCACTAAACTAACTTACCAATTAGATTTTAAATTCTAGGAAACACAGTAGCCAATGTATAGAGATACATGGCAATGACAATAGACTTTACAATAGTTGCAATATCAAGAATGTTCCTTATGTTAACAGTAGGAGGAAAGTATGTTATATCACATATTACTTTTCTATTACCCCATAGTAACTAACAAGAGGACACTGGTATGGCTCTGACTGAAATCGTAATCATGAACTGGACATCTCACATGTGTAGAAGAGGCAGCTGAACACCACAGTCCAGCTGTTCCACCTAAGAATCAGAGGCCATCTTCCCTTCAACCCACCATTTACCTAACTGAGGAGCCTAGATATTGCCAGCTTAGAGACATCAAAACTAAAATAACACAGAGAGTTTGGCTTTAAAAGATCTTCCTCTGAAACTCTAGAATCCAAATTCATTGTTGGATTTGGTTCCTGTTTGGCAGCTAGAACATTTGTATTAAACTCTCAATCTTTTGTGCCTTAGTCCTTATGGATGTGTTCCCCTTCCAGGTCATAAAGAGATTAGTGAAAGAATTGGCTAGATTATTAATAATTATTTGCAAAACAAACAAATTTATAAAATTTATGAAGTATAGATAGAGATAAGAGAAATATTTTGCTGTTATCAAACTTAAAACAGCAAAAGAACACTTTCTTTTAGTTTAAAAAGAAATTATTTTCAGAGGTAAAAAAACATATTAAATTGAATCTCTACCAACCCACTCTGAGATAATAACCCTTCAGAAAGAGCTTTAGAAAAAAAAGTACATTAAAGAGGATATTGATGGAGTATGTGGGCTGAGAAATCTTGGGTAGAACATAAAATGTATTCATTTGATGCAAAATAGAAATAACTATTAACTGGATCTGCTTTTTAAAATCAAAAGCCAATTCTTCCATCAAAGTACACTCTACTGCAATAATGCAAAAATGGACTTTGAAATACCCAATAAAGAGATAAGTTTGATTTATTTATTTAAAAAATTTTTTTAGTTGAACATGGACACAATATCTTTGTTTTTACTTATTTATTTATTTTATGCGGTACGGAGGATTAAACCCAGTGCCTCATGTGTGCAAGGCAAGCGCTCTGCCACTGAGCCACAGCCCCAGCCAAGTTTGATTTAAATCAAACTTTCTATTCTAATTTTATGGATATTGTACATATATGTATTCCAAAATTTATATTCTTAGAAAAATATGCATTTAAAAATATCCCCCAGTTTTACATTTACACACACACACACACACACACACACACACAATCACATGATCAAATTTTAACACTGAATATGAGACTCCACTTGAAAACTGAAAACAGAACTTCAGATTTTCAGAGAATCAAAACTTAAATAAGGGATTAGGTCGTTCAATCAGTAAATTCTACAGGATCTCATAAATTGCTCCTTTTGTTCTTTCCACTTTTTCTAGTTACAGTGGCTACATAAAACATTATCCCATGACTTAAAATAACAATAATCATTATCTCACAGTTTTGGGGATTCCAGAATTCAGGAGAAGCTTAGCTATGAAATTTTGAGCTCTAAGTATTGAAGTAGAACAGAAAGCAGGTTTATTGGCTGTAGCCAGGTTCAAAGCGGGGGGCGGGGGCTCCGAGCATCAAATCACCTCTTTGAGCCCTGAGTTCAGAAAGTTTTAAAACTTTATATCCAGTGTGTAAGAGGATGGGCTCAGAGGCTCCCAATGTGTAGAATTTCACACAAAAGCAGCTTTTTCACTGTTTTGGGCATCCAATTCAGGCCAAGGACAGTCTGAAAATCAGTCTCTGGAAAAGGGAGAGTCCCCCTGACTTTCTTCCTACCAGCTGGCTCAGCAGGACCTGACTATAGTCCTTTGAGATGCAAATGCCTCTTGAAGGCTCCAGACTCAGACTGGAGGCCTTGAATCTCTTTTCTGTCTCTGCAAACACACCCTCCACCTGAAAACTCTGTTGTAGAAATTCTTGCTGATGGTCTAAGAACAATTATGCTAAACGGAATTTTTGAGAGTCTCTGGAGAAACTTAGTTATGGCAAGAGTCTTCCAGGTTGGGGTGTCTTAGTTATGGCCTGCTTCATTATCACATGAGGTTGCAATTAAGCAACTGTGACTGTTCTCCCTGGTTTCTTGTGATGGACATCTGATCTGGGAAAATTCAAATGGCTGGCAATTAAAACAGCTGAGGCTGCTTGGGCATCTTTCTCCAGCTCCATGTGACCCATGTGATCTTTCTTAGTGTGGCAACTTCAGGTAGCCAGGTTCCATGATTTGCATGTTTGTGTCCCTCCAGAATTCATATGCTGGAACTCCAAGGTGATTGTATTAGAGGTAGGCCTTTAGGAGGTAATTATGTCCTGAGGGCTTTGCTCTCATGAGGTGATTAGATCCCTTATAAAAGGGCTTCAAAAAACTAGCTGGATTTTTTTGCCTTTCCATATCTTCTGCCATATGAAACCACAGCATTTCTCTCTTTTTGCTCCCTTTTGCCATGGGGGGACATGCTTCAAAGGACACAATCTTCAAACCAGAGAGTAACTGTCACTGAATTTGCTGGCATTTTGATCTTGAAGTTCTCCAGAACTATCATAAATACATTTCTGTTCTTTTAAAAATCACCCAGTCTCAGGTATTTTGTTATATCAGGAATGGACTAAGATATCAGGTTTCTTACAGAAACCTGTTTCTTACTAACACAGGATTCTCAAAGTGTTTGTCTTGAGAAAGTCAACTAGAATCACATCATACTGAGGACTTTACTTTCTACCATTGTATGTGTTCCTAAGTCCCTTTGTGGTCCATGGTCACTCAGCTACCTTGTCACAGGGGTAGAGACTCTGGGAGCTGGTGAGAGAACTGGCTGGAGACCCACCTCAGTTCATCTCATCCAGTAGCTCAGTTTATTTTTGGAATGCACACAATTGTTATAGGGTTTGAGTGGGGAGTGCCTGCCAATCACACATAAGCACCTTAACATCTATAAGCCAACCATTTTATGCCTAATGTAACCGCACTTTGAGGAAGCATGAAATATTGCTGTCATGATGGAAAGCAGTATGGAAGGGTCTTTGTCCCTAAGGGAGGGGGGCTATGACTTGGGGGGTTACATTCTCTGAAGCATTCAATTCTCGGTTTCCTGTCCTGGTAGTCTGGTAGCTTGGCAATGCTGACCACAAGTGCTGAGGATGTGGTTTCACAGATGGCTCACTAGGGCAGAGTGCAGGTGTTCCTGTCAGACCTGTATGAGCATAGGTTTTCCTAGCACTCCAGGCTGCTCATAGCTGCTAGCTGTAAACCTAAAGTTATTCCAACGTACCATATTATTGAAAAAGCAAAAATTGCCACTCAGCTTCAAGAGGGAAGGAAAACAAATGTCAATATCATATTGTAAGAATGTGGTATAGGTATACATTGGTGTATCCAAATTTGGATAATAGAATCTGACCCCACAAGAGAATGGCTGAAAAGTATACTCAGATTTTTTTCCTATACAATGATATTTAGGACAATTATATGAGAAGTTTAAACATGCCAAGTGAGAAACTGTCACTGCCATAGTAGAAAGAGTTCCTTCTGTTTAATGAAAATAGACTTGCAGGTGGCAACTTTCCATATTTTATTGTATCCACCTTATGTATATCTTGAATTCTTATGCACCTTCATTTTTTAACAGGTATTTATTGAGTGCATACTCTATGGTAAGCAGTATATAGAATCATTAGGATTACATGATAGACAAGTGCTCTCACTCTGCTCTGTATAGATGCACACACAGAATTGTGTTTTCTAATAGCTTATATTGAGACAAATGAGCAGCAGATTTGATTTCTGAATAGGAGTCCATAAAAAGCTAAGTGTTGTTTGACTCTGATAAGAAATAAAATTGGATAGTAGCATTCTGAACTCAAAGGAGGGAAGGTAATATAAAGTAGGGCTACCATGTGTGTATGTGTGACTTCAAAACTGGTTCTGAAGTAATCCAAAGAAAGGAGTTTATAAAAGGAAAAAATGGTTTTGACTAGGGAAGCAGTACTAGAAAATATAATTTGTTCAGCTCTCCAAGGGAACTTATTAGAAAGAACATATTCATTTAATTATGTGATTAGGTGTGTTGTATGTGTACAAATTTTCTGTTTTATTAGAACTTTTTTTGAAAAGCAAAACAATGTCTCATACATTGTCAGAAAAAATTATTAAAAGTATTTTTTTTAAATCCGAAGTCAAAGACATCATTTAGGCTTGATAGTCTGGTGTATGATCTACACAAATGAAAGCTATAAAATTTCTGTGTTTATAGAGACTTTAAAAACCATCAAGTTCCCAAGCTTCTTCAATGTTTCAATACATTCCACAAAAATGTCTCCACCACATTTGTCTAGGTTCTGCTTAAGTAACTCCAATGAGAGGATATAGTGTGGCTACCTGTACCCTGCAATATGGTACTTAACTTTTTTTTAATCAATTTTTTAATTTATATATGACAGTGGAATGCATTACAATTCTTATTACATATATAGAGCACAACTTTTCATCTCTCTGCTCGTATACAAAGTATATTCACACCAATTCGTGTCTTCATACATGTACTTTGGATAATAATGTCCATCACATTCCACATCATTTCTAATCCATGCCCCCTCCCTTCCCTTCTCACCCCTCTGCCCTATCTAGAGTTCGTCTATTCTTCCCATGCTCCCCTCCCTATCCCACTATGAATCAGCCTCCTTATATTAGTGAAAACATTCGGGATTTGTTTTTTGGGGATTGGCTAATTTCACTTAGCATTATCTTCTCTAACTCCATCCATTTACCTGCAAATACCATGATTTTATTCTCTTTCATTGCTGGGTAATATTCCATTGTGTATATATGCCACATTTTTTAATCCATTTTCTATTGAAGGCATCTACATTGGTTCCAAAATTTAGCTATTGTGAATTGTGTTGCTACAAACATTGATGTGGCTGTGTCCTTGTAGTATGTTATTTTTAAGTCCTTTTGTTATAGACCGAGGAGAGGGATAGCTGGATCAAATGGTAGTTTCATTCTCAATTTTCCAAGAAATTTATATACTGCTTTCCATATTGGCTGCACTAATTTGCAGTCCTACCAGCAGTCTATGAGTGCACCTTATTCCTCACATTCTAACCAACACTTATTGTTTTTTGTGTTCTTAATAGCTGCCATTCTGACTGGAGTGAGATGAAGTCTTAGAGTGGTCTTGATTTGCATTTCTTTAATTACTAGCAATGATATACATTTTTTCATATATTTGTTTACTGATTGTATATCATCTTCTGAGAAGTGTCTGATCAGGTCCTTGGCCCATTTATTGATTGGGTTATGTGATTTTGGTGCTTAGCTTTTTGAGTTCTTTATATACCCTAGAGATTAGTGCTCTATCTGATGTGTGAGGGGTAAAGATTTGATTCCAAGATGTAGGCTTCTTATTCACCTCAGAGATTGTTTCTTTTGCTGAAAAGAAACTTTTTAGTTTGAGTCCCATCCCATTTATTGATTCTTGACTTTAATTCTTGCGCCAGAAGAGTCTTATTAAGGAAGTTGGGGCCTAATCCCACATGATGGAGATTAGGGCCTACTTTTGCTTCTATTAGATGCAGGTTCTCTGGTTTAATTCCTAGGTCCTTGATCCATTTTGAGTTGAGTTTTGTGCATGGTGAGAGATAAGGGTTTAATTTCATTCTGTTGCATATGGATTTCCAGTTTTCCCAGCATCATTTATTAATGAGGCTATCTTTCCTCCTATGAATCTTTTTGATACCTTTGTCAAATATAAGATAATTAAAGATAATTAAGATAATTATACTTTTCTGGGTTAGTCTCTTTATCCTCTATTCTGTACCATTGTTCTACCAGTCTGTTTTGGTGCCAATACCATGCTGTTTTTGTTACTATTGCTCTGTAGTGTCTTTTAAGGTCTGGTATAGTGATGCCACCTGCTTCACTCTTCCTGCTAAGGACTACTTTAGCTAGTCTGGGTCTCTTATTTTTCCAGATGAATTTCATTACTCTTTCTATTTCTATAAGGAATGTAATTGGGATTTTGATTTCAACCTCTTTTCAAATATAGTCAATTTTCATTACTCATTGATTCTGTTTTTGTGAATCTTTTGGGCTAAATATTTATTTGTAACCCCCAAATCAATACTCATTGCCCTTTCAGTCATTCAGAGACATGAGAAAAGTGGCAAAAATTTTAGGTTGTGCTATATACATATTCCCAGCTGAGGAATAGGTGAAGTTTTGCCTTCTTTTTTCAAATTTTATACTGTAAAATACTCTCCTTGTTGTGATCTGGTTAGTGCCAGGTTTATTTTCTTTTTTCAGTTTTTAATTAATTAATTAATTAATTGGTGATCTCACTGTTCAAAATGGCCCCCAAACTTAGTAATGAAGTGCTATCTGTGTTCCTATTTCAGGAAGGCCATGGTATTCCTTGTAGGAAAAATATATTTGTTAGATAGGCTTTGCTCAGGCATGAGATATAGTATTGTGTGACATGAGTTCAATGATAGTGATAAACAATACACATTAAAGAAGCTTTCTTTAAACAGAAACAGTAATAAAAACAAGATTATATATTGATCAATTGCCAAAAATATTATGAACTGGGGCTTATAGGAACCTAATCCTATATTGCCCCTAGGAGTAATGATTCAAAACTTACTAATTCAGTCTTTTCCAGCAACATTATAGAACATAAGTGAATAATGAGAACTGATGCACAAACAAGCATATTACAAATGCCCACTATGAGGGAGTGCTGAGTTTTCACGATCTTTGCATATTTTCATAGTCTCAAATGGTATTTTTGAAGTTTTGATATGTCTCACTCTACAGACAATGAATTTTCATGTGTCATTTGTAATTTCTACTGAGAAAAACATCAAATAATTGAAAATCATGTTATATATGATCATCAGGTCTAGCAACCAGAATCCTACTGTACTTTTCTTCTGTCAAAAACTACTTTTGAAAATATAGACACTGCAATCAGTAAAAATGAAAACTCATAGAACTATGGAATTAAAAGAGAAGACAAAACCATATTTACCTTGGGTAGGGAATAAGCAGCAACATGCTAGAGAAGGATGATAGGAGCAAAACTTACAGGTACCTTATCCCCAAAGTTTTGAATCCATATGAGACATTCCAGGTCTGAGGCAGACTTGGTAGTACATTTCTCACAGTAAAAATAAGCACATGGGTTTCTGTTGCCCTACCCGTTACCTCTAAACAGCAAAATTAAAGCCAAGTCAATTGTCTTATCATATGTTGCTTAGGAAACATGATTTCTATATTCTTTTATATAAGAAGCAAATCCTTCCCTCCTGAAAGGGTCTTCTCCTTACTCCAACCCTTTGATAGGTAAATAAAATCTCTCCAGGAGCCAGATAATGTGTGTCTCAGTTTTTAAGGCCTAATTATCAAGAGAGATTTTGCAGTTGTGAAACTTTTTCCCTTTTTGTCACATAAATCCTGATAGAGACAGCACTCTGGTTTTCCTGGTACTTCAGAGCTTAGCTTAAGGACCTAGCTCAGGCTCCATTTGATCACCTTAGTTGATAAAAAAAAAAAAAAAAAAGAGTTTATTATTTTTTCAGATCATGGAATTAAATAGGCAAATGACAATAGTACTCATTGTGAAAATATTTCTGAGTAAAGTGAGAACAAATGTTCTCTAACTTTACAGCATATATAGTTCTGTGGCTTGTGAACCTAGAGCTTTGTGTAGGTGAAATGAGAAACCCAGAGCAGTTTTATTATTCCACCCTAACCACGGTCTAGGCTTACATAATTAATAAAAGGGTAAGAGTCAGGCTAATTTTAAAAGTTCACTCAAATGAAGATAGTGAAAGATGAACCTGAAACAGCCTGAATGTATGTTTTTGAGAACTAAGAATATCATGGTAAGGATTTGATATTGTGTTACTCAAGAATCTTATAAGGACTTTGTAGGCTTGTTATCCCAAAGTGCTTATGTATTAATCTGAGTATGTGTGTGCATTTTATATACACATATATATGTATAAATATATATAATTATATGTGTAATATATATATATATATATATATATATATTTGATATATTCAAAGTAAGTGAGACTCGAGCAGTTCTGAGAAATCTGTTATTAGGAAAAGAAACTTTCTGAAATAAATGTGAATGAACCATCATCTCTAAGAAAAGGATGGAACTTTCAAAGACTGGCCCAGAATGTGTGTTAAGGAAATAAATGTGTCTCAGGCTTGGCCTCTGCTGACATCTTTACTATACTTAATGATGATCTCTAGCAGTTGTCATTCAAACTGACTTAATATATTAAACCTGGTATCCTAAACACCAAAATAAATGTGAAATTTTTCCTTTTAAAGGCTAAAGTAAAACTCTCAAATTGAGGATGTTTTACTTCATTAAGTGAAATTAAATGGCAATCTAAATATCAGCTGTGAAATCTTTCTAAATGTAAATTCTAATCTGGGTTTCAAGAGGGTTCTGAGATTCTCTAGAGGAAACAAGATTTTATGAAAATAAATCTTTGGTGTATCATGTATGAAAGATTCCTCCTTCTGTAAACAGAAAGCCTAGAAGAACATAATATAAAATAACATGAACTTTATCCACGGATTTAGTCTTTTCTTCTTAAATTCAGTTCATCAACAGAGCCACGGGGGTCTACCTTTAAAACCCTAACAGTTTGGCTTGATATTAGACTTGCTGATGAAAATAATGATTCTTCTCTTCCTTAAAATCCATATCCTCAAAAATTGAAGTAAATAAATGATGACTGTATTTGTTTTATCAATTGTGCATATCATTGTGGCATTTCAGATGATGTTTGTTTTTTTCCTCACCTGTAGTTTAGTTTGACATCTGGGAATGAATATCTGAAGCATGACTAGTTATAATTTTCCAGCTCTTAATAGTGGTATAATTAAAGTATTTGTAGGCATTGTAGATTTAATTGAGGTATAAACAATATGCTCCTGGATGATAAGCACATGCTAATTTCCATATCAAAAATTGAAAGTAAATAAGCAGCTTTTTGCTTTGTAAGTCTTTTGAAAGATCCTCTTTCAATGGTTTAACTTAATTTTTTTCTTCTCTTAACTATGTTATCAGTATAGGTTTTGTTCCAAACAAGAGCATTTATCATATCCTTGATAAGGACTCAAATGCTAAGTGATATGTTGAAAACTGGGTAGAAGGCAAATTCAAATAATTTAGAAAGCAAAAACAGGGAAAGGGGAGACTACTGGAAGTTTTAGAGGCACAAATAAAAGAAACTATTTGCAAAATAAATACTAATTTTGGAGGAGAATGGCAGATTCTACAGTATCCCTTACCCACCCAATGTAGGGATTAAGAGCTTCTGTGGCAGGAGCCAGGCCTGCCTTCAAGTGCCCATATGTATTTAATAGGTATATGTCATTGCACATGCCAGTACATTCTCTTAACCACATTCTTAATATGTAAAATGGGAAGAAGTATCTTTGGTTTCTCTCTTGCCTTTGCTCCTTAATATTTAATTTGACAGAAAACCCCTGTGAGAAAATTCTTTTAGTTCTACTTTCAAAACACCAAATGGTTAATTTTATGAGTCAGCTTGACTAGGTCCTGTGTTGCCCAGATACTTCGGTAAACATTATTTCTAGGCAGTATGTGAGAGGGTGTTTCTTGATTATACACTTGAACCAGTAGACTGAATCAAGCAGATTCCCTGTCTGGTGTGGGTTGGCCTCGCCAATCTGTTGAAGTAGAATGAAAAGCTATGTGAGGAAGATTTCTTTCTCTCTGCCTTTATGAGAGGGACAATGTAGTTCTTCTCCTGCTTTTGGACTCAGACTCTGACTGGTGCACATACTATTGACTCTTCTAGTTTTCATGTATATCCCTGGTATCTCATGAATCAGATGAATATGAACTTTATTCATTTTTGTTCAAGGCCTCTTTATCTTTCCTCTGAATACTTTTCTTCTTCACCTCTTGCTGCCAGTCTTGCTCCCTTCATTCTCAATTCAGTAGCCATAGTAAACTTTTTAAAATTTAAGTCGGATTGTGTCTCTCCTTCCTTTAGTCCTCTAGTGACTCTCCTTCTCATTCAGAGTAAAAGTCAAGATTCTTTTAGAGGCTTAACAAGGCTCTACTTGATCCAGCCCCCAGTGACTTCTTTCTTAGTAGGCACTATTCACTATTTCATTGCCCAGCTCCAACTGCTGGGTTTCTGTTCTCTCGACTAAAAGGCTCAGGGGTCACTCTAGTTAAACTGGGCTAACTGGGCTGCACGAAATAACCACACAAGAGACAAAAATACCTTTTTCTTTGGGGGTCGCTGTGACGGCTCCTCTGACATTAAGGGTCTGCAGAAAGAGAGAGAGAGAGAGAGAGAGAGCACGTGCTGACCCCTTTTATTGAGGAGAAGCTATTCAAATGAGGCAAGGGGTCAGGTTTCAGGGGGCTGAGTCTATCTTCATGATGTCCACTGTCAACAGGTTGACTGACACCTGGGTAGGCCACACCCAAGGGCACAGTAAGAGGAGGGGACACACACAAGGCACTTCCATGGAAGATTCTATCCTAAACAGGGCAAGGGGTTATATTACAAAGGAACAGGTGAGCATAGCTTCACCCATGGGGCTGTAGCAAGACACACCCATTTCTGTGACTGAGCGCCTCAGCACCCAGCTGGGGAGTGTAATTCAGTCACCCATAAGGTTGGCCTCCCACATCCAACCAGTCTGATCTATTTGTTGTTGCTTGAGCCTGATAGGCAAACTTCTACTTAAGAATACTTTTCTCCCAGGTACCTTTAGCTTTTGCTTAAGTATTAACTTCTCAAGTAGGCCTACCTTGATCACTCTATTTAAAATTGCAACCTACTCCTCTCTACCTAACTCCCTTTATTTCCCTCTCTAGTTTTCTCCCATTAGACAATTACTGATATAATGTATTATGTTTATTGTTTACTATCTTTCTCCCTTTAGAATGTAAACAAAAGCGGGGATTTTGTTCTGTGCACTTCTGTATATCAAGCACTTGGAACAGTGTATTAAAACTAGTGGGTGCCCAAAATGTATTTCTTAAATGAATGAATTACAAGTTCTTATGCCATGGTGTGTCTTAGAAGTTAAATTTAATACGGCCACTATATTCTTCCTAGATATTTCTAAGCTTTACTTTTCTAAAATGTCATCAGTCCTCCCTGTATTCTCAACTACCAAAGGAATAAAACATAAAAGATACAATGTAACAATAGTTTAAAGAATATTAACTAGGTTATATTTTTCCTTTTCATTAATATTTTGTTCATTTTGAGACCTAGGGCCCTGAACCATAGACATATTCAAAGTTTCTTTAGATGCAATATTGCTAATCCTTTGTAGAACCTACTGCTAAGAGAGCACCCTGAAGACTTTCCTCCTTAGAAACACTAAGCACATCACATGCATGTGTACACATGCACACAATCAGGAACCAAAGCCAGTTTAAGATCAGAAATAGCACTAATAGGTGATGAAATATAGTGTAATATACTCCAGTGTTTCCATCTCAGTAAACAGAGTACCAGTTTAATCAACTGAAAGATATATAGAGAAAATATTAATATCTATACTATGGATAAGGATTCATTAGATACTACGAGAAAGTCCAAAATTTAGTTATTTCTTCATGAATATTAGTTGATTTTGAATAATAAAGCCAGGGATGTTGTACTTGGTATCAGAATTCTTCCATGTTTTTCAAATATTTTCTCTGATTATAATAAAAAAGCATATTTTTTATAACTTAATTTTTTCAATAAGTTTTCCTCCTGAGAAGGTAAGTGCAGATTATTATGTATATACCAACATGTTATCATTTTCATTTATAATATGGTCATCTGTGGTTTTGATTACCCCACATAAATGAAATGGCAAAACTGAATATTTAAACCTGAAGGTAATCTATGAATACAAGAAATCATCATATTGCTGATGATCCCTAATGAGTACATGAAATTGCCACAGTCTGGCTGGGCACAATTCAGGAGCCCCTTGTCAAAAGAAACGAACTTAATTTTAGAACACACACATCGCACCACACTGCTCCTCAGGAAAACCCTCAGAGCCCAACTGCCACCACTGGCTTCCCACAAGCCTCTCAACCTGCCCCACTCCTCCTGCTCTTGAGGCTGATTGGCTGGGTCATGTGGGCAGAGCCAAAAAAAGTCCCCCAATGAGCAGCTCTGTGGTCTGAAAGGGTGGGGAAACAGCCCAATGAGCATCACTGCAGAGGAGCCAATCAGTTGGCAGCTAGAAGTTTGCTGGGGCCGCTGTGAGCCAATCATCAGCTGGCAGCTGGAAGTTTGCTGGCAGCTGGAAGTTTGCTGGGGCCCCTTTGGCTGTGGCTTTCAACATCTTCATATTGCTGATGATCCCTAATGAGTACATGAAATGGCTCACATAATCTTCCTCTCAGTTTCAGAACATAGTCTCTTTTCTCCAGAAGAATCTCAATGTATCCATAGGATCAAAAATCCATGAACTTTCTTACTTATTCTCTTGACAGACTGTGATATATATGTGTGCATGTATATCGATATATAAACATAAATAAACGCGCGCGCGCGCGCGCGCGCGCGCGCGCGCGTGTGTGTGTGTGTGTGTGTGTGTGTGTGTGTGTGTGTGTGAATGAGAGAGAGACAGAGACAGAGACAGACACCAGCTGGCTGGGCTGGCAATTAAAAAAAAACCCACACAAACACAGAAATGCCTTTTTTGGGGGTCAGGAATGGCTCTGAGACCTCAGGTTTCAGCTCCATACTGGAAGGCAAGGGGAGCATGGGAGGCAAGAGGCAAGAGAGAGAGAGAGCACACCCCAAACCCCTGTATTTATTTAGGAGAAAGATATTTGAAAGAAAGTTCTACCTAAATGAGGCAAGGGATTGGGTTTCAAAGGGTGGAGTCTTGCTTGGTGATGTCTTGTGGTCAGCAGATTGACATCTTGGAAAACCATATCCATCTCAGGTAGTGTGTGGGAGAAAAGGCACACATACTACACACATGCTACACATAGCCCCAGAAGCACGTAAGGCCAGACCAGTCCCCTCATATGCCAGCCCATGCACGATGTGTGTGTGTGTGTGTGTGTGTGTGTGTGTACTTCAGTTTTTTGTTTGTTTTAGTAGCAGAAACTGAACCCAGGGTGCTTTACCCACTGAACCATATCCCCAGCTCTTTTTATTTTTTGAGACAAGGTCTCACTAAGTTGCTTAGGTCCTTGCTAAGTTGCTGAGACTAACTTTGAATGTGCTGTCCTCCTGCCTCAGCCTTCTGAGGTACTGGGATTAGAGCATGAACCTCAGCACCTGGCTGTACTTTAGTCTTTTAAAGTGTCTTTGGGGGCAAATTGAGGCTATTTGTAAATAAGTATATTTATAGTTCTATAATCATGTAATTGTAACAAATGTTGCTAAAAATGATTTTGAAATTATCCAACCTTGCTTCTATTCCTTTTTAACCAACATTTTTGTTTCTCATAGGTTATATTTTGACAGTTGAATCAGCCTTTTTTAACAAACTAGTTGAGGTTGTTGTTTGGGAAGTTTTTCACATTTGCAAATTGATGATTGATTTGACTCCAGAGCACTGAGGTCCAAAGTTTATCTTAATGTAAGACTCCTTTTAACAATATGCTATTTTGGAGTCATGCATCATTACTTACAAACTGTACAAAAGAGGTTGTCATAACAACCAGAGCTTGGTTGCTTAGTGTTCCAAATTTTGAGATTGCATTTATATATATAAATAATAGCATATCTTGGCATTGCTTTAAACCACCTATAACATAAATAAAATGCTTACTTTGAATATTAAAGAGGATTGCTCAAGGAATTTCATGTCTATTCAATTCTCTTTCTGTACATATTTGTCTATACATTTAATGTATATGTAAATGTATTCTCTATATCTGTGTAACCCACCTTTCCCCCATCTCTCTAATCCAAAATATTGTCACAGGTACATTAGGTTTCCTTCTCCCTTGTCCTTTTGAGTCTCTTTCCTAGCATTTATCATATTTTAATTTATATTCATTTTATGTGGGTGAGCATCTGTTTGTATCCTAGGTTTCTGCACTCCAGAGAGGGAATATCATCTTATTTCTCTTGATGTTTCTCCCAAAGAACACTACCATACTTAAACATAAGAATTGAACAGTTATTGGGTGGAATGAATACGTCTTTGTCAAGAAACTTCTTAGGCAGGGCATGTACAATTTTGGACTGACAGTCACTGCTTTGATGGAGTAGTGACATCCTATGTACATATGCAAATGGGCTGCCTTCAACTTTAGAGTTCAACATTCATCTTATTAAGTATTAAAATGAGCTCTCTGTAGAGTACTGCCTCTTACTGTCATTTGATTAACTGCACCATGAAGTTATTTTATAATGTCAGAGAAAGTGCTAAGTATTCAAGACATCAAAAGACTTTATCACAGGTTTTAGAATGTAGAGGCATTTAGATTTTAAAACCAGAATGAAGACAACTGTGGATAGAGAAGCCTAAACACTTCACATCAGTCGATCTCTTCAGAGAATTTTTTATTCTCATTTTTTTCTTAGATACAATAGAAAGATTCCGCTTCTGTATTTTGTATATACTACAGAATCTATTAAAGTGTACAGATATAACAAGCTCATTACTAAAGTGGGACATTTAAGGGGAACAGGAAGCAGCATTTTCCTGCATCTTTTTTCTAATTATCTCTTATATTGAATACTCAACTTTTACACTTTCAGTGTTCTAACCCTAACTGAACCCTCATATCCTCATTCACAGATTACCTTTTACTAGTTATTCTTTTTTTTATAGTCACTCTTTTTATTAGATCATCAGACAGGTAGTTCACATGTAATATTGCTCTTGTTATTCACATGGTTGAATAGTATGGGGCTATAATCCACCATTAGTCCTGGATCTTAAACTTAACTTTCCCTCACTGTTACCACACACATATCTATCTTAGTTTCATTTAAGGAATCAATTCAGCCAATGGTCTCTTCATACTCTAGAAGTCTTATCTTTGCTAATGTCTTCAGCAGTGCTCATATTTTATACTTGCAATGCTGTTTTCTTCAATTCACTTCCACAAGAATGTACTGAGTTCTTAGCTACTTAACAAAGACTGTTAGACACTGCCACAGGCTTCAAGGATATTTCAATCTTTTAGTGTTTGTCACACCCTTTTTGATTTTCCCTACATATTACCTAAGATGCTTCAGGGGGAGGGGGGTAACATCCTATCTGAAGTTGCTCATTCTCTTATTCCACATTTTTTTTACTCCATATTCCACAGTTCCTCATCTGTACCACACTGTTTTTAAATTCTTAGGTCAGATTTTCTTTAGGAAATGCTTTGACAATGTTAGCAGTGATGCTAATATTCACATTTCCTAAGATAACATCATTTGATAGATGATGATAAGACATCTTTATGTTCAGAAACATTTATATATAAAAGTTATATATAGGGCTAGGGCTGTAGCTCAGTGGCAATGCTTGCCTATCACGTGTGAGGCACTGAGTTTGATCCTTAGCAAACAATAAACATAACAATAAACAAATAAAATAAAGGCATTCTGTCCATCTATAACTACAAAAAATATTTTTAAATTATATATTATATGAAGTTCTAGAAAAGACTAAAATAATCTATGGTGAAACAATCAGAAGAGTTGCTGCTTCTAGGAGATGAGAATAAGGGGACTGATTGGGAGGGGACATGAGGGACCTTTCTGGGGCTAGGGTAATGTTCTATATTTTAACGGGCATTGCATTACACAGGTGTATGCATTTGTCTAAACTCATTAAACAGTAGCTTAAGATGTGCATTTCATGTATGCAAACTTTACTTTTCTATGTCTTTTTTTTTAATGTCTGGGGGAGTCTCATACCTTTTCTTCAGGTCCTTTAGTAAATTTTCAGGCAAACACCTGTTCTAAGTTTTTGAATTTCTAATTCAGAGTATCTTTTCTCCTCCTATATTTGCAAATGTTTGTTTAAAGACATATTGAGAATGAATGGTATTACAAATTTCTTCTGATTCTAGATCATATTTATTAGGGGACAAAATTGTCATCTACTGAAATGTCATGAATTTAAATTCTATTTTCTTCTTATAGTAACTTTATATGAATGTCATATATCATGTGGTATTTGCTTTGGCATTTATTTCTATACTACTAATATAGTTATTATTAAACCTTGAGTGTTTTGAGGAGGCTAATTAGGTTTCTTACTTCAAAGGCATTCTCTTTTGTCACAGTAAAATACTTTAACCAATTGGTTTCTTTAACTAATGCAATACTTTTTGATGGGAAAAACTTGATTTTATGACCCTCTTTTTGTTTTTACAAGTAGTTTAGTCCTCTCTTGCTTCCTTTATTCTTCCTTTACCACCAAGTCTCCAAGGGTACACTCTCCCTAACACTTGATATACTTGGAAATAGTGGCACTCTGAAACTTCTGTCTTGGGTTCTGCTCATTTTCAAGTCTTATTCTTTCAACTTCCCAATAGTAGTGTTCTGTACTACAAGATCTCAAGTTGATTGTCAATATTTTCTACTCTGAGTGGCACTTGGTCTTTGAGAGGGATTTTATCTATATTTTATCTTCCCCATCCTTCCTCTACCTCTGCTTAAGACTTCATTTGTGTATAGGCTCTTAACATGATTTTGCTGAACTCAACATTTTTATTTTCCTATTTATAGGTAATTTAAAATATTTCCTAGTTTCATTAAAGGCCTGGATTATGTGTTAATTTGTTTTTCATTACTATCAATATCATTTTTTGGAGGACATGAGGTTTAGGAAGTTCTCTTTTTTTCCACGACCTAGAAATATTCATAATTCCCTTTAAAAAACCCAGAACATTAATATTAAATCCCACAATGGCAAACAGTGCAAGCCAGCATATATAACAAAATATATATACTTTCTTGATAATATTAAACAAATTAGATTTCAGATGTAAGCCTGATAAATTTATCAGTATATTGGCATTTAACTGATCAACTTCTGTTCTATGGGTATGGCCTTTTCTCAGATCTGGGAAAAACTGGGAGGAGACAGTGAATTTTAGTAGGTATAATTTAAAAATTCAAATTTGAAATGACTATACAGGAATAAACATAAAGTTGCATTATTTTCCAATGTACAAAGGCCAATGAGCAAGGGATCAAGTGTACTCTGGCATGGTGCTGTGTCCACCCAGAAAAAGGTACTTGTTTTTACAATTTTTAGAAAGGGGTTCAATAAGTGAATGGGATAAATAGAATGAGAAATGAGAGATAAGGCAGAAATTTCTGATAAGTACTTACTCAAAATTGCACTTTGAAAGCTCAGTTATCTATCCTCCTTCATTCTGGCACCTCACCACACATGGGAAGTGGAGGAGACATCTTTCCTTCCTGAGTGAGGCTTTTGTTTTGTACCTAAACATGGATACAAAATATCCATGTTTATAATTGTAGGTAGATTATTTTAAATCTAAAGAGTCTTTGGGGACTATTTGGTTGACACATAATTCTTCAATTGAATAATCAGAGATGTAGAGAAGTTAATATTTTCAAAAAAAATCAGAGATTTAAAACAGTGAAAGTTTCTTGTTCACTCCATGTATTTGATAAGAGGCTATACTTAACATATTGTCTGTTAAAGACTCAGGCTTGACTGGACAGAGGAAGGGAAATTGGTGAATGTTATCCTGGCTTTTCAAACCTTCAACATAGGAGCTGAGTGCAGTGGTACACATTTGTAATCCCAGGCTCTGAAAGTTGAGGCAGGATGATCACAAGATTAAAGCCAGCCTCAGCAATTTAGCAAGGCCCTAAGCTATTTAGTGAGACCCTGTCTCAAAAAATAAAAAGGGATGGGGGTGTGGCTTACTGGTTAAGTACCCTGGGTTCAGTCTCTGGTACCCTAGTGGTAAGGGCCCCTCAGTTCAATCCCTAGTATCAAAACAAAGCAAAACAAAAAATAAAAAAGCAAGCCTTCAACATAGGTGTGTAGTACATTATCACTTATGCTTTTTTTTCACTTGTAAAAACAAAGACGATAGTTTAATAGAGTCCTGACATGTCCACAAAACCATAATTGTCATATTTATGAAAAGCCCTAATAACTACTAAATCAGACTGGTGCATGTTCCTGATTGCTTGTACCCATATTCAAATATGGGTTCAAGAACTTTCTCCAAAATCAACTACCAAGTATTTGAATGATAAACTTCTTTAAAAAAATCTCCATGTGCTAATGTAGATACATAGAAACAGGCTTACTTCTTTTTGTTCAATAAAATTACCAGTTATGAGAACAAAGTATCACTTGATAATATATGAAAAATTTAAAAAGGTTTGACGCACATAGAGTTTAAATCATATAAAATTTTTTATTATAGAGGATTTTTAAAGGAATTCTTTCAGACTATTTTAGAAAGGAGATTTAGGGTGAGAAACAGGCTGAGAAAGAGGGATGGCCCTAAATTTCTGATTTCTACCTATTCTTACAATTAAAAATTTTTTCCTAATTCTTTCAAGTGGGCACTTCTCAAAATGCTGGTCTGAAACAAAAGTGCTACTGCCAGAATGAAATCAAGTTTTTTTTTTTTTTTCATCAAGGAAGTTCATGTGAAGAAAAATAAAATTAGATGGAATAAACAGCATGGTCAGAGACAGTTGAGTTAAAGTTTAAGCATAGATTTCTAATCTTACCTAGTTTTTTTTAACAATTCACATTTGGTCAGAGACCCTAATTTAGCCAATTTTCTGGGGAAAAAATTTTGTTCATAGAACATTGAAATATACATAGGACTAGGATTTGCTCTTTTTAGGTAATAACATACTGGTTTCAATAATCCTTTCAATAAATGTTCAGTAAATTATAGATGCAGGATATATGAATAAGTAAAGGCATTGCTAATCTCGGAAAGGTAACAAAGACAGTATGAGAAACTGGCAAAAGTTAATTCTGGTACAGGTTTAAGTTAATTACCGAGCTGTAAAAAGATATTGGAGACTTACATGTAGTGTGATAGGATAATGGGGAGAAATAAGCAGGGACAACCCTTACAGAAAAGATGGCATCCAGGCTAAATTAAGATATGGTGCATAAAATTTATATTTTATTTGGTCAGTGTGAGGCTGACACTGTAGGGGCATGACTGAAGGCCATCATTTAGGCTGGAGTTTTACTCTGGAAAATATCTGCATTTTAGCATCATCAACTCTGGCACCACTTTTAAACATTTAATCTGATGTGCTTGCTGGCAGCAACAATTAGAAATACCATCTCTACTCAGAATGGCTCTGGAATCAACTTGAACGACTCAATCACATCCACTTTATTTCCTCTACCTCACCTGTATTTTAATCGTTAAATACTCTTTAGCAAGAACTGAAAAAAATTTAGACTTCTTTTTTGATCTTCACAACTACTCTAGGTTGTTGTGACTCTTATTTGAAATATGAGCAAATTGTGAAAGAGATTGAAGAGTTGTCAACCCAGGTTTTAAATTCAAGCAAGTCTTAACCCTGAGCCCCCATTCTTAACCTCTATTTTATTCACTCTAGCAACGTGTGGGCCTTTTTTTTTTTTTCTCCTTCAGGTGGCTATAGCTTAATTATGTAAAAACAAAAAACAACAAAAAAAACCAATTGTGGGTTCTAACCATATTCCTATTCAATAGTCTAGAGTCAGAGAAGCACCTGCAAAAAACACAGCTAGTTTATATGGTCTTTCTTACACTGGGTTTATCCAGTGGAGTTTCCAGGATAATATGAATTTTTTGAGCACTGTGAATTTTGCAAATTCAAGCTTTGTTGGCTTAATTTTGTAAAAACCAGTGTAGTGAAATATTAGAAAAATGAATTCAAGTCAGCACTTTAAAAACCCAGTTTCTATTAAAGTATCAGATTATAAAAATGAACTAGTCATTGCTATGTGAAATTGTTACAACTTGGCAAGTTCAAACATTTGTTCAGACATTATTCTGGCTATTTCTATGATGACATTTTTTGCATAATACCATTTAGACTTGTGAACTGGAGAAAATCTGATTATTGTCTGGGTTAAGTATACCATTGGTTGCAGTTCTTAAAGCACTGATTGACCACCACGCCATGAATTCTGTCATCAGTCTGCCCTTGGGTTCTTCTCTGCACCTCCAGCTTACAGGTATACCCAATTAGATTTTGGACTCACTAATCCCCCACAATTCCCTAATTGATTTTTTAAAATGGGTTTCTCTATAAATGCATTGTATGGATTATTTCTCTGGAGAACCCTAATTTACAAACTAAACAGTTGCTTGGTCTCTTTTTTCATTTTTGTACTTTGGCACTTAGAACCAGTTTGTTGAAACCCTTGTATGACAATGGGCAATCTGTTTCTATTCTAGGACAGCCAGAAAATTTTCTCAAGAATATCCCTCAAATAATTGTCTACCTAGACCTACTATCAAATATGCTTCCTTGTTCCCTAATTTAAGCCATAAGATTGTATTCACATAGGATTTATCAGAAATTAAAATGTTTTATATAGCTCATTGAATTCCAAAACAATCTCAAGAGGTAAACTCTTTTCCCATTTTCTCCAAGAAAACTGAGATAGCTAAATTTAAAATTTCTTTGGCAAAGATTTGAACCCAAAGTTCAAAGTCAATTTTATGAACCCTACACTTTTGCTTTTTTTTCAAAGATAGAAAACCTGGGCTGGGGTTGTGGCTCAATGGTAGAGAACTTGCCTAGCATATGTGAGGCATTGAGTTAGATTCTCAGCACCTCATATAAAATTAAAAAAGTGCATCAACAAATATATATATATGTGTGTTTGTGTGTGGTATGTGCATATCTATATATAAAATCTCCAAATATGATTTTAAAAAAAGGAAACTTTAATATTCCACAGAAAAACTCAGTAAGGTTGAAATGGATTCATCATTGGGTAATGAAAAGCCATGAAATATAAATGCAAGGAATTCTGGGGCAAAGTTATATAGATTAAAGCTGCATCTTTATTTATGCAGTTGCCAGATGGCTATGAAAGAAGCTAACGGTATCCCTAGCACATAAACTGAGAGGAAAAAAGAAAAGGTTCTAGCAAATAAGTAGTTTCATAGTGGGGCCCTATAGGAAATCTAATATTATGAGGATTAGTCTAGGTAGCTATTTTGCTCTATGAAGAAATGCAGAATCAGTTAAGATTAATTTAAGAATCAAAAAATATAGTTTTATGAGGATGTAGTTTTTTAAATGGCTTAAAAACAGAGCAGCACCCTCTAACCCAAACATCTGAAAGCCAAACAAGACTACCAGTTTGCAATCTTTTTACAGTATTCTTCTCTAACACCAATGGTATTTGAATAGTGAACAAATCAAGATTAAAATGTTCAGTAGCTAATTACTGTCCCTTGTCAACCACAAAACCATAGAAACTAAGTTACTACATTTTAAGTGGTAAGCAGCATTTCATTACTTGTAAATTGGACTCACTGAT
Organism: Urocitellus parryii; assembly: GCF_045843805.1. Taxonomy (NCBI): domain Eukaryota; kingdom Metazoa; phylum Chordata; class Mammalia; order Rodentia; family Sciuridae; genus Urocitellus; species Urocitellus parryii. The sequence goes on along the minus strand of NC_135531.1, from coordinate 69,569,782 downwards.
GAAAACTACTAATCAGAGTCATCTTACTTCATTTCTAGGATATATTATACAGCTTCTGAGTAATCTGGAAATATTTCCTCCATTATGCCTTATATGTTGTTACATTTCATTTTAAGTATTTTACTTTTATTCAATAAGTACAATTATCAAGACTAAAATTTAAGTTTTAGGTCTAGAAAAAAAATTAAGCTCTCAAATTCTTAACCAATCAGAACTTTTATCTGTACACATCACTGTTTTTTCTCATGATCAACTATGCCTCATTAAAAAAAATAATTAAATTGTTATTACAGGACAATCAAGGTCAAATTTTGGTTAAACTTTTATGACATAAGTAACCAAAAGGCCATTATCCGGGATAAAAAAAAAAAAAAAATTAAACAAAACCTGATAATTTAAGAGTATGGCAACAGGTTTTATTTTTTTGCTGGTACTTGGGATCAAACCCAGGGGCCTCACACTCACATGGCAGGCAACCACTCTTCCATTAAGTCACATCTCCAGACTTAAACAAGCTATCATACATAGTTCTTAACTTAAAAAAAAAAAAAAAAAAAAAAAAAAAAAGTACTTGGGAATTACTGAAATAATAAGCACACACCGTATTATCATATTTCCTATTTCAGAGAAGAGGCATTAAGTATTCATGTCATTAGTTTATTTACAAACATCTAGTATGTTATGAATCCAAGAGTTTGATTCATTTTTCAGAGATTGCACCTCTTAAAACAGTCTTCATATCTGCAAAATAAAAACAAAAATTAATGGCATCAGAAAATACCACTCATTTTATAGAAGTTGAGTAGTTATCATTAATATATTGTCCATCAGTCTGGTACATCAGAAAGCGTTTACAGTATCATGACTTCATTCATACTGATTTGCTTCATCATATGCACCAAAACTTTTTATATTAGTAATCTGGATAAATTATTTCCTCATCTAAATTACAGACTTTCCTTTCTAAGGTATATTTTGAAATTTACACCCCACAGAGCTTCCCAAAATATTACTTTGGGAAACCCTATTCACAATTATGCTAAATAAATCTTTTATTCACACACAGGTAATCTGCAAACCTACCAATATCTAAGACTTCTTTGTGCGAGTAGTAACACATATTCTGTTAATGAAACTTCTCAACCTTGGCACCAATGGCTTTTTACCTTAGAAAAATTAAAAATATCCCCTAGACACAGCAATATGCTCCACTGTGGTGCAAAATCATTCTCACTGGAGAATCATTGAACGTATTTCCTCAGGATGTAGGAACTGATTAGGCACAGATTTATCACTGCAAAAATATCTGGGAGTGACACAAATTCAAGGAGTACTAGAAGCATTTTATCTCCTGGGTTTTTTTTTTTTTTTATATATTAAATCAGCTTTGCAAGGCTAGATTTTAAGAAAAAGGAGTACAATGACCATTTTATAAAAGGAAATAAAGAGACATGTTCTAAGCCATTTATTTTAGTAAAAGTACTGGAGAGAATATCATCAATCAGTTTTCAGAACTGTACCTGATTTAAAGCACAAGCTCGGGAATAAGACTGCCTGGGTAAAATTTCCAGATCACAGTCACTAGCTATGGAATCTTGGGCAACATGACATCTTTGTGTCTCAGATGAGGTTACTATCACCAACCTAACAGGCTTACTGGGGAACAGCATGAGAGTATCCATATCAAGTGTATTCAATAAACACTGGCCACTATTTATCAAAGAAATATTTTTTATAGGCTTATGAACCTGCCTTCACTGGTATGACATCTATACTTAACTTTAGGAATCAGTCCTACATAACAATGTATTTGTGCATGGGCTCTTTTTTTTTTTTTTTTTTTTTGGTGTGGGGAATGGGTACAGTATAAAATACAAAGGACTGCTTTAGGAAGATCAATAATCCATTAATTACCTGTTATGTGGATGAATTAGAACATCCTTACTTCTTAAGCAGTTGGTGTCTTACTATGAAGAAAGGGGCAGCAAATCCTGATCCAAAGTATAAGGTCATCATAACCAGTAAGCGCCACTTGTTTTCCACTGAAAATGGCAAATTCTGTTGGGAAAGAAAACAAGCAACCAAAGTAAAACTGCAAATCATCTGATTTTATAGGTCAAAATACACAAAGAATGAGAAGTGTGAGTGTGCACATGTAGTCTTACATAATCAGGTGTACAAGTTAACACCAAAAGGTAATACATACTTGGCTTTTCTGAACACCTAGCAGTCATCTTAGGAACTCAAGGGTAAAACTCACATTTTTATTTAATAAAATTCTCTACAAAGTAATTATTTCAGTAACAAAAAGCACTATTCTAGTTAACTGTTTATTACCAACCAGCTGCCTAGTACACGGAAAAGTCAACTGCACTACAAAGTTTGATTTTTTAATAACATGGCCATAACCTCTACACCCAGTCTCTGCCCTTTACTAGTAGGCCTCACGTAATCCTCCACGGCTGTCACTGCTAATACAGGACTTAAGCTCAATACACCTGAGACTAAAGCTAGTCTCAACCAGCGAGGGCAATTGGGTAAAGAAAACTTGTACAATACTCCAGGCCTTCATTCCTCATCACTTTCCAATGACCTTCACTCCGGGTCCCATGCCCTTCCCAATTCGGCTTTAAGCCAGGGCACCTGCAGAGGCAGTCTTCCGGGCCTCCCAGAGCTTGGCGGCAAAGGGGCCGCTGACTGGGGAGACCAGGCCAGCTTGCGCGCTCTGCCTGCCCTTTCCTTTCTGCAGCTACGCGCTTGGGTCTCAGCTTTCTCCAGGAGTTCCCAGCTTGCCATTTCCCTCTCCACAGCTCTTGAGCAGTCCTGGAGCAAGCGAGTGGCAGCCAAGTATTCCCTCCACCGACAAAGCCGGACCTTACACACTAACCTTCCCGGGACCCTCCTCATAGTGGCTCCGACGGACGACCGAAGTGGTGAACCGCCGAATGCTCTGTCCCAACATGGCGCTGCTGGGGCCTCAGCGAAGAGGGCAAAGACCGCAGGCGGAAGAAAAGCTTCACCTCGTCCGCTTCCCTCGACCTTGTTCCTCAGCGTGAAGAGAAAGAAAGGGAAGTTGGGAAATGGGGCAGAGACTTCCGGAAACGGAAGAAAGAGGCGGGCTCCGAGGCTTATGGGAATTGTAGTTCAGTAGCACTTGGCGCCTTTTCGGCCTCGAAGGATTATGGGAAATGTGGTCTGGCGTGGGACTGCAGGAGTGAGATAACCTAGAGATTTCTTAACAATGATGATTCTTTCAGACCATAGCCCTTTATATGAGCTCAGATCTGGGATTCTTGGGGACCTTTTCCATAAACTATTTTATCGAGTTAAGTGAATCACTTTCATCCAGTGTGTCCAGTTTATGGAACAGGACTGTACTTTTCAGTAAACTTATCGCTTCTTTGTGTATGTGAATGTGATCTGCAATACTTTGCCAACATTGAGATTTGTGTTTTATGATTTTACGTGGAGAAAGTAAGCATAAAAACAAGTAACTAAACAACGGGTTACACAAAAGATGTTAGAAAGCTGAGTTAGACTCTAGGAGATGGTTTCCTGAGAATATAGGGAACTGAAAATAAGGAGAAGGATGGAGAACAGAGAAAATTCAAGGCAATTATGTTGCAAGTGTGGAAGAAAAAGGCATCCTCTGATATCTGGAGCTAGCCTAGAGCTCCCCTGGGCTAGGAATTAGTGTATTCCTGCTAACAATATGCAGTTTCATAGGACATCAGCATAAGATAAGACCACTTATTGGTGGATGAATCAAGGAAAGAATTAGTCCACTGTGTAATCATTTGAACACAGATAAAGCATAAATATTATCCAAGCCACTGTTAAACTGAAATAAGTTTTGTCTAAACCTGTCTCTGCATTTGGTGATAAAATTTAGCCCAAAGCAACCTCTGTACATAGTGCCCTATACCCTAGCTCAGTCGTCCAAATTGTAATCAGACAATAACATAGTTGTAATTCAGCCAGTAACAGCAATTTAACTTCAGCAAATCACAAGCTGCCAATTTATCAGACCATGACTATATAAAGTAAGTGATGACCAAAGTCAATAGGGTTGTTTCTGTATGTCACTTTTCTCTGGCTATAAAGATAACATGCACATGGTGGGGTGGAGCATTATGATTTGTCTTTGTTCTGGAAAGCTGTTGGTTTTACAAACTTTTCCAAGTAAACTTTGTTAAATTTAAACATTGTCAGTTTTTCTTCTAATACCATATAAGTGACCAAACATCACCTTATCTGGTTTAATATGATGGCTTCTGACTCTTAAGCAATTAAAGCCTTAATCTTGGTCTAATCTTTTTTCTTCCTAAGAAAGATTTAGAAAGACAACCACTATCATGGAAAGCAAACCCAAATCCTGTAAGACCTTTCTGACATTTTACTGAGAACTGTGAGATACATGATTCATCATGTAAGTTCTCCCTACTGCAATTTATAGTAAATATAATTTGTTCAATTTTAAGTGTGTTTCTGATACCACCAGTTATCGGTGACGAGTTCTGCTTCCTCACATGTTGAAGTTTGAACATTAGAAAAGAACACTGAGGCAAGCATATAAAGCAAGGTTTATTTTAAAAAGGGGTAACATAGATTTATCCTGGGAGGAAGAAAGGGGCCATAGCTGGTATTCTGGTATCCCAAGAAGCTAGGTGTTCTGCCCTTTTCTATGTCCTAGGCTTCCTTTATTCTCCTGCCCTCTTCCCCTATCTCTCTCCTTCCTGCTTATGACCGCCAAAAGGTGGGAAACAGGAGGGTAGAAAGAGGAAGGGCAGGATGGAGCCGCCCAGGACACATTAATTTACAACTTTATAGCTCCTTGTAGGAAGGGGCAATTCCTGGGACAGGTCATTTTAGCAACAGGTTGGAGCAGGGGCATGTTCTTGATAAGGGTGCAGGAAGGACTCTGAAGGAATTAACATTTTAATCCCTCAGGGGACAGTCTCCAACTAAATGTAAGAAATTGTACTCTTCTGAAGAGTCGCTGAAAATTCACAGAAGAGAGGTGCAGGGCACTCAGGTGCCGGATATGTGATTGAAGTAATCCTGGACCTTCCAGTCAAGGTCCTGGACCTTCTAATGGAGGTCTTGGACCTTACTCAGCCACCAGCTAAATCAATGACCTAAATGAGTGCTATGTTGATCAGAGTTGAGCCTCCAAAACTGTTCATCTACAGATTTGTGAGATAGAATAAAGTGGTTGTTCATTCAAGCCTTTAAGTTTATGGAGGGGAGAAAAGCTTGAATAAATCTGGCAAATTTTTATTTTTAAATAATGTGGTAAATTAAAGATGACAACAATTTCCTTGTGATGCTTTCCATTGAATGGTGAAGTTTAACAGGCCTTTTCTTGACTTTAGTGCCTAGATTGACCAAAAGAATGGAATAGAGTGACATTCCGATATTTCTGAAGCTAACTCATCAAAATCCTTGCAGCTTCCACTCATGCAACTTGTATGTTTTCTTAGGATAAATCAACATATGAGAAATCTAACTATTCCTAGACTTTCAGGACTAGGAAAATGTCCAAGTTAGCCATATAGAGAACCCACACAATGAGGAGGAGGTTCAGAGAAGGGGAGAGGAAGAGAGAAAGAGGAGCAGTGGGTGAAGGAAGAAAGATGCAGGAGTATGAGATGGAAAGGTATTTTCCATGAGCGCCCAGTGAGTATTGCTAGCTAAGTCCAGACATTAGAAGTACAAATAAAGAAGCCTTCAGGTGACTCTAGTTACAGTTTTATTTGCTTACAACTTTATGAAATGGGTTAAACAAGATGAGCCCATCAGCTCACAGAACTGTAAGATAAAATAATAAATTGCTGACCACTAAGTTTTGGGGTAGTGTTTTTTTTTTTTTTTTTTAATGCAGGAATAGAAACTTGCAACAGGTATCACACACTATTTATTTCACAAGGAGGTTAAAAATCTACATTCAGATCATAATAGTTGGCAAGAAAAATAGAAATCATTCTAGAGAAACTTTGGATTCAGCATGATAAACTTTTATTACAAATTGCATTTTAAGGGAAATGAAACATTTCATAAATTGATTGGTATAAAATGGAAAACACCTTTAAGAATAGAAGATTTACTCCAAAATTATATTTTAAAAATAAAATCTAATTATTTTAGGTAGTAACGAGGGTGTATGTCATAGAATTAGCAATGTACTTTCTAGATTCACACAAGTCTTTGGAGACTGAAATTACATTATATAGAACAGCATAACTAAAAATTAAAATACAATATTTGTTATTTCTTTATATAGCTTCTATATTAGATTTTTAAGGACTAGGTTCAAGCTTACTTAAAAATAATTTTTTTTTAGTGAAGAAATTATGTTTCCAACCTACGTTGCAAAACTCAAATTAATGAATTCTTTTGATTTTGAGTTTATATAGCTTCTTGCTACTACAGTATTAAAATCAAAACTCTTGTGTTAACATCTGTTTGAAATTTTACATTTACAGGTAATGGACCTGGTTTCAGAAAAAGAAAAATATGTGATTCACTGAGGAAGTTAGGACTGGGAATTGTTTTGCCACTTTTCTGAATGACTTCATGATGACCCACAGGAAGACAAAGTTGGGGGGGAAGCTTACTTAATAATCTATGCATGTCACTCTTCATCTTGCTTTCTTAAAAAAATCTCTTTCCCTTTTCTTATCTCCTGTTATATACTTCAAAACGCTATCCCCATGTTGCTTTCTTTGAGAAGCCTTCCTAAAACACTTAAAAGAAATCAATTTGTTTTTCATTTAAGGTTAGCTACAATTTAATTTATAATGCCACTCATAGCGGCAATCTCATGCACTATAATTAGTTGTGTATGTTGCCAGCTCCTTACTAGACCATATGCTTCTTAAGAAAAAAACTGTTTTAAGTATCTTTCATCCTTTCACATAGTAGGTGCTCATTATAATTATGTAATAGAAGGAATGGTAAAGCACCATTGTACTCGTTATAAACTATCCTAGTGATTCTTCAGTCGAGTAGTCCCTGGTGCACATAGGTATTTTTTTGCAGTGCCTCATTGTACCCTTAATTCTATTTCTATTCTTCAAATATATTAATGAAAGTTAACATTATATGGTTTTTACCATAGACTTTACATGTAAGACCTCATTTAATCCTCATAATAATTCTATGAAGGAACTCTCACTATCATTACCTTCATTTTATAAATAAGGCTGATGAGATTCAATGAGTTTAAATAACTTGCTTGAGCCCCCAGAGATATCAACCAGAACACTGTGATTTAAACCAAATTCAATCTGATTTCAAAATCGCTGCTCATAATCCTTCTACACAATTTCCTGATTGAGTTGATCAGTAGATATATTGATCACATTCTAGATGAAGGAGTGGGTGGAATTCAATTAAAACACGACTGGATATAGATTAAATTGTGTATGTGTATGTAGGCTCTTTGTAACTTGCTGCTCCATCTACTGCTCCATGAGTCTGTATGGATCTTTCAGATGCAGGTGGAATCAGAGATGGACTATTCTCCAGATTCCAGACTCCTGAGTCCTTTGCATGGTTGGATGGTGGAAGGGCAGGCCAGTCAGCCAGGTCCAGTGATCTCTGAATCAGCAGAGCACTGAATTTGTGCTTCTACCATATCCTATGGTTTTATGGAAGATTCAAAGGCATTGCTTTTGGATTCATTAAACAAATACAACATAGGAAGTGATTATTTCCTCTGATATTTTCTCAGAGAAGTCAAACCTATCAGAGCTTGAGACTAGAGCTAAATTCAGTCTGCCTTTCTCAACATTGTCCTCTTAGCTCTTGACTAGCATGACAGTGGATAATTTCTGGAGGAGGCTTTTGGGCTTTGTCACCTTTAAGGTGATCCTTCACTGCTAGGAAGAGGTAAAGAACTCTTGGGTTCTTCTTAGGTTATTATTTTTATTTTAGAACATTTGGAAGTAACTTTAAACTTATAAAAGTAGCACAAATAGAATTAGTACAAGTATGAGTGCTGTTTTTAACATTTTATTCCATTGTCTATTATTTACATTTATACTCTTCGTATATTTTTTCCTGAATGATTTAAGCATAACTTACATCATGCTACTTTGACCCCTAAATAGTTCAATGTGTATTTCCTACGAATAGAGCTATTACCTTACATAACGATAGATTGCTATTAACTCCATAGATTTATATTAATATCTGTGCCAGTTTTATCAGTGGATCTACTAATGTCCTTTATAGCTTTATTACTTTTTTCTTTAAATCTCCAGTACAATCAAGTCTAGGAGCAGATATTGCATTTAGCCATTATAACTCTGTCTTTAGTTTCCTTTCAAGTGGAGACTTTCTTCTTGGTTCATCCCACTACCTGCAGACACCTGCCAGAGCCCAGCCTCCAGCAGAAGTCCTCCCCTTTTTACCAGCAGACTACTGCAGGAGCTCAGGCCCAGACCAGATCTGCCCTCACAGACTTGCATGGGACTCAGGGCCAGGATCCACACTGCAAAAAAGGAAGATACATAGACAACATGAAAAAATAAGGGAAGAAAGTGCCCCAAACAAACCAAGGTAATACAATAACAGAACCCATGGGCAGTGAACTTGATGAAATGTCATAGAAGGAATTCAGAAGGTTCATAATTAAAATGATCTGTGAATTAAATAATGACCTAAATGAACAAATACCAGCAAAATTGATCACTCCAACAAGGAGACAAGAGAGCAAATACAGTAGTAAAAGAATACTTTAAGAAAAAGGTAGAGACTCTGAAAAAAAAAAACAGCCAGAAATGCTTGAAATGAAGGATACAATAAGCCAAATAAAAATCTCAATAGAAAGCATAACCAACAGCCTAGATCACTTGGAAGAAAGAACGTCAGAAAATGAAGACACAGTATACAATCTGAAAAATAATGTTGATCACACAGTGAAGATAGTAAGAAACCATGAATAGAACATCCAAGAATTATGGGACAGCATCAAAACACCAAAAGTAATAGTTATTGGGATAGAGGAAGACACAGAGTTGCAAACCAAAGGAATGCACAATCTCTTCAATGAGATAATAGCAGAAAATTTCCCAAGTATGAAGAATAAATTGAAAAACCAAATACAAGAGGCTTACAGGACACCAAAGGTACAAAATTACAATAGATCTACACAAAGGCACATTATAATGAAAATGCCTAGCATACAGAATAAAGATAGAATCTTAAAAAGCCACAAGAAAGAGGAATAAGATCACATCTAGGAGGAGACCAATTCATATCTCAGCAGATTTTTCAACCCAGACCCTCAAAGACGGGAGATCATGGAACAACATACACCAAGCTCTGAAAGAAAATGGATGCCAACCAAGAATCTTATATTCAGCAACACTAAGCTTTAGATTTGATGATTAAATAAAAACCTTCCACAATAAACAAGTTAAAAGAATTTACAACTAGAAAGCCTGCATTACAGAACATTCTCAGCAAAATATTCCATGAAGAGGAAATGAAAAACAGGGATGAAAATCAGCAGAGAGAGGTATTACACTAAAGGAAAACCTAATCAGAGGAGAAACCAAGTTACATTAAATACCAAAAAATAAACACATATCAAAAAGACAGTGCACCATGATCAAGTGGGATTCATCCTAGGGATGCAAGGGTGGTTCAACATACAGAGATCAATAAATGTAATTCATCATATCAATAAACTTAAGGGTAAGAATCATATGATCATCTCAATAGACACAAAAAAAGCATTTGACAAAATATAGCACCTCTACATGTTCAAAACACTAGAAAATCTGGGGAAAACAGAAATATATCTCAATATCATAAAGGGTAGCAATGTTAAGCCCCAGGCCAACATCATTCTAAATGGAGAAAAATGGAAGGCATCCCCTCTAAAAACTGGAACAAGACAGGGATGCCCTCTTTCACCACTTCTATTTAACATAGTTCTTGAAACACTGGCCAGAGCAATTAGACAGACAAAAGAAATTAAAGAGATACACATAGGAAAAGAAGAACTTAAATTAACACTATTTGCTGATGATATGATTCTATACCTAGAAGACCCCAAAAATTCCACCATCAAACTTCAAGAACTAGTAAATGAATTTAGCAAAGTAACAGCATATAAAGTCAATACCCATAAATCAAAGGCGTTTCTGTAAAACAGTGACAGATCCTCAGAAATGGAAATGAGGAAAACTATCCCATGTATAATAACCTCAAAAAAATACTTGGGAATGAACTTAATGAAAGAGGTGAAAGATTTAAATGATGAAAACTATGGAACCCTAAAGAAAAAAATCAAAAAAGACCTTAGAAGATGAAAAGATCTACCTTGCTCTTGGATAGTCAGAATTAATATTATCAAAATGACCATACTACCAAGAGCAGTGTACATATTTAATGCAATTCTGATCAAAATCTCAATGGCATTCCTCATAGAAATATAAAAGGCAGTCGTGAAATTCATCTGAAAAAATAAGAGACCCAGCATAGCTAAAGCAATCCTTAGCAGGAAGAGTGAAGCAGGTGGCATCACTATATCAGACCTTAAAATACACTACAGAGCAATAGTAACAAAAACAGCATGGTATTGACACATAAAGAGACTGCTAGATCAATGGTACAGAATAGAGGACACAGAGACTAACCCACACAATTACAATTATCTTATATTAGACAATGGCCCCAAAAACATGCATCCAAGGAAAGATAGCCTCTTTAACAAATGATTGCTGGGAAAACTGGAAATCCATATGCAACAGAATGAAATTAAACCCCTATCTCTCACCATGCACAAAACTCAACTCAAAATGGATCAAGGACCTAGGAATTAAACCAGAGATCCTTCATCTAATAGAAGCAAAAGTAGGCCCTAATCTCCATCATGTGGGATTAGGCCCCAACTTCCTTAATAAGACTCCTTTGGCGCAAGAATTAAAATCAAGAATCAATAAATGGGATGGACTCAAGATAAAAAGTTTCTTTTGAGCAAAGAAACAATCTGTGAGGTCAATAGAGAGCCTACATCTTGGGAGCAAATTTTTACCCTTCACACATTAGATAGAGGAGTAATCTCTAGGTATATAAAGAACTCAAAAAGCTAGACACCAAAATAATAACCAAACCAATAAAAGGGCCAATTACCTGAACAGATATTTCTCAGAAGATGATATACAATCAATCAACAAATATATGAAAATATGTTCATCATTGCTAGTAACTAGAGAAATGCAAATCAAAACAACTCTAAGATTTCATCTCACTTCAGTCAGGATGGCAGCTATTAAGAATACAAACAATAATAAGTGTTGGCAAGGATGTGGGGAAAAAGGTACACTCGTACATTGCTGGTGGGACTGCAAATTGGTGCAGCCAATATGGAAAGCAGTATGGAGATTCCTTGGAAAACTGGGAATAGAACTACCATTTGACCCAGCTATCCCTCTCCTCTGTCTAAATCCAAAGGACTTAAAAACAGCATACTACAGGGACACAGCCACATCAATGTTTATAGCAGCACAATTCACAATAGCTAAATTCTGGAACCAACTTAGATGCCCTTCAGTAGATGAGTGGATGAAAAAATGTGGCATTTATACACAATGAAATATTACTCAGCAATAAAATAATAAAATCATGGCATTTGAGGTAAGAGGATAGAATTGGAGGAGATAATGCTAAGTGAAGTTAGCCAATCCCCCCAAAATAAATACTGAATGTTTTCTCTGATATAAGGAGGTTGAAACATAATGGAATAGGGAGGGGAGCATAGGAGGAGTAGATGAACTCTAGATAGGGCAGAGGGGTGAGAGGGAAAGGGAGGGGGCATGGGGTTAGAAATGATGGTGGAATGTGATGGTCATCATTATCCAAAGTACATGTAAAAGACATGAATTGGTGTGAACATACTTTATATACAGAGATATGAAACATTGTGCTCTATACGTGTAATATGAATTGTAATGCATTCCCCTTTCATATATAAATTAGAATAAATCAATAAAAAAAGAAGTGGAGAATTTCTGTAGCCTTTTTCTTCTGTGGTACTAACATGTTGGAATGATATAGCCATGTCTACTTTTTTTTTTTTTTTAAGAAAATAGGATAAGCTTTGTTTTGTGTTTGTCTGATATTTTTCCTTAGGAATAGATTGAGGTTATATTTGCTTTACCAAATGTTATATAGGCTATTTCCTTTGTATTTGATGGGATCACATGTGGAGATGCAAAATGTCCACATGCCCCTCACTGGTGATATTTATGTTGATTGCCTAGTTTGATTTTGCACTGAAAAAAATCTATTTTTTCTTTCATGCACACAATAAAAACTCCATGGCAAGACATGATAAGACCATGCAAATATCCTGTCCCTTATTCCCCCCCACACAATTTCTCCTGGATTTATCTGTTGATGATTCTTGCTCAATCATTACCATAATGGTTTTTAAATGATGATCTTTCCCAAACCAGCTCTCCTTTCCTATTTACCAGCTGCCCTTAGGCACTGAACTGTATGCAAAAGACTTTTCTCCTCCCCTACTTATTTGTTTGTCTATTTATTATTGGTACAGTCTAATGAATTCCTATTTTTCAATGATTTGTAATTTATTACTTAATTACTGTAGTTCCTGCATCATCCTAGACTTAGGCATGGTAGCCCCTTCAAGCTGTTACCTGTGCTTTTGTTATATTCTTCCATTGTTTTGTATTTTTTTAGTAATGTCTTATTTTATTTCATAACGAGATACTCTTGGCCCATTCATACTTATCCTATTCCAGTCCTGGGAACCAAGCCAGCACAACTTTTTTTAAAGTACGGAATACTGATACAGATGTAGGTCTGGACCTTAGGTGTGTTTGTTGCTGCCAGGATGCATTTGCTTCCTAGTGGCTACGCATGCACACTTACATGTGTTTATAAACAGGGGAGTGAAAATGCACATCCACATACTAGAAACCCTATGTCTTACCAGTACCTCCATTTTAAATTCATACTATATGGTTCTTTCTCACTTTTCTGCACTTCAAATGTTCATGTTTCTTCTTCCACAGTGAGAACACAGTCTCCCCAAAACAGCACACATCAGCACATTTGCTCATTGTTACATTTAAAATAGTTTCAAAATTACATTCGTAATACCATATAAACAAACATTTAAAATGAGTTCAAGGTCTGTGTACTTCTTCCCCAACTCCTATCTCACCCTCCAAACATTCAAGATTGAGGGTATGTATTCAAATTACATGATCTATTTCACTCATTTCTCTATCCTTTCTGCTCCTTTCTTGTTCTTTCTTCCTTGCCTCCCGGTCTCCCTTCCTCCCTCCTTTCTCTTTCTTCTACTAATCTTTCTTCTCTCTTCTACCAGTTTCTCTTACCCAGCAAAGTAATATGGCAGCTTTGGTGCTCCCATAGTCATTCCTATGGTCCACTCTCCTTTCTGATGAAAATACTCCTTGTCACTATTTCTGTTCTTATTTTCATGATGCTTTTTATTGACTTATTTCTGCTTCTATTGTAGTTATGTCATTATATACTTACTAATCTCTTTATTTATTCCCTTGTGTATGTATGCACAGCTTTTATTTTCTGTCTTTGACATTGTATGTAAGTTACTCAATCTGTGTATTACTCAACTATGCAAGTCTCTCCCCTTGGGCTTTACATTATCCCACCCAAAGAGAAAGAATGAACAGTTTCTGCTGATGTTTTCTAATGCCATTCATATACAGGAATGATCTCTGGTCATTCCACAAATTATCTTTACCTTGCTCCTAAGTTGCAGCTAAGATGATAGAAATAAATGTAGAGAGGAGGATAGTCTATGAGTAAAGAGCCAACATCTGATATTTTCTCTAGAAGGAAGCGATGTAACTTCAAAGCATTTTGATCTTGACCTGACCAGTATAGAGTAAATTTTAGATGTCTTCTAAATTTGTTATTCAGCCAAAGTTTTAGAATAATGTAGAAATTCTTCCTAAATTATTCATTTGGTTTGTGTTGCTTGCATATAGAGCATTGTAAAAACATATTGAGAATGGTTATCTTGTTCACCATTTTATTCCTAAAGGAAGTGAGTTTACTGGAAAGCTAAGGACACTTGAGTTTCAGAGTTTCTCATCTACATGAGCCAATGCTCTGAGAAAGTCCTGTGCAGTAATCTCACATTATCTTACTTTTTTGTAAAAATTTCAAAGTGAGATATTTGAACTATACTAAATTAAAATCTTTGTCTCTTTTTACTAGGGTTTTTCCTCTATTACAATTTCCTTTGGTTTCAGTGGCATAGGAGAAACTGAGAACACTTTTACTTAGGCAGAGTTAATGGAAAGTTAACATGAAATGTTGTTGACAATTAAGTTATCATTAAACTTGTAATATGTTACCACAATTAAGACTTTGATGACAGATTGATTAATGAAGTCATCAATTAGAAGGGTTTTTAAAATTAATCATTGCACAAGAAAATGTAAAATGCCTGAAATCTGATAGCTTATTATATAAAAGAAACTTGGCAGAAGATTTCTCACACTAGAAAACAATTCAAGAAATGCACATAATATTACAGTAAGAAACAATGAGACTGAAACATTTTAGATTATAAATAATTTTTAAAAACTATCCAAGTCTGATTTATCTTGCTTTTGGAAAGAGTGAATAATTTTTCTAATCTCTCTGTAAAAGGTGATTTTATAAAACTATTGTCCTATGGAGGAGTAGTTAAAGCATATGCAACCCAAACAACTGTATTGGAAACTGTATTATGTGAATCTATCAGCAAATAATGATGAAAATATTATTTTACGTTTTGGGCATTTGTGATTTCTTTGGCCTTTGTTGTATTTAAAGTTTTGAATTTTGTGATTTCTTTTTTTCTTCTAAATAAATACTCACTTCCACATATATTTTGTTTAATGCTTTGTGGGTTTTTATTCCCATAAATGTATCTTTTCTTTATGATCCACATCTGCCTGCCCCTAGAAAAATGTTTACAGAGATAGAAATTTTGTCAGATCACAAAGTACCTTTACTTATAAGAATACATTTTTAAAATGTGTCCTTTTTTTGGCAAGTATATCAAAATGTTCATGCTACAAGGTGATTTTATTCAATACACTAGGCTCCAAAATGACTTCTGTGTGTTTCTAAATATCAAATCCACCTGAAGTTGCTTTGATAATAGGGTATTTCAAGAATGTGTAAGTAGCAAAAATGGTTTAGAATATGAGAAACTAAAACAAGGAGCACACATACACACCCACGCAAGAAAGTCTCATTACTTTTGAATACCACATTTGCCTTAAAATCATTTCATGTCCTGATCCCAATTTCTTTACCTAATCTCAGTGTAGGTTCAAGGATGGTTGAGTTTTCCTTATTTTTGATTATTTGTCATTGGGACTTGCCAAATACAGATGGATACATTTCTATAAGATGAATATAGAAACTAACATATCCCAATATGAAAATCACTGATTCTAGTTATATTTACATTCCATCTCTGAGTTGGCTTAATTTACAATGACAGTTGCTAATATTGCTTTTTAAATTCACTGTGATATCTCCTGTTTGTTTCTGTAACTGGACTACTAAGTGATTAAGTAGTTTGACTTATTTATTTTAGAGAAACATAATTTAAATGCTCTCTGATATTTTGAAAATGAACTTGACCCATGTTTAAAATACAAATCCTTAGAGTGGAAGCAAGAAAAATACTAGAAATACAGTAATTCCTCCACCTCTCCTCTGTGGTTTTGCTTTCTATGATTTCCATTACCTACAGTCAAGCACTGTCCAAAAACTTTAAGTGAAAAATCTCAGAAATAAACAATTCATGAGTTTAAAATTTTTTTGTGCACCAATCTGACAGCATGATGAAATATCACAGTGTCCTGCTCCTTCCCACCTGGGATATGAGTCACCCCTTTGTCCAGCATATCCACACTACTGGCATGTTCATTATCTAGCGGCCGTCTTCATTATCAGATCCACTGGCAAGATACTTTAGTGCCTGTGTTCTAGTGACCTTTCTGTTGTTGCAACTGCTATGTCACAGTGCTCACATCATGCACTTCACGTCATCTCATCATGTTGGCATTGCACCATCTCACATCATCAAAAGAAGGGTGAGTACAGTACAGTAAAATATTTTGAGAGAAAGAGACCACATTTAACATAACTTTTATTACAGTATACTGTTATAATCACTCTGTTTTATTATTATCTACTCTTAAGTCATATTGTGCCTAATATATAAACTTTTCCATTGACATGTATGTGTAGCTCAAAACATAATACAGGAATCATTACCATCTGCATTTGTAGGCATGCACTGGAAGGTATGGCATGTATCCTCTGCTGGTGAGGGGAACTACTCTATTTGAGAGTAGGCCTGACTTTCTTGTACTCTATATGATGAATGTAAATAATCTTGCATCTTATTATCTGAAATATTTATTTATAATCAGGCTTGAGATTGCTGATGGATGGATAGAAGCTGCTGCTATATTTCTATTACTTAGATGAGACTAAAGGAACCAGACTGACACTCTTCAAAATGGATTGACAACTACATGGTTAATACAGTCCATCAAAATGTGTTTGTTTATGCTATTGCAGTTTTTGTATTTGGCTTTTCACTTTGGACTCATAATTAAGAAGACTGGGATTTACTTGAGAAAAACATTTATACCCTTTGAGTAAATTATTACTGCATTCACCCAAGAGTTGTTTTAAACATGCCAACTAATTATAAAATTATTACACAAAGTGGGTTAGGTTTAATTACAGGTTCTCTTCACATCCCTCATTGAACAGAATTCTAAAACTGTATCATTGCCCTGAATTGTGCTCAGCCATCTTCTTACCACCTTGTACTAAGGGATTTTATAAATAATAGACTTATAAAAAAAACTCATTGCTGGGTCTTCTGTGAGAATTTTTTTTTTCCTGAGGATGTGGTTTAATACATTTCACAGTGTCATTTTTATGAAGACCCATAGGAGAAGTTTCTCTTTGGTCTTCGAAGTAGAATAAACCTGCTTCTTCTGGTTAGTGGATTTGCTTTTGCCTTATGGGAACTGTGAATAACAAATTTCATTGTGCTTTCCTCTTCATTCTGGTTGCTAGAAAGCTTAAAGCTAAATATGTGACCACCTCCTGTGGAGATGATGGACATACTTTGTGTACTTTGCTCTTGGTTCCATCTTATTTTCTAAATTTATTTACTTTATCTTCACTTTTATCCTGGATTTTAAATGTATTTTTCTTGTTTTATAGCATGTGTCTTTGTTCTGTGCTTCAAATGACTTCTGGAATAATATATTAGCATGTAAATAAAATAATAAATCATAAATTTTCCTCACATAAAAAACACTGTTGTAGTGTTACTTTTATCAAGTTTTCTCTCCTTTGCCTTATGGAACCTGGGCCAGGCAAGATAATTAAGGGTAGCTAATATAATCAATAATCCCCAAATGTAGTACTTTAATATAAAATTCAGAGAGATTACATTGTTAACTCACATCACAATCTGAACATGCAATCTTCCACATGGCATACAGGTGCTACCATCTTAAAGTCCTCTACTCAATACTCTGATTAAACTTGTCAACATGCTAAGGAGGGGAAAATAGAGGCTCATGCAGCACAGTTTGGGGCCAGGTATGTAGGTGACATACATTTCTCAAGCCCACATTTCATTAGTCAAACCTCTCCCATGCTACAATGAAGATGCAGGAGGTCTAGAGAATATGAGATTTCTGTGTTTCTGAGAGGAAACTTGAAAAGGCTTGATTGAACATATGTCATCTCTCCCATAGAGAACATCAGTTTCTGTCTGGAGTCTTACAGAGTGCCTCCGTAAGAATTCAATATTCAGTGGTCAAGTATAATCTTGCTTTGATTTGCTACCATGGCTGCTAATCTTCATAATTCTTCCCGGTGGCTTTCTTGCTTCTACACATTTCCCTAGAGTTGTACACTCCAAGCAGTACACTGTAGCCTGGCATCAGACTTACCAAGGTTCAAATTTCAGATTACCCTGGGGGAATTTTTTTTCCCTGAGGATGTGGTTTAATACATTTCACAGTGTCATTTTTATGAAGACCCATAGGAGATGTTTTGGGTAAATCATCTGACTTTCCTCATTTTGACATGGGGCCAATAATATTACCTATTTTATAGAATCATTAGGAGAGTTAATTAGCATATTTTCTGTTTTAGAGTATTTTTTAAAATTTGTTTTAATTAGTTACACATGTAGAGTGTTTTATATTAACAAATGTCCCTATCATAATCCTCTTCTAGGGTCTCCCCACATATGCCACTATTTCATTAACTTTCTCTCTTTGTTCAATGGATTGGCCATTGAAGTATATTGGTCTAAAATACAAACCAAACCAAACCAAAACCAAAACCAAAAAACAATAAACAGAAAAACAAAACAACAAAACCCAAAAGACAAAACTGATCTGCAACTAGAATTAAAGAGTTTTAATTTTTATCTAATCATTGATGTATGTATCCTAAGTATCCTGTGTAAAGACACTCAGAATTTGCTGAAAATAATGATTAAATAATGTGAAAGACTTTAAATCAAATACTGTTTTGAGTCTGAGATTATGACTTGGTTTTTAAAATCAACTTCACTGAGGCATAATTTGCTTGTAATAAAACATATATGTTTTGAATGCAATGAGTTTGGCAACTGCATATAGTTGTTAACCAATATTCTAACTAAGGTTAGAATATTTCAGTCACCTATACTTTATTTATTTTACTACAATTTAAACGTGTTAGTTTATGGGGTTCAATGTGATTATTTGATACATGTATACAATGTGTAGTAATCAAACCATGATTTATTCTTTGCAATATATTTTCAAATGATTTACATGTTAATTGCCTCTGAGAACCCTAACCTTTGATGCATGGCTGTTTTCAAAAATAGAACTACACTCAGCATAATGTAAGTGAGGCTCTACTGCAGGGCTTCTCAACAACTGAACTATTGATATCCTAGTGCAGATAATCCTTTCCTGAAGGAGATGTCCTGTACATCATAGGCTATTTAGCTGCCTTCCTAGGATCTGCCTACCAGATGCAAGTAACAACCTCCATTCCCCCCAGGTTCCACCCCTCCACCATCCATGACAAGCAAACCTGCCTTTAGACATTGCTAAACATCCATCCCCTCTGGTGCAAATGTTCTGTGTTGAAAACCACTGCTCTGTGGCCATCTTTTCAGGGCAATCTGAGTCAACAGAACATACACCTGGTCTGAGCCAATGCTTCTTTACCTGCTACCTGCTGAGATCTAACTGGTAGATTTTTTCCCCCCTCATTTCATTGAACAGGCTAAGGCCTAACTATGTTGGGATCCTGAAGTCCATGGGCAAAATGTCTACTCCAATCTCTGCTATCAGTGTGTGCCATCCAGTGCCTGAAATATTGAACATGTGCAGCTTCTATTGATCCTCCCCTCTGTTCCTCACAGCGACATTAAATCTTAGTTTTATTTTATTCTTGCCTTGTGAATGTGTGCTCTCTGAGAATCACTCATTTAGAAGGTAATGAGCCTATCCTTAGCTCTACCTTCAGAAAAAGACAATTAGTTTTTAATTAAATGAGCGTGTGTGCTTATCCGTGTATCTGGCAAGTAGTAATGCTCAACACTCTGTAGCAGTTGTTATTCCTTTCATACCACAGTTTTTCCACTGTTGCTATTTCCCCCTATTTTTCCTGTGCTAGGGACAATTTGTGTTAAGTCGGTGCTTTTGCCTTCTTCATACTGTCCTTTCACTATTTGTGTCAACTGCTGTTGTATTAAGGATACTTGTTCCAGAGATGCTTCTCAAGACTTGCCTATCTTGCCTGCCTGGACTTGTGGGTCATGAGTCCCATTTGATATGAATTTTATTTTGAAAATCAGCTTCTGAGGAAACCCCATCATTATTTCATTGGAAAGAAACTGCTTTTCTAAGTGTCACTAGGAAGACTAATCTCTAAAGGAAAAAAAAATGTTGCCGTGCCCTGCTCAAGGAGGGATCAGATAACTCCACAGAGGCGTGAGCAGGCTAAGAAATTAAAAGTCTGAAATCATTAATAAGAAATAAAAGACAAAAGACACAGAAAAAGAGTTTCACAGCAAGGTCTTAGTGGATGGATTGGACCTGATGGGTCGCATCTCTAACAAAGAGTGAGGCTTTGCTGTATTTATAGGGAAGAACATCAAAGGGACTTATTGTCAGGAAAAGTTCTTCAAGGTAAATAAGAAGGGAAAGGCTGTGGCGAAGTTGGTCTGATTGGAGCCCTATCACTTGTGCAGTAAATCTTCCTCCTCCAGGCAATTGGTGCCTCAAGGCTATCTGGGTTCAAGGGTACTCTTTCCACCTCAGGGCAGCAGACATCTGAATCCAAAGCTATCAAACCCATAAATTCTACACCAGGCATGGAATCTGCCCCATTAACAGTGGTCACCAGCAAATGGGTGCCTTTCAGTACCTTTATACTGAGAGAAACCCTAAAGGGCAGTCTAGCTGTCCAAATCTATGGAGTTCAAAGCAATGATTGATTTGCTGCTCTCCACAAAAAAATTAGGACATTCTGTCTTTGATAATTTCCTAATTTCTTCACTGTCCTTGTCTGGAAAAGATAGAGGCTCTATACTTTTAACTTGTTTTCAACTAAAAAATTTTGAAAAGATCTTTTTTATTAAAAATATCTATTATACTTCATTAAAGATAAACAAAATACTTTTTTTAAGAAAATAGAAGCTTAAAATATGTGAGAACATCTAACTCATCAGATACGGAAACCAGAACAGTGTTCATTTACTGTGAGGAGAGGAATCCAAATCATGTGAGAAAACCTGAGTGTAGAGGATCATTAAAATGTAGATTATTATTATATTCTGTATTATTTATTATTTGTTATTATGGTCTATATTCTATGTCATTGTCTATACTAGTATTTGTTATTTCATTATGTGTTATTGCATATCGCCAGCTAGTGAGGCTGCCAACCTAAGCTGGGTTCACAAAATCTGGCTACATCAATAACTACAAAAAGGCAAAGAAAGCATGGAGCACACAGAAATACCTTTTCTTAATCCAAGACTGCTCTTGACAGTAGAGGTAAGTTGGAAAGAGACAGCAAGCAAGCCTGAGACCATTTTTATTCAGGAGAAAGAAAATTGAGAAAGTTCCACCCAAATGAGGCAAGGGATTGGGTATCAGGGTTGTGGCCCAGTCTCACTGGGTGATGCCCACTCCCAGAGCTTGTTCCCTGCCAACCCTGGGTGAGGTCCTCTTGCTTCCTCAAGCAGTGGAAACCAGTCTCACCATCACTCCAGGTTAAGGGCGCTCAGCTCTTATGTAGCAGCTCCCAACAATTACATCCTATATTATTGTCTATATTAACATGTTATGTAATATTTTTACAATTTGTACAGATTATGATGAACTTGGAAAATTTTATTGAGGTTCTTTTTGAATAGACTTTGATTTTATATTCATGGAGCATAAATATTGGCATCAACTTGCCCTTTGAAATTCTTGTATCCAGAAATACGAGATGCAAAATCTCTGTTGTTCAATCTGTTTTGTCACCAGCTGTTTTCCAGACTTGTTAGAAATTTAAAAATTCATATTGTTTTCTTCTTTCCTCTTTACATTCTTGCTGGAGAAATCTAATACTGAAGGGAGAAAATAATGGGAGAGACTGGAGCGAAGAGAAAAGTATGGTTATAAAAAAATAGTGATGAATTAAAAGTTATTTTCTCAAGATAGAGGTTTTTACTATGGGAAATAAAATAGCTGATATGAATTCTATTCACTTCTGAAAGCAGTCCTGGATTTTACTGTGGAAGTCGACAAATGTGACTTCAGAAGAATAAAAAAAAATCCAAATGTTCTTTCCTATCAATCTCAAGAATAATGTAAAACCTTTGAATTTAAAATTAAAGACAAAGGCTTAGATACAAACCGATAAGAGAAATAAGAATTTGCCTCAAATTTACAGTCCATGACCTTCCTAGGAGGAAAGATTAACCAGGGAAGGTGGGCAGGATTAATACTGGGAAGCCAAAGGGACTAGGGAAACAGGGAGACGAAAACGCAAATGGAAAAAGACAATTTCTGCTGACCTGTGTATTTAGTGAGGACATCATTCCTCTGTCTCTTTCTTTTCTTTTTCTTCCTTCCTTTCTTTCATTTTCATCTGATCAGTGAAAATTGGGTGAAAAAATATAAGGATCTAAAGTAAAAACCATATTAAAACTTTAAAGAACTTGGATTTTTAGGAAACAAACAAACCAGAAACCAGTGCTAAAGACGAAGGATGCCAAATCTAAATCGATTTGGAAAAAATAGAATAGATTCTAATATCTGAAAGCAGAGAGACCAAAGAAACCTGACAAGTAAGTTGATAATTACAATTATGTAACAGGAGGGAAAGTTCTCATGCCCTTTCCTCTTAAGTTCCAAGCAGGACATCTTCTTTTTGAAGAAACACTCTCCTTTTCCTGTATTTAACTGGACTTCCTCCAATGGGGCCATCGTTGGAGTTTTTCACAATGAACTTCCCCCATGGCACCACAGCCTCAGCCATGTGAAAGTGGATGTCTTCTCTTGGTGAAACTCTACCACCCGCAATTAATCTATTTTTTTCACTGGACCATTTCCATTTCCTGGTCACCCCAGCCCAGAATTTGAAAGTTGTTTTTAATGATTTTCTTCTTCCATTTCATGCCTGTTAGAACTTAATAGGAGTGGTATGGGCAGAGAAACTCAGATACAAATTAAAAAAAACAAAAACAAAAATATAAAATGTCTTAAATAATCAGAAAGATGGGAGATCCACAGAAAGAGGAGTACTCTTTTCTTGTCTGGTGTACACAGAGTTGCCCATGGGTGCAGCAGTGATCATTTTAAGTGGATCTCTCAAGGCAGACACTGTGCTGGTTATTTCTATCTCAGTCCAAGTGGAAGTATGAAAGGAAAACATGTCCCCTACATGGCTCTGAGAAAGTCAGGAGCTTTACAAGTTTGATTTTCTAGCTTCAAGATCACACCTGGTTTTATATAAAAACAGCACCTATGTTAAACAAAACTCTTAGGTAGAAAAATGTTGCTGTTGGATCTTTCCATTTCTGAGCTCTGTTCTGTTTCCTACCACTCTGGACTCCTTCCTTCTGCACACCCCTCTTAGGATTCCAAGAAGCATGCTCTCTTTTTTTTTGGCGGGGGGAAAGACTTTAATTGCCAAAACACAGGACTAAATCAGTCAGGGTCACTCTAGGTGAATTTGGATGGCACTAAATAATCACACAGACACAGAAAGTACCTTTTTCTTGGGGTTCAGTGACGGCTCCTCTGCCCCAGCTCTCACAAAGGAGGCAAGAGAGGTAGGCAAAAGAGAGAGAGAGCATACCTGAAACTCTGTTTATTGGGGGAAAGACACAAAAATGAGGCAAGGGATTGGGTTTCAGGGGGGTGTAGCCCAGACCCATTGGGTGATGCCTCCTGGAAGAGCTGTATTTCCTTGCATAGTGAAGGTGAGGTCCACTTGCTTTCACACTGGGAGCGGAAGCCAGTTCCACACCTTCATTGTTCAAGGCTAAGGGAGGGTGCTCAGATCCTACATGATCAGCTCCTGTTCATGGTTGCCCCCTGACATTTAATGATATTTAAAATTAGTGAACTTTAAAATATATAAACAATGGCATTATTTTTGAGTTTAAATGTTCTCTAAAGAATTTCCAATTTAGCAGTGATTAAGGCCTAAGCTAAAGAAATGAATTCTCTGTAGATAATTTCAGAAAACATGAAGATGAGGAGGGTTCTTTGTATCAGTATTTGTTTAATTAGGAGAAACTGTTCTGGATGAAATTTAAAATATTTGGGTGGTTTCTGTACCATGTAAATCTTATGAAGCTATGGAAAATATGGGTACAACTGTATAAGTTACACATCCTAGTTTAGATTTGTAATAATTGTTTAGCTACTTGAAGCTATTAAATAATGATGTTGAAACAACTCATCAGTTTCAATTCCTCCAGATGCACAGAAAGATATGATAAACTTGAAAACACACGCGCAAACAACATATTTTAAGTCATAACACAATTTTTTTGTTTCTGGATATAGTAAATTATTTTTATCAAATATATTACTTTACAAATTATTTTTATCAAATATATTACTTTACAAATACAATTTTAAAGAGAAATTAAAGACATTAATATAGAATATTAAACTTTGTTTATACTATACAAGATGTCTTTAAGCAAATAACAGAATAATCTTCAAAAATCAAAAGTGACATAAATGAACTGTAGGATTAGGATTGAAGCCAACTTTTTCTCTTATGAAAAAAGGGCAGATAACTGAAACAAAGAAATAGATTTTGGTACAAGTCTTAATGCTCCATTTTACTTCACTTTTGCCTACAAAAGCAAGTCTATCATAAATTCTAAAGTTTATTGATTAATAAAAATCAACAAAAATAGAATCTAAACATTCTGAAAGAGGATGTGATCAATAAAAACTGCTAATGGTTCTTGAATAAGATATATAAGCATTTATTACTAATTTTTAAAATTTGTTTTAATTAGTTACACATGACAGTACAATGATCTTGACAATTCATACATTTGAATCAGATGGGGTATAATTTCTAATTTTCTGAGTCTACAGGTTGCAAAATCACATTGGTCATGCAATCACGTATATACATACAGCAGTAATAATGTCTATTTTATTCTGTTGTCCTTCCTTTCCCCTCTTCCCTCCTCTCCCCTCCCATCACTTCTCTCTACCCAATCTAAGGTGACACACTTCTTTTTTTTTCTCCCTCACATTGTCATACATGAATTCTATATAATGATGAGGATCTCCTTCCATCTACTGTGCAATTCCCCTTCTCCCTCCCTTTCCCTCCCACCTCTCTGCCCACCTTCTTCTTCTCATGCTCTTCCTCCCTACCCCATTTAAGTCATCCCCCTTATATCAGAAAAGACATTCAGCATTTGATTTTTAGGGATTGGCTAATTTCACTTAGTATAATCTGCTCTAATGCCATCCATTTCCCTGCAAATGCCATCATCTTTTTTAGTGCTGCATAATATTCCATTGTGTATAAATGCCACATTTTTTTTTATCCATTCATCTATTGGAGGGTACCTAGGTTGGTTCTACAGTCTAGCTATTTTATTGTGAATTATGCTGCTATAAACATTGATGTGGCTGTGTCCCTGTAGTATGCTCTTTTTAGGTCTTTTGGGTATAGCCCAAGAAGGGGAATAGCTGGGTCAAATGGTGGTTCCATTCCCAGCTTTCCAAGGAATCTTTTGCACCAATTTGCAGTCCCACCAGCAATGTATGAGTGTATCTTTTTCCCAGCATCCTCCCCAGCACTTATTGTTGTTTGACTTCATAATGGCTCTCATTCTTACTGGAGTGAATGAAATTAAATCCCTTTCTCTCACCATGCACAAAAGTTAACTCAAAATGGATCAAGGATCTAGGAATCAAACCAGAGACTCTGTGTCTAATAGAAGAAAAAGTTGGCCCTAATCTCCATCATGCAGAGTCAGGCCCCAAATTCCTTAGTAAGACACCTATAGCACAAGAGTTAAAACCAAGAATCAACAAATGGGACGAATTCAAACTAAAAAGTTTTTTTTCAGCAAGAGAAATAATATGTGAGGTGAATAGGGAGCCTACATCCTTGGAACAAATTTTTACCCCTCACACATCAGATACAGCTCCAATCTCTAGGGTATACAAAGAACTCAAAAAGTTAAACAACAACAACAAAAAACAAATAACCCAATCAACAAATGGGCCAAGGACCTGAACAGACACTTCTCAGAAGAGGAGATACAATCAATCAACAAAAACATGTAAAAATGCTCATATCTCTAGCAATCAGAGAACTGCAAATTAAAACTACTCTAAGATACCATTTCACTCCAGTAGTTCACTAATTTTATTTCTTATTTTTTTAAGAATGAGAGAAAATTTTTAATATTTATTTATTTATTTATTTATTTTTTAGTTTTCAGTGGACACAACATCTTTGTTTGTATGTGGTGCTGAGGATCAAACCTGGGCCGCATGCATGCCAGGTGAGTGCGCTACCACTTGAGCCACATCCCCAGCCCGAATTCACTAATTTTAAAATGAGAGTACACAGGTTTCCAAAATTATTTAAAAGTTTTCAGCAAGGAATATATTTTCTTTGAATAATAATTGGCCTGAAGACCAAAGTTTTAGAAATTTACTGTCTTCTAGTTGGTAACAAAATAAAAAGAGATGCTGTTTCTTTTTTTAAATTTGATTAGTAAAACATGTAATGTGTTTTGTGTATTTGAAAATAAATTGGGCTTTAGTACTGAATCAAAGAGAATGGAGTATGAAACTTTATCATTTTATCCAGGTTAATATTTTGTTGGTTTTAAGTTAAGGTTTCTTTCTTAATTATAAAGCAACTTAAAAATGAATGGATAAGTAATTAAAGTATGAAGCCACCGGAAGAAACATCTCTAAAGTTGTATTGTTTAAAGTCAGATTCCTTTTTTTTATTATTATTATTAAATGTGTTCTGGTTTTAGGCAGCCTAGTGAGAACTGAGAGGTAATTGCAGTGCTTCTTTTGAGCTAATTCTTTTGCAGCCAGAGGGTAAAAGAGAATGTTTTGGAAGATGTTCAGCATTTAATTACCTTAATTCTGATTTTTTTCTAACAAATGTCAATACTTTTAACCAATTGAATTCAAATACTTAGTTCATATTATGTAGTACACAGAATATGTCAGAACTAATAAAAAATGTAAATGAGAAAAGAAAATGGCTAATATTTCCTTAGTATCTCTTTCTCTTTTACTAGCACACTAAAAGATGACTCATCTGCTATGTCTGTGAATATTCTTGCCTATCTATGCATAAACAGCACCAGAAATCATAAAGAATGATAGATGTTTTTTATTGGATTTTAATTACAACTGTGTGTAGCACTGAACGATAAAACAATTTAGAGATTACGCAGAAAATTAACCAAAGTAAGGAAGCAGAAGCTTAGTATTAGAAAATTCTACCTGCTAGCAATTCAGATACCAGTTTTTCTTGATAACCATAGGTTCTGTTTTCTAAGGACAAAAGCAATATAGATGCGATGATAGATAGACACTATACCAAAAAGAGCTTTCAAATGGCTGTGATGCCGTTGATCCACTCAGCCACTTTGTTAGAGTAAATGAACATAGTTCTTAAAGGTCAAGCCTGCATGAATTTTCCTAATTAAATCTGTTTCTAGACTAACTTCCATGAGCATAGTGAAATGGTTGCTTGTGTCACTAAATTTGTGCTAATGTTTTAGTATCAACAGACACCTGGAAGGGAACAGGGTACCTGGAAGAGAGATGCTGCTATTGTTTTGGGGAGCAGCCATTGGACAAAACCTGTGGGACTTGAGGAGGCTAAAAGTGAGGCTATGAAAGAAAGTGAAGAAAATGTCGTTAAGTCTGGGCATGGTGGCGCATACCCGCAATCCCAGATGCTCCAGAAGCTGAGGCAGGAGGATCCCAATTTCAAAGCCAGCCTCACCAACTTGGGAAGACTCTAAGCAACTTAATGAGAACTTGTCTCAAAAAAAAAAAAAAAAAAAAGAAAAGAAAGAAAGAAATAAAGAAAGAAAAAAGGGTTGGGAATGTGGCTTGGTAGTAGAGCACCCCTGGGTTGAATCCCTGGTATCAAAAACAAATCAACTACAACAAAAGAGAAGAACATCAGAACATCGTTGAACACTGGAGGAAAAAAAAATATTATGATAATGAGGAAATTATAAATGTATATAAAGGACTTGACTAGCAATGAGGATCATTTAAAATGCTTTCCTCTTCTTTTCTAGCTCCTAACAATAAAATACGTGAGAAGAAAATGAAAAAAATTATTCAGTTGAAGCAAAATTTAAAGAAGCTATAAAGGGCTTATATTCTTTTTCTACTTAGTAACCATTTTCAAAATGAAAAAAAAAAAAAGGTTTTAAGGCCAGGATCCAATATCCATGGAATTGCTAGGAAAAAGAAGTCTCAGGGTAGAAGTGAAGGTACTTTATTATTACTATATTAATCTTGTTTAGATCCTAGGATGTTTTAAGGCTGTTTCTCAGAGGCTTTTTCTATTCGAAAAATGACTTTTAAAAATCTTGAGGGGTGGGGGAGTATTCTGAGGACTATTCTTGTAGTTCCTCTCCCATAAGCATTGGAATTCTAGGAATCATGAGAACATTCTTCCCAACCATACAGGAGACCCAAGTTAGGAAAAGTCTTCTTTCAGAGAAATGTGCAGAGGAGGCTCTTGAATAATGGGTTAGATTATAACGTGTTTTAGTCAGATTTTTGCCACTGTGACCAAAAGACGTGACAAGATTGTTTCAGAGGTCCCAGTCCTTAGGTGGCCAGCTCCATTATTTTGGACCTGAGGTGAGGCAGAATATCATGGTGGAAGGCTGTGGAGGAGAAAAGCAGCTCAGGACATGATGATCAGAATCAACTTGCCAGAACAAAATATATATCCCAAAGGCAGGTCCTCAATGACCTACCTCTTCCAACCATGCTCTACCTACCTATAGTCATCATTCAGTTTATTCCTATCAAAGGATTAATGCACCGATAAGGCTAAGGCTCTCTTAACCTAATTATTCTACCTCTAAACTTTCCTGCATTCTTACATGTGAGCTCTTGGAGATACCTCATATCTAAACCATAACATAGCCTGATTTATTTTAAGCCCACAGAATGTTAAAGACATTATACTAGCTTACATTTACAGAAACAGACATGATTTAATGCAAAAATAGGTATTTGAACCTGCCGGGTTTCTGTTGGCGTGACTAAAAGGCTCAGGGGTTACTCCAGTTGAACTGGGCTAACTGGGCTACACAAAATAACCACACAAGAGACACAAGTACCTTTTTCTTTGGGGTTGCTGTGACTGCTCCTCTGATCTTAAGGGTCCAAAGAAAGAGAGAGAGCAAGAGCATGTGCTGACCCCTTTTATTGAGGAGAAGCTATTCAAATGAGGCAAGGGGTCAGGTTTCAGGGGGCTGAGTCTATCTTCATGATGTCCACTGTCAGCAGGTTGACTGACACCTGGGTAGGCCCCACCCAAGGGCACAGTAAGAGAAGGGGACACACACCAGGCACTTCCATGGAAGATTCTATCCTAAACAGGGCAAGGGGTTACATCACAAAGGAACAGGTGAGCATAGCTTCACCCATGGGGCTGTAGCAAGACACACCCATGCACAAGACAGGGACCCTAGAACCCAAGAAGGGTGGGGAAAGCTCTGCCACATTTCTGTGACTGAGTGCCTCAGCACCCAGCTGGGGACAGTGACTCAGTCACGTGTAAGATTGGTCCTCCCACATGAACCCCTAAAATTTTTTATGTAGGAATAAGAAAACTATTTTGCTGTGAAAACAGGGCATTTCTTATTGAAAACTAATGATGACTCAAATATTGAAGCCAAGGATAACAGAGTCATTCCCAGAGAGCAGAACTGGGTCCTAATCAAGAAACTGGAAACATGTCTAGTTAAATTTCAGAATTTCTTCATAGAAAGGATTTTTGTTTTTATTTATTGCAACCCTACTCCTGCCTCTTTCTTTTGTGGTACTGGGATACTAGGGTTGGATGCAGTGGCAGGCACTCTACCATTGAATCACATCCCCAACTCTTTTTATTTTTAAAAATTTGACACAGGGTCTCACATATTGCTCAGGTTGGCCTCAAACTTGTGATCTTCATGTCTCAGCCTCCTAAGTATCTCAGATTATAAGCATGCCACATTGTCTGGATGCCCCCATATTTCCTTTTTGGAATGGGAATATCTATTGTTTACTGTTGGATATGTAGTGGGCAGTTATTAAGTTTATAGTTTTTCCATCAAGGGATACTGATCCTAAAGAACCTCATCCACTTATGTATTTGATTTATGTAACAAGATATTGATCTCAAGCTTGAATCCAGTGCCAGAGTATGATATGAATTTGGGGGAATTTTAAGAGAAGATCAATATATTTTTCAAGTGGGAGGTAGCCACTAAATTTGGTATAATTTGTTGCATAACAACAGATAGAAATAGATGATTGTACAAAATGTATGTCAACTGGAAAATGTTGCCACCATTCATTGTTTGGCTTTCTTGAGGGGCTATCTACAAAATGACTGTGTACAATAATTCAATACTTATACTTTTCTTTCTGTCATAGTACGAGAATATATATATATATATATTCTTCTAAGGTCTATTGTTTAAGTTGGCATATCCCTTTGCAAGCCCATTAGAGACCTTTGACTCCTGATCAAGTTTATCTTTTTTCCTCCCTGTTTCATAACACAATAAGAAATTGGACTTCAGTATAGACTCCTGATCCTCACATTCACCAGTCACTAACTACCAACTTTTGCCAACCCAGTATTTTCCTACCTTTCTTTACATCTGCTGCGTTGACATTTTTCAAGCTTTACCCTCTCATATCATAACTTGCAATAGTCTCTTAAATTTTTGAACTTTCTATGGATTTGCATACTCTTCTTGCCTAAACTATGTCCCTTTCCCTTCGTCGTGGTGAAAGTTTTCTCATCTTCAGGAAGCAGTATCATGTCCTGAGGGCCAACCTTCCCTAGCCCTCCCAACCTCTGTATAGCAAACCACTGCCTTTCTAATGAGTTTTTAAAATTAATTCAACAATGTAAAATGCATATTATGTGGTACAACACTAGATATTAAATATGATGCTAGGTTATTGGAAATACAGATCTTGACCTTAAGGTAGTTTACAGTCTTGTAGGAGAGATAAAATATTATTTTAGCAAAGGTCAATGAATGTTAAAGTAGCCACGATATGCTATAGATACAAATGATGAGTGCCAAGCTCTGGAAATGGTGGAGATGTGAAGGATGACACTAGTCAGGAAGATTCTGACATCATGAAGATTAAAATTTTAAATATAAAACGTGCTTTCACATCAGTTCTTTACTAAGGTACCTAATTTGTGTCTCTACAGATTTCTCTTCTAGTTACTTAACTAATTTTTAATTCACTCATTAAATCATTCATTCATTAAAGTCAACAGTTTGTCCTGAGTAAGGCACTGAGTTAAGATCTGTCAGACATGTCTGAGCTGTTTAAAAACAAACATTATATATAAGCAACAAAATAAAACATACTATCTTTAAAGTTAATGTAGCAACTTCTTATTTTGAACTGTTGATCAAGCTGTATTCATATATAATTGATTAGTTTCTTGGAAAAAATCTTGTCAATCTGTAATTTGTATATTTCAAAGCAGTCCTCAAATATCCTAAAGGTAATTTTCCTAAACAGATAATTTAGAATGTCTGCAATTAGAGTTGTAAGTGATGATTGTCTGCAATAGTAATTTTCTTGTCTTAATGGCAATGAGATACGTATTAATTTTGAAAAAGTGTGTCACCCATTATTCCTGTTTAGAATGCTGCTTTCCTCTCAGAAACAGATAAAATACTTCCTACTGAAAGTGACATAAAGTATGAGGGAAGTGGCCAACTTAAAGAATGACATCAAAGATCTCAATCTTAAAAATCCACAGCAAGGTTTGATGGGTTGATTCTAATCTCATTAACCATAAAATAGCTATTGAGGGGCAAAGTGTGTTACATTTGCCAGAAAAGATTTCTATCCATTCATATTAATAATAGTAGCATTAATATTATTAAACTTATATCTACTCATATTATTAATGTGAATGGATATTATTGTATCTTTTCATCCTATTCCTTGTACTCCCAAGTAATTGCATCATAAAGGAGTAACTTTAGTCATTCTCTGTATTTAGAGAATGCAACAGTGAAGAAATGGTGATGTTAGGGTGATTATTTAGCAGAAGGAGTGTTAGCTTTTACTTTCTGAATTAATCTGGAACAATGTGCGACAAATATTTCTTGTGAAGGGTCACATAGTAATAAATATTTTAGTGTTGTAGATCATATTTTCTCTATCACAACTGTTCAACTGTACATCATAGCAAAAAGCAGTCATAGACATTTCCTAATAAAAGGATGTGGTAGTGTGCCAATAAAATTTTATTTATAAAACAGTTGGCAAGTCACATTTTGTTGCAATATGTAACTTGCCAAATGAAAATACTTTCTTTGCATTCTTTGTAGGAGTGCTCTGAAAGTTCAAATGTGTAATGTATATTCAACAAAGAGCCTTTAAACCCAATAAATATATAATACATTCAAACCATTAATCTTATTATGCATAGAGGAAGAGACCAAGACAAACTGAATGAAGTAAATCTTATTCTTCATATGGACAGGAAAAATGTCTAGCACTGTGACTAATAAAATTAGAAAATCAATGAACAACCTGTTGAACAAATCAATATGTGAATAAAGTATAACATACCATTACTAATTCATTGACAAAAACATTTAAATGTAAAGGTTTATATGCATTCATGAATACAGTTGTGTGTAATTTAATGACAGTGACACATTCTCAGAAACACATCATCATGATGAGGTGATTTTGACATTGTGTGAACATTAGTGTGCACTTACACAAACCAAGATGATGTAGCCTAGTTACCCATAGTAGTTGTTATGAAGCACATAACTATTTATATTCACAAAATACATCTAACAAATCATGTCATCAGACTATATAAACATTTATATATTGTACAAATATGAAATACTAAAATAATTGTATAAACAATTGCATTGTATATATGTTCTGGACACATGTTTTTGACAGATATGTTTTATGAATATTTTTCCCACTTTATGAGATATCTCTTCATTTACTTAATCATACCTTTTGAGAACAAATATGTTAAATTTGATAAAGTTCAATTGCTTTTTCCCATCAGCCTAGTAAATATTTGTGTACTCATAAGGTATGATGTTTTTTTTTCTCCATTTTATTTCAGAAAATTTTAAAGATTTGTCTTTTATATATAAGAATGAATAACCTGCAGTTAATTTTTTTTTGTATGGTGTGAGGTCAAAATTCAATTTTCTGCTTCATATATTTATTCAGTTGGTGGTGCATCATCTGTTAAAAATGGTTTCTTATGTTAAAAATTGACTTCTACTTTAGTAAGGGTCCATTTCTAGACCTTCTATTTTGGACACTTAACCAAAATTAGCCAGGGTTGGTTTTCACTGGAATTACACTGAAACTTTAGATTAATTTTGGAAGAACTGACATTTTAAAAATATCTTGTTTTTCATTTCATTATATAATCTCATCAATAATTTCATAATATATCTCCATTCATTTAGGCTTTCTTTAATTTCTTTCAGCAAAGATAGGGTCAAGAGAGTCTTGTTGTGTTTCAGGCTGACCTCAGATTCACAATCCTCCTACTTCAACCTTCCAAGTAGTTGGAACCACCACATGTAGCTTTAAGTTTAATTTTCTAATTATTTTCAGTTCACACATAGGAAATGATTGGTTCTGATATGGTGATTTTATATCCTATGATCTTGTTAAATTTATGTTCTTTGTGTTGTTTAATAGAATGCTTTATTTTTATACATAAGCAACCATTTTATCTTCAAATAAAAATAGTTTTGCTTTTTCATTTCAGATATTTTTGCTTTATATTTCTTTTCCTACCTATTGACTGATTAGAGCTTCAATATGATGATGATAGAAACAATAACAATGGGAGTCCATTTGTGTATAAATTTAGCGTGATACTACCAAACCATTATGCATTATACTTTTGCCTAAGTATTTTTTTTTCATGTAATGTTTCCTTTAATTCTTAGTCCTCTAATTTGAGTTTTATTTTGTAGACAAAGAAAACTGGCCTTCCTGGCCATTGACTGATAAAATCACTCTGTTAATAAATGGTCTGTTTGCATGGGTTTTCCACTAAGTTTAACTACAGAACCTGTGTTTTTAAAGAAAAATCCCCAGAAGCCACAATTTTATAAGTAGAGAAATTTTAGTTCTGCCACTCTTATTTAATCCCATCATCCACTGTTTGGTGCTGGCTCCAGGGTTCAACTGCTTTTATCTGCATTTGAGAAAACTTGTCAATATTAGGAGTACACCTTCCTTACCCAGAAATCTGAAAATTTGGTCACTAAATGCTTCATTGGGTAGACAATATTGTCTTACTTTAATTTGTTTAATTTATTGAGGAACAAGTGACAGAAGTCCATGAGCTGGCAGAGTTATACAGGGGTCATTCTCTAATCCTTTTTAGTTAGAATACTTAACGAAGATCCATTTCAAACAAATGGGTACTTTATGTTCATCAATCCTAAGGTGAAGGGAGAAGAAGAGGAGCAGGAAACCATTAGTCCTGTTATTGAATTGTTCCTTGTTAACCATAGTCTTGTCTATGGTGCCAAAGTTTTGGTTGAAGATATTGAAAGAACTACATATTTGATCTAAAAGATTTTCCACTGCCAATGACAGAAACATGCCATTTATTGTCCTTCCTAGATCTGTGCAATTAGTGCAAGATAGGGTCATTAGTTCCAAATATATTTTTTAATTACAAATAGCAACTACAAGTATTTTCCAATATTTTGTATCTGAAGAAATTTGTCCACTGACTCTAATATCAACACTTATTAATGCCCTCTTTCTCTGCTTTAGTCCTTCAGCTTCTTAAAATGGTGCTCTTCATATGATATTTCCAATTCCTCAGGTCTCATTTGCTCTGTCTCACTCAAGTCTGGTTTCCATTTCTTCCATTCCACTGCACCCAATATTATCAAGGTCACCACTGACAAGATGAATGCTCTACAGTTTTTCAAAACCTCTGGTGATTTTTTCTCTGGTCTTCTATTTGAAAGTAGTATGAGATACCTTGGATCACTCTCTTTCTCCAGGGCTTCCCTCCTCTGTCCACTGACTAACCAGTGGGTTATAAAAATGAGGTGTCTAGATTTTGAGTGAAGAAAAGTTATGATAAAGCCAATAATGGATTCTGGAAGACAGGTGGAAAGGCTGTTGGTCATAGTTGATGATAGATTCAGCTGGTATGTTCAGAAAGGAGATGGAGTTAAATGAATAGATAAAATAATTTATAGGATGTAAAACTGGAAACTCTTGAGGACTGAAAAACTTTGGTTCAATTTTGAATATGTTGAAATTTAGGAACTCATTACATATCCAGATAGAGATACTGAATAGACATTGTCACAGTGGATATGAATCACAAAGAAGAATTCTGAGATATAGCTAATTTAGAGCATCATCAATATAGGAATTGATTTGAGACCATGGGTTTGAATATAATCATTTAAGAACAAAAGAATAAATTGAAAGAGAGGTTTTAGCCAGAAATATGGTATAGACTGTATGTATTCTAGTTCTTCACTCATTTAAAAGAATAGCTACAGAGTAAATCTGGATATATAGGAAGTGACAAGATAATAATCCACGGAGTTGTTCTTTTTATTCTTTATCTCATGAGACACATTTGTCTTTCAGTTGTGATCTGACTTATTATAGCTGAAGGCACATAAGCAGTAGATTTTACCATACCTGTCGTACTACTTTTAATAATGTATTTCATAGATAGCAAAGTTCCATATAATATATAAAGTTAGTATTTGATATAGTATTACTTATATTTGGTTATGATGAAACAGTTTGGTATAAATAGATTTTTTTTGGCATTTGAAATAAAGTTTTGCTATAACCATGAAAATTATTTAATTCTTTGCTATTGTCTGAAAATGTCACACATACTTTTTTTTTTTCCCCCCCTTAGGCTGCTTTTGAAATGCTTTAACTTTAATGGTTGATTTTGAGTAAATAGTAGACTTTTTTTTTTACTCTCAACAAATAGATATTTTTAAAAAGTTAAAGAAATCTAAGGTAGGAAATTAAAAAAATTAAAAATTAAAAAAATCATACTTGCATTGGGGAAAAAGAATATATACATGTAGAAACAATACTAGCTTTAATATAAGCAAATCAGAAAATGGAACATTTTGTCATTAAAATGATTTTATATACACATTGGTAGCTTCTTCTAATTGTAAAAATTTATGTTGATTATTAAACCAGATAATCACTTTTGAAATATTTTTTCCTAAGTATAGAATAGGGGTGTAGAAAAACAAATAACTAAGAAATATTTTAGTACTTTAAAAGTAGGAAATGATTAATTATCTTGAAATTATTCTTTTGAGCATCACCTTTTAATAACATATTAATCACATTTGTGAACAAAAATGATAATACATTATTTAATTTTTTCAAGCCCTTGATAACTTAGATAATGAGAAGTAAAGGATTACCATTGGTCTTTTCACCAATTTAATTTATATTTTCGAACTATATCTGGCAATCAAATTTTTCAACTTGAACTTTCTGAGAAAAAATGTTAACTAAGTTACAAAGTAATTGATAATAAAGAACATTTACTTTGGAATGCATTATAGTTAAATAATACACACACACTTTATTTATTTAAGAAATGGAGAATTTCTTCAGAAATACGAAAACCTGTTGGGAAATCTATTTTTTTAAAAAAATTCAGTAATCCATTAATTTCACACTACAAGTAAATCCATGTTAAGTTGAAATCAGGTTATTCAACAAATGTAAAATTCAAAACACCTGAAACATCTCAGTTCCTTATTATTAACAAAACAAACTTGTACAAATCATTTTAAAATTTTATGAAAGCATAAAAGGGCAAACATTATTCTTTTCCCGAATGATGCTAGTTGATACTTTTTTTTCATATTTTCTTTGAATGGCTTAATCTACAATTATTACATCAATGTATAATATTCTAATCTAAAATACCACAGTGAAGAATCTGCCACTGTAAGGAAAGAAACTCTGATTGTAGTGACAATGCACTGAATGCCCTCAAGAAACTTACACACCTCCAACAGTTTGGGAATGCTTGTGTTAACTTAGGTTCTCACCCCAAACGCCAAGTCTTTATTTTTGGGCTTGTTCTCTTTCTAGAAATGTATACTGCTATAGAAAATATGTATTCACCTCAGGTGTGTTATGAGCTAGACCAAACATCAGATTGATGAAGTTTGTTGAATGGAATGTTTATTTCTTTTTGGTTTGTGCTGAGATTTATTTTCTTGTGAATCTTGAGCTCTGAGAGATATCTGGTTATAATAGAAAGTAGCTTTGACACCGTAGTAGAGGGTTTACTTCCCCTCAGGTCAGAACTAGACACACATAGTAATTTAGTTGAATTGAGGCAGAAATCATGGCACTGGGGCTCAAAATGACAACTTGCAATTGATTAAAAAAATCCCTTGTCAGCTTGAGTTGCTAAACTCTGTGTGTCCTAGATAGACTGCAATTTTGTGGAGTTCTATAAACTACACTATCCACACAACCCATGCCCCCATTTCTTTTAACATATATTTCACTATCTATAAGTATAATTTATACAATAAAATAAATGTGGTATTTTTATTAATTTCTTGGTATTTTTTAAATAGTTATACAGGAGGAGCTCCTGAATTCCAATGCTAGCAGTTTAGAAATGGTGTTATGATATATATTGAGGTTTTGCATTTCAAATAACTTTTTTGGGGGAGGGTACCAGGGATTGAACTCAGGGGCACTATACCACTGGGCCACATCCCCAGCCTATTCTGTGTTTTATGTAGAGACAAGGTCACACTGTGTCACAAATATGTGATGGAATCGGGCTCATTCCGGGTTTACTGAGCTGGCAGCAAAGAGACCACACAAACACAGAAAATACCTTTTCCAGGGTTCAGCATGGCTCTGCACCCTCAAGAATCAAGCTCTCATGCTAGAGGGCATGGAGAGCAAGGGAGGCAAGAGGTAGGAAAAGGCTGAGCACACCTGAAACCCCCTATTTATTGGGGAGAAGCCATTGATAAAATATTCCACCCAAATAAGGCAAGGGGTCAGGTTTCAGGGGGTTGAGTCTAGATTCCTGATGACTTGTGGTCAGTAGATTGATTGAATCTTGGCAAGTCACACCCATCTCAGGTGCCCTGTGGAAACACAGACAGAGTAAGAGGAAAGGGCACACTTTCTTCGAAAAGTCCAAAGAACACACAATGACAGACCAGTCCTCTCATATGCTCAAATGCATATAGCTCACACACACGGCCCATGGATGGCTCGGGACATTACTGTGTTGCTTAGCACCTAGCTTTTGCTGAAGCTACCTTTGAATTCGCAATCCTCCTGCCTCAGCCTCCAGAGCT
Organism: Urocitellus parryii; assembly: GCF_045843805.1. Lineage (NCBI taxonomy): Eukaryota > Metazoa > Chordata > Mammalia > Rodentia > Sciuridae > Urocitellus > Urocitellus parryii. Next base: position 69,531,528 of record NC_135531.1, on the reverse strand, counting down.
GCTGGGATTTCAGACTTGTGCCACAGTGTCCAGCTTCAAAGATTTTTTGATTGAAGTCATTTTTATTCTTAAGTCTGAGTACTGTATTACATACAAATAAATGGAAAACTTAGAAACTGCATGAGAAAATCTGTGTTCACTTTATCATTTATAGCTTGGGGGAATTCTAGTTTTATCAATGGCATTCTCCAAATGCACAGGAAGTAGAGAGTAACACAATGAAGTGGTGGATTAATGCTGTCTGCTCACATCTTTTCCTCCCCTAGAAATTTCCTGTCTTCTTTTTTTAGACATTTTCTAATGGATTCTTTGCTTTTTCTTATAGATCCCTAGGTTATTCATAGCAATTGAGACCCACATAAAGAGCACATGTTTTCTATTTTGTGTTTTTTTAATCATGTATTTCAAAATAATTATAGATTCACAAGAAATTGCAAACATAATATAGAGAAGATCTACATGCAAATCATCTGTTTTTTCCCAGCTATAAATTTAGTACATTATCAAAACCAGGAATTTAACATTAGCACACAGTTTTTTTATATGCATTTATCATAAGTATAAATTCATGTAATCACTACCATAACCAAGAGAACTAGTCCACTACCACAAACTAGTCCATGCCTCCTTTATGCTGTCCTTTCAGAGTCATACCAGCCTCCCTCCTTCTCCACTGTCCCCAACCAGGCAACCACTAATCTATTACTCATCTCTGTAATTCTACTATTTTATGAAATATAAATGGAATTAAACAGTATGTGACCTTTTGAGATTAGCATCTGTCAATGAGTATAACTTCTTTTACAAATGATTATATCTTCTGAAAATTGGGGCAGTTTTATTTCTTCCTTTCTCCTCTAAATCTCCTGCATTTTCTTTTCTTACTTTATGGAACTGGATGGAACTTCCAGTACTATGTTTAGTAACTGGTGAGCATCATTGCTTTTTCAGTTTTGGGGAAACAAGCTTCCAGTCTTTTATCATTACATCTGAATTTAGCTGTAGTTTCTTTGATAGATGATCTTTCTCAAGTTGAAGAATTTTCTTTGTTTTCTTTTTCTTCTTTTTTAAACACGAGTAGGTTGAATTTTATTAAATGTGTTTTTCTACATCAATTAATGTGAACTCATGCTTTTCTCTTTCAGCTTTCTTTAACTTGGTGAATTACTTTGATTTTCAATTATTGAACCAATCTTGTGTACCATGACCTGCATGGCCGAACCCTAAAGACCGGTGAGGGGTGATGGGGGATTAAGAAAGAAGAAAGACACACAAACATTTACAAAAAGAAAGCTAGGACCAGATGGGACACTGAACTCTGATGGAGAAATAGTGACCCAGAACTAGAACAGCAGGTTTATTATATAGGTTTTTTTGTCATCAAAAGGTTTTCTGTGGGAAAGTTTGTGCAAAGCAAGCAGACTTGAAAGTCCTAGAGCTTGCAAGCTATTATAATTATCTTGTTATGCTTGGAATTCTCTATGCCTGACAACTGGTGTGTGAGCTCAAGGTCAAGACTGATATAATTTCGTGCCTTTGCACAGAACTTCCTCAGGCAGGGCATCACCATAGCTCTTGGGCAATCTTGTCCTGCACCTTTGCACAGAAAATTCCCAGACCAAAGTGCAGCTACAGATCCAAGGCAGTCAGAGACCACAATCCAAGTCACCATTCTCCACACTTGTGTCTTTGGAATAAACTACATTTGGGCATAGTTCATAATTCTTTTTTACATATTGCTAAATTCTGTTTGCTATTATTACAAGTATTTTTACAACTATATTCAGTAAGAATAAGGAACTCTAGTTTTTTTTCATTTTTTGTATTGTTTTTCAATTTAGTAACTTCATAAAAGGTAAGGTGAGTATATAGATTATTGATATGAACAGTTCCATATTTTCTAATATAAATATTTAGTGCTGTAAATAATCTCTCAGCACCTCTTTAGCTCTGTGTCACAAATTTTGATATGTTGGACTTTTATTTTCATTCAATTTACTATATTTTTAGAAAATGTTTCTTTTAAGATTTCTTTTTTTTTTACTATGGTTTATTTAGAATTATGACCATTCAGTTTCTATGTATTTGGCAATTTTTCCTTTTATAGTTCTGTTATTGGTTTCTAGATCAAGTTTGTCTTTGTTATAACACTATATAACACCCTATATAATTTCAATTTTAAAAATTTGTTTGAAGTTTGTTTTGTTAAACATGATACAGCTGATGTTGGTTTATGTTCTGTAAGCACTTGAAAAGAACAGGCATTCTGTTGTTATTGTGTGGAACATTCTATATATGTCAGTTAAACCCTATATTAATAATGTTTTGAGTTTTATGCCTCCCCTTTTTTGTCTAGTAATTCTATAAAATATAAAAATGGAGTGCTGGAGTCTCTAACTGTAAATTTTTTCTCTCTCCTTTTTGTCTGTTTTTGCTTCACATATTTTGCAATTTTGTCATTTGTGTATGCACATTTAGGGTTGCTCTTTTATCTTGGTAGTTTGACTCTTTTATCATTATGTGGTATCTATTCCTTTTCTTCATAATTTTCTTTTCTCTGAAGTCTACTTTATTGAACACTAATATAATCACAGTGCTTTTTTGGTTAATGTTTGCATGGCATATATTTTTTCACCACTTATTTTAAACCTACATATATAATTATATTTAAAGAGAGTATTTTATTGTCTTTATGATAGTTAGGCTTGGGTTTTATCCATCTCCTAATTTCTATCTTTTGATTGTTGTACTTAGAACGTTTTACATTTAAGTTCTATTGGAAACAAATTGCCTTGGTTTTCCTTCATCTGAGAATGTTTTTATTTATCTTCATTCTTAAGAATATTTTCACAAGAATTATCTAGTGACAGTTCTTCCAGCTTTTGAAAAAATGATATGCCACTTCCTTCTCACCTGCATGGATTCAGGTGAGAAATCTAATGTTTAATTAGATTAGCTCCTTTACAAAAACTAGTTTGTTGTCTCCAATGAATGTTCTCAAAAGTTTGCCTTTGGAAGAGCTTTTCTTTGTTTTGTTTTGAAGCTTAAATATGATGTATCTTTGTATCTTCGCATAGATTAATTTTAGTTTATCCTATTTGTAGAGTTCTCATCTTTTTAATCTGTAAATTTATAACTTCTTTCAAATTTGGGTTAAGTCTTTTCAAGTAATTTTTAAACCTCATCCTTTTTGACCTCTTATTCTGGCACATCAATGGCACAAATGCTTGATCTTCTGTCATAGTCTCTTTGCATTCACTCTTTTCTCCCTGCTCTGCAGATTGAATAACTCTTATTGTTCTCTCTTCACGTTTAGTGATTCTCTCCACTGTCCTATCCATTCTGCTGTTGACATATCTATTGACTTTTTATAAATTTCAGTTCTAAAATTTTTATTGGATTCATCTTTAAATGTCTCATTTTTTGCTGAGACTTTTTTCCCATTTGTTTCAGTCATGTTCATAATAGCTTCTTCAAGTACTTTTGTGATGGCCACTTTAAAATCCTTTTCAGATATTGTAACATCTGTGTCATCTCAGTGTTTCCATCTGTTACAGTCTTCCCTCATTCAGGTTGAGATTTTTCTGCTTCTAGGTATAAGTGCTTTTTGATTGAAGCCTGAGTGTTGTGCACATTCTGTGAAACTCCAACTCTAGTCTGTGTAATAGCAAGGCCTTTGTGGGACCATTCCAGCCAGGGAAGAGGCAGGTTACCCTGCCCTTGTCAGAGGTGTAACTCCCCTGCAGGCCTTCATTCACACCTGGTGGCGAGGGAGCTGGCTCTTATCATTGCTCTTTTAGGGTAGTAAGTCATCCTCACCTTCCTTGGGCCTGCTGTGATACAGTCCCATAAGGAGAAGGAGATGTCTGGTTACTGTCCTGCAGGAAAAACAATCTTGTATCCTCACATAGCCTTCTCTGAAAGTACTTAAGCTAGGGTTTGTGGCACCGCAGCACAAAGTGGCAAGCATGCGAGTTTGGGTTCTACTCTCAACAGTGTGAGAAGTGTTGGGGTGGTACCACATTTATTATATGGCGCTTGGAATTGCTCTGTAATAGAGCAATTATGACCTAAAAGCTTTCTGTCTTGCTAGGTTGCCTCTTTCCTATTTTGTTTTTTGGCCTGAAATAGCAAGCTTTCCCTGGGATTTTTCAGTGTGTGCCCACTGGCATTTAAAGATTTTCTCCCTGTGTTCAGCATCCAGTATGAATTATTTGAGGCAGAAAAAAAACTAGGGTAGTCATCTCTGTCATTCCTTGATCCTGAGGTCCCTAATCCATATGTATTTTCTTCTCTTCATTATTCTGGTTCTTCGTGTGTGTGTGTGTGTGTGTGTGTGTGTGTGTGTGTGTGTGTGTAGGTTCTTGGCTACTGTAGTTGCAGAAAAAGGGAAGTACATGTCTACTTTGTCTTTCCGAAGCAGAAGTCTATATAGCTGGTTTAAAAAGTATTTCTTTAATTAAAATATAAAATTTTAATATAGTCAAACTTATCAATTGTTTCACCTATGTTTTGTACTTTTCATGTCTTGAGAAATTTCTCCCTAACCTAGGCTGTAAATGTAGCTTTCCAAAAGTTTGAAACTGTAAATTACAGTCAGGTATTTAATGTATGTCAAATTGATTTTTTTTCAGGTTGGAAAGAATGTATTTCATTTTATTTCAATTTTTACAAGGATAATCAACCATCTTAGCTTCATTTCTTGACTGATCCATACATTTCTCAGCAATATATAATGCTATCTCTATTTTATATCCAATTTCTTTTGATGTATGGTACTCTTTGGGGATGTCTCATTATATCTTATTGATCTATTTGCTTGCCTTTTTGTAAATGCGTGCTGTTCAAAGTACTATAATTCTAAGATAATTCTTGATTATATATAATTTTTGATTATATATTATATACATAAACAATTGGTCATTTCCAAATATTCTTATATATTCTTGCTTCTTTGCTTTATAATCAGATTTCCAAGTATTATGGAAAATTGACATATTCATTAAATTGAACATTCAATCCATTAGTGTTTAGGTTTAGATATTAGGTGTCTCCCCAAACCTCATGTGTGAGACAATGCAAGAAAGTGCAGAGGTGAAATGACTGGATTATGAGATCCTTAATCTAATCAGTGCATTAATCCTTTGATACACATTAATTTGGTGGTAACTGTAAACAGGTCGGGTGTGGTTGAAGGAGAAGGGTCCATAAGGGTGTACCTTGGGGGTATATATTTTGGGAACTGAGCTTAGTCTCTCTCTGCATCCTGGTGGCCATATCCTGAGCTGCTTTCCTCCATCATAGTCTTCTGGCATGACAATTTGCCATGAAGTCAGAGCAATGGAGCTGGCCATTTATGGAATGAAACCTCTGAAACTAGGAGTCCCCAAATAAACTTTTCCTCATATAAAATTGTTCTTGTCAGGTCTTTTGATTACAGCAACAAAAAATTCACTAAAACAATTGGCATATTTAGTATTACTTTGTTTTTCATCTTTTTTCATTGGTATATCAATGCAATTATATAGTAGACACTCTTTTCTGAACTTCATTCACTTAACATTAGGCTTGTGAGAAATATCTATATTTTTACAGGTATCTGTAGTTTGTTCATTTTAATAATGTAATTTCTATAACAATTGAATATATTTCTATCATATTACTTTCATATACTGCTATCATAGATTGTTCCTTCTGTCTTTTCCTATTTTTCTCCATCCTTTTAGTTTTTCTCCTCTGTCAGTTTAGATGTTATAAATATCATTTATAGTCTTTAGTAGTTATGAAAGAGCAAATTTAATTAAATTTACCAACATACTTTACCAAATTTTCTGTTCTTAGTTTATCATTATATTTATATGGATGTTTAAAATCTTATAGGTAAATAGCAATTTGAGAATGTAAGCAAAATGAAACCATCGCAGAAATAACCCATGAACACTTATTCAATTGTTCCAAGTAGAAGTTTAGCAGTAAATATTTTATTTCAAGAATTAGGTAATAGACTTTTACCTTTTTATGTACATGTGGCTACTTTCAAAATATGGTTTATGTCTTCAAAATGTATAATTTTGGAAACATGTTGTTTTGTATAATTAGAATTTAGTCATACCATCCCTCAGATAAAAAAGTTGGGGAGTAGACTTAATTAGACTCATTGCCTCTGGAAAATTGTGCCACATTGACATCCAATTTGTAAGTAAAAATTCATCAGAGTTATTAAGCTTTGCTTCTGCTTAACTATATTATCAAGCTTGTACATAGATAATCTTAGCTTAAAAACCTGAAAAAAAAAATCAAGACTGGATAAAAAGGAAAAAAATACATATAAAAGGAATGATATTTTCAGAGTTAATCCAACTCCTTTCTGAGTCAGATAAGCAATTTTCTTTTATGTTCACAAACAGCAGGGCTTATATTGCTTTTGTCCCTCTCCAAAATAATAGGCAGTGGATTTTCATCTTTTCTAGTTTTTTTTTTATTGTGGTGTGTTTATGCCAAAACAAGGCAGAAAGAAAACAATTCATTTAATCTAAATGCATTTATGTTTTCTTAAAAATCCCCATTTGTGTGTTTAGATGCCACATCAGTTTCTTTAATTGAGTTTCTCAAATATTTGTCTGCTTATTGTGTGTAAAAAGCTCTGAGAGGCATCTTTTGGAGAGGCACCCTCAAGCCATTTTTGGTCATCTAATGATTTTAGATACTCGGAAAAGCAAGAAGTAAACCTGACTTCCTGCTTGTCACAATACAATTTAAATATTGATAAGAAATGACTTTTATTCTGAAAGAGGGAAATCAAGATTCTATGATTTTTTTCCAAGTGAAAATCAGCCTACTTTCTAGCTAAGTGATAATTTTCTGCTACTCAGCTACTCAACAAGAATGATACAATGACTTGTGTGATTGTTCAAAAGACAATGGTTCATAGATCCTTTTGATAGACAATAACTGTAAACAGATGGTGCTCTATGCAAACAGATTGTTTCTTCCAAATGTCAATTGAGGCTTAAGGTTCCATGTTTTCCCATGCATGAAGCCTATTTGTATGTAACATAAAGGAAATACCTTCCATGCTTCAGAATTCTGATTAGTAAACACATAGACTTTAGAATATCTTAGGATTTTACATATATAAACCATCACTCATCAGACTGGGAATCTTTCATTTTGATTATGGATTCTACCTCTGTTGCATCAAACAAATCTGCTAAAATAATTCCATGGTCATAATACATAGTTCATGTCTTTAAATAAACCTAGAGACAGTTTCAGAAGCTGAAATTGACATTCAATGTTTGCTTAATATTTTGTCCAATACACTGTGATACTGAATATGAAATATAATGTGAGACTTGGCTTTTCATTTGAAGTCAGAATTTCTTTTCTTCAAAAGAAGCTAATTTATGGGTCATTTAAAAAACAGAAAGCTGAAAATCCCAGGAATAGAAGAAGGTTTATTTTTTTGTATCATGTAATATCTTTATTTTTACCAGTCAAACCTTATTTTATTGTCATGACAACTCTCAAAGCATATATTGTTGTGTGTGTGCCCACACATACATGTAAATTCACAAAAACACAGTGACCTTGGCAATTTGGTCAACTTGATGGATATATGTGTAGGATTTCAAAAGGAAAATATTTAAGAAAAGGAATTCCAAGTGGAAGAAAGCAAATGAATTTGTTACCAGTTTTTAAAAATTATATCAATGGTTTGTTCAGCTAATCTTGTGCATGAAGTCTGTGAAAGGGAGAAAATTGCATTAGAATTGTTTACTGGATTGAGATCTTAGAAAATTATTCAGATTCTATTTTGTAGAGAGATATTAGAGATTACATATAATAGGCTAGTCTATTTAATCAATTATTCCCACATACTCTTAGCCATTAACTCCTAAAATCTCAGTGGCTTAACAAACGTTTTTCCCTGCTCATAATGTAATCCAATGTGGGTCAGAGGGAGGTTCCACTTCAAACAATAATTCAGAAATCCAGGCTCTGTACATGATCTTTTAGAGCCTTCTGTCTTCCACCAGATCTTCTGCATCTAACTTAGTGCTGATAAGTTTGTGAGGGCCTAAATGTGAAAGAGCATTTCTCTTTGGGTGATAATATCTCAGAACAGGTCCACATGGTCCCACTTCTCAGAGAATGTACTACAGAATTTCTGGAATAAATTGGGAATGGGGAGGGAGAGTGGTTGGGTATGGAGAAGACAATTCAGAGAGTAATTCTATAGTCCAAAGTAGAATCTTTAGGACCTTGTCATTGAGAGAGCTGGAGCACAAATTCTCACTTCATATGTCTACCCACAGAATTTTAAAATGATTGCATTTTTAATTCCAAGGTACTGTGAAAAATGGTTTGTGAAAACTATAATGTAAATACTCTGAGTTTTAGACAAAGTGTAAATATTAATAGCATATTTTTTTTTCCCATAAACCTCAAATGATAATAGCATTAAAGAGAAAGGCTGAAAATATGAAGTAAGGATCAGAGAGAAGAGTTTAGTAATAGTATCTGTCAAGGCAGTGGCTTTGAGTGTAGGAAATCATGCAGATTCACCATGTATAGTTATGTAGAAGAGAAGGTTAGTCCTATAGCTAGCAAGAATATGCTGTTTTAATGTATCAAAATTATATGCATCAAAAGAAATGGAAACACTGAACAAGGAGCGAATTTATAGACTACTTTTGTCTCAAAAGGGGTGAGAAGCACAACAATGTGTAATTTTCCTAAAAGCTTAGGAAGTTGTTTGGATCAGTTCTATTTCTTTTTTCTTAATATTTATTTTTTAGTTATAGTTGGGCACAATATCTTTATTTACTTATTTCTATGTGGCACTGAGGATGGAAATCAGGGCCTCACATGTGCTAGGCAAGTGCTGTGCTGCATCACAACCCCAGCCCAAAGGGTCCGTCCTATTTATTATACTAGGATTCATTCTTAGAAAATGCTGAGAAGCCCCAAAACCAGAGATGAGTATTTCTTATATACCTGATTTTGCTGTTAGCTATTGTAGATGCAAAAACAATGAGGTGAGGTCTTCTATTTTTGCTTTTTGTCTGTACTAACAATATTGTCTAAGATGATTTACTTAATTATTCATTCACCATGTGCTTTGGAGACAAAAGTTTAGGATAGGAAATAGTGGCTCATACAACAGTTAGAGATACTGAGGGGAAAAAAAAATCTCAGGAAAAATTCCACCAAATAACTCAACTTGAAATATCAAGTGGGTAGTTTTAAAAACAATTTTCCTGAGAACTGCTTTAATTCTTTGGCATCTCCAGGAAATTTCAACCAATTCCCCCAGCCTTCATTAGTGAAAGGGTAGTTTGCAAAAACATTCCAGGAGAGAGCTGTAAATCTCAGGTTTGTCTATGTAAATGAGCCTAGTTGCCTAAGAGAATTTCCTCTTCTGCTCTCTAAATCTTTTGCCAGTGTCTTTCACTGGAGAACTCTAACCCAAGATCAAAGAGGAAGGAGATTCTGTGAGATGTGAACACTGGTTTCTCTTCTGAGTCACAAAAGAGATCTTTGAAGGGAGCAGCATTAATGGCTCACTGACTACAGGTTATTCAGCTCAGTGGCTTTAGATCTACTCCAATCTGACTGAGCTTCTGATAGATGCTCTGAAGTTGGTCCTTTGCTTTGATGATCAGGTGTTCTTTCTGGTTTAATGAGGAAACTAGGTAACATTTCTCATGCATAAGAATGTTCTCTATTTGGAAATGAAGAAAGTGCAAAGGAGTTTGGGAAACTATGCCTGGAATTAGACTTTTCAGGAAGAAACAAATCAAAACACTTTAACATAGTAGAACTCAAAAGAGGTAGTAGAGTTAATTGGCTAACCCCTGGATTTATGCTTAAGGTAGAAAAAGAATCCAGGCTGGTTTTCTTCCCATTGTATTTATTAATCCATTTGACATGTGCTTTCTAAGTTTCTACCATCAGAACCTATGAGTTAAATATACAGTGGAGAATTTGCCAATATGTATTTCCTATATTTAAAAAATCTATAGTCTTTTGGGGAAGATAGACATTATGAAATTATGAAAAAAGTACACATTATATAGTAGTTTGTTTTATTTATTTCTAGTAGACTTTGAGTTAAGAACAATAGCTGCCTATGTGTGGTAGTTTTGGAAAGAAAATTTATGCATTCATCTAGTTACCTACTGCAAAATGATTCCTATGGATATATTGAACTAAGCTATTCTGCTTTTCCTTCCCTAACACATATCCCAATTCTTATTATTACTATTATTTTATTTTCAAATCAAGCTTTCAACTGACAGTTATCTTAGCAATTCTTTATTTTTTAACAGCTTCTTAATAAAATATTTCCCATCTGGTTTTATTAACTTCATTTAAAGTGCATAGTGCTTTGCATTTTTATAAGTCTAATGGGTCCTATTTGTTAATTTATTATAATGATGTTTTATTTCCATTTTACACAATTTTAAAGATGTTATTTATTATTTCCTCCACCCCACACTGACATTAAAGCCATTTGTATTTTATGTGCTTATATTCATAGTTCACATTGCTAGTTGTGGAGTCTGTTAATGTAACATCAATAATATGTATTCCAATTGACTTTCTTTCCCTGGAAGCCATGCCAGAGTAACTCCAAGGAAACAAGAAGAATAAAAATAAGGTTGTGAAAACAGAAAATAAGTAGAATTTCTTTTGAAAGACATGCCAAATGGTTTATTCTTTTGGAAATATTACATAAACTAAAATAATTTGTATGTAACTGCACACATTAAAGTATATATTTATAATTGCTAAAAATGCCCAAGTAATTTTTTTGTATAGTCTTTGTGTTTACTTGAATTGTTTTTACTGAGGAGAAGTAAATATTCAACCTCTCCTTGTTTGTGATCATTTATTGCAACTATAGTTTGGTAATTTCATTGTTGAATATCACAAATATTAGCATTAAACAATATTAGTATATGAAATATGCATATATTACACACACACACACACACACACACGTAGTGAATGTATATAAAAGAGCCACAAATGGTTGCTGTATATTGAACTCTAGGCCTTCATTGTAGGCTGAGATATGTTGGCTCAAAAGCCTGCTGTTATGGAACTCAAATTGTTTCATATCCAATTATTTAGAAAGTTGCCTCTTTTATATGCCCTAAGAAACCTCACCTCACTTCTGCTGCCTGCTGATAAGATACAACTGTATGGTTATAGGATCCCAGGCCAATATTGCCCTTTGAAATACCTGACCAAGAGAATCGCAGCTATATCGTGAAGAAGCACACATTAGCTCCAGCCCTGATTTCTATTTTCCCCAAGAGTTCTCTTGCCTTCCTTCCTTTCCTGTAATTGGCCCCTGAAAAGCTACATGCTGTGAGAACTTCTCCTAGGCATGTCTGTCCAAGCACAGCACTCCAGAGCACTCAGCATCTCTTCTTCCTAGACCAACCCCGCAACCAAGTTCCTCAAACATCTACATTAACTACAAACATAATACTCACATGAAAATATGAAGATTGCACAACCTACCCAGCCATCTTGATAACTTAATTTTAATGGAAATTTGGATTATAAAACCTATTATTTAAATAAACATATACATACATTTTTTCAAATAAAATAATTTATAGTCAGTCTCATGTTATTATTTGAATAAATATATGAGCATCCTTATAAAATTATGATATATAATTGCTTAAATAACCAAAACAGCTAAAATGATACACCCATAATTAAACACTTTCTTCTAACATGAACCACAAAGGTACTTTGCTTCATATCTAGATGTAGGGTTGAAATATCTCTTTGAGGACATTTCTGCTAACTGTATTTCTACTTTTTCTTTCTTACATGTTACATTCTCAAAACATTGTCCATAATTTTCAGTTTCTATTCATTCATTTGGAATGAGAATTCAAACACTTGTTTTCATTTTGAGGATATAATATTTCTGGAAGTTTATAAATTTTATTTTTATTCTTTTATAGTTTCTTCAACCAAAGCTATTTTGTGATTAAGTCTTTCCAAATATAATAAGTAGTCTTAGATATAAAAGCCTTATACTTTTCAAAAATCCTATTTCATTAGTCTGGTCAATATTTATATAAATTAATTAATAATTATAACTAGTTTAAAAGGATTTAGACACTATCATAGCTGACTCTCAGTTGGTTATTTTATAACCTAAGGACTGTAGCAAAATTAGAGGTAGCCCATTGCCCTTCAGGTAACCTTTACCAATAAATATTTAGAGTTAGTAGGTTTCATAGAGGGAATTGAGAATAGCCTGTTAGTTATGAACTTTATTATAGACAAAGCTGTGTACTCCCAAAATTCATATGTGATGGACTTAAACCTCAATGCATTAGGGTATATGGCTTTTTAATAAAGTAATTTATATTAAATAAGGACTCAAAGGTGACTCACAAATCCAATAGGCCTGGCTCCTTTTAAGAACAGACACCAGGAGTACATGCTTTCCAAGAAATGATCAGGTGAACACACAGTGAGAAGATCTTCCGCTGCAAGACAAGGAGGGAGGCCTCACCCAATCTTGCCAGCACCTTGATCTTGAACTTCTAGAACTATGAGAAAATTAATTTGTGTTTTGTAAGCACATTGGTCTGTAATTTTTTAATGATATCTTTAATAGACTATTATATACACTAAGAATCAGTATGATTTGCATGGGGAATGGATAATGCTTATTAGTTGAGTTCAGTTAAAATAGCTTCTATGATATTTATATTTTGTCAGTGTTTGCTGCCAATTATTCTAGGCATGACATTCTGATTCCTGGATTTTAATTCATGTCCTTCAGAGTGTCTTTGATTCATAGGGTCAGAAATGCACCTGGGAAATGTTTTCTGCCTCTTGAATATCCAATATCTTCCTGCTACCTTCACATATGGATTGACAGCTTCCCTGAAAACAGAATTCTTGGATAACTTCTTCAGACTTTGATAAACATTGCCTCATAGTCTTCTGCCGTTAGTGTTGCAGAGTAATCTGGGCCAATTGTATCTTATTTCTTTGTATGTATTTTTCCCCCTTGATGGTTGTAGGATTCTTTCTTTGCCTGTTTACTGTGACAATTCTGCTAGATATATTTTGATATTGTTTTCTTTTTACTGATTTTTTTGAAATATAGCACTTTCAAATTCAGAATGAGTTTTTATTAGATGGAGAACATTTCCCATTGTTTGTTTATTGATTCTGCCCCATTTATTTTTATATCTTTTGATTAAGTTTTGGAAATATGTTCTCTGTATTGTTTATTCTACTTTTTCTCATTTTAATTATTTTATCCCTTCACTGTATGTTTTAGAAGATTGCCTTATATTTTCTTCTACATCGCTAATTTTATTTTTCTACAGTATCTAATATGCTTTCCACTTCATTATAAGCAAAATTCAGAAACCATAATTGAGAATTAGATGTGTTCAATCATTTCTTATCTTAACTTTCCATCTTACTAGTAATTTATTCTAGATTTATTATGTAGTGCCTCTGAGAGCATAAAAGAAATATTTAATGCATTTTTCCCTCTTCTTATAGGCTATTTATTTTAAAGGAAAGCATCACATAGTCTTTACTGAAGCAAAAATTGCACTTGAAATTCAGAATTTCTATTTGGCCTATAATGCTTCTGCTTTTATACATTTTTATAGTGTATAATCTATTTCATCTGTGTCACTCACTATTTAAGTGATTTTTGGTGAGTTATTTCAACTTTCAGTACCTAAATTCCATTACCTATAAAACAGGGTGGATAATAATAGTGTTTATCTCATAGATTTATATTGAGGATTAAGTTAATCAATACATTTTTCTTCATATTCTTAGCTAAGAAGCATGCCTGGCACAGAATGAAAATTCAATAATCATTAGATTGAAATGAAAGAACAAGATATGTGGCTTTCAGGAGGAAAAAACAAAACAAAACAAAACTCTATCTGGCTTTGTAGGAGTGGTATTTTTCCACTAGCTACTTTTTGGTATCATCCTGTAATAGAACAATTCTTGGCAATTTTAGCCACAGAAGCTCATTTTGAGAACTGGAATGTTTTACAAACTCATTTTAAATTGTAACTTGTCCCTTACGCCTGCCAGAGCCTGCTTCAAGTTCAAGATTCATAATGGGAAAATGTGTATTGTCAGCATCCTTCATATTTCCTGATTCTTGTCTTCCTTCTCTCTCTCTCTCTTTTTTTTTTTTCTCTCCAGGCCGGTTTTGATCCATCCAGTGTTGGAACATGGACATATGGAAGATGAGTGAGCAGAACTGACATGGAACAAAGATCTTAACTAAGTGATCTCGGGTAACCTGGTATGAGATTACTGGCATACAGGGTCATATTCTTGAAAAGATGCCCTAATTTTTTCAGTTCATATTATTTTGGTTCAGTGATTCTTTAAGACAGCTCTAGGGCTGGGGATGTGGCTCAAGCTCCCCTGGCAGGTATGATACCTAATGGTCTCCAGTGCTTTGGTAGCAGTGCCTAATAAGAGAGTGTGTTATCTGAAAGATGATGATGAAGATTCAGGTGGGATGATGAACGTATCATTCCTCAACAGAGGATAAGCAATAGCATTCAGAGCAAAGCAAAATGTTCAGGGCCAAAGCATTAGTACCCAGCTGTGATCATGGGATTAGCAATGGCTGTGAAAAATGCAAACGGGCTCTGCTGTTAATGATGGCACCATGGGGAGGAACAACCATGTTAAATGGAGAGAGAGCATGGAATGAACGTGGCACTTGTTTTGAGAATGCCTTAGGTACTCTGGGATTTCTATGTTTATTTTGAGAGACTTTGAAGTAGCTACATATTCAGACTGGTACAGCTAAGAGAGAGAACCAACCCCCAAGTGAGTTATTGAGGTTAGTATTTATCTTTTGCTCCAGGTAGCTGTTAGGGCTCTTTTGAAACATGAATTATATGTGGATTTCAATAACCCATGGACAGTGTCCAAAGTAGATAACAATATGTTAGACAGTCAAAAATAACCACAGCTCATGTTAATTTAGAGATTCCATCTCATTTGAAGTTAAATATTTTTAAAAGTTGTATTATATTCTGAATATCTACCTACTATTTAGTAATTGTAGTGTTATTGAAGGAAGACTAGTATTATGGCAACTTCAATGTTTTTCTGATTTCCAAAGATTATGTTTCAATATTGTATATACAAATATATTATGACATTAGGAGATTGCTAAAATTTTAATTATAAGCACAGAAACAGAAATTTTTCTGCATTTTAAACAAGAAACATATTAAAAAGAGCTAAAATTAAAAGACATCTATATCCTTCTAAACTGTTATGGAGTATGATAATTATATATTATATTATTACAATAAGAAATTGAACTAATAATTAATAAGGTCATGGTTCTTAGTTCAACTCTTTTGGATCTTGAGTCACTCATTTAAAAAATTATTCATCATTTTTCTTATGTATATTGTGCTTTTTGTACATAAAATTATACCATATCTGAAAAGCTAGGCTCATGTAATCTTCCTTAAAATTTTTTTCTTGACCATATTAACCAGAAATAAAAGGTTCAGTTGCTCCATTAAGACAGTTCTAGCTTAAATTAATTAATAATTGTGATACATTTCATTTGTAGTATTTATTATATATTGCTTTGTAATATATGTTACATATATTCCTTTATAATACCTAGGTTATATATATATATATATATATATATATACACACACACACACACACACACACACACACACACACACACATATATTTCCACATGTATTTTAGCTCTGTTAACAAATTAGAACATGTTATATCTACTGTGGTAGCTTTCTAGCACTGCACTGATATGCAGTTGGTGCTCAGCAACACTGGGATTCAGAATTACTAATCTATTCATAGGTAACTTGACTAAAAATGAAAAATCTACAAGTGGACTTTCAGATCTATTATTTATTAGAAGAAATGCAACCCAATGGAAAAATAGGTAAAGGATGGGAATAAAAATTCAATAAAAGGGTAAATCTGAATGGCCATAACATAAATTTGAAAGGGTGACAAATCAATTGAGAATTTTAGGTAATAAAAGTGAGAGTCACAGGTAAGATTATTTCCCATTCACCAGATGGGCAAAACTTGATAAGAACGACAGCTAGTCTGTGAGCAAGATGTAAGCCATGACCTTTCTGTGGGAGAGGTGAACTTGAACACATTTTTTGACAATGTATTTATAATAATAAAAAATGTACTATACCTCTGGTACCAGCAATCCTACTTCTAGTAAGGCATTCTATAGAAATAAAGGCAAAATTACTGCAAGATTGATTATTATAGCATTTTTGCAGTAGAAAAAACCTGGAAAAATGTTCTAATAATTCAAATAGGGTAATGGTGAAACGAATTTTACTATATTATTTAAAATTATCCAGTCATTAAAATAAATTAGTTCTATAATTCTGCTTGTAAGATAATGTTAGATAATATGCAAAAAAATGTGACTAGGTCAGAGAAAGAACTATAAGGTAAAGATTATTCCTTGACCAAACCGTATCACTGAAATATTACACTTAGTCTTTCTGTATCCTTAGAGTTCAAAAATATGTTGCCTTATATCTATCTGCAGCAGCTATGTTCATGTATGTAACTTGTCTTAGCCCCTTGACATTTTTATTTTTCCTTAAAATGTTAAGACTTGCCTTTCTCTTTGCCCATAGTAGGCAGATGGAGTTTTGTTGTTTTTATTGTTGTTGTTCCTTGTTTGTTATTTTTTATTTTGTATTGACGATTAAACCCAGGGGTGCCTTATCACTGAGCCACATGCTAGATTCCTGGTTCTTTTTTTTTATTATTTTATTTTGAGACAGGGTCTTGCTCAGTGGCTAAGTCTTGCTAAGTTACTGAGACTGGCTTCAAACTTGTAATCCTCTTGCCTCATCCTTCTGCGTTTGGAATTACAGGTGTTCACCACTGTACCTGGCAGGAAAACATTTCTGGATTGATTGTTTTCCTCACTGTACCTGGCTCATAGATGAAAGGCCCCCAGTAAAACTGATCCCTATTCTTGTCCATTTTGCACTTGGTGATATAGCTACTCTATTCAATTATTCAATCATTTCACTGAAAACTTGGAGAGTTTACTTGTTACAAACATAATAAAAATGTAAAGCTGTTGTTATCAATAAAAAAAAAACCAGAGCATCTGTGTCTGTTTTCCAGCAGCAAGCAGAGTTTGAGTATTCATGTTGTTCAATATTAGGTAAATCACCATAGACAAGGAAAATTATGCCATAGCTTATGTGATCAGATCAAAACAATAGTCATTTTCTCCACCAATGATTCCTATTAAAGGAATTGTATGCTAACAGTTTCCAATAATGAGTCAGGTTTAATAAATTATGTACTCTTTATGACTTTTTAATGTACATTCTTCCAAGACTGGCCTGTCCCCAGAAGGAAATTCATCAAACAGTCTCTGCACATCAGAAATAAAAGCAAAATGAATGAAATTGGAGTGGCTGAAGCATAACTAGTAGTAATGGGATTGGTCTTGCTTCACTTTCTCTGTCACCTACCAGACATGAGAAATCTCCTACAAGTGACTCAGTGTTATCTTTTTCCTAGAGTTTTTGTTTCTCCCATAAGTATTAGATATTGACTACCGGCAACAACTGGATAGTGTTTGTGATTGATCTTTGGACTGCTCTGTTGCACCAGTAACTTTATTCCTGAAATAGACTACTGAGAATAACTAAAAATGCATGTACACAACTAAAGATATATATGAGAGAACATTGACAACATATCCAACAGCTCATTTTAATCGTTAATCTTCATAGTTTAGCACAGGAACATTAAAGGAGAAAAAAATCAAAAGTGATATTACAGACATTTCAATGTTTTAATAAACCATCTAGAGGAAATAGATTTTCTTTGGGTTCACACAACAAATGATTATCACATACCCTTTTGTGTTCTAAACTAAAATTTTATTGTTTTTATTATACACTTTATCAAATGTTCAATGTGAGTAAGTGGACTTCTTTCCTCTAAAAAATACATTTGATCTTTGGTGGAAATATATCACATGATTAATCCTGTCCAGTTTGCATTACTTTCCAGTGTTTAAACCAAATCCCTATTTTCTGGGGGTTGGAAAAGAGATTATATGATCTATATATAAACAAAATATTTCTTTTAAAACATGACAATGGCTATTTCAAGCTATAAAGTCAACACTGATTTTATTTTAAAAAATTGTTACTCTACCAGAGTTTTTAAAGCAGCTATATATATTAAAGACATAATTATGTATTTGCCAAATTCACTTTTCAAACAATTAGATGAGATTCCATGGTAAAGATTTAGGTACTACAATGTGTCATCTGTACTTTTTCTTTCACCATGACTTGACTGTATATAGAGTTGATAGAACCATACAGGAAGGAGACTTTGATGTGGATGGTTGCATGGAGATACTGCTACTGAGAGACACTGCTGCTGACCCAGGTCTAACTGTATAGGTAAACTGGAAATACATTTCTTCTGGGTCAAGCCACCAAGATCTTGGGTGTTACAGCGGCTGGATTTTTTGACTCTTTTATACTGGAAGTATGCTTTCTAATATAACATAAAAAACAGCTTAAAATGACTTAAACAATAAGGGCACTTATAATTTCACATAACAGGAAGTCCAGAGTTCATAAAATGCCAAAGTTCACAAATTCAATGACTCAGTAAAATCAAGAAGGATCATACTTTTCCAGCTTTCATTCCACAGCCTCTTAGATGTCTCACATCTTGGTCATAAAACAGCTTCTATAGTTCCAGACATCACACAGAGAAGATAATGGCCAGTAAATGACTTTGTCTCAGATATTTCCCACAAGCCACTCTATAGACTATCCTTTAATTCTCATCCCCAGAATCAGGTCATGCTCTTTTCCAGATCAATCACTTGAAAGGGCCATGATGTAGACTAATTAAGATTCACCAATGGGGGACTTAGTCTTTTCTAAAATACATGGCCAGCCACTAATACCTGAATAAAATCAGGGTTCTTTTAGCAAAAAAAGAAAAGAAAGGTGACTTTCAGGCAACCAGTAGGATATATTCAGATCATTTAAAGTTCACTAAAGCCCCAAATTGCAGATATACTCCATTCATTCTGGTGAACTAGATTATAATAATATGCTAGTGGAAGGAAGATATTTGAACAATAAAAGCCAGAAGTGGCCAAAGTGAAGCAGTATTCAATTTATATAAGGTACCCATTTATAAGAGGGTGCTATTGGTGTGGATGCCATTGTTAGCAACTTTGGCATTTGTATAGTGACATCATAACTAAGTATTTAAAAATTTTTAGATATATGTAGAGAAGAAGAAATATTTATTAGAATATTCTCATGTAAAAGTCAGAATGATGAATATATTTTCTCAGTTTAGGTTATGGCTTCATAAACAACAAAGTGTATTTTAATCATAGCAATTAAATGATACCAGAGGTCAAGAAGATAATTTAGAACTGCTCAGACTAACTCCATATATTCAGATGAAGAAGTTGAATTCTGTAAGGATTAAGTGAATTTTTCCAGATCATATAAAAGACCAGTTCCTGGCAAGTCAGGAACCGCCATTGAATTTTACCTCTTTTCAGTCAAGAGTTCTTTTAATGTACTATTTATTACTTTTATCAGTGCATAAACATCAATTAGGAAAATGGCACTTAAGTAAAAGAGGAATGCATAAAGTAGCAATTCTTCCACACCTACTTTCCTTCCTTCCTTCCTTCCTTCCTTCCTTCCTTCCTTCCTTCCTTCCTTCCTTCCTTCCTTCCTTCCTTCCTTTCGTCGGAGTGTGGGGGGTACTGGGGATTTAACCCAGGGGTGCTTAATCACTGAGCCACATCCATAGCCCTGTTTATTTATTTATTTATTTTTGACACAGGGTCTTGTTAAGTTGCTTAGGGCCTTGCTAAGTTTCTGAGGCTGGCTTTGAACTTGTGATCCTCTGATCTCAGCCTCCCAAGGTGCTGGGACTACAGGTATGCACCACCATGCCCAGCCACATAATTCTTTATATAATAATAATAGTTAAAATTTACTGAACTCTCCATGAGTGCCATACTGAGCTTTCCACATTGCATCAATTCATTTATAAGTCACAAAATTCTATGATGTAGATGTTACTAATGCCTTCATTTTTTGTGATAAGACTTTTAACAGTTGGTAAATATAGTGTATTATCCAGAATTAATGTCTTGTTTTTTGTAGTTATGACTCTTTGAGGTGAAAACTACAGAGGCAACTTAAAACAAGACAAAGGTTGATCAGCTTTTTGAGCACGACATGATTGTGGGTACCATGGAACACCCTGTTGCCTGCTTCTGCTCCTCCCTCACCACTGTTTTCTCTTGCCCAACAACAAGTGGGTCAGGAAGCCACGTTGCAGCCATGGCATTTGAAGACAACAGAAAGACACCAGTGGATTCATCAAGTTAGAATTACCCTCACCAGCCTCAATGTGAAATCGCTGGAGAAAGTGTGTGCTGACTTGATCAGTACTGGAAAGGGAAAGAATCACAAAGTGAAAGGACTTGTTCCCCTGCCTACCAAGACTTTTGAGAATCATTACAAGAAAAACATCTTGTGGTGAAGGTTCCAAGACAAGGGGTCATTTCCAGATGAGAATCCACAAGTGACTCATTGACTTGCAGAGCCCTTCTGAGATTGGGAAGCAGATGACTTCCATCAGTATTGAGTTAAGAGTGGAGGTCCAAGTTACCATTGCAGACGCCTAAGTCAACTGTTTTAATGAAGTGATTATCAGTTGTTACATTTTATTGGCTTTAATTCAGAATTTTAGGAATAGAAATAAATTGTATTATAAATTTAAAATAAAAAAGATTGATCAGGGGCTGGGGTTGTGGCTCATCAGTAGAGTGCTTGCCTAGCATGTGCGAGGCCCTGGGTTTGATCCTCAGTATCACATAAAAATAAATAAAATAAATAAAATTTAAAAAAATGTTATGTCCAACTACAACTAAAAAAT
The DNA here is from genome assembly GCF_045843805.1 of Urocitellus parryii. Taxonomy (NCBI): domain Eukaryota; kingdom Metazoa; phylum Chordata; class Mammalia; order Rodentia; family Sciuridae; genus Urocitellus; species Urocitellus parryii. The sequence goes on along the minus strand of NC_135531.1, from coordinate 69,510,480 downwards.
AAATATAAAACAAAAGATCAGTCAAAAGTCATCTATTTTTATCTTTGTTGCAGAATAAAAGTCAAAGAGAGACAGGCAGTCTACTACCTCAAGTTGGTCTTAACAATGAATATTTTTCAGAGGGATTCTCACATTATATACCTCTTTCCAGTTCAAAATTACATAGTCGTTCAATATGACTGTTTTTTCCAATGCTATGTCTGCTTGTACAAGGCAGGTAGGGAAAACACTTTGGGGATTTTAGAATTAATCAGCTTGGTATTGCAATCTTTGATAGTTGTCTGGTGAGTTCCCTTTCATCGTCTTGCTGTGAACTCTTGGATTTTGAAATCATCAGCATCTACTCATCACCACTGACAAATTTAGTATTGATTTTCATTTGTCATGTTCATTTATTTGTGGATGACAAAAAACAGCAACACAATATTGATCAGCAGAAAAGCATCTACCACATATATACTATCCTCACCAAGATTACATGCAATTCAAAGCAACAAATTAAGGAGGGTACATACCCATGGTTGACTCATTCTGAGAAAAAAGATTGACACATTGCAGTTGGTAGAGCTACACTGAATATAACAACCCGTTGCTTTAATCACATATACTTTTATTCTGTCCTGATCAAATGACTTGTTTTATATTCTTAATGAAATGCACTGCTTCCCTCTAGTTTTCTGTCTTTTGTGACTGATAGTAAAAAGCCTGTCAAATTTTTGTCCTACTGGTTCTATATCTGCTATGACAAGGGTTACAATACTTACCTAATAGAATTTAGAATTGGTGTTTACTTTTCCCAGATGTTTCAGAGTACATGCCCCAGTGGAAATATAAACAACCTAAAATTTGTCCCACGTTGGTGAAGTATAGTCTAAAGAGTGTTTCAATTTCTACTTATATGGGAACATCTTTTTTGATGGAATGACCTTGGACCTGACTCATTTCAATAAAATTTGATTTTGCTGTAGAGGTAATAATAATCAGTTTTCTATGGAAATAACTCATATCCTAGCATATTTAGATGATGTCTCTTGGATAGATGCCTCCTGGCACACCTGGTTGCCCTTGTAAGGGGCTACATGATGGTAGCTGTAGAGTTTTGGTTATTAAATATCAGCAAATAAAAACTATTATTATTATTATTATTAATATTATTATTGGTAACAGGGATTGAACTTAGAGGCACTTGCCCAATGAGCCACATCCCAGCCTATTTTGTGTTTTATTTAGAGACAGAGTCTCACTGAGTTGCTTAGCGCCTCATTTTTGGTGAGGTTGGCTTTGAACTCACAATCCTTGGCCTTCAGAACTGCTGGGATTATAGGCATGTGCCATTGCGCCCAGCTAAAATTCAATTTTTATTCATCCATTGCATGTAGGTGTATGAAAATATGTTTGGAAAAAAATATGTTTGTATGTTTAAAATACTCAATTGGTCCAGTAAATTTAGTAATTTGTGTGTGCATGGTTACAGAAAATTATGTGTACTGAATGTTAAAGGAGAAAACACCTTTTGGAAAAGCAAGTATCACTATTACATTTACTATTACTTAATGAATGGCAGATACTGATTTTTAAAAAATCTTGGTGAATAGGCAATGGATGCAGTACAGAGGATACCTTTCCCATATGACTAGCAGTGCTTATGTAGTTGGTTTCCAGAGTCACAGATTTATTTGTGGATGACAAAAAACAACACCACAATCCTTTGTGTTTTTTCAAATGACAATGATGGTGCTTTATTTCTATTTGTTATACAATTATTTATTGAAAATAATGCATTTTGAATCTATCTGTTGACTTCTTCATATACTAGCCCATGTTTTCTTGATGTTTATGTTAACTTACTTTAGTTAACTGAAATTTAATTGAATGTTGATTTATGTGTATCAAATTTCTAGATTTGTGGTTATTTAGATTTATGTACCTTTGTGTTTATGCAAAGCAATTGTTTCTTTAGACACATACAGATGCTTCTGTAAAAAAAGAATTAAATTATAAGAATTAATTAGAATCAGAGCTTGGAAAACTAACATTTAAATACAGAATCTGGATTTGTATGGGGCCTTAAAAATGTGCTGTTGATTCTGCTGCCTCCAAATCATCCAAGACAGATGATTTGTCTTTGAACATTCCCAGAGGAAAGTGGAATCCATAAGCTTCTTAGATAATTTGTTCCTGTACTTAATAACTCTGGAAATGAGAAATATTGGTCCTTATATTATTTAATTCTTCTGAAGTACATTTCAAATATTTGCTTCCTTTTCTGATTTTACTGGAGATGAATAAAGTTGGTCACAAAACACCATTCATATGTATGACACATTTGTCTTGTCTTTACTGCCTCACCTATCATGATAACTGGCTCATAGTAAGGGCTTGATAAATGTTTGCTGACACTATCAATTAACAAAGTGCATTTTAATTACATTTCAATCTTTTGGTCATAACTAAATAATCTCAATTCTTGTACAAGCCCACAATACCATATTACCCATTCAGAAATTTCAAATTTTATATAGAAGTACAACAGAATTTTTTTCATAACACAGTTGGCAGCAAATTATTATTATTATTATTTTTGTGGAGGAGATCAAATCTTGCTCATTTTAGGCAAGCATTTTAGCACTAAGCTCTACCCCCAGCCCTACAGCCTTTCTTTATTATCTACATTTAAATGCTTCCTTTATACTGGAGTGTGACATAAAGCATATGCACTTTTTCCTTTATAATATGCCTTCCCCTCCACACACATTCCTTCTAAAATTCTATATACATTCACATCTATCCCGAAAGGCTCGGGATAAGAAAATGTGAAATTGCATTACTGTTATCTGATCTTTTCAGTTCTTTTAGACATCTGTCTGTAAGTTTTATATATAATGTTCTACCAAGATGTCAAATAATCAATGCCCACATATCAGCATCAATGTCTCTTGTTTTTCTTGTAATAAAGGCACATGCCAAACTTTTCTAAGGTTTTCCACATCTCTGCTCTTCAACCCAGAGGAACCACTTATAAGAAGGGTGTAATTCAGCTTCTACAAACTTCCAGTCTTGACCTCTCTTTTGAAAGTGCTAACAAGGATGCCAATTAGTGTCAGTTGTGATAGCAAAGTCTTATGATTTTTGACAGGGTATTATTTTTAAAAAAGTAGAGTGTCTCACCTATTCATTTTACTTGGACCTGTGATAAGGAAGCTGGAAAATAATGCTCTTTTAATTCACTCCAATGTATATAAAACAAATAATTATCTTAACTCAAAACCCCCTAAATTCTGTGTGTAATGATTGATTCATGGATTTTGGTCACCAAACATTTTTAAAATGATGATTTATTTCTCTAATATGTACTTATTATTCTAATATTTAGAAAATATACAGTTGCATTAATGCAATTAATGCTTAAATTCAATATTGGTTGGTAACAACAAAGGCTATATAGAACATTTCTACAAAATTGGAGCAGAAAAAAATTGATGCAATTGTGACTGAAGTGAAATTTATATTTGGATTGAGCTGCTTTTACAGGAGATGTAGGTTTTTTTGAATGTCAATTGCTGTAAAAATTGCACATACTTTACACATAGAAAGAGTCGAGGGGAGGGAGACAGAGGAGTTTTAAGGAGAAATTGTGAAATAATTAACCATATATACTTCTCCATTGACTGTGATCTTGGATGACTCATTAAATGTCTCTAGCTTCTTGATTTGTAAAATGGGGATCATAAAAATACCTACATAAAATTATGACAATATGTTTATGCATAGTAGGCACCTAATAAGCATTTAATGGAGAGTATAGAATTATAATAGTTATTATAACAAAAACAATATAATAACTACCTGGATGTCCATTGCACTTGCAATTATTAAAAATAATAACTTACATGTGGATGGCTTTGTATTATTAAGTTATTTACTCTTCAATATGTATCTGATTACTTGTATGTAGGTCTTGAGTAAGAGAATTCAAGTTGAAGCACATCATATGTTTGAAGAGAAAATTTGAGGAAAGAATACTTCAGGTGAGAGAAAATAAAAAACTGAGCAAGTAGAATTGCTAAAGAAACACTAAATGCTATCAACTTTAACTATGCTATTATTGTCTTATAATAATGATTTATTAGTACCAAAATTGCTATTGTATTCTTTTTTATTAATAATCAATTTCCATGAATAATGCTTGTTTATATTCTAGTGTCCACAGTTAAAGCAC